>NW_027507748.1:576358900-577558900 GCF_037356315.1 Lithobates pipiens
TGGCACTGGAACCCAGAGTCAACCTTTCTACTCTGCATTTTAGTCCCTCCCTAGTAGTTTCAAACCTGCCATGCAACTGGGCCTCTAACTACCAAAAGTGGTCATCAGATGCCTAGCCTGGCTCTAGTCTATGTTGATTATTGATCCCTAAGCTAAAAAAAAAGAAAGAACCCCAGATCAGAACAGACTGGGTTATAATATAGGGAACTGCATATAAACTTATAGTAAACAGGTTTGCCTACTTATACAGTATACCGGAAGGTGATCACTATACTATACATTAGCACACTCTACACATACACATACAGTAACACAGATTTAGCTAACTGGCACTGTTCAGGGGAGACAATAACAATAGGACGGATACCTATCTGTCACTAGGATTCAGGTCAAGAAGGTATGAGCAGCCTAAGTTAAATAGCCAGAACCCAGGAATACTTGCATGATAGTCTCTTTCAGTCTGGATTTAGCAGCAAGGACAGGACATGTGGCTGAGACTTTCTCTCTCTCTTTCCACTTTCTCCTGCTGGGTTTTTATGCTAATGCATTATCATACATAACACTGCCATATTGGCAGCTAACATTAGACGGCAGCACACAGTGAGGGGGAAAAATTATTTGATCCCCTGCTGATTTTGTATATTTGGTTTATTTTAACAGTGAGTATTTGACCCCTCCACAAAACATGACTTAGTGTACTTGATGAGCCATTTTCAATGCCCTGGCTGAAGGAAGGAGGTTCTAACCCAAGATTTGAAGGTACATGGCCCTGTCTATTGCCCCTTTGATGTGGGGAAGTTGTCCTGATCCCTTAGCAGAAACACCCCCCCAAAGCATAATGTTTCCACTTCCATGTTTGATGGTGGGGATTGTGTTCTTGGGGTCATAGACAGCATTCCTCCTCCTCCAAACATGGCAAGTTTAGTTGATGCCAAAGAGCTTGATTTTGATCTCATCTGACCACAACACTTTCACCTAGTTCTCCTCTGAATCATAGACGTGCATTAGCAAACTTCAGACAGGCTTATACATGTTCTTTTTTGAGCAGGAGGACCTTGCAGGCACTGCAGGTTTTCAGCCCTTCACGGCGTAGTGTGTTACCAATTGTTTTCTTGGTGACTATGGTCCCAGATGTCTTGAGATAATTGACAGGATTATCCCATGTAGTTCTGGACTGATTACGTACCATTCTCATGATCATTGAAACTCTACAAGGTGAGATCTTGCATGGAGCTCCAGACTGAGGGAGATTGACAGTTATTGACAGTTATTTTGTGTTTCTTCCATTTGCGAATAATCACACCAACTGTTGTCACCTCTCACCCAGCTGCTTGACGATGGTCTTGTAGCCAATTCCACCCTTGTGTAGGTCTACACTCTTGTCCCTGACATTCTTGGACAGCTCTTTAGTCTTGACCATGTTACAGAGATCGGAATCTGATTAATTGCTTCTGTGGACAGATGTCTTTTATACAGGTAACAAGCTGAGATTAGGAGCACTCCCTTTAAGAAAGTGTTCCTAATCTCAGCTCATTACCTGTATAGAAGACACTTGGGAGCCAGAAATCTTGCTGATTGATAGGGGATCAAATACTTATTTCAATCATTAAAATGCAAATCAGTTTATACATACAGAATCAGCAGGGGATCAAATGCTTTTTCCCCTCTCTGTATACCTACATATGCAAAAATATCTATACTTAAAATGCAGCTTTAAGAAAAAGGAACACTGGCTAGTAGTAGTTACAATAATAGCAATGATAATAATAATGATTACGAAACAATAATCACATTTTAAATTCTAACAGTTGAAAATCAATTAGACAAAATGCATTTATTTTCAGATATAGCCAATACATTATTGTTATTATAAGCACAAGCCACACTCACAAGTGAACACACTCTTGAGATTTACCTTGTTTATTGAAGGAAAAAGGAGGTTTATTTATTTTGCTTAGAAAAAAAGTGTTTTCAGATTGCTTTTTTGTGCATCTTCTAAGTCAGATTGAGGAGCAAGGCACTACCTTGTTGTGACTATTCATTGCGTGCCCCTTCCTTGTCTACACTTCTTTGTTTGGACAATTTTGCATTTTGCAATATTCCTTTTCTGCTTGTGTTTCAAGAATGCTATAAATAGCCGCTATCATTTTCATGTGTGAAAATAGCTCTGCCTCATACCTGGCTCCTGTTCTCTGTTTAGCTATATGTATTTCAAGTGGAGATTTACAGTAAATATAAATCACTACATTATAAAAGGGGTAAACTCTGCTATATTTTTTCATGTTAAATGCATACATGTTAAGAAACGTTTAAGTATCTCCAACAGAGGTTACAGTGTCACCTCCAACAATGCCTTCATCTGCTTTTCTTTCAAGGATAGTGCCATCCTTGTTTAGGCATTATGCACAGTGCTTCCTCCAACAATACCTTCATCTGCTTTTTTTTTCCAGGATGGTGCCATCTTTGTTTAGGCATTATTCAAGGTGCGCATCTACTCCCTGGACTTGGACGCTCATCAAAGAAGACACAATCATGTACATCCTGGTGCATGTGCAGTTCTTGGCTGTGTTCACAAAAAAACAGGTGAGACGTTCATAATTGTTTTTAGCAAATAAAAAATAAAAAACAGTTGGGCATGTGGTTAGCACTTCTACCTTGCAGTACAGAGGTCCTCAGTTGTTATCCCGAATAGGACACTGTCTGCATGGAGTTTTGCATGTTCTCTTTGTGTGGACTTCCTTCCACACACCAAAAGAATATTGGTAGGTTTGTTGGCTCCTGTCTAAATATTTTTATTGGTCCTTGTATGTATATATATTTGAGATAAGGACCTTTGATTGTGATGTTCTTAAAGAGGAAGTAAACCCTGATGAGTTTACTTCCTCTTTCATTCCCTGCAAAGGCAAAGCATAATGGACTACTATGCATCGCATAGTAGTCCATTACGTGTCACTTACCTGACACAGGAGCCAGCGAAGTCGCCGCTGTCCCCTGTAGTCCGCCGCATCCATCTTGTTGGTGGGGTCTCGCAGCTCCGCGGCTGTCATTCGGCGAAGCCGCGATGACATCACTCCCGCGCATGCGCACGGGAGCCGACACGTGCGGCAGCTCCGTCGCTGAGAATGCCGCGCTCAGTGCGCCTGCGCATGCGCCGGAGACAGCGGTGCCCGTTTTCGGGCAAATATCTCCTAAACCATATAGGTTTAGGAGATATTGCTTGGACCTACAGGTAAGCCTTAATCTAGGCTTACCTGTAGGTCAAAGTGGTTTGTAAGGGTTTACAACCACTTTAAGCATATGCGATGATGTGAATGTGCAGTATGAAAAGAATTGCATAAATTGTCAGCACTATATAAAAGCCTATTATAAATAGTGTGAGAATCCAATCATACCTAGAAAAAACCTCAGACAGCAGTGAAAACTTGGTAGGCATTCTAACCTTTCCCCTATCTAAAACAAAAAAAAAGATGCCTTGGTGCCCAAGCACTTCCACAATGTAAAATACTGGGTTAACTGGTCTGACGAAAGAAACAATTCAAAGCCAGAAAACTGATAAGCTATAGTGGGGATTTGCGTAAACAAAGCCAAGTGTAAATGTCAGCATGTGGAACAGAAAAATGAATCAAGATCACAGATAAAGTCAGGGAAAGTGGAATAGTAGCAAGATCAAAACAACCAACCTGGAAATATCCAAGGAAAATAACTTGTTATAATGAAGTAGAAAGAGGAAATCAGGAATAGGAAGCTAGTACTGTCTAGGCATACTGGCAGTTAGGGGCTTAGATAAGGGGAAGGATAGGGGTTATCCATACCCCCTCAGAGCATCTGTGGTACTACAGCTTCCACTGGCAGTCTACAGGACAGATGCATTGCAGAAAAGTTCAGAGGAAAGCTCTCCTTAACTCCTCCTCGGCTCCAGTCACATGATTCAGCCAAGAGAGGACTTAATCTCATTCTGAAATGCCTGAACTGGTAATTAGATTTCACATAGGGGAAGATTTGAACTGGGGTGGTAGAGGTTCTGTATTGGGGTTACAATACAAATTTATATTTCAGTGCTGAAATTTTTTTACGTTGCAAAATTAAAATGAGAAAAATGCAATAATCAGTGCAAATACGTGCTGACACTACTGTGACCCATAAATATAAAATGCCTATAATAATAATATCAAAATTCATAAGAAAAAATCATTCAAAAGGTTGTGCAAAATAATTAATCCCCAAAACATCCTTGTGCATAGAAAAAACTTTCAAAATCGCATTCTGGGATCGCTGGAAAGTCCCATACAGTAATGTCCCAGGTAGTGGTAACACAAGATAAAGTGACTAGTGCAAAAGTGCCAATCTTCAATGCAGAGAAAACACTCGTCCCCAGTGCGCCACTCTGTGTTGTGGTAATGTGAATGCTCTCACCAGATCATGTACCCCTATGGGGTTGGATGGGCTTTCACAGTATGAGCCACTGTGCTGCTATCTGGATACTGCTGCTGGTGCGCTGGGGGGATGTTCACTCTTCACTTTATGTGCCCTCCGTTGTTATGTACATTGAGGGAAGAAAAACATATCCATGGTGTAGTACGTTTGAACAGCTTTTTATTTAATTACATAAAAGAAAACTACTCACATTTGCTAGTTAAAACAGTTCGCGTTTGTAAACAGGTAAAACAAACTCCGCCGGCCCCTTCTGGCTATAGGAAGGGTGCACGTACGTAGCCACTCCCTACGCGTTTCGTCAGAGTGACATATGTATATATATTGTATATATCTTTATAGATAGACCATCATAGGTTAGATATATATTGGATTTTAGCTCCATAGCCCACTATTTAATCCTTCACATGTAAACCCCCCCCCCCCCCCCCACCTTAGGGAGTGGAGGATCTAGGCAAAGGCAGCTCTAACCCCTGTAAAATTTTACGTCTAATAACTTACAGTAGTTTTTGCATTTTCAATTTTATTTTTTTTTTCATTTATTTCAGTCACACACAGGGTGGGAAGTCCGTAGCGTGACTTTATTTATTTATTTATTCTGTATTGGGGGAAGCTGTACTGATGGGGGGGTTGTACTGGGAGGTGTGGTACTGGTAGGGGGCATTTGCTTGCCACTTGGGCTCCTGTTGATCTCTTTGCACCTCATGGTCCTTTTTCCTTATTTAGAAGGTTTTCCCACCCAAAATGGCTGTTGAAGTCTCTTGAGAATTCAGTGTCCAATCAAACCACTTCTTCAAGGAACTGTTCGGAATCTCTAAGAGCTCAGTTCCCTCATGAGACTCCCCTTCCCTTGTAACAATGGCACACAGCCATCTACAGGTGGAGTGCACCTGCCTACACTCCCACCTTTCAACAGATGCAGTACTCGACAGGCAACACAAAAGTAATTACACAAGGCATAAATGAAATAACCAGTACAAAAACAAATTATAACATATATTCATAATATTTAAACAGCTAGCACAGACCGCGACCGCCACTCACTTCCCGCTATATGGCCATGCCTAAAGCAGGGCCGTTGCAAGGCAGGAGAGATAGCTCCTGTGACACACAGGAAGCGCCTGTAGGGCACAGACACATCTCAAGTAGGCCACTGGAGATATAACTGCACTCAAGGGACAAAGGTAGCCTTTCTCCTAACACTGGCTGGCACACCATGACATCTTTACAGGGAGGAAGGTGAGTGCACTGAACTAAACTGATCCAGTGTGTGTTATAGCCAAAGTCTCTCTCTGTAGCGGCTAAGAAAGGGGGTGGATTGGGGCTGTCTTTTTGCTTGTCTGGGCATGTCTCTTTGCTGGTCAGGGGCTGTCTCTTCACTGGTCAGGGGCTGTCTCTTTGCTGGTCCGGGGCTGTCTCTTTGCTGGTTCGGGGATGTATCTCTACTGGTCCGGGGCTGTCTCCTTGCTGGTCTGGGGCTGTCTCCTTGCTGGTCTGGGACTGTCTCTTTACTGGTCTGGGGCTGTCTCTTTACTGGTCTGGGGCTGTCTCTTTGCTGGTCCCTGGGCTGTCTCTTTGCTGGTCCCCGGGCTGTCTCTTTGCTGGTCTGGGGATGTCTCTTTGCTGGATTGGGCTATCTCTTATCTGGATTGGGCTATCTCTTAGCTGGATTGGGCTGTCTCTTTTCTGGACTGGGCTGTCTCTTTGCTATATTAGGACTGTCTCTTTGCTGGATTGGGATGTCTCTTGGGATGAATATCCCATCAGCAACCACCTGTGCGAATGCCCACCCCCTATCTCTGCCCCCCCCCCCCCCCCAATCTCCAGGGATTGTTGGGCTGCTAGTCGAAAAATGCCTGTGCCTATTTTTTGTCCCAGTCCAGGCCTGCCCTTCACTAATATCATCAGTTATAGATCTAGTGATCTAGTGATATTAGATCAAGAGAGAGCGTATTTGTAATTAGTAGCTATATAATCACAGTAACTTCTTTCTCTGGTTGTAGTATATCCACAACCCCAGTTCAGGTTTAGCTTTTGGGCCAGCAGTCTGAGTCTCTGTTGGAGGCAGATACCATTTCAGTGCCACCTCCCATATGGGGGGGGGGGGGGAAATCCCTTTGAGAATTAGAAAAATAATATATTTCCAAATATAATAATAATGTGAAAACCTAATTGAAATAACGGGGTATAAATATTCAATCCTTTGAGTTGAAGACAGAAAAGGTGGAAAGATAAGAAAAAGTACCTAAAATGAATTAACATTGACGTATTTAGTGAAGGGAATTTAAAACACATTTAAGATTTAATGAAGATTTAATAAAAATGGAAAAAGGAAATACGTATTAGTCACAGTGAGTAGTGCCAGCATTATTTTATTTACACATAATTAGCCTCCATCCAATACGTAGCACAACTTAGTTGACCATTGTGTATGAACATATACAATGCTAAGTGCGCCAACTGCTAAGTGCACATACCATCTGTCTCATGTACTACCATAGAACATCATCTGCCTTTAAAATACCATTCAAACTCAGTCTGCAAATATATCATCTCAGAGGAATAACTGAGAATCCAAGAATTCTTTGTTTCCTGCTGTTATTATTCCAGCAATAATACTGTACATATTTTAAAAAATGAGTTTAGTAAGAGAAGGGGAAATGGAAAATATTCACTTTCAAAACCCTGCACGCAATAAAGGTCTTTGCTGAGAGGAGATTGACAGAAGTAGTGCTGGACTAGGAATGTTGGCCCACATAACTGGTTGTATTGTGATAGACTTAAAGAGAAACTTTTGTGCATACCAACAAATGTACTGTGCTGCATAGACGGCTCTTAAAAACAGTCCTGGGGAAACTTTAGACATAGTTTGAGATGCTTCTAAATCAGTTAAAATTATTTGACAGGTGCATTTGACTTGCAGTTGATCTTCTGATCTGCATTCAACCTGTTTTTACATTGCCATAGAGTTCTAGGGGAATGAAAAGCCCATTTGAGCTAATCAAAAGCCCTCAATTCAGTTCTTTAAGAAGGTGTGTCTCGCCTGCACAGCTCTGTATGTTGGTGGCAGTCCACTGTACCACCCCATAACAGCTCCATGAGTTATAGCTAAAGTGGTTCTATATGTAGCTCTTCCCCTGCAGGAGCCAGGTTCTCTGTTCTGTGCCTTACCTCCAAGAACAACCTCAGCCCCTCTGATACACCTGGCTGAATGAAAGGGCCTGCAAGCACTTATAAGATCATGAGTATAGATACCTTTATCTCCCTTGTGAATTAGTACCAGTAAATCTATACAAGACCGTTTAGTGGTAAATGGTGGGTAAATAGTGGTTTGAGCATAAATGAACACACAGAAGGTAGGTTTAGACACAGTTGCTAGACAGTATAATCACTATGCCAAGGTAACTTAGCATAGAGTTCTGTACCATTAGACTGGGAGTAACTCATGAATAACTAAAGTTAGCAATATACAGTGCATGCAAGTGTAGCACTGACTCCCGAAGGTGCGGCTGGTTTGAGTTGGGCCTGCACTCTGGTAATTACACCACACTAACTTGGTTCTCTATCCCCTTGACACAGCTGTGGTGCAATACAATACAGTACAATATAACACAATGCAAGGTACCTGTATTATAACCTCAGGATCCACTGGCTCCACCTGCTGGGAGAAAACAGTACGCCCCACAACTGGATGCCTAAACAACAGTGTATTTTACTGTAAAATATTCAAAGAGGTGATTACAGTAATTGCGCTGTCATCCCAACATAGGACGACAGTACAATGGGATTCAATATAAACAATATCAAACAATATACATATAGATAAATACCCGGGAGCTCCCCTTACTTTTTAACCACTTTCAGACCGGACCATTTTGCTGGTCAATGACCAGAGGTCTTTTTACAATTTGGCACTGCGCTGCTTTAACTGGTAATTGCGCGGTCATGCAATGTTGTACCCAAACAAAATTTGCGTCCTTTTTTTCCCACAAATAGAGCTTTCTTTTAAAGGTATTTGACTGGCTCTGCGATTTTTATTTTTTGCGATATAAACGTAAAAAGACTGCAAATTTTGAAAAAAAATGATATTTTCTACTTTTTGTTATTAGAAAAATCCAATAAACTCAATTTTAGTCATACATTTAGGCCAAAATGTATTCAGCCACATGTCTTTGGTAAAAAAAAGTCAATAACTGTATATTTATTGGTTTGCGCAAAAGTTGTCACATCTACAAACTAAGGTACGTTTTCTGGAATTTACGCAGCTTTTAGTTTATGACTGCCTATCTCATTTCTTGAGGTGCTAAAATGGCAGGGCAGTACAAAACCCCCCCAAATGACCCCATTTTGGAAAGTAGATACCCTAAGGAAATTGATAAGAGGCATGTTGAGCCCATTGAATATTTTATTTTTTTGCCTCAAGCGATTGAATAATGACAAAAAAATTTTTTTTTATTTTTTTTTACACAAAGTTGTCACTAAATGATATATTGCTCACACATGCCATGGTTATATGTGGAATTGTACCCCAAAATACATTTTGCTGCTTCTCCTGAGTACGGGGATACCACATGTGGTCGACTTTTTGGAAGCCTAGCCGCGTACGGGGCCCCGAAAGCCAAGCACCGCCTTCAGGATTTCTAAGGGCATACATTTGTAATTTCACTCCTCACTACCTATCACAGTTTTGAAGGCCATAAAATGCCAAGATGGCACAAAACCCCCACAAATGACCCCATTTTAGAAAGTAGACACCCCAAGCTATTTGCTGAGAGGCATGTTGAGTCCATGGAATATTTTATATTTGGCACAAGTTGCGGGAAAATTACAAACTTTTATTTTTTTTTTTCACAAAGTTGTCACTAAATGATATATTGCTCACACATGCTATGGGCATATGTGAAATGACACCCCAAAATAAGTTCTGCTGCTTCTCCTGAGTACGGGGATACTACATATGTGGGACTTTTTGGGAGCCTAGCCGCGTACGGGGCCCCGAAAACCAAGCACCGCCTTTAGGCTTTCTAAGGGCGTAAATTTTTGACTTCACTCCTCACTACCTATTACAGTTTTGAAGGCCATAAAATGCCAAGATGGCACAAAACCCCCACAAATGACCCCATTTTAGAAAGTAGACACCCCAAGCTATTTTCTGAGAGGCATGTTGAGTCCATGGAATATTTTATATTTTGCCACAAGTTGCGGGAAAATTACAAACTTTTTATTTTTTTATTTTTTTTTCACAAAGTTGTCACTAAATGATATATTGCTCACGCATGCCATGGGCATATGTGAAATTACACCCCAAAATAAATTCTGCTGCTTCTCCTGAGTACGGGGATACCACATGTGTGGGATTTTTTGGGAGCCTAGCCGCGTACGGGGCCCCGAAAGCCAAGAACCGCCTTCAGGTTTTCTAAGGGCGTACATTTTTGACTTCACTTCTCACTACCTATTACAGTTTTGAAGGCCATAAAATGCCAAGATGGCACAAAACCCCCACAAATGACCCCATTTTAGAAAGTAGACACCCCAAGCTATTTGCTGAGAGGCATGTTGAGTCCATGGAATATTTTATATTTGCCACAAGTTGCGGGAAAATTACAAACTTTTATTTTTTTTTTTCACAAAGTTGTCACTAAATGATATATTGCTCACACATGCTATGGGCATATGTGAAATGACACCCCAAAATAAGTTCTGCTGCTTCTCCTGAGTACGGGGATACTACATATGTGGGACTTTTTGGGAGCCTAGCCGCGTACGGGGCCCCGAAAACCAAGCACCGCCTTCAGGCTTTCTAAGGGCGTAAATTTTTGACTTCACTCCTCACTACCTATTACAGTTTTGAAGGCCATAAAATGCCAAGATGGCACAAAACCCCCACAAATGACCCCATTTTAGAAAGTAGACACCCCAAGCTATTTGCTGAGAGGCATGTTGAGTCCATGGAATATTTTATATTTTGCCACAAGTTGCGGGAAAATTACAAACTTTTTATTTTTTTTTCACAAAGTTGTCACTAAATGATATATTGCTCACGCATGCCATGGGCATATGTGAAATTACACCCCAAAATAAGTTCTGCTGCTTCTCCTGAGTACGGGGATACCACATATGTGGGACTTTTTGGGAGCCTAGCCGCGTACGGGGCCCCGAAAACCAAGCACCGCCTCCTCACTACCTATTACAGTTTTGAAGGCCATAAAATGCCAAGATGGCACAAACCCCCCCCCCAAATGACCCCATTTTGGAAAGTAGACACCCCTAAATTTAGGGGTACACTAGTGAGACTCACAGGTAAAAAAGCACCTAGGCTGTCAGCGACTGTATCAAAACGCTACAAGAAAAACTGTTAGGCCGCGTACACACGCGCGGACTGTTCGCCCAACCTTGTCCGCTGAACAGTGTTTGGGCGGACAGTCCGCTCGTGTGTGGGGCTTCAGCGGACAGTTTCAGCGGACAGTTGGCCGAACAAGGTCTTACGGAAATTCCGAAAAACTGTCCGCTGAAACAAGGTTTCAGCGGACTGTTCGCTCGTGTGTAGGCTTGTTCGGCCAACTAAGTCTCGCGCATGCTCAGAAAGGATTTCCACGTCGGAAGGTTGCATTGCAGTGTATAGGACGTCGTATTTTTCGTCCCGTCGTACGTGCCGTTCACGTCATCGCGCACGGTTTCAGCAAACTGTTCGTCCGTCGTGTGTGGCCATGTCCGTCCATGCTAAGTTTGAGCGGACTGTTCGCTCAAACTGTTGGACGGACAAAGTTGGGCCAACAGTCCGCGCGTGTGTACGCGGCCTTAGCGATCGCAGGGATCATGCCTGACTCTGCAAACGCTGCAGTTATGTGTGTTGTGTTTTGTAAGTGACAGTGATCCATCGATATTGCACTTGGGTGGGCTGGTCTGGGCTTGGCGGAGGGGCTAAACGCAGGTGCTAGCAGGTATGTGGGCTGATCCCGCTAACAATGCGTTTTGGGAAACCTAAACTGCTGGCGACGCTTATATAGATCTGATCAGATACTATATTACTAAGGGAGGTGTATGCTTTGTGCGTGGGTGTTAGCGGTACTGGCACTAACCTGACGCTGCCTGGGGCGACGCAGACCTTATCTGACCCTCAAACTTATATCACCCGCCGGGTGATCAGGGGGTTAAACCTTTATTAGGTAATAAATGGCGGGTGCCCTGAAACTATAAAAAAATAACTAACCAACCAGCGTCACCTGTAACAGTTATATGGTGATCACTGGTGAAAGGGTTAACTAGGGGGCAATCAGGGGGCTTTATGCGGTAGTATATGGGGGTCCCTGGCGCTATAAAAAGCTGCGGCGAACCTAAATACCTACCTGCCTAACTAGCGTCACCTGTGACACTAATACAGCGATCAGAAAAACGATCGCTTATTAGGCTGGGTTCACACTGGAGCGATGCGGGAACGCCACGAATCCGCGGCGGGTTCCCGCATCGCATGCCTCCTGGCGGCAGTTCACACTGCCCTATGCGAACTGCTGGGAGTGTCAGTGAAATGTTAATGACACCCCCAGATCAGTTCGCATATCGCAGTGCGATCTGCAAACTCGGATCGCATGGTGTGAACACCCATGCGATCCTATTCTGCTGTGGACCAAAAAAAGGGTCCCGTGCGAG
Source organism: Lithobates pipiens (assembly GCF_037356315.1). Classification (NCBI taxonomy): domain Eukaryota; kingdom Metazoa; phylum Chordata; class Amphibia; order Anura; family Ranidae; genus Lithobates; species Lithobates pipiens. The sequence goes on from NW_027507748.1 coordinate 576,370,979, forward strand.
TTTGCGGCGAGTGCGGCGGGTACGACGCGAATTCAGCCATACTATCTGTATGGCTGAACTCAAATCGCACAGAGATCGGATGTGATTTGCACTGCAGTGCGGTGCGAATCACATCCGTTCTCATAAACCGCTGCAATGTGAACCCAGCCTTAGTGACACTGGCGACGGGGGGTGATCACGGGGTTAAACCTTTATTGGGGGGGTTAGGGGGGTACCTTAGAACTAAAGGGGGCTAACCCTAACTGCCCTAACAGTTATTACAGTCACAAATGACACCAATGCAAAAAAAAAAAAATTGCAATTGGTGTCACTGTGACTGGGGGGGCAGGGGTGATTGGGGGGGTGATCGGGGGGTGAAGGGGGGGTGAGAGTGTGCCTGGCATGTTCTACTGTGTAGTGTCGTGTTGGTGCAACTCACTGATCCTCTCTTCTCGGTGCCGAAACGAAAAATACCGACACGGAGGAGAGATTACATCACTTCCTCTGCCTGTGTTTACATTACAGGAGAGGAAGTGATGTCACGCCTCACTTCCATTCGTCAGGAGCGATCGCGAGGGGGTGGCCATGAACGAATGGCCGCCCCCTCATCCCGGATCGCTCCTGAACAGATACCGACCTCCGCTGGCACCGGGGGGGGCCCGATCGGGCCCCCCACCCGCGGGAAGGCAGGGACGTACAGGTACGCCCATATGCCTGCCCGTGCCATTCTGTCGACGTACATCGTCGTGCGGCGGTCGGCAAGTGGTTAAGCTATACGTGAGATCTCACTTAAAGTACTTGGTCTTTGGTCTTCTTGTCTTCACTAGCTAAAGTAATCCCTTGTGATTTGTAATCCACAGGTTAAAGTAAGTTAAGTTGAGGTAAAGGTGCTCCTGGTATAACTTCAGTACTTATACTACCAGGCTTGGGATGTCAGAGTAGGCAGGCCTCAAGCCTGCTCAGTGTCAGTTGCTCTGCTCCTCCTCTGTGGAACTATAAATCCCAGTGAGGCCTGTGTATGAGTCTAACTGCGTGTGAAAGTTAACAAACTGTGGGCCGTAACCCGCTCACCAACTGGATCGGAGCTCTGTGTAGTAACTTTGGTGCGGTGACTGCAGCTTGCTTCTCCATCAGCTGTCTCCATCGCTCTGTTCCACTCTGCTGGGTGAGCCCGGTCCTCCACTACTTAAACGAGTGTCTCTGGATCTCTCCAATCCGGTCACTGTCTCTCTGGCACCTTTAGGTCACTCGCACAAACAAGCGAGGTTGCGCTCTGCAAATGGCTGTGGGCCCTATCTCCCGGGACGACCTTCACACAGATCTTCACAGGCTGGCCATGCAATCCCAAGAGACCTAAAATGGCCACTCAGGGTCCTTTTATGTCCTATCCAGCATGCACTGCTAGAGAAAGTTTTCATTGGTAGGTCATCAAGCCTCCTGGGTAAAAGGGTCAACCTTCTGATCAAAACAACAGTCACTTCCTGTATATGTCTTGTGTGCTTTCTTCAAAGCAGTAAACATTTACAACAAGTACAGTGCCAGTATTCGGCCGCTAGATGGCGCCAAATACTAAGCCATAGAAACGTTCATAGACTTTTGATTATTACATGGAAACACACATCAATAAACAAGAATGTCAGCGCATAAATCTTAACTGCCATGTGAATAATACTAAACTAGTTTGGAGTGCACTCTAGAAAAATGGCTAGGATATAGTGCAATGCCCCCTGAGAGGTAAGTCTTAGCATAAGCAACAAGTGAAGGTCTCTGTGTAGAAGCTTTAAAGGGATAGTCTTTAGTCCTAACTCTTCAGCTGGCTAGCATTGGGGCCCAGCTCTACCATTGGAGCATGTAAGAATAGTCTCAGTCAAGCCTGGAGGCAGCAGCACGGTTACTAGATGGCTGTATGGTCAGTTTGTAAAGGGCTCAGACTCTCTAGCAGCAGATGGTAAATCCCCACAGAAGCTGCTCACCAGTCCCAGTGATATTGCAGCTCATCATTCAGTCTCACACACAGTGATTAGTCTGTTCTCTGCTCTGCTCCCAGGTTCTGTCAGCACCCGGAACTCAGTGCGCTGAATCCCACTCAGGCTGCCAAAATGCAGCAATGATGGTATACACTGGACAGCAATGTGCACTTCCTTTTGCCCTCGAGGCAAGAGGAAGCTCTGTCCTATACAGCCTGGAAAATGTAGCTCTTTCGCCTCCTCCTGGAAAAACTCCTCTCTGGAAATTGTACTTCAAAAAGTTCTTGATTACACATTGAAGTCTAGTGAAGTGAAAGGATTCACCTACTTATTTGACTTTGCTAGAATACTGGGATGTGGAACTGATTGGTTGCCCCTAAAACTGTCTAAGCTTTAACTAAAAATGCTACACAGCAGAGTCTCTCCTCAGGGTTACAGTTTCCACAATGCATTGCTGCCTAAGGCAGTCCATTGAACTCTCAGTTCAGCTCTGCAGGGCAGCAGCTACAAGGAGCAGCTACAGCAAGTGTGTCCCTCACGCTCATTTGTAGCCAAACACATGGCTACATAAAACGAAAACTTTTTTTACCTTAACGCATTCCCTGCATTAAGGTGAAAAAACATTTTGCCACTTTCTATGACACCCCCCAAACACATGCGTTAGTCCTGTATGAATCCAGCACTGTGCCTGACTGCAGTTATTCTTCCTTGTCTTTCTTTTCTCACAGGAGGATCAGGCAGCAGTCATTGGCTCCTGTTTCTGACAATCAAATCCTATGAGGCAGGAGTGGATGCGGGGCAGAGCCGCACTGTATGTGTCTATGGGCACACACAGCCCTGCTCAGGAGGCCCACATGCCTGCCCCTATAGAAATCAGCTTACTATGGTGGCAGACACAGAAGAGGAGGTTCAGGGCTCTTCTGTGCAATAGCATGTTTATTATTTTAAAATACAGAATAAATGCAGCGCTTGCAATTGCATAAATGAAAAAGGCTTAAAAATGAAAACTAATGCAGAGTTCAAAAAGTACAGTTCATAGGGACATGAGAAAAACAAAGCCAAAATCTGTGCTTCTTATACTGTAGATGAAAAAGCTGCAGATGAGGGGAAACATAAAGTGATAGTCCTCCACATTAGGTAGATCCTGTTCCACACCCAGGTGAGAGTAAGTAATTCTGCTTACCAGCTCTCCATGACCACTATAAAGTGATCTCACCAAGCACAGGAAATAGGTCTCCCCAGGAAGTGCAATGATGGCCGGGATCCCCATTTTACAGATGGAGCTCGGAAATGTAAAACAAAGGAAATGCTTCCATAGTGCGGTACTTCAAAACTTTGAGCTTAATGATATAAAAAGTTTGCACTTACAGGATAAAAGCATCACAGTGGCTTGTCTTTATGTTGGAACCGCAGCGTTCCTATGGGCTTCACTTCACTTCCTAGTTTGTTTGTCTGTCAACCTCCTTAGACGCTATACCTCTCAGAAAATTGCATGCAGGGAGCAACACCAAGGGTAACTGGGCCCATGTTTCACCATACACCCTGACCAGCTTAAACTGTAACAGAGTCACCAAGAGTGCAATAAGGGCAGCTTGACAAAGGATTGTATAAACCCCTGGAAGCTACACTGGCATTAGACCTTGGACTGACCCTGCTTTGTCCACGTCTACTGGCAAGACTTTACAATATAAGAAGTAAAGCAATCCTCAGGGGAAAGAGAAAGGAAGTGGATAGTAAGATTGGTACAAAGTACTGCGAGACAGAATTGGGTAGTCTCAAAATAGTTGTTTCTGCCAGCTTTGCTGGGACCCTTAGGGCCGGTTCACACTGGGGGCGATGCGAGGCGACACGACTTGCCTCGCCGCGATCTGACAAGTCGCCCCCGTTCTGTACAATGGAACCGTTCTGAGAGGAGCGACTCGAGTCGCTCCGACTCAGAAAAAAGGTTCCTGTACTACTTTTGGGCGACCTCGGGGCGACTTGCATTGACTTCTATACAGAAGTCATTTGCAAGTCGCCGCTGAGGTCGCGGCAGGTCGCGGCAAAGCAAGTCGGTGTCGCCTCGCATCGCCCCCTGTGTGAACCGGCCCTTACGGTGGTGAACAAGTGGTGATGCTTGGCGGCTTCCGCCTGGTCTCTGTTCAAGAAGACAAACTATTCAGCAGGTGTTTAATGGAATTAATTTGCAGAAGAACTTAAACAGTAGCAAAAATGCAACAAGTTCAGGAAGAAGTAAAGGTATTTCAGGATTAATGGGGCAATTCTGGGTAGATGCTATGGCAGTGCTTAGTGGAAAACTATGCATGCAGGGCAATGCCTAGGGTGTAGGAGGATAAGGTTTGGCTTACCTCTTAATCCTGCACATCTGCCAAGCATGTTGATGGTGGAGGTTCCCCTCCTGGATTGATGGTTTGATCTCCATGGAACCTGCTCTATACTGTTAAAATTGCAGAAGGAGGCCGGCGAACCCACTCTGCACTGCTGAAGATGCAGAAGAAGACCGGAGAGCTCACTCTGGAACACTGGGGTGATGCTGCTTAGGCCTTGCTGGAAGGCTTTGAAGGATCAGCACTCTAGCCCCGTCTGTATCCTTTCTTTGGTCTGGCCCCATGATCCCAGAACCTAGCTCCCTAAAAACTATAAATAGTGAAAGTACTCCTCCCACAATCCTTTTATTAACGGCGTGTTTTCCTCACAGTCTGATGTCAACCAGTCAGGGGAGGACATAAAGTGTCAATAGGGACGTTCCGAGACTCGAGACACAATTAAAGTACAGTTCAATACAGAAGGGACAGGAGGGCCCTGCTCGTAGAGCTTACATTCTAAAGAAGGAAGGAAGTGGTGGTACAACAGGTAATAGATGCGGGGAATGATTTTATGGGGGGGGGGGGGGGGGGGCTCGGGGACAGTTGTTAGGTGGGTGTGGGATAGGCTTCCCTAAGTTTTCAGGGATCTCCTAAAGGTGGACAGATTAGTGGCTGATCAGACAAACCGAGGCAGGGAGTTTGAGAGGATGGGAGAGGCTCTGTGAGAAGTCCTGAAGGCAAGCATGGTAGGAGATAACAAGGGAGCTAGAGAGCAAGAGGTCCTCGGAGGAGTGGAGGGGACGATTTGGGTGATATCTGCAGATGAGGTTGGGGATGTAGCTGGAGGCGATGTTGTGGCTGGCCTTGTATGTTGTGGTTAGTATTTTGAATTTTATACAGTGGGGTAGGGGAAGCCAGTGAAAGGATTGGCAGGGAGGAGCAGCAGTCACAGATTGGTTAATGAGGTGTATTAGTCTAGCAGCAGCATTCATAATAGACTGAAGGGAGAATAGCCTGCGTAAAGGGTAGGCCATTAAGGAGAGAGTTTCTTTTTTTATCATGAAATGTTTAATATAAATTTTGTATGCACATTATTTAATGAGACACAGCGCTGCACTATTTAGAAAACAATATTGAATTTGGTGTGGTGTATCACTGTGAGTGTTCAGCAGTCGTCACATATATTAGTGATTTCACACATTTGCCCTGCTATAGGAGGAAGTAATTTATTTTGGCGCTGATTATTTTTTTTCACAATCCATACCAATATGTCATTCAGTAAGTTGAGTTGAGTAATGAAGAGATAGAGCTGGGTGTCATCAGCGTAGAGGTGGTATTGGAAGCCATGGGAGGTTATCAACTGGCGCAGGAAAGGGTATAGAGCGAGAATAGGGGGGCCCAAGCACAGAGCCTTGGGGTACCCCAAGAGAAAGTGGAAGAGGAGCAGAGGAAATGGAGTGGTAAGTGACACTGAAAGTGCGCTGAGATAGGTAAGAGGAGAAGCTTGCTGAGGAGGAGCAGGTGGTCAACTGTGTTGAAGGCAGCAGAGAGGTCTAAGCCCTTGTACACACGGTCGGACATTCTGACAACCAAATCCGTTGGATTTTGTCTGACCGATTTTGTCCGACGGATTTTGTCCGAAACTGTTGCATACACACGGTCGGACAAAGTTGTCGGAAAAATCCGATTGTACATACGGGACTACATTCAGGCTAGTAGCCAATAGCTTTGGTCTAGGAATTTGATCTGAGCATGCGTGGCACTTTGTCCGTTGGAGTAGGCTACACATGATCAGAGTATGTCCGATTGGAGCATTTTGTCAGAAAATTTTACCGGCAAGTTGGAAAAGTTGGTCCGTCGGATATTCCGACGGAAACAGTCCGATGGAGACCACACACAGTCGGAATATCCGACAAAATGGTCCTATAGGACACATTCCGTCGGAATCTCAGACCGTGTGTACAAGGGCTAAGAGTATGAGTATGGAGTAATGGCCATTCGCTTTAGCAGTTACTAGGTCATTGGTGAATTTTAGTAGGGCAGTTTCAGTGGAATGTTGTGGACGGAAGTCAGACTATAGGGGGTCCAGGAGGTTGTTGTCTGTGAGATAGCAACTCATTTGGTCATGGACAAGGCATTCGATGAGTTTGGAGGCAAACAGGAGCAGGGAGATGGGTCTTAAGTTACTCAAACAGGTGGGGTCTAGTGAGGGTTTTTTAACCATTTCCTGCCTGGCCTATAGCAGAATAATGGCCTGGAAGTGGTTCAGTTATCCTGACGGGGCATCATATGAAGTCCAGCAGGATAGCAGAGCGACACACGCCACATCTCCATTCATGGTAAGAAGCCTCTGTCAGAGGCTTCTTACCACGTGATCAGCTGTGACCAATCACAGCTGATCATCGCATGAACCAGGAAGTGCCGTAAACTGCATAGCTCGGTTCAAACTGACAGGGAGAGCCAATCGGCGGCTCTCCCTGTCGGGGGGGTTCAGTGCTGATATCAGCACATTGATTATTAGTACAGCCTCATCAGATGTGCTACCACAGCTGCCAGTCAGTGCCCATAAGCTGCCAGGCAGTGCCCCATAAGAAAAATGACAGTACCCAGATCAATGCCCATCACATTGCCAATCAGTGCCCAGCAGTAAAACCTGTCAGTACCTCATCATCAGTGCTGCCCATCAGTGCCACCTGTCAGTGCCAATCAGTACCACCTATCAGTGTCAATCAGTGCTGCCTGTCAGTGCCCATCACAGCCATCAGTCAGTGGCGATCACAGCCGCCAGTCAGCGGCCATCACAGCTGCCTGTCAGTGCTCATCAGTGCCACCTATCAGTGCCCATCAGTGTTGCCTATTAGTGCCCATCAGTGCTGCATATCAGTGCCTTCTATCAGTGCCCATATGAGTTATGCAGAGTGGGTGTATGGGGCATTCCAGACTCATCTGCATTTTGATTTGGAAACACTTTTTTTAGTTAGTCTAGTAGTCCGTAGTTTCACGTGGAGTGCACAGTGTCCATTATCCTTAGTAAAATCCCCCTGTCGAAGTGGGGATGCAGGACATTCTGGGCGAGGTTGGGAAGATTCACGGTCTTGAGAAAGACGGGTAGCAGCAGGAGGCCTGGATAAGGGCGTGGAGGAATATCAGGACTCTATAGCTGCTGCCTGCTGCCTGTTGATCTCGGGGTGTGCAGCTTTTCTTTGTATTCTTATTTCACTCCCCTCGATCTTCAGATCAAATATATTTTTGATAAAAGGCTACATGCATGGTGACGGCGATGTTCCTTAGTCTGGCTCTCTCGTAGGGATTATGTTGTGCACAATTTGGTTTGCACCATTTATTATGTTCTTGTTTTTTTTTTTTTTTTGTATAGTCATACTCAATTATTTTCTAAATATGTTTTATTTATTTATTATGGTTTTATTGTATATAAGTTGTTGTTTGTAAGATGTTTCCATAAACAAAATTAACCCCTTATAATGGGCACAGCAGGTGTACAGACCCAGGAACTTGGCACTGGGATGATGGGAACCCCTTATAATGGGCACAGTAGGTGTACAGGCCCGGGAACTCGGCACAGGGAAGGTGAGAACCCCTCATAATGGGCACAGCAGGCTACAGACCCAGGAACTCGGCACAGGGAAGGTGAGAACCCCTCATAACGGGCACTGGAGGTGTACAGACCCAGGAACTCAGCACAGGGATGGTGGGAACCTCTCATAATGGGTACAGTAGGTGTACAGACCCAGGAACTCTGCACATGGATGGTGCTAACCCCGCATAATGGGCACAGCAGGTGTACAGACCTGGAATCTCGGCACAAGGATGGTGGGAACCCCACATAATGATCACAGCAGGTGTACAGACTTGGAAACTCAGCACAGGGATGGTGGGAACCCCTCATAATGGACTCAGCAGATGTACAGACCCGGGAACTCGGCACAGGGAAGGTGAGAACCCCTCATAATGGGCACTGGAGGTGTACAGACCCAGGAACTCAGCACAGGGATGGTGGGAACCTCTCATAATGGGCACAGTAGGTGTACAGACCCAGGAACTCTGCACATGAATGGTGGTAACCCCGCATAATGGGCACAGCAGGTGTACAGACCTGGAATCTCGGCACAGGGATGGTGGGAACCCCACATAATGGTCACAGCAGGTGCACAGACTCGGAAACTCAGCACAGGGATGGTGGGAAACTGCCATTCCTCTCCTTGACAGCGAGGTGAGAGGTTGCTAGTTCCTTTGCTCCTGTGCTTCCAGAGACCAGGGGCTAGAGTTACTCCTCTGCCCCAGGAAGGATGCTGGATCCTGGGGAGGACCCTGGCGGGGGCCCCCTGGATAGGCCTCAACCTGCGGAAGATTCTGGGCCTGGCCCAAGGAAGGATGAATCTCTGTCTTCCTTTAGACGGAGGATTGTGGAAACGCTGAAGCGGATTGAGAAGGAAGAGGAGAAGTTGGGAGCTTTGAAAGCTGAATTTAAAAAGAAGAAGCAGATTTGTGCCAAAGTCTTCAGTAAGAAGAGACCGGCTCTGAGGCCTGAATTGAAGGACCTGGAACAAGCTCTGCGGAAGCAGAAAGAATTGGTGAGTTCTCTGAAGGAGAATAGTGGAGCTTTTAAAGAAAAATATAAAAACGAGGAGCGATTTAATCAACTGAGGAAAGGAGCTTCTTCCTGCATGGAGAGCGAGGAGATGGAAGCAGAGAGTGAGAAAGTGGGCCCGGAGGATGAGCCCAGCTCTTCAACATCTCAGACATCTGCTGAACCCTCAATGGCGGAGGCCTCTGTCCCCTTCCCTCCCCAGCAATGTGGAACATCCCAGCAGGAGGATGAAGGTTCTAACATGTTGGATCTGATCAGCAAACTGGAGGCCAGTCCAGATTCAGCTCCCCAGGAAGGTGAGGAGAAGATGGACACCGTTCCTATTCCTGTGGAGAGAGCAGGTGCAGGTACTGTGTGTGTGCAGGATGGTGGGATCTTTAATAACAATGGGCCTGCTGAGGGTTGTGGTACTGCAGACAGTCAGCCCAGACCCATAGACAATATACAGCAAGCAAATACATCTGCTAATAACTGTCAGCTTCAGTCTGCAGAGAGGTCCATGGACAATACAGTGACTTTGCCTGGACCAGGCACAGCGGCTGTTCCTGTGAATGGTGGAGGAGATGCTGGGAGCAGTAGTACTACAGCTCTCCAGGAGTCTGCAGCAGCCAAGACTGTGATATCTCCCAGGATTGCAGCTGAGTGTTCGGGGGAGGGGGTGGGTCCTGCTAATCAGAAGACTGCTATCCCAGCTGATTCACACTCTCTGCCAGCAGGTCTGAATGTATCTGAGGACAAGACTGCAAATGCTGGAAGAAAAACTTATGCTGGTGTTGCTGCCACAGGATCTGGGAAGGGGGAACAAGCAGGGAGGGAACATGGGGACTTTCTATCTTTCTCCCTGTTTAAAAGGAGGAATGTTGTACAATTGAAATGGGAAGGTGATGGAAACCCCCCACATAGGAGGGTGGTGGTGGATAAAATCCTGCAGATGGGGTTTAGGCCTGCGGATATCTTCGCCCTGATCAGTCCGGCAGGTTCCTATGAATATGATTTGTCCTTTATCCGTCCCGAGTCTCTGGACATATTTTGGGAGAAGTTTGAACACGTGTGTAGGGGCCTGCCGGACTGGAAAGGGCTCATCCCCAAACTTATTTCCCGCCAGCCCCTCATTAAGATGGTGACAATTCTTGTGCGCAATGAATCCATACCACAAGGGGATCTGACTGTATGGTTGAGGAGGTATGGGGATGTCCTGAGCCCCCTGAGAAAGATTTTGGACGATCGGGGAATATGGACAGGGGGATGGTCTGTGCAGCTGAAACTAAAGGTTATTGACAATGTTGTCCAACATCTGCCATCCTCAGCTTTCCTGGGGAGGGACAGGCTGACCATCTTCTACCCGGGCCAGCCAAAGCTCTGCAATAAATGTGGAGATAAAGGGCATCTTGCATCCTCCTGTCCAGTGATGAAGTGCTCCCTGTGTCAGGGTATAGGACATTTGGCAAAGGATTGTAATATTATAAGGTGTAATCTGTGCAATGCAGTGGGACATCCTTATAGTCAGTGTCCTGAGGCAATGCACAATAAGCCTGAGCTCATGAGGGAGTTTTTCCGTCCGGACATGGAGGATGCGCAGAGCTCATCAGCTGGAGGGCCTGTGATCCCATCTGAGTCTGTGCCAATACCCAATGTGTCTCCCCAGTCTGTGCCAATACCCAATGTGTCTCCCCAGTCTGTGCCAATACCCAATGTGTCTCCCCAGTCTGTGCCAATACCCAATGTGTCTCTCCAGTCTGTGCCCATACCCAATGGGTCTGTGTCTCCCCAGTCTGTGCCCATACCCAATGGGTCTGTGTCTCCCCAGTCTGTGCCCATACCCAATGGGTCTGTGTCTCCCCAGTCTGTGCCAGTACCCAATGTGCCTGTGTCCTCCCAGCCTGTATGTAAAGTTTCAGTTGCCAAGAATGTGTCCAATCCTTCTGTGTCTTATCCTTCTGTGTCTTCTAAAATTGCAGAGGCAGCAAGAGGTGCTGAGGCTGGTGCATCAGGTGTGGTGCCAGTCCCCCTCCCCCGACGCTGCAGGGTTCCTATTGCAGATCGTGGGGGCCAGAGGAGTGGGGAAAATAGTGGGGAGGCTGGCCTGGTGGTAGATAAGGGAAGGGAGAGTGGGGGGGAGGGGGTTGAAGGGGAGGATAGGTGTGGGGAGGCTGGTTGTGGTTTATCCAAAGATGATATGGAGTGGTTGGAGGATAGGAGGAGGAGGGGCAAAATAAGGAAAAAAAGGGGTTCAGTTCCCTTCAATCCTGAAGTTTTGCCTTTGAAAAATAAGTTTAAGGTCCTGTCGGACGATGATGATGATTGGGACTCGTTCAGTTCAGCGTCCTCCATGGACGATGAGTGCCAGGGCGCAACAAAGCGTGCTGGTTCTCCAGGCAGAGGGAGTAGTCAGGCTAAGAAACGTCTGCCTCAATTACCCTAATGGCAGTTCCCACTCCGTTAAAAGTGGCAACCATTAATGTTGCCAGTTTGAGATCAGTAAGTGCTCGTCATATGGCCTTATTTTTGCTCAGCGAGTTTGATGCTGACATTTTGTTTTTACAAGAGACCCATCTGAGTAGTCTGGCCGATATACATCTGGCAAAGAAGGAGTGGAGACGTGGTCCCTCATTTTGGTCTCTTGCGGCCGAGCCTTACAGCGGGGTTGCAGTCCTTTTTTCTGGTATGGTAACGTGCCGGCGGGTAATTGAGGTAGAGATTGGGAGATGCATGGTCTTGGACGTCTCTGTAAGGGGGCAGGACTTGCGCCTGATTAACATCTATGGTCCCCAGACAAAGTGGGGCAGGAAATGCCTCCTTACAAAGATTAAGCCTTTTCTTTTTACGGCCCAGCAGGTTATCTTTGGAGGTGATTTCAACACCATTACTAGGTCTAAAGACAGGAGAGGTTTCAGAGATAAGCTGGGCTATGACACCCTTTTTCTCAATGCGATAGTTAGGGAAGCAGGTCTGGTAGATGCGCACATTAAGCGTTGCCCAGACAGCACGGGGTTCACTTTTCAGAGAGGTAGTAGTCAGAGTAGGATAGATAGGTTTTTTTTAAAGGGAGACTCTGCTTTTTCGGCCCCTGTGTGTCGGGCAGTGGAGTTTTCTGACCACTGTATTCTGTCTGTGACTCTGAATGCCTCAGACATGCCACCTAGGGGGAGGGGTATCTGGAGATTGAATTCGGCCCTCCTGGAAGACGAGAGAGTAAGACAATCCTTTGAGGATTTTTTTCAAGCACAGGTAACGATCCTAGACTTTTGCAACAGCAAGTCAGAATGGTGGGAGCTTGTAAAACAGCGGACTGTTAGGCTTTTCAAGGCCATAGGAAGAAAGAAGCAGCAAGATAAGTATATCACCTACCAGCGTTTGCGGAGGAAACTTGACCGCCTTGTTTCGAATGGAGGAGATTCTGGGGCGATCTCTGAGGTGAAGCTCCTCCTTAGGAGACATGAATATGACCGGCACGCCTCTTTGGTTCAGGAGAGGGATTACGGGAAATACCATTCACCTGACCCTTACCAGAACTGTAAACAGAGCGTAGCAGTTAAGACGGTCCATGGCCTGAAGGACAGTACGGGCTCCCTGACGAAGTCTAGGTCAGGGATCCTGGAGGTGGTCAGGTCATACTATGCAGATCTCCTGGGAGGAAGGAACCTTGATCGGACAAGGATGTTGGGTTTTTTGGACTCTACACCAGGACTGGAGAGTAATGTTCCTTTGATGAATTTGACAGATGAAATCACTGCAGATGAGGTAGTCCAGGCTATTGATAAACTGGCCATCAAGAAAACGCCAGGGCCAGATGGGTTGACAGCTGAGTTTTATAAATGTTTTAAGACGATCCTGGCTCCCTACCTTGCGGAGGTTTTTAATAGCTGTTTGCAGGAGGGTTCTCTCCCTCCCTCCATGAGGCAATCTGCAGTGATCCTTCTGTCAAAGGGTAAAGATCCTTCGATGATTGAGAATTGGCGCCCCATTAGCCTTCTTAATGTCGATAGAAAGATACTGGCAAAGATTTTTTTCTGGCGATTTTCGCCAGTGGCAGGCAGTTTGTTATCCCACCACCAGCACTGTTCGGTCCAAGGTAGAAGCACTTTCTCAGCAGTGTTAGCCGTCCGGGAGGCCTTGGAGCGTTGTAGGGCTGCTGGTTGGGGTAAATTTTTGCTGACATTGGATCAGGCTAAGGCCTTTGATCGGGTTAATCATGAGTACTTATGGCTGCTTCTTGGCAGATATGGCCTGGAGGGGGGTTTCATTGATTGGCTTAAGATTTTGTACAAAGGGGCTGAAAGCTTTCCGCTAGTTAATGGTTGGGTCGGGCAACCCTTTGTGGTCGGCTCGGGTGTGCGTCAGGGGTGCCCATTGAGTCCTCTGTTATATGCATTTGCAATTGACCCCTTCATCAGAAGGCTGGAGAATGGGCCATTGTGTGGAGTACCTTTGGGCATCGCTGGTGAGCCTCCTTTGAAAGTTGTGGCCTATGCTGATGATGTTTCTGTTTTTGTCTCTGGGACTGGAGAGGCGCAGGAGGTGGTCTCAGTGATAACGCAGTATTCAGAGGCATCAGGTTCAAAGGTCAACCAGGACAAGTGTGAAGCTTTCTGGATGGGCGTGGAAGGTGAGAGCTTTGTTCTCCCGGATGACTTCCCGGAGCCCCAGCAAAAAATTAGAGTTCTAGGCATTGAATTTGGCCCAGGTGACTATGGTCATGCAAATTGGGTGAACAGGCTGGAGAATGCCGATGCCAAGGTGGCAAGCTGGAAAGGTTGGCAGCTTTCCTTGAGGGAAAAGGTTGATCTGATCAAGACTTACCTGATTCCGATTTTTCTATATGTCAGTTTTGTTTGCGTTTTGCCAGCTTCTCTCTATACCAGGGTCTATACTTGTTTCTTCCAGCTGTTATGGGGGAACAGAATAAACCTTGTCAAAAGGAATGTGACTTACCTTTCTAGGCGGGAGGGTGGTCTAGGGATGATCAACCCTGTAGTCTTTTTCTCTCTGATGTTTGTGAAGTACAATCTTGGTAACATGTTGGCAGAGAGACCGCCTGGGTGGGTTGGTATTTTCCAGTCCTGGTTTAGGCCCTTTCTGCGAGACTGGGAAAATGGTGGGCCAGTGAAGAGCCTGAGGGTCAAGCATGATAAGCTCCCGGCTTATGTTGCCCCGTGTTTGAAAATGCTTCGGCAGTGGCAAGTAACAGCAGGAGAAGTCAGATCTCTTCCAAGGAAACTTCTTGAGAAGCGGATCATGAGCTCTGTTTTTTGCGAGCCACTGGCCTTGAGGGATTGCCCAAGCCTGGTTTTGGGGGTGGGTTTGCGGTTGATTAATTTGGAGAGAATCCCAATGAAGTTTAGGGATCAGGCTTGGCTTGCCTTTCATGGAAAACTATATGTGAAGGGCAACTTGAAGTTTCTTTCCATGAGTGATCGGGGCTGCCCGAGAGTGGAGTGTGGAGGAGTGGTGGAGTCCATGGATCACTTTCTACTTCAGTGCCCTTTTAATATAGAGGTGTACAAGAGGGTGGGGAGGGCTCTGAGTATACCCTTCCTCCCCCATATGAGTTATGCAGAGTGGGTGTATGGGGCTTTCCAGACTCGTCGGGATTATGATTTGGAAACACTTTTTTTAGTTAGTTTAGTAGTCCGTTATTTCACGTGGAGTGCACGGTGTCAGGTATCCTTACGGGGTAAAATCCTCCCTGTGGAAGTGGTGATGCAGAACATTCTGGGTGAGGTTGGGAAGATTCGGGGTCTTGAGAAAGACAGGTGGCAGCAGGAGGCCTGGATAAAGGCGTGGAGGAATATCAGGGCTCTGTAGCTGCTGCCTGTTGATCTCGGGGTGTGCGGCTTTCTTTGTATTCTTCTTTCACTCCCTTAGATTTTCAGATCAAATACAATTTTGATAAAAGGCTCCATGCATGGTGACGGTGATGTTCCTTAGTCTGGCTCTCCCATAGGGATTATGTAATGCGCAATCTGTTTTTGCACTGTTTATTTTGTTCTTGTTCTTTCTGGTCTGTATAATGATATTCAATTATTTTGTAAATATGTTTTTATTTATTTATTATGGTTTTATTGTATATAAGTTGTTGTTTGTAAGATTTTCAATAAAACAAAATTAACCCCACATAATGGTCACAGCAGGTGTACAGACTCAGAAACTCAGCACAGGGATGGTGGGAACCCCTCATAATGGACTCAGCAGATGTACAGACCCGGAAACTCGGCACAGGGATGGTGAGAACCCCCCATAATGGGCACAGCAGATGTACAGACCCAACAACTCAGCACAGGGATGGTGGGAAACTGCCATTCCTCTCCTTGACAGCGAGGTGAGAGGTTGCTAGTTCCTTTGCTCCTGTGCTTCCAGAGACCAGGGGTTAGAGTTACTCCTCTGCCCCAGGAAGGATGCTGGATCCTGGGGAGGACCCTGGCGGGGGCCCCCTGGATAGGCCTCAACCTGCGGAAGATTCTGGGCCTGGCCCAAGGAAGGATGAATCTCTGTCTTCCTTTAGACGGAGGATTGTGGAAACGCTGAAGCGGATTGAGAAGGAAGAGGAGAAGTTGGGAGCTTTGAAAGCTGAATTTAAAAAGAAAAAGCAGTTTTGTGCCAAAGTCTTCAGTAAGAAGAGACCGGCTCTGAGGCCTGAATTGAAGGACCTGGAACAAGCTCTGCGGAAGCAGAAAGAATTGGTGAGTTCTCTGAAGGAGAATAGTGGAGCTTTTAAAGAAAAATATAAAAATGAGGAGCGATTTAATCAAATGAGGAAAGGAGCCTCTTCCTGCATGGAGAGCGAGGAGATGGAAGCAGAGAGTGAGAAAGTGGGCCCGGAGGATGAGCCCAGCTCTTCAACATCTCAGACACCTGCTGAACCCTCAATGGCGGAGGCCTCTGTCCCCTTCCCTCCCCAGCAATGTGGAACATCCGTGCAGGAGGTTGAAGGTTCTGACATGTTGGATTTGATCAACAAACTGGAGGCCAGTCCAGATTCAGCTCCCCAGGAAGGTGAGGAGGAGAAGATGGACACCATTCCCAGCCCTGTGGAGGAAAGACCTGTGGAGAGAGCAGCTGCAGGTACTGTGTGTGTGCAGGATGGTGGGATCTTTAATAACAATGGGCCTGCTGAGGGTTGTGGTACTGCAGACAGTCAGCCCAGACCCATAGACAATGTACAGCAAGCAATAACATCTGCTAGTAACTGTCAGCTTCAGTCTGCAGAGAGGTCCATGGACAATACAGTGACTTTGCCTGGACCAGGCACAGCGGCTGTTCCTGTGAATGGTGGAGGTGATGCTGGGAGCAGTAGTACTACAGCTCTCCAGGAGTCTGCAGCAGCCAAGACTGTGACGGCTCCCAGGATTGAAGCTGAGTGTTCGGGGGAGGGGGTGGGTCCTGCTAATCAGAAGACTGCTATCCCAGCTGATTCAGACTCTCTGCCAGCAGGTTTGAATGTATCTGAGGACAAGACTGCAAAAGCTGGAAGAAAAACTTATGCTGGTGTTGCTGCCACAGGATCTGGGAAGGGGGAACTAGCAGGGAAGGAGCATGGGGACGTTTTATCTTTCTCCCTGTTTAAAAGGAGGAATGTTGTACAATTGAAATGGGAAGGTGATGGAAACCCCCCACATAGGAGGGTGGTGGTGGATAAAATCCTGCAGATGGGGTTTAGGCCTGCGGATATCTTCGCCCTGATCAGTCCGGCAGGTTCCTATGAATATGATTTGTCCTTTATCCGTCCCGAGTCTTTGGACATATTTTGGGAGAAGTTTGAACACGTGTGTAGGGGCCTGCCGGACTGGAAAGGGCTCATCCCCAAACTTATTTCCCGCCAGCCCCTCATTAAGATGGTGACAATACTTGTGCGCAATGAATCCATACCCCAAGGGGATCTGACTGTATGGTTGAGGAGGTATGGGGACGTCCTGAGCCCCCTGAGAAAGATTTTGGACGATCGGGGAATATGGACAGGGGGATGGTCTGTGCAGCTGAAACTAAAGGTTATTGATAATGTTGTCCAACATCTGCCATCCTCAGCTTTCCTGGGGAGGGACAGGCTGACCATCTTCTACCCGGGCCAGCCAAAGCTCTGCAATAAATGTGGAGATAAAGGGCATCTTGCATCCTCCTGTCCAGTGATGAAGTGCTCTCTGTGTCAGGGTATAGGGCATTTGGCAAAGGATTGTAATATTATCAGGTGTAATCTGTGCAATGCAGTGGGACATCCTTATAGTCAGTGTCCTGAGGCAATGCACAACAAGCCGGAGCTCATGAGAGAGTTCTTCCGTCTGGACATGGAGGATGCACAGAGCTCATCAGCTGGAGGGCCTGTGATTCCATCGGAGTCTGTGCCCATACCCAATGTGTCTCCCCAGTCTGTGCCAATACCCAATGTGTCTCCCCAGTCTGTGCCAATACCCAATGTGTCTGTGTCTCCCCAGTCTGTGCCCATACCCAATGGGTCTGTGTCTCCCCAGTCTGTGGTTCCCCAGTCTGTGCCAGTACCCAATGTGTCTGTGTCCTCCCAGCCTGTATGTAAAGTTTCAGTTGCCAAGAATGTGTCCAATCCTTCTGTGTCCAATCCTTCTGTGTCCAATCCTTCTGTGTCTTCTAAAATTGCAGAGGCAGCAAGAGGTGCTGAGGCTGGTGCATCAGGTGTGGTGCCAGTCCCCCTCCCCCGACGCTGCAGGGTTCCTATTGCAGATCGTGGGGGCCAGAGGAGTGGGGAAAATAGTGGGGAGGCTGGTCTGGTGGTAGATAAGGGAAGGGAGAGTGGGGGGGAGGGGGTTGAAGGGGAGGGTAGGTGTGGGGAGGCTGGTTGTGGTTTATCCAAAGATGATATGGAGTGGTTGGAGGATAGGAGGAGGAGGGGCAAAAGAAGGAAAAAAAGGGGTTCAGTTCCCTTAAATCCTGTAGTTTTGCCTTTGGAAAATAAGTTTAAGGTCCTGTCGGATGATGATGATGATGAGTGGGACTCGTTCAGTTCAGCGTCCTCTATGGACGATGAGTGCCAGGGCGCAACAAAGCGTGCTGGTTCTCCAGGGAGAGGGAGTAGTCAGGCTAAGAAACGTCTACCTCAATTACCCTAATGGCAGTTCCCACTCCGTTAAAAGTGGCAACCATTAATGTTGCCAGCTTGAGATCAGTAAGCGCTCGTCATATGGCCTTATTTTTGCTCAGCGAGTTTGATGCTGACATTTTGTTTTTACAAGAGACCCATCTGAGTAGTCTGGCTGATATACATCTGGCAAAGAAGGAGTGGAGACGTGGTCCCTCATTTTGGTCTCTTGCGGCCGAGCCTTACAGCGGGGTTGCAGTCCTTTTTTCTGGTATGGTAACGTGCCGGCGGGTAATTGAGGTAGAGATTGGGAGATGCATGGTCTTGGACGTCTCTGTAAGGGGGCAGGACTTGCGCCTGATTAACATCTATGGTCCCCAGACGAAGTGGGACAGGAAATGCCTCTTTACAAAGATTAAGCCTTTTCTTTTTACGGCCCAGCAGGTTATCTTTGGAGGTGATTTTAACACCATTACTAGGTCTAAAGACAGGAGAGGTTTCAGAGATAAGCTGGGCTATGACACCCTTTTTCTCAATGCGATAGTTAGGGAAGCAGGTCTGGTAGATGCGCACATTAAGCGTTGCCCAGACAGCACGGGGTTCACTTTTCAGAGAGGTAGTAGTCAGAGTAGGATAGATAGGTTTTTTTTAAAGGGAGACTCTGCTTTTTCGGCACCTGTGTGCCGGGCAGTGGAGTTTTCTGATCACTGTATTCTATCTGTGACTCTGAATGCCTCAGACATGCCACCTAGGGGGAGGGGTATCTGGAGATTGAATTCGGCCCTCCTGGAAGACGAGAGAGTAAGACAATCCTTTGAGGACTTTTTTCAAGCACAGGTAACGATCCTAGACTTTTGCAACAGCAAGTCAGAATGGTGGGAGCTTGTAAAACAGCGGACTGTTAGGCTTTTCAAGGCCATAGGAAGAAAGAAGCAGCAAGATAAGTATATCACCTACCAGCGTTTGCGGAGGAAACTTGACCGCCTTGTTTCGAATGGAGGAGATTCTGGGGCGATCTCTGAGGTGAAGCTCCTCCTTAGGAGACATGAATATGACCGGCACGCCTCTTTGGTTCAGGAGAGGGATTACGGGAAATACCATTCGCCTGACCCTTACCAGAACTGTAAACAGAGCGTAGCAGTTAAGACGGTCCATGGCCTGAAGGACAGTACGGGCTCTCTGACGAAGTCTAGGTCAGGGATCCTGGAGGTTGTCAGGTCATACTATGCCGATCTCCTGGGAGGAAGGAACCTTGATCGGACAAGGATGTTGGGTTTTTTGGACTCTACACCAGGACTGGAAAGTAATGTTCCTTTGATGAATTTGACAGATGAAATCACTGCAGATGAGGTAGTCCAGGCTATTGATAAACTGGCCATCAAGAAAACG
This sequence comes from Lithobates pipiens, assembly GCF_037356315.1. Lineage (NCBI taxonomy): Eukaryota > Metazoa > Chordata > Amphibia > Anura > Ranidae > Lithobates > Lithobates pipiens. Next base: position 576,390,272 of record NW_027507748.1, read on the forward strand.
CCAGGGCCAGATGGGTTGACAGCTGAGTTTTATAAATGTTTTAAGACGATCCTGGCTCCCTACCTTGCGGAGGTTTTTAATGGCTGTTTGCAGGAGGGTTCTCTCCCTCCCTCCATGAGGCAATCTGCAGTGATCCTTCTGTCAAAGGGTAAAGATCCTTCGATTATTGAGAATTGGCGCCCCATTAGCCTTCTTAATGTCGATAGAAAGATACTGGCAAAGATTTTTTTCTGGCGATTATCACCAGTGGCAGGCAGTTTGTTATCCCACCACCAGCACTGTTCGGTCCAAGGTAGAAGCACTTTCTCAGCAGTGTTAGCCGTCCGGGAGGCCTTGGAGCGTTGTAGGGCTGCTGGTTGGGGTAAATTTTTGCTGACATTGGATCAGGCTAAGGCCTTTGATCGGGTTAATCATGAGTACTTATGGCTCCTTCTTGGCAGATATGGCCTGGAGGGGGGTTTCATTGATTGGCTTAAGATCTTGTACAAAGGGGCTGAAAGCTTTCCGCTAGTTAATGGTTGGGTCGGGCAGCCCTTTGTGGTTGGCTCGGGTGTGCGTCAGGGGTGCCCATTGAGTCCTCTGTTATATGCATTTGCAATTGACCCCTTCATCAGAAGGCTGGAGAATGGGCCATTGTGTGGGGTACCTTTGGGCATCGCTGGTGAGCCTCCTTTGAAGGTTGTGGCCTATGCTGATGATGTTTCTGTTTTTGTCTCTGGGACTGGGGAGGCGCAGGAGGTGGTCTCAGTGATAACACGGTATTCAGAGGCATCAGGTTCAAAGGTCAACCAGGACAAGTGTGAAGCTTTCTGGATGGGTGTGGAAGGTGAGAGCTTTGTTCTCCCGGATGACTTCCCGGAGCCCCAGCAAAAAATTAGAGTTCTAGGCATTGAATTTGGCCCAGGTGACTATGGTCATGCAAATTGGGTGAACAGGCTGGAGAATGCCGATGCCAAGGTGGCAAGCTGGAAAGGTTGGCAGCTTTCCTTGAGGGAAAAGGTTGATCTGATCAAGACTTACCTGATTCCGATTTTTCTATATGTCAGTTTTGTTTGCGTTTTGCCAGCTTCTCTCTATACCAGGGTCTATACTTGTTTCTTCCAGCTGTTATGGGGGAACAGAATAAACCTTGTCAAAAGGAATGTGACTTACCTTTCTAGGCGGGAGGGTGGTCTAGGGATGATCAACCCTGTAGTCTTTTTCTCTCTGATGTTTGTGAAGTACAATCTTGGTAACATGTTGGCAGAGAGACCGCCTGGGTGGGTTGGTATTTTCCAGTCCTGGTTTAGGCCCTTTCTGCGAGACTGGGAAAATGGTGGGCCAGTGAAAAGCCTGAGGGTCAAGCATGATAAGCTCCCGGCTTATGTTGCCCCGTGTTTGAAAATGCTTCGGCAGTGGCAAGTAACGGCAGGGGAAGTCAGATCTCTTCCAAGGAAACTTCTTGAGAAGCGGATCATGAGCTCTGTTTTTTGCGAGCCACTGGCCCTGAGGGATTGCCCAAGCCTGGTTTTGGGGGTGGGTTTGCGGTTGATTAATTTGGAGAGAATCCCAATGAAGTTTAGGGATCAGGCTTGGCTTGCCTTTCATGGAAAACTATATGTGAAGGGCAACTTGAAGTTTCTTTCCATGAGTGATCGGGGCTGCCCGAGAGTGGAGTGTGGAGGAGTGGTGGAGTCCATGGATCACTTTCTACTTCAGTGCCCTTTTAATATAGAGGTGTACAAGAGGGTGGGGAGGGCTCTGAGTATACCCTTCCTCCCCCATATGAGTTATGCAGAGTGGGTGTATGGGGCTTTCCAGACTCGTCGGGATTATGATTTGGAAACACTTTTTTTAGTTAGTTTAGTAGTCCGTTATTTCACGTGGAGCGCACGGTGTCAGGTATCCTTACGGGGTAAAATCCTCCCTGTGGAAGTGGTGGTGGAGAACATTCTGGGTGAGGTTGGGAAGATTCGGGGTCTTGAGAAAGACAGGTGGCAGCAGGAGGCCTGGATAAAGGCGTGGAGGAATATCAGGGCTCTGTAGCTGCTGCCTGTTGATCTCGGGGTGTGCGGCTTTCTTTGTATTCTTCTTTCACTCCCTTAGATTTTCAGATCCAATATAATTTTGATAAAAGGCTACATGCATGGTGACGGTGATGTTCCTTAGTCTGGCTCTCCCGTAGGTATTATGTTGTGTGCAATTTGTTTTGCACTGTTTATTTTGTTCTTGTTCTTTCTGGTTTGTATAATTGTATTCAATTATTTTGTAAATATGTTTTATTTATTTATTATGTTTTTATTGTATATAAGTTGTTGTTTGTAAGATTTTCAATAAACAAAATTAACCCCTCATAATGGTCACAGTGAGGCTGCAATTGACGGACACAGTTTTACCTAGCAGTAATCACCGGATAAATGGCTATTTTCAGCACTGCATTACTAACAGTTTAATTTTTCAGTTTGCAACCCCCCCCAAAAAAATATTTTTTTGAGCACCAGATGCCATTGTATTGAAGTATAGGGATAATAAGTGCATGTTTGAGTGGGGAAGAAAAGGTGCCAGAAGAGAGGGAGAGGTTGAAGATGTGGGTTAGGGAGTTTAGGATAGAGCGGGAAGGTGGTCACAGTAATTGTGAGGGGACAGGGTCCAGTGATCAAATGGTGAGGTGGGCCATGGAGAGGAGTTTCTCAACTTCATCGGTGGTAACTGGGCAGGAGGAGAGTATTGAGTGTGGTGTTGGACCCGATGTGTTGGGTAGGGGAGGAAGTTGAATGCTGGATATCTCCTTACGAATTGTGTTGATTTTGCTTTTGAAATGGTTGGCAATCTGTTGAGCGGTAACCAAGTTGGTGGGTGGGGGCAGTGGGGGGTGAAGTAAGGAATTAAGGGTAGAAAAGAGTTGACGAGATTTGGATAAGAGGGTTTTGATGAGAGTGTTGTAGTAGGTTTGTTTAGCAGTGTGGAGGCAGGAGTTGTATTTGAGAAGGGCAAATTTGTAGAGGGTAAAGTCCTGCAGGGATTTAGATTTACGCCATGCCCGCTAAAGAGCATGGTTGCGTCTCTTGAGAATTATGGTGTCGCCTGTTTGTCAGGGTTGTGGCAGATGGGGCCTGGTTTTTCATGTAGAAAGAGGAGCAAGTACGTCTAGGGAGGATGACAGCGTGTTATTGTAGATGGAAGAGGTTTGGTCTGGGCAGGACAGGGGTGGGATTTTGTCATAAAGGCCATCAGTAGCTGGTTGAAGTAGGGAAGAGTTGAGGTTGCAAAGGTTTCTGGGGGTAGTGGTTTGTGGGTTGGCAGCATGGGAGGTAGGAGATAAGGAGAGTGCAAAACTGATAAGGTTGTGATCAGAGAGAGGAAAGGGGCTATTAGAGAGGTTACAGGGAGTGCGGTGATGGCAGAATACAAGGTCGAGAGTGTTGCCGCTAGAGTGAGTGGTGGTTTGTGTCCATTGTGTTAGGTTAAAAGAGGAGGTTAGGTTGAGTAGTTGAGAAGTGGTTGCAGTATTAACATTGTTTGGAATGTTAAAGTCATACTAGGATGATGGCAGGCAATTCAGAGGAGAGAAAATAGGGTAGCCATTTAGAGAAGTCACCCAGAAAGCGTGACACTGGTCCCGGAGGCCGATAAATGACTGCGACCCTCAGACAAGCTGGAGAGAAAAGACGAATGAAGTGCACTTCGAAAGAGCAGGGGGAAAGAGAGGGAGGTGTGGGAAGAACCTGTAAGGTGCATTGTGGGGAGAGGAGAAGTCTGATGCCACCTCCTTTTTATCCACTGGGTCTGATGGAGTGAGTCCAGAGAAGAACACTGTGGGACAGGGCAGCTGGAGAGGTAGTGTCGAATTCCTGGAGCCAGGTTTCGGTAAAAGCAAATAAGTTAAGGGATTTGGAGAGGAAAAGGTCACTGACAGAAGCTAGTTTTTTGAAGACTGAGTGGGCATTACAGAGGGCACATGAAAGAGTGGAGCTGACTTGTGGAATCAGGGGAATTGGGATGAGACGGTGGGAGTCACGACTACAGTTGGAGGAGGTAGACAGACACTTTTGAGGGTGGGAATTGGGTGTGTGAGGGCTGTGGTTTGGTGCGATGTCCCCAGACATTAGGAGTAGTAGGAGGGTGAGGGTAGTAAGGTGGGAGTGGGATTTATAGGAGGGCAGATTCTGTAGTGGAGTGGAAGTGGTGATACTGTGTGGACTTAGAATGAGCAGGAGGTATAAGTGCAGTAATATTGAGTGGGCAGAAGAGAAGGAGATATGTACAGGTTGCAGGCTGGAGAGGGGGGGGGGGTAAAGAAATTAGGGTTTGAGGAGAGAGGAAGTTAAAACAAAGATTAGTGTGAGCATGTTGGAGGGTGGGGAGAGGGGAATAGAAGGAAGGCTGAGGAAAGTTAGAGGATGAAGGGGAACTTCCTGTAAAATAGGTGTGGAACACCAATGTCTGTACTTACTTTTCTGTAGCAGCGCCATAGTCAAAGTGCCCGTGTACAAGTGCCAAACACTTGTCGCTGGAGTACTTTGCGCAGGGAGTAGCCAGCCCAAATCCTTGCCATCCGTCCCAAGAAATGAACTACATTTATACTGGGATTGTGTGGGGGCAAGATTCACAATTATCCAATTAGGAGCTGATACAACCAGGATTCGGGGGGGGGGGGGGGGGTTTACAACTGGCCTGGACAGAGTGCAATACAAGTGGGGGGCAACAGGATAAGGTCAAATGTTTGACCTTGTCCAGGGCAGCGTAGTACAAAATAAGTGACACTTTCAAAAATAAACAAACAAGTATAGACAGCAGATTCAAATTCTTCGTTAGGCCCCTTTCACACGGGACGGATCAGTAATGATCTGCCCCGTGATGATCCACTTGCTCAGATCGCTCCGTTGTCCCCGCTGAGCCGGCGGATAACAGGGTGGTCCCAGCACACTGTGCAGGGACCGCCCTGTCAGCTCCCCGCTCTCCTCTATGGGGGATCGGATGATCACGGACCGTGTGTCCGTGTTCATCCGATCCACTCTGCAGACGGATAGAAAAATAGGATTTTCCTCCGTCTGCAGAATCGGACAATTGCGGAGGCGGACGCTGTAGTCCAGTGTTTAAGAGAAGAGGGCAGTTACCAGAAGGTATGAAGAGTTAGGTGGGAAATCGCAGACAGGTAGAGTGACTTTTTGTGCTGCACAAAATAATTCGGTGAAGTTCATTATTGGCTTATTGACTTTAAAGCGGGCCTTGTGCCAGTACCTGGCTGCATGCAGATCCATAAAATGGCCCTATAATTCATTCAGAGTATATTTAACACATTCTGGGGGACTATAACTAAGTTTCCTGCACCACTGTAATGTGTATGTGTGTGCGCCACCTGTTTCAGGTCTGTCTGTGCCACCTGTACCAGATCTTACAGTATTTCAGAGTGAAATAGAAACTAGTGCAGGTTTGCCTCTAATTGAGAGGGAATGCAGCAGTTTTCCATATAGAGAACTGCCGTATATGAGAACTCCCACCAGGTGTGATCTTGTGGTGTAGAAAGCGAGCTGTCAGTAGAGAGCTTTGTGCATGCACATCCAGCTCTCGTGTTCTCTGCGGTGCTTGTTACAGACATGGCATAACAAGAGAGCTGATCTGCTCCATTTGTTTATGTTTAGAAGAGCAGAGCAAGCTTATGCTTTCATTGAAGTCTGAAGAAGGCCAGAATGACAACTTTTTCTATCACTTTTAATTATTTTAACCTGTTACTATCTGTACTATAGCCGAATGATGGCTACAGCATGAATCTACATTGCTGGGAGACCGTTAATAGGCATCCTCACCTTTGCGCGATCTCCGCGTGCTGTGATCCCTGAGTCAATGAGAGTCGGATGATCACAGATCGAAGTAAGGGACTGATCCCGACCCCTTACGACGTGATCAGCTGTCAGTCAATGACAGCTGATCACATGATGTAAGCAGAAGATCGGTAATTGTTTTTTTTTCTTCGATCACCGGCTTCTGTTTAAGGGACATTAGTCCAGAAGAGGAAGAGTCACAGTTGCCTCATCTGTGCCAACCAGTACCGCCTGCCAGTGCCACCTGCCAGTGCCCACCAGTGTATATCAGTGCCACCAATCCCAGGAGTGCCACCTATTAATGCCCACCAGTGGTGCCAATCAATGCCTCATCAGTGCCACCTAGCAGTGCTGCCTATCAGTGTCACCTACCAGTGCTCATCACTATCCATCACTGCCACCCATCAGTGCCCATCAGTGCCAGCTATAAGTGCCACCTCTCAGTGCCCACCAGTGCTACCTCTCAGTTCCCACCAGTGCTACCTCTCAGTGCCCACCAGTGACGCCTCAACAGTGCCCACTAGTGACACCTCATCAGTGCCCACCAGTGCTGCCTTATCAGTGCCCACCAGTGCTGCCTTATCAGTGCCCATCAATGCAGCCTATCGGTGCCCATCAGTGCAGCCTATCAGTGCTCATCAGTGCAGCCTCATCAGTGTGCATCAATGAAGGAGAAAAATGACCTGTTTACAAAATTTTATAACAAAATATAAAACTGTTTAGTATTTTTTTTTTTTTACAATTTTCCACCTTTTTTCATTTTTTTACAAAAAATAAAAAAAACCCAGAGGTGATCAAACACCACCAAAAGAAAGCTCTATTTGTATGGAAAAAAATGCATGGCCATCCATGCAATTTTCATTCAAAGTGTGACAGTTCTGAAGGCTGAAAATTGTTCTGGGCAGGAGGGGAGTTTAAGTGCCCAGTAAACGAGTGGTTAATGGCTAAGAAACAGGCAGCTTCTCATACCATTTATATGGTTCAGATCAGTGTAACCACAACCAGCATTTGAGACACATAACAAGCTTAAGTGGTTGTAAGCCCTTACAAACCACTTTGACCTACAGGTAAGCCTAGAATAAGGCTTACCTGTAGGTCCAAGAAATATCTCCTAAACCTCTACGGTTTAGGAGATATTTACCTGAAGACAGCCACCGCTGTCTACGGTGCATGCGCTGTAGACAGCGGTGCGCAGGCGCACTGGGTAAGCCGCAGATCGTGGCAATATGCCGTGAGTGTCAGCTTCCGTGCGCATGTGCGGGAGTGACATCATCGCTGCTCGGGCGAATAACAGCGACGGAGCAGCAAGACCCACCAAGAAGATGGACGCTCGGAACTACAGGGGACAGCGGTGACTTCGCTGGCTCCTGTGTCAGGTAAGTGACACATAATGGACTACTATGCGATGCATAGTAGTCCATTATGCTTTACCTTTGCAGGGAATGAAAGAGGAAGTAAACCCATTAGGGTTTACTTCCTCTTTAAGAACAAGCCTGATTGGCTGCAGTATATATTACTGTAGATGGCAGCAAACATATTGAACTCTATGGGGTTGATTTACTAAAGACAAAGGGGCTGTTCTCTTTGCAAGAGAGGTGAAGCTCTGCTGACTTCCAGCATCAAATTCTGTACAATCAAAAATATTGTGTTTTTTTTTTTTTTGTATGTCAAATATATTTTGCAAAGTGCATTATTACCACATTTATTAAGCTATTGGAAAATCACAAAGTGAACAGCCTTCAGTAAATCAAGCCCAATGCCTCATAAAATTTATAATGGGAGCAGAGAATAGTGGGGTGAGAGGTAAGCAAAGAAGAAAGGGAAATATATTGCTAACACTAACTTATAATACAGTAATTGAACAGACAGGAGGGAAATAGTAGTACAACAGATATCCAGTGCTGCATTCTGTGTTGCTAGATAAGTCCTTTCTCATTGAGGGTTAAGTAATAGCTCCTAACTGTCCCTCATTTGGAGCCACTGTCCCTCTTTTTGGTCTGATATGTTCATCTCTACAAAAAATGTGCTTATTTACACTCCAAAGTGGTATACTTCACAAATCTTTTATCCAAACTCTATATTACCGCATTGTTGTTGTTTTTTAAGTCAATATAATCAAAAAGTAGAAGTCAAAAAATGCTCTTGTATAATTTATTCAATTATTTTCTGTGTATAAGATCTTTGTGGTTTATGTAACCATGGCCATGTGGTCCATGTAACCAGGGCTGTGATGGGGATGTGCGTTAAAGGCTGCCCCTCTATATCATTTCAGGAAGTTGGAAGGTATGGCTCAGTGGAAGTACAATTGTTTGCACCAGCCATAGCATACCTCTGACCAGTGAACCTTAGCAGAGAGGTTGATGCATAACAAATGTAGCACTACCCCTGCAGGAACTGTTTGTGATGATGGGTCCTCTATTCTGCTGCAACTCGCTTAACTGCTCAAAATGTCTCCACAGACACACTTGGTCATACACGAAAGCTCTTTACACCCGTGGACTTAAGGGTTAGTAGGCTACCACACTAAGAATGCACAACAATAAGGCCACAAACCGCTTTCAAATAATTAAATGTATTAGGTCAATGCAAACCAACAGAGACTAAATCAATAAACACCTAATTACGCTGACTTAAGGACACTATGTAGGGTGAAATGATTAAATAACCACAGCTAGCACTCAAAGCTTATTGAAAGACTAAATTAAACTACTACTGGGTAATTAGAGTCTCTAAACAACCTCAACCAATTCAGAAGAATCAAAAAGACTCCTGGTGTACACCTTGTGCATACAACCCCAACAGCGGGCAGTTGTATGTATTATTAGTATGGGGGTACCCCTGGAGGTGGTAGCCTTGAGTCTAGTAATTAACATTGGCTGGCTTTTGGTGGGGCACTGTCCCTTTAGGAATGTGGTTGGAAGATAGGAGTTCGGTCACTTTGTAGCAGGAATCTGTATTTAGACTAACAGTGGGCGGTAGGCCTTTAGGATGTGTAATTCTGCTCACCACTCAACCACCTTGCAGGCTGCAAATCTGGTCCCAAAAACTTAGTGATCCATAGTCACTCAAATCCTGTGCACTCCTCTCCTGCACATACTTCACTCTGCCATATCCTTTACAGTCCTCTCCTGCACATACTGCCCTCTGTCATACTCTCTGCACTTCTCTCCTGTACATACTGCCCTCTGTCATATCTTTTGCACTCCTCTCTTGCACGTACTGCCTACTGACATACCCTTTGCACCCCCTTCCTGCACATACTGCCTGCTAATACACTTCTTTAGCATTGTTTGTAATATCCCTATATCTCTAGCCTTGCCTGTCTACTTAATCATAAATGTGTTAGCAAGGGATATATTTGTACACTAATGTGCAGAAGTTTTAGGCAGCTGTGAAAAATGCTGTAAATTAAGAATATTTTCAGAAATAAAAGTGTTAATTGTTTATTTTTATGGGAAATATAAAGTCAATGAACAGAAGAGAATTCCAAATCAAATCAATATATGGTGTGACCACTCTTTTCCTTCAAAACAGCATACATTTTTCTAGGTACACTTGCACTTTTTGAAGGAATTGGACAGATAGGTTGTAGAGTTGGCTGAAAGGTTCGGGCCGAGCAAAAATTTGGCCCGAACATCACCTGTTCATCCATTTGGCAAACACCCAAGGGTTTTCAGCAGCTGTTCGCCCTGCTGAACACCCTGAAATGCATTATACGCTGCTTGGCTGTCTGGATGTATGGACGTGGGAGAGCTTAGTATATTCTCTGCTGGATTGGTGGCTAACTAGTGGCCCTACTGTGTGGCAGCTTGAATGTAGCATATAGGGGTGGAGGTTGCTATATATACATATATTTGGGGGCTTTAGTTTACCCCTTATGAGGTCCACTCAGGCACTCCACCCTAAGAATTCCCCCCGAAGGTTATTGCCTTGTGTTATTACTCTTTTGCTCACGTTTGTGGATCTGTTTACCATTGAACATTTGTTGGTATACATTCTATCCTACGCTTACAATGGCGGGTCAACTCTTAGAAGTTCACCATTATTGACTACAATACTTCAAGCTCCTGAAGAAGCACATCAGCTCGAAACATGTAGAGCTCTGAGCTACTCTACCCTCTACATCCTCTAAGTATTCACAAGAATAAACCCACAAACAGCTTGAAAATAATTATTTAAATGTATTAGGGAACTACTAATACACATTAAAAGTCGAATAGTGACACGCTAATATGTAAAGATTTTGATAGAAAAGTACTGATAAACCTAAAATTGCTTAAAGCTGCTGCAGCTATTTCTATTGTGCTCCCACAAATAACAATAAAAATAATAAAAAATGTAATAGTGCTGCAATAATACAAATTGAATACATTTACGGTATCACGCTATGGGAGCATTTCCTTTTTTCTATTTCATGAGAGCAGTGTCTGTGAAAGTGTCAATTGGGTCAGCTTTTCTCCTGCTGAAGTGAAGGATTGTATGCCTGTCATCCACATCCCTGCAAAAAGGGTTTGGAAAGTGCTTTTCTGCCAAACACGTGTGAGGCTGATTTAGTCGGTGAGTTAATTCACATAAGGGGGAGAGGAATCACATTTCACAGCGGTGTGGTGAAGGAAAGGCGGTTTGAGAGAGAAAAAAACACTGATCAATATTGCTTGTTAAAGTGAAATATGTTTTGGAGACTCACGGACTTTTGCAACATTGTATGAACACTGCATATGCTCTGTAATACTCCCTGAGGAGTGTTTAAATGTATAGTGTGAACTATCACTTATTCACTGGGTTATTTATTTTTATTTAATGTTTATTTACTATTAATAATTTTTTAATTTTTCTTTTTTTATTTATGTATACAATTTTTTTTTTTTTTTGCAATATCTGATGCACTTTGTAGTATAATATTTAATGGTGTAACAGTCACTTGATTTAGCGCCACGTTTTTCAATTATTTATAATAGGAACAAATATACAGAAATAATACAATCTGTATGCAATAAATCAACAATTCAACTAAGAGTGCAATATATGAGCTAAATAAAAAAAGTGAAACAGTGTCCAATAATGAATGATAATTTCTTCAGTGATATAGAAAAAAACAAATGTGATGCTTCTTCTAAAACACTCCTTATCCAGAGTGCTCCCACCACTGCATGCAATGGCCGCTCACCACCTTAATACGACCCAGGGGGTCAAACACGCCTTGCACTTAGTACCAATAATCTCTCCAAAGAATCCTCTGTGATCTTTACTTTGCTCAAGGTATAGACAAACGGTCTATGGTCAGCATAGGTTCCATACTTTGTGCTGCTTTAAACCTCAATCCATAATAAAGACCAGCAGATATAGAAATACATAAAAATAGTGCAGTATCCGAGGGGTTAGAAAATGAACCTCTCCACCCCAGATAGCAATAAAGACACATTTATTAAAATGATTAAAAGCATAGGTGCAAATCTGATCAAGCTCACTCAGTAACTATCAGTCCACCGCAAGCCTCCACCTCTACTAGTTTCGCCACCTCCCACATGGCTTCTCCAGATCCTCCAGATGAAGACACGTATTTTAAAAGGCAAATTTTGAAGATGCACACAGTGTGTCAACATGTGCTATCTGCCATCACGGGATATCAATGTACGCGTTTGTGGGAGCAACCCCTTCCTCGCAAGTCAAGTAGGTGAGAGGAAGGGGTTGCAACCCCGAAACACGTCAATTGATCCCCCATGATGGGAGCTAGCATGGGATCAGGAGTGAGATCCACATTTGACTCCCAATTTGTGTGCATCTTCAAAATTTGGCTTTTACAGGGGTGACATCACCCCATCTGATGAACACAGTTTTAACATACTAATGTCTGATATTGCCTTCACTATTTCAAAGTTAAACTTTGTATGTTCCTGATTTGTGTATGTTATGGTTTTAAACATGCCTGTTTAACTAGAAAAACTGATAGTTATAATGTCAAACATACAATTGTTATACACCTAAGATGTTGGTTTGTTCAAAAACACTGTGCTTGTAGTAAAATGTTTTATACTCATCAATGTGTGGCTTCTTCTTTCAATGCTCAATACCAGTTTTTGGTGTTTACAGTAACAATGGGGGTTATTTACTAAAGGCAACTCCACTTTGCACTTTCAGTGCACTTTCAGTGCAGTTTCAAGTGCACTTGAAGTGCGCTTGTAATGCAAAGTGGATTTGCCTTAGTAAATAACCCACACAGTGCTCTAAAATTGACCCCAAGCAGGCCATTTTAGGCACTCAAAACAATTAATTCATGGTGCTGAAATGGATAATAATTTTTATCATTAATGCATTACATACAGTACATTAACAACAAAAACAAGGTGTGTGTATAGCAGACCCACAACATAATAGTTAGCTGAAGAAGAGATTTTCACCTCACGTATCAAATAAATAACGGTTGCATTATTGAAGAAAAGGGCCAAAAAGAAAAGCCCATTGGAGAACCTAGGAGCCAGCTAAAAGAAACACAAGCAGTAAATCAAATTAAATATTAGTTCAGTTTAAAATAAAAGTTTATTTTAAAAGTGTTTCACACATTTCCTGGCATATCAATGGCCCCCCTACCCGCAAAGTACTCTAGATATTTTCATCTCACTTTGTGGGCTCTTTGGGGGGGCAAGCCAGGACGGCCAGGTTTCGAGTGCTGTCAGAGTTGAATGATCAGGAAAGCCGGCCTCAGTACCAACTGAGGCCACATAGTTTGTTGCATTTTTGCATAGATAATTGTGCATAATGCAGTAAGCAAGCACAATATGGTACAGTTTATATTCCACCATGTGGATTGGTGTTAGAAATAGGCGTAACTGGCTGGCCCTTATGCCGAAAGCATCCTCCACCACTCTTCTGGCTCTGGCCAGCCGGTAGTTAAAAACCCTCTGGTCTGGGGTGAGGGTCCTCATGGGAAATGGCCTCATCAGATGTTCACCTAGCCCAACCGCTTCATCAGCGACAAACACAAATGGAAGACCAGCTACATTGTCTTCCACAGGGGGCAAGCCAAAGCCACTATTCTGGAGCCATGTGTAAAGCTCCATTTGGGTGATGACTCCACAGGGGGCAAGCCCAAGCCACTATTCTGGAGCCATGTGTAAAACTCCATCTGGGCGATGACTCCACCATCCGTCATCCGGCCATTCTTCCCCACGTCCACATACAAAAACTTGACACCACCGCCAACAACACAATACTAGTAAACCCCTTATAGTTATAATAGTATGATCCCAAGTTGGGGGGTGGGACGATGTGGATGTGTTTCCCATTTATTGTCCCTCCGCAGTTAGTAAAGTCCCACCAATGGGCAAAGTGGGATGCCACAGTCTGCCATTCCTGTGGGTTTGAAGGAAACTGTTGAGTCAAACAAGAAAAAAAAAGATTACTTCTGCAAGCAGATAAGACACAAACGTTCAGGCCAACATCAGTATAACATTTATTGTAAAGAGTATTTAAAGACAAAAGTATAAGGTCCACTTATCAGATTCCTCACCCCCTCTGATGGCCTTTTGTAAAAATTTTAGGGGGGGGGGAGAGATGTTTCGGACAGGTAGCCCTCTTCATTGAGAGCTGAATGCATAAATAATGTGTGTTACTTTGGCCAGCCCCTCCTTACTTACACTACTGGCAGCTCACTGGATAGGTAAGAAGTGTCATAATCCAAAAATATGAATACACACTGTAAAAATGAAAGCACATTTTTACATTCTGCAATTACCTATCAAGATAATAAGAGAACAAAACTTTAAACAGTACCATTTGAAAGTATTCAGGCAGGCCCTTGCACTACAGGCTGGTGAATTCATCCATAAATTTGACCACAAAAGAGTTAGGTATAGTGTGTATGGGTTTGGAAAAGTCAGCAGTCAGCACAGGATTGGTATCAGCTGACTTAGCGGTTGGGGGGAGGGAGGGTTCCAAATCAGTTTGGGCCCCCCTCCAAAAATAAATCTTGCACTCTGCCTGAATTTAAGGACAAAAATAACATTTAAACACATTTTAGGGGGTGTTTAGGGTAAGCACTACAATGGAACTGAGAAAAAACATTAAGTGACTAGGCTAGCTGTGTATGGGCCCAGGATAGAATGCTGGGGAGGTTAGTGAAGGCAAATATGCATGAAGGACAAAAAAGGAGCATTAAAAGCTTACAGCATACATGAGGATAAGGAGGACACTCACAGCATATGACAATCATGGTAATTAGTGAATGATGAAATAAATACAATACATTAGCATACATTAAATACATAGAATGTGATGTTAAAGGATAAAACTTACCTTAATATAATCCTTTTGCAGGGTCTGAAGGATGGCAAAACAGGTCTCTGGAATAATGATTCCCAGAGCCGGGGGGAAGATGCCTTTCGAGAACTTGATGTCCTGCAGACTTCTCCCCGTCGCCAAGTACCAAAAGGTGGCGACGAGCCTCTGCTCGGGAGTGTTGGCTTGCCGCATGCAGGTGTCCTGCTTGGTAATATAAGGGGACAGCAAAGCCAACAGACGGTGAAAAACGGGGTCCATCATCCAGAGATAATTCCTGAAATCATCATTATTCTCCTGGATCTCCCGCAACAAAGGCATGTGAGAGAATTGGTCACGTTGAAGCAACCAATTCTTCGTCCATGAACTCCTTCTCGTCCTGTTCATGGACTGGACTTGGGTCAAAGTAAGAACCCCAACACTAAGCCCCTGCACAACACGAACTCTATGACAGGTACGTACCCGCAACATGGCTAGAAAATGGTCGGCTGGTCAGAACGAACTAACAGAACACACTGAAAATCAGAAAGAACCTGAGAAGAACAATCTGAAAATCAGAAACAAGCGGACAAGAATGCACTGAAAAACAGATACGAACTGAAAACATGCACTGAAGAAGAGATACAAACCCACAAGCACAAACTTAAGAGCAGTAATGATCTGAAAAGCAGGAGGCTGAAAAGCGTGAATCGTCTCTTACCAAACTTCTACTAAGACGAGATTAGCAGAAGGAGCCCAAAGGGTGGCGCACTGGCTATTGAACTTCCTCTTTATAGCACCGTCGTATGTGCTGTACGTCAGAGCGTTCTTGTAGATCGGAACTTCCGACAACATTTGTGTGACCGTGTGTATGCAAGACAAGTTTGAGCCAACATCCGTCTGAAAAAATCCACTGTTTGTTTGTCAAAAATTCCGATCGTCTGTACGTGTCATTAGTTGAATTGTTGATTTATTGAATACTAATACACATGTCATGGTGCCTATAAAGTCCATTTGGAATTTTGTTTGAATGTTGTCTATAATTTCAGGATGTGGCACCCTCTTACCATATCAGCATCCACAGTACCACCCTGTGGGGATGCCTTTTCATTCATACTTGCATATAAGCCTTCAAAATGGGCACTTTTGTTTTTTTCACGTTCGGGTCATATAGACTTTAATAGGGTTTTCTCTGTTTGGAAGTTCTGGTGCGAACCGAACAGGGGGGTGTTCGGTCCATCTCTAGATTGTTCCAAACATCTTGAAAGACTAACCACAGATCTTTTGTGGACGTTGGCTGCCTCTAATCCTTCTGTCTCTTCGTGTAATCCCAGACAGACTCAATAATGTTGTGATTAGTGCTCTGTGGGGACCAAACCATCACGTCCAGGACTCCTTGTTCTTTTTGCTGAAGGTAGTTCTTAATGACTGTATGGCTGTATGTTTGGGGCCACTGGGCTGCTGCAGAATACATTTGGGGCCAATCACACAACTCCCTGATGGTATGGCATGATGGATAAGTATCTGCCTGTTTTTTTCATCATTGAGGATACCATTGATCCTGACCAAATCTCCACATTGCAGAAATGCAGCCTCAAACTTGCAAGGTACCTCAACCATGATTCACTACTGCCTGCAGGCAACCATAATTGTACCACTCTCCAGCCCTTTCACAAACAAACTATCATGTGTGTGCTACATCAGACTTTTTTCTTCAAAAATTCAGACGGACCTAGAAATAGAACATGTTTCAAATCTGTCTGACGGAATCAATTTCTATCGGGAAAACCGTTCGTCTGTATGCTGGTCCGACGGACCAAATACGGAGCAAGGGCAGCTTTTGGCTACTGGCTATTGAGCTTCCTTTTCTAGTCCCATCGTATGTCATCGAGTCTGTTCGGAACTCCGTCGGGAAGACCGTCTGACCTTTTCTGCCGGAAAGTCCAGTCGTGTGTGTACGTGGCATTAGAATGACAGTGTATATTTTTGAAAGCATTCTTACTTTACAGCATTTCTTCTCCACTGACTAAAATGTTATATATATATATATATATATATATATATATATATATATATATTTATACAGTATGTATATATATATATATATATATATATATATATATATATACATATATATATATATATATATATATATATATATATATATATATATATTGTGACATTGGGGTGATTAGCTCAATTGGTAGATGCATTTTTTAGTCCACATCAGTCAGGCGTGTATGGTTAAGGGCCTGGTAGCCCACGTTTACACTCTGTAGTCCTGCAGTCCGCAGATATGCAAACTCTGTGTCTCCTTTACCTCTAATTTCATAGGGACAGAGCCTCGCTCTGTCACAATATATATATGTCTTGATAGCGTCACGTCACAACTGAGTATATAAGAGAAGAGAGGCGGATCTAAGTGTAGCAATGTAATTACATTTAATGAAGGTACAACATTTAGAAACTCACGTGGTTGATGATTAAAACAGGCACATCTAAGTATGCAGGCATCCGTGTAAAGATGTCCACATAGACCATCCTCTGCACCTTCGCACCAAAGGTTGCAAAGTGACTACAAATAGTAAATGTTATTCTCTCTCTCACTTTTGGTGCATTAGTCAATGTTGCTAACAGTTAAATAACATCAAAAATCGCACCTTTTCCCACACTGAACATAATAGCCAGAGGGAAAAACCTTAAATAATCTTCCATCTGCACAGTCGGCTGTCAGAAAGCAATCATGTCTTCTTGTCATGTAGCTCTTTTCTGTGGCGAGACTTATGCACTTCTGTGGTTTAACACACACTCTATTAAAAGCTCCTAAAATCCGTGCAATTTTTATAATACTCTGTGCAACGTAATCATCTTTGTCACCTAAGTACATGCGTATGATGACAAAGCTTCAAGTATTCAAATCTTGTTTGCAAATAAACATGTTTCAATTTAAATTAACTATAATGTTTCAGATATTTCAACCTTTCGATTCATAAAGTACCATATAAAAGAAGTTCCAGCAAGTAACAGTTTTAAAATTATTTATGTGTCACAGGTGATAAAACTATTTTCAAATTATGAATGACATAGATGGATCACATGACTGTTTAGTGATCACAATACTACTTTGCAAGAGGGTGCAGTCAAGGCAAACCTAACTTGGACCAAAAACGCTTACGCTTCTAAAGGTGCTAGAACGCAGACGCCAACTATATATGTGTAGCACCCTGGAGTTTAGGCAGGGTTGCTCCTCACAAATTTACTTGCCAGGAGTAGATATCCTGGTTGATTGTTACAGATCTATTGATTTCTCCCAAAGTTTGGCCTTGTTACACTTTTCTCTTCTACCACTAGGTGCTTGGTGTTACTAGATATGAGAAGGGCAACCCAAGGTCTGGTTATGGGTATATGGGGTATCTCAGCCAATGGGCAGGGGTTTTCTTGGATCCCTTGGCCTGCTGGGAGAGCCTATATAATCGGGTGGAGTCAGGTGATCTGTGTTCTGTGCCACCTGGACAGCTGTATGGGTGGACATGTGTCATATTGCCCCGGGCTGCTAGGCTAGAGATTGGGCCTATCCCGGGGGCATCTGGCTGCTTGACTGTCTGAGGGCCTATCCAGAAGCAAGAGAGAGAGAGAATTGCAGGATAGGGACTGTGGCTTGCAGTACAACCAGAACTGCCAGCTCTGCCAGCTGGAGAACCTGTCATGGTCGGAGGTAGAGGGGAAACTGTTGCCACTAAGGGACCATCCACCTTTTTACCAAGGACCACAGTGAGTAACTAACGCAAGTACTGGAGCAGTATTCTCACCGAATGGGCACGGTGGAGAATCGGGAAACTTCGGGCGGTGATCAAGTCAAGGACCCAGTGAGCAGAGGTGACGCTTGCAGAGCAGCCTTGTGTAACAAGCCAGGGACCAAACAGGCTAGCGGGGTGAAGCTTGAGAAGTACTATATCTGTGAGTGCCAAGCTAGGGACCCAGCAGAGAGGCGGGGGAGACGCTTGAGGAAGATACCACCTTGAAGATGGGAGGAGCTCAAGGGATTCAGTGGCAGTGAATCAGAGGGTCTAGTGAGAGACCGGGAGCTCAGTGTGCTGAAGAACTACCAAGAGAGGTTCTAGTGAAAGTGAAGGAACTGTTATGCTTTGTGTTAGGATCTGTTAAAGACTGTTGCCATAGGAAATAGCATCCCTGTACATGCAAATGTGGCATCTTGCTGGAGGCCTTTTCCTACACAGCTGTCTTCAATTTGAAGCCTCGGCGTCTGCTAATTGAGCTTGCAACTACTTATGGATGTCCTGGCCCTAACCCTCTTTCCCCTATAAAAGTTTGTAAGAGAAATAAACATCTCTTTTGCATGTAAGAAGTGTCTGGCACCCGTTAACTTTATTGACCTTGCACCCACCATGCCTCACAATCCACCATATACAGAAGGATGTAACCTATGTCTGGCCCTGAAGGTTCTCATTAGGCTGAAGGGGGCAGGAGACCTTGCTACATATGCTAGTCTTTAAATCAATCGATGTGTCACGGTAGAGCTCATTGTATCCTATGCTCACAATATACAAAGAGCCTTGAACTTTTCTAAGCTTTACTTCTATCCGTCAAATGTCCGGTCCTCTACCAACAACTGAAACTCTGGTATTTGGCAGTAGAATGATAGACAACTGGTACAGAATACACAGAATGTTAATAAAACACATTTAGCAATGTTTTTACCTTCATATTCAGTTTAAAATATCCTCGAAGAAATAACATGTACGGTAGATATTGCTTTGTGTATTTATACATGTTTTTAGCCGGTGAGGTTTATGTTAGCCAAAAAGTTTCTAAAAGTCTTCAAAATCAACTGTGCCCTAAGCATCTGCTACCATATTATTCCCCGGGCCAATGAGTTGTATCAAGAATATACATATAGTGCTATGCATATTAAAAACTGACCGATTACTGAGAAGTTCAGCCCAGTGACTCAACCAAGTTGGCTTAAACTGTTAAATATTTGGGGCACCATTCTGAAAGAGCCCTTCTCCTTCTCTCTGAGACATGTTTATGTGTTGTGTGCACATGTCAGACCTATCCAGATGTAAAGGAAGATCTAAAGAAATAGTGGTATACTTTCAAACTTCGATTTTGCTAGTCTGTGGTTACTGGTTGTGTGGAGATTTCTCTAGGCCTGAATCTTGTGCCATTTTTGGTATTCAGGGACCTACCCTTGAGTCAGGAAAACAGTCCAGCAACTTTTTTTTGTTTATGTAGCCAAGTCCCAAGCCTCCTCAGGCCTTATGGTGACCTCTAGAGTTAGGGACAGCTGACATCCTTCTGTGTAGAGTGGGTTAGGAGGCATGGCGGGTGCAATGTAAGGTAGATTAATGGGCGCCAGACACTTCTTGAATGCAAAGAGATTTATTTTCTGTTAAACAGAACTGTGGCAGAGAGGGTTGGGGCCAGGACACCCTTAAGTAGATGCAATGTTAATTGGCAGACCCCGAGACTTCTATAGGTAGACAGCCATGCAGGGAAAGGCACCCAGCTGGACACAAAATCTGCATGTGTAGACACGCTGTCTCCTATGGTGACAATCTTGAACAGTTTCTAACATAGGTTGTAATGAACTCTTTCACTTCCTCACAAGCTCCTTTTTAGGTCTTCACTTAACTGAGCTCCCAGTCTATCACTTAGACCCGCTGATCCACTGCCACTGGATCTCCTGAGCTCTTCCAATCTTCTCATTGACTATCTTCGTCAAGCATCACCCCCTGCATCCCTGCTGGGTCCCTAGCTTGGCACTCACAGATACTCCTTAAGCATCACCCCACTGGCCTGCTTGGTCCCTGGCTTGGCACACAAGACTGCTCTGCAAGCATCACCTCCGCTGGCTGGGTCCCTGGCTTAACATCTGCTGAAGTTTCCCAATTCTTCACTGTCCCCGATTGGTGAGAATACTGTTCTGGTACTTGCTTCAGCTACTCACGGTGGTCCCTGGTAACAAGTAGGGATGAGCTTCGAGTTCGAGAAGCACCAGGGGACTTGTATCAATGCAAAAAAAAAGTTTTAAAAACTGCAGTTTTTTCAGGAGCAGTGATTTTAATAATGATTAAAGTGAAACAATAAAAGTGTAATATTCCTTTAAATTTCGTAACTGGGGGGTGTGTATAGTATGCCTGTGAAAGGGCGCATGTTTCCCGTGCTTAGAACAGTCTATGCACAAAGTGTAATTTCCGAAGGAAAAAAAGTCATTTAAAATCACTCCCTATATCACTCGGCTATAATGAATTGTTGGCTCCCGTAATACACTCATTGAAAGTCATTGATAAAAAAAAAGAAAGCGTGGGGTTCCCCCAAATTCAGTTACCAGGCCCTTCAGGTCTGGTATGGATATTAAGGGGATCCCCACGTCAAATGAAAAAAAAATGACTTGGGGTTCCCCCTAAAAATCCATACCAGACCCTTTATCTGAGCACGCAACCTGGCAAGCTGCAGGAAAAGAGGGGGGGAGAGAGTGTGGCCCCCCTCCTGAACCATACCAGGCCACATGCCCTCAACATTGGGAGGATGCTTTGGGGACCCCCCAAAGCACCATGTCGCCATGTTGATGAGGACATTAGCACTTTAGATTTTGAACATTCAAGTCCCATAGACTTTAATAGGGTTCTAAAGTTCACACAAAGTTTAGGTCTGTTCGCAGGTTCTGGTGCGAACCGAACCGGGGGGGGGGGGGGGGGTGTTTGGCTCATCCTTAGGAAAAACGTGGATGGTCCTCCCTTAGTGGCGACAGATTGCCCTTTACAGCCGACCACCAAAGGCTCTCCAGCTGGCAGAACCGTAACTTGGTTGGGCTGCAAGCCGCAGTCCCAACCCTGCGCTGCTCTCTTGCTTCTGGATAGGCACTCAGACAGCCTAGCAGCCAGATGTCCCCAGGGTAGGCCTCAGGTTCTGGCCTAGCAGCCCAGGGCAGTACAACACATATCCACCCAGACAGCCATTCAGGTGGCACAGAACCCGATCACCTGACCTCACCAAAATAAATAATCTCTCCCAATACAAGAAGATCCCTGCCCATTGGCTGAAATACCCCATCTATTCCTAATCTGTCCTTGCAATGCCCTTATCGTATCTAATGCCACCAGATACCCTGCCATCTGGTGACAGAAGAGAGAAGTGCATCAATTCCAGAATTAGGGTGAAATCAATTGATCTCCTATCAATTGGCCAAGGCAACTATACCTGGCAGGTAAATTTACTAGCAACCCTGCCTAAACATCAGGGTGCTACATCTATTAGGGGTACTGAACTTGTATGGGGATGGGATTATAATGGGATTCCCACTTGACTGGAACAAAAGTCTCTTCAGGGACACAACTATATACACTCTCTATATACAACTCCAGCACATCGCTTGCACAACAAAATTGACAGATCCAGCTGGCACACTGTTAGTTAATCGACAAAAAGGCAACAGTCAGATAAAGCAAAGGCTCTTTACAGACAGGGACCACGGCCACCTTTGGTGTGTAGAAAAAGTCCCAGTGTCCAGCTACATTGCAGTGGCTACTGATCCAAGCACCACTTCTCCAGGCACTGCCAGCTCGCCAGGCTGCAGCTGTCCCTTTCACTAGCCCTCCTGGCTACATCCCACAGTCCTCTCAGACTGCCACACTCACCAGCCACCTGGCTGTCTTCTCCCTGGAGATCTGGACGTTCTCATTGGCTCCTATGTCCTCACTGTTGCTCCCATGCCCTGGGATAGGACTCCTCTTTCTGTTTTCAGAGGATCCAGCACCTGAGCCCCAGGCTCAAGGTCACCCCCCAGACTAGGGGTCTACCCTCAAGGGCCTCCAACAGCCTTCCCAGAACTCCATCTCCAGCTTCCACCCAAACTTCCCCTGCTGGCCTGACTCTGAGAATTTAAGAGGTGCCCCCCCCCGGCAGCCCATTTGGCCGGAGATTGATTGGGGCCCTCATCAATACTCCAGGCAGCTCCTAACCTTTCTCCCATTTCTCTGGTAGCTTCTCCAAGGTTCCACAAGTAGGGGGAAGTACCAGTGGTGCTGCCTGATGAGTTATTCGGCCTCCCTGGAACCCTCACTCTGACCCAGATTCAAAACAGAGGCTTGGCTGTCAGCTAAGCCAAACAATTTACCTATACTACACAAAAAACCTATGTACAATCTAGTACTCTACACTAGAGGGTTCTACACATTGTTACAAAAAAGCTCCAAGGGACTGGAGATCCTTATTCTGTATCTAGACGTAGAGATGCATCTTGAGGTCCACAAGCCTAGGTTAACTAAGTGACTCTTAGTAGTGATTTTTAACTTGCCTGCGCAGTACCTGACTGAGTGGAGGCACTAAGTAGTTTTTAAGGGAGACAATTTCATGCTCCCAACATGGCTTTGTTAAAACTTGGGTCTAGAGAGGATCTTTAGAGACCCTGAACTTAAAGAGGGATTCCGCCCAAAAAAAAATATTAAAAGCCAGCAGCTATAAATACTACAGCTGCTGACTTTTAATAAATGGACACTCACCTGTCCCGGGTTCCAGCGATGCCGGCAGCCGAGGCCGATCGACCGCTCGGGCCTCGGCTGCTGCCGCCGCCATTCTAGGTGAGGGAATCAGGAAGTGAAGCGAATCAGCTTCACTTCCTGGTTCCCTACTGCGCATGCGCGAGCCGCGCCGCGCAATAGGAAATCTCTGCGCTGTCACTGGGACCCGTGTGTGTCCCAGCAGACAGCGCGGCAGGGCAGGAAATGGCGTAGACTCCCGTGGGAGTCTATGCCCGGAAGTGGGTGAAAATACCTGTCTTTGACAGGTATCTCCACCCCCCTCCCCCCTGAAAGGTGTCAATTGTGACACCGGAGGGGGGGGGGGTTCCGATCAGCGGAGGTTCCACTTTAGGGTGGAATCCCGCTTTAAAGTGGTTGTAAACTCTTCCCCAAAACTTTGTCCCATGTAAATCAGCATAAAAAACCCTAATGAACACTGCTTGTAGATATCTCGTTACTTGCCTAGTATTGTTGTAATCCTTTTTGCTCTTTAGAATGACGTCACTGCGCATGCCCAGATCTCCCCTAGTTTACAATACACTCTGGGTACTTTGTCTATCTATTATCAGGACTTCCTACAACACTGAAATCCCAGGTGACTGCAGAATCATTCAGAGCTTCCGCCTACACCCCATTGTGACCATGTGACCTCACCTGCGGTGTAAAGCAGGGCATGGGACAGCATTACTGCAGTCTTATCAGCTGAAGCTGATAAGACTGACAAAGGCAAACACTAGATAATCGGCACAAGTAAAGACAATGAAATAAAACAAGTCAGCTATGAACAGGGAAGCAGGGTTGCCATAGAAACGTTGGATTGAGAAGGAGGCTTGGTTAACAGTACAGGAAGTGCTC
Source organism: Lithobates pipiens (assembly GCF_037356315.1). Lineage (NCBI taxonomy): Eukaryota > Metazoa > Chordata > Amphibia > Anura > Ranidae > Lithobates > Lithobates pipiens. The sequence goes on from NW_027507748.1 coordinate 576,413,724, forward strand.
AATGTAAGGGCGAAAATACACTCTGACTCAGAAAACAATACTTAAGATGGTGCTGCCTAACCCCTGGAAACAAGTTTTTTAAAGTTTCTTTAAACAGTAAGTAATATGCGATTTGGGCTGGATTACAGTGGCTATAGTTTGATAATTACTTATTATAATGGACTAAATCAAAAGAAGCATCAGAGTGGGAGAGTTTACTTCCTCTTTAAGTGGATGACCAGATTCTTTAGTAAATGGCTACATTTTTACATGTTCTTCAGGATCTACAATTCCCATTATGCCTAGTCATGTCTGTGAATGTCAGAGTTTTACAATGCCTCATGGGATGTGTCGGTTCGCAAAAGCTAGAGGGCCGTAGTTTGTGGATCCCTGGTCTACAATGTTGTCTATACAGTCCCCACACCGTCGTATACTGTACAATGTAAACGTTGTTTAAACCAAGCAAAGTGAAAAAGCTACTACCATCTTTGGCTACAAGTCAGCTCAGCATTTTCATCTGCATGTTAATGCAAGTTTTTTAATCCTAATGGTACAATCACAACAACCTCCAGACAAAATCTTTAACAGAGATTTACTAATATACATTTTTAGTTTCCCTAACTTACAATGTGAGATTATACATTGTTGAGCTTCATAGCCCTAATTTCTGTGCTGGCACAATTTAATATTTAATTCATCCTGTTGGCAAAACATGCAGTCATGCTCTTGTTAGGGTATTTTAAATAATCTTTGAAATTGGCTTTTGTGTTAAAACATGCACTAAAATGCATGCCTGAGTCTGCCATATGCCTTCTGGGCCAAATAAAAATTGTATTTAATTAGGAAACCCATATGTCCCAGTCTATTTGTTTCAGTACAGTCTTAGTTGTTAACATTTTGCTTTTTCCCATCTTTCTGATTTACCAGTATTAAGATTTCTCTAAATGATTTTCAAAAATATAGGGAGTCTATACATGTACACTGTATCCAGTCTTAAACCCCTCACATGAATGGCTTCATAAATCATAATTGCACTGCCCATTTTTAAGTTTTTTAAGCATAAAAGATAATGGGGTAAATTCACATGAGGATATCGCATATTTAGATCATGTACGGTAATACATTTAACCCAAATATCTTATGCGATACGAAAAATGTCAATTCGCCACAGGTGTATGCAAAAAGTCAGTTCACAAAAAAGTAAACAAAAATATTCATTAACCACTTGAGCTCTAGAAGATTTTACCCCCTTCGAGACCAGGCCATATTTTGCTATTCAGCACTTCGCTACTTTAACTGGCAATTAAACACGCAACGCTGTACCCAAACTACATTTATATAATTTTTTCCCCACAAATAGAGATTTATTTTGGTGGTATTTGATCGCCATTGGGTTTTTTATTTTTTTATTTTATAAATGAAAAAAGGCTGATCGTTTTGAAAAATAAAATATTTTTTACTTTCTAATATAAAATATGTCCAATTTAAAAAATCTAATTTCTTCATTAATTTAGGCCCAGATGTATTCTGGTACATGTCTTTGGAGAAAAAAAATCCCAATAAGTGTATATTGATTGGTTTTCATGAAAGTTATAGGGTCTACATGGTATATACTATACTGGAATTTGTATTTATTTATTTGTATTATACTTGTAGCGGCGATGATCAGAGACTTAAAATGGGACTGCAATAGTGTGGTGGGAAATCTGACACTAACTGATGCTGGGGGAAACTGACTAACTGATACTGACATCTTCTGTGACACCAATACAGTGATTAGTGCTAATAATAATGTTTAATATACTATGTAATATACACTGTCACTGTACTAATGACACTGGCTGGGAAGCGGTTAACATTTAGGGTGATCAAAGGGCTAACAAGTGTTAATGTGTGTACTGTGTGCTGTTTTCACTAAGCAATGTGCGCCCCCTCCCCCCAATCCATACCAGACCCTCTAGGCCTGTTAAGGATTTAGAGGGAGCCTTGTGTCAAAAATGAAAACAGAATGACGTGAGGTCGCCCCCCCCCCCCCCCCAAATCCATACATGACCCTTATCCGGGCATGCAGCTTGGCAGGGCAGGAAAGGGGGAGATGAGCATGCACCTCACCAAAAATAGCAGGCCACATGTCCTCAACATGGGGGGGGGGGTGCTTTGAGGGGGGGCACTTTCTTTCCCCCAAAGCACTTTGCCCTCATGTTGATGAGGACAAGGGTCTCTTCCCAACAACCCTGGCCCGATGGTTGTAGGGTGCAGGAGTAACTTGTCCAGACCTGGAAGCCCCCATTTAACAATTTCCTGTGCTGTTTCTCTGTCTTTGCTGGCCAAATCTATATATTTATACTGTGGAGCAGAAGATCACTATGGACAACAGTCTCGTATAATTACAGTACAAGGTGCTGGAATGCAAACCATGTTCCACCACCCGACACCCTGCTGCCTCTCTACACAATGTCGTGGATCCTACAAACCAATCTGCTGGACATAAACAGTATCCAAAATCCCAAGTCAGCATCATTTATTACCTTACTCCACATTGAAAGTCACTTTTCAACCAACTTTTGTGAGATTCTAAATATGCCTTTGTACTTGAACAAGTTCCCTGTTTACCACCCACTCATTTAGCAATGATATGTATTATAGTAATGTTGCTGCTTGTTTCACACTTTTGTTAAACAGCTTATGGAATAGGTTGTGTATTTGTACAGTTAATAAATCAGTAATGTCCTATTAATTCTTTAATGGCTTCTTTTCTTGTTTAGCACAGGCCATGGATCTGCATAAAAGAACATATTGTGCATATGTATTATTCATAATGTCTCCACAATGATGCAGTTTCAAATGCACAACACACAGAAGTTGATGCATCCATGAAGCTTTGTGCATTCGGGAGACCCTGAGCATGCATACATCATGCAGTTCCCAGGTAAAATGTAGTCTGCAAATCTGGTTACAGGCTTCCACTATGCTTTCTTTTTATAAATGATACACTGATCCAGACACATTCAACTCCATTTGCTGGAAACAGCTAAAACTCGTAGGTAAACATAGCATAGGGAAATTGCTGGTGACGAGGGGTGGGCTGACCATTTGGGCACTCGAGCTCTGCCTGAGGGCCCGGGAACCAGCGGGGGTCCCCATTAGAGCCTCCAGGAGGCACGGCAGGGTGGATTACACTTTTGTATGTATTTGCTTGCTTGTCGCCGCTGCTGCTGTTTGTTAAATTCACAGCAGAAAAGAGGGCAGGCAGGTCTACACGGGAAGCGGCTGTGGAAGCTGCCCAACCTTTTACATTAACAAGCGGGTGATGGATTGCTTGGACACAAGGCGGTCCTAACAACCAATCACTTGCTTTTTAACAAGAAGCATTGGGCAGCTCCTGCCCTTAGTACAGACCTTTCCTTTCTTCCACCCTCTTTTATGGGATGCCCAACTTGACTGAAATAATAGATGGGGACAACTTCCTCCCTATGTACAAAAATCTTGGATTGTTCTCCCACCTGGCCTCCAACAGTCTTCGGATATAAAAAAAGCCCCTTAAGGACTAGGAACTCTCTGTTCCTTTTAGAAAATAGCATAGTGTGTTTTAAGCTGCATTAATTAGTATCTCCACTCCTCCGTAGAAACTGTTCCCAGCTCTAACTCTAATGCCTGCAGGAACTACCAGTCCCCCTGACTGCTTGTCTACCAGCCCATCTGGTTACTCTAAAGATAGAAAGGGTTTTGCCCAGCACTGCCCTCCTGAAAGCTTGCTACATGTGGCAGACTCTCACCTTATAAATCACTGGGTGTGTTCATGTCCTCCGTGCTCCCTGCTGCTCCTCAGGCAAGATTCCTTTCATATCACAATGCTGTCAGGATCTTCCCAAGCCAGCCTGAGCCCAACCCAGGAGTCCCTTCTAGGCCACCAACAGTCTCCTCAGCACTCCATCTTCCACCCAATTCCTCTGCTGGAATGAATCCTCCATATTTAATGCCTGACCTAGCCACCCTGCCAAAGCATTCTGCCTGGGTATTGGCCAAGTTCTCTCAAGTATGCAGATCAGTCCTCCGTGCCTCCACTCACTAACTTCTAGAAAATTCTCCAAACTTCCAGATACAGGGGGAGATGCCAGATATCTACCTCTGTGGGTTATCCAGCCTGACTTGCAAGAAAAACCCTAACCCAATTAGGGCTGTCATGTAAGGGGGGCTGTCATGTGAGCAGGCGGGGCTCTGATGTGAAAGGGGGGGGTCTGTGATATGAAAGGGAGCTGTCATGTAAAGGTCATATGCACATAAGAAAACACTGTCCCTGCCTTGTCAGACCTCTAGGTAGGGGTGAAGAGCCTATGAAGCCTGCACACTGGGGATAGTCAGAAAGGACGAGAGGAATACACAGAAGCAGTGGACAGCAGGTAACTGAAAACTGTTTTTTTGTTACTAAATAGTTTTATTATAAATGTAGTTTAATGTCTGTTTTTGGCTTTTATTGTTTCAATATTTAGGCTTTTTCTAAAAGGGACAGTAAAGAAAAAAATAAAAAATAAATAGATGCTTTATTGAAATTATGTATGATGTTATTTGATAATATTTAAATTTACAGGTGGTGTTGTTATGATGTATAGGTGGTGACATTAAACATTTATTTTGAACATAGTGTCAAGAAATTCTGTGACAAACACAGGTAATGGGAACAGTGCAATATATAGGTGGGGCTTTGTGTGGGTGTGGCTTGTGTGGATGGGGACACCAGGGGCTCTATGATCTCCTATTGCCCGGAGGCCCAATGAGTTGTCAGTCCGTCCCTGCTGGTGACTGTAAATGAATGCCTTGACACCAACAGTACACATATATGCGGCCTCACTGGACTGGGCTGTTTTTTGTGGGGCTGCATATATGCATCTTTGTGCTGGAAACATGCTACACAGTGCGCTCCCAGAACAGAGACCGGAGTCCCAGCAGGAGCCTCAGGTCCCATACTAACGATCGGGACCCAGTTCCAGGTCACCTGATCGCTGTGATAGCCTCTGGTTGGCTATCACAGTGATCAGACACTGTGAAGCCCGTCCCTGTGTTTCTCTCTCTGTGAATGGAGAGGAAACATTGATTGTATCTCTCTCTCTTCTTGCAGAGAGATAAACAAACAACTGTGTGTAAAAATAAATAAATAAAAGAAAAAATACGTAGATCAAGGTTTGATCTAGGTCAGTGCCAGAATTGGTATTTGGGTCAAGTAAGGGTCAAAAATCAAGGTCAGGGTCAGTATATTTTGAGCAGAATTGTTTTTTTTTTTTTAAATTAGTATCAGTGTCAGTGTGTTTTATATAAGATAAAAAAAAGCAAAATGTGCACTGTTGTATCGAGGCTGTACTATGGGCTCAAACAACAAATAACAAATGTGGTATCGCTTGTTCTTTGGTGGTAGATTATGGTAGTAACAAGAAATATACAGCTAAATTAAAAAAAAAAAAACAATTTTTTTACTATTTTGGTCCAGCTATCCTTTGTTAAAAAAAAAAAAACACGATCATTACCATTTACCACTAAATGAAATCACAATTTTCCTGATAAAAACAAAGGTATAAGCCACTTGGATGCACACAGTAGTTGTGATGGTATGTACTAACCCATGTCAAAGTTGCAAAATTGTGCTTGAGCATTAACATTTGTTTTAAGCTTATGCACGAAGGACTTACCACTACTATTGGGTATTTTTTTTCTGTGTGTGTTTTTTTTTTTGTGCTGCACTTCCTTGTTCATGTGCACAGATGTAGTGAAAGGCTCTGCCAGGCCTCAGGACCCAGCCAGGGCCATCTTAATAGCATCATGGGCCCCTGGGCAACATAATGAACTGGGGCCCCACAAGCCTGCACTACTGCTTACCAAACGCAACCCATTTACTGCAAGTTCTCCACAACCGGGGGGTGATGCAGAGGTGGAGATCTACTTGAAAATTATAATAAAACAAATGTCATTGTAAAAATATAAACTTAACTTACCTTAAAAGTTGACTTCAGTGAGCAACTAGTTTCAGGCCAAATTGCAGGGCAGTGTATAGAGGTCAGCAAAAGTTAGGGTGGCGTGAAGAGGTCAGTCATAGGTAGGGTGGTGTGTGTAGAGGTCAGTCATAAGTAGGGTGGTGTGTAGAGGTCGGTAAGAGCTAGGGTGGTGTGCAGAGGTCGGTAATAGGTAGGGTGGTGTGTAGAGGAAAGTAATAGGTACGATGGTGTGTAGAGGTCAGTAATAGGCAGGGCGGTGTGTAGAGGTCAGTAATCGGTAGCATGGTGTGTAGATGTCAGTAATAGGTAGGGTGGTATGTAGAGGTCAGCAATAGGTAGGGCGGTGTGTAAAGGTCAATAATAGGTAGGGTGGTATATAGAGGTCAGTAATAGGTAGGGTGGTATGTAGAGGTTAGTAAAGGTAGGGCAGTGTAAAGAGGCCAATAGTGGCTGTGCTAGTAGGGCTGTGGATGGTGTCATTAGGTAAGGCTGTGGATGGTGACAGTAAGGCTGTGGATGGTGACAGTTTGCGGGGCTGTGGATGGTGACAGTTAGTAAGTTTGTGGATGGTGTCAGTTAGTAGGGCTGTGGATAGTGACAGTTAGTAAGGCTGTGGATAGTGTCAGTAAGTAGGGCTGTGGATAGTGCCAGTTAGTGGGGCAGGGAATGGTGTCAGTAAGTAGGGCTGTGGATGATGAAAGTAGGTAGGGCTGTGGATGGTTTCAGTAAGTAGGGCTATGGATGGTGTCAGTAAGTAGGGCTGTGGATGGTGTCAGTAAGTAGGGCTGTGGATGGTGACAGTTTGCAGGGCTGTGGATAGTGACAGTTAGTAGGGCTGTGGATGGTGACAGTAGGTAGGGCTGTGGATGGTGTCAGTTAGTAAGGCTGTGGATGGTGATGGTTAGTAAGGCTATGGATAGTGTCAGTAAGTAGGGCTGCGGATAGTGTCAGTAAGTAGTGCAGGGAATGGGGTCAGTAAGTAGGGCTGTGGATGGTGAAAGTTAGTAGGGCTGTGGATGGTGACAGTAGGTAGGGCTGTGGATGGTGTCAGTAAGTAGAGCTGTGGATGGTGACAGTAGGTAGGGCTGTGGATGGTGTCAGTAAGTAGAGCTGTGGATGGTGACAGTAGGTAGGGCTGTGGATGGTATAAATTAGTAAGGCTGTGGATGGTGACAGTTAGTAGGGCTGTGGATAGTGACAGTTAGTAGGGCTGTGGATGGTGACAGTAGGTAGGGCTGTGGATGGTGTAAATTAGTAAGGCTGTGGATGGTGACAGTTAGTAAGGCTGTGGATAGTGACAGTTAGTAGGGCTGTGGATGGTGACAGTTAGTAGGGCTGTGGATGGTGACAGTAGGTAGGGCTGTGGATGGTGTAAATTAGTAAGGCTGTGGATGGTGACAGTTAGTAAGGCTGTGGATAGTGACAGTTAGTAGGGCTGTGGATGGTGACAGTAGGTAAAACTGTGGATGGTGTCAGCAGGTAGGACTGGGGGTGGTGTCAGTAGGTAGGGTTGTGGATGGTGACAGTAGGTAGGGCTGCAGATAGTGTCAGTAAATAGCTCTGTGGATGGTGTCATTAGGTAGGGCTGTGGATGGTGTCAGTAGTTAGGACTGTGGATGGTGTCAGTAGGTAGGGCTGTGGATAGTGACAGTAGGTAGGGCTGTGTATAGTGTCAGTAAGTAGGGCTGTGGATGGTGTCAGTAAGTAGGGCTGTGGATGGTGTCCGTGAGTAGGGCTGTAGATGGTGACCATTAGTAGGGCTGTGGATGGTGTCAGTAGGTAGGGCTGTGGATAGTGTCAGTAAGTAAGGCTGTGGATGGTGTGAGTAAGTAGGGCTGTGGATGGTGACATTTAGTAGGGCTGTGGATAGTGTCTGTAGGTAGGGCTGTGGATGGTGACAGTAGGTAGGGCTGTGGATGGTGACATTTAGTAGGGCTATGGATGGTGTCAGTAAGTAGGGCTGTGGATGGGGACAGTAAGTAGGGCAGAGGATGGTGTCAGTAAGACTGTGGATGGTGTCAGTATGTAGGGCTGTAAATGGTGTCAGTTAGTAAGGCTGTGGATGGTGACAGTAAGTAGAGCTGTGGATGGTGTCAGTAAGTAGGGCTGTGGATGGTGCCCGTAAGTAGGACAGAGGATGGTGTCGGTTAGTAAGGCTGTGGATGGTGTCAGTAAGTAGGACAGAGGATGGTGTCAGTTAGTAGGGCTGTGGATAGTGACAGTAAGTAGGGCAGATGATGGTGTCAGTAAGTAGGGCTGTGGATAGTGACAGTAAGTAGGGCTGTGGATTGTGCCAGTAAGTAGTGTTGTGGATGGTGTCAGTAGGTAGGGCTGAAGATGGAGTCAGTAAGTAGGACTGTGGATGGTGTCAGTAAGGTTGTGGATGAGGTTAGTTAGTAGAGCAGTGACGTGTGTACAGGGCCTCACAGGACAGCAGCATTTTTCCTCACGTGCAGAGAAGGGAACTGGCGATGACACATGACTCTTCTTTCTCCTTACGCTTTGACCCTGGTCAGCCCTCCTCTCTCATCCATCCCATGTAATGTCACACACATGCACCTGGGATGGATGTGATAGAAGGGCCGGCATGGATCAGCACAGCATACAAGGTAGTTCCTTCCATGCGCTGCTCTGCAATGTGGGAGGAGGGGTCTGGGGTCGGCAAAGCAGAATCGCCGCTCTACCTATCACCTGGACAAAATTGATGGGTAGAATGCGGTCAATGGGTTGCCGTTGCTCGATTTAGAGAGTTACAATAGGTGGTGAGGAGGCAACATATCACCTCTTCACCACCTGTCAAATGCCTCTGAAAAGCAATCCATGTATGAATTGCTTTTCAGAGTGACAGTCTTTTTCATTTAGAGAATCAGAAGGACCCCACTGGACTCACCAATTTTGCGGCCTCTGGTGTGTGTGTCCTCTAATTTGCCACCTGCTGCACACACTCCATACTTCCAGCACAGCAGTGTGTGTGTCCACAGGAATATGGATGGGGCTGCCAGCACAGGCACAGCTGGGATTGGCTAGTTCACATGGAGGTGGCGCAAACATCATGGGCCTCTTCAGCTCCCTAAAAATATTCACTCCAAATTCTTTCTCTCGATATCTAACTCACATCATTTGCATGAGGGAGATATTTCCACAGTCAACAGCAATGTGCACGGACTTCCAGCTTGGGGGTGAGTGGAGGTGGAGCATCCGAGACAGGCATGCTGCAATAATCAGAGGTGAAGGCTTGGAGATGGCAAGCAGAGAGTGCTACTGGCACCCGCTAAGACTAAAGCAGTGGCGTCACTAGGGTTGGTGTATCCTGGTGCGGTAAAAATGGTGTGACCCCCACCCCCCTGTTTTTGGTCCGGAGGTCAATAAGGCCTAGAGGACTGCAGGTTAGGCACTTCCTAATGGCTCAGTCCCTAGGAACAGTAATGGATAATGGCCATCAGACCCTCTTACCAGACCCAGCAAACCCACAGCAGTGATCTCCCCGGCTGGACATTTGCTCACTCTGGGTTGCCAGGCTGTCTCTGGTCAGTAGTGTCTGTACCCTGGCAGTGGCCCCACCTTTCTCCCCCTTTGGTGGTGCAGGTACAGCGTGGCTCCATCTCTGGTGGTGCAGGAACAGCATAGCTCTCTCTCTGGTGGTGCTGGAACAGTGTGGCTCTCTCTGGTGGTGTGGGAACAGGGTGGCTTTCTCTGGTGGTGCGGGTACGGTGTGGCTCTCTGGTGGTGTGGGGACAGTGTGGCTCCCTCTCTGGTGGTGCTGGTACAGCATGGCTCCCGCTCTGGTGGTGCGGGTACAGTGTGGCTCCCTCTCAGGTGGTGTGGGAACAGCCTGGCTCTCTCTCTGGTTGTGCGGGTACAGCGTGGCTCTCATTCTGGTGGTGCGGGTAAAGCATGGCTCTCTCTCTGGTGGTGCGAGTAGAGCATGGCTTCCTCTCTGGCTAGCCTCAGCATAGTCCTCTCCTTTTCTCTTCTTCTGTAGAACTCAATTCCTCTGCTTCTTCCGGGTTCCAGGCTCTATCTCGCTCCCCCCAGAGTGCAGACATGCTGGGGGCTGTTGCTTGTTGTCTGTAGACACATCTGGGGCTGCCAATCTTCTGGGACTACATTTCCCATGATACTATTTCTCTTAGCACAGTACTAAACTATGTATGACTATTCAAGAAAGACAGAAAATCCAATAAATAGGTTCATACGTAATAGAGGCTTACTTTTACCACTAAGCGTTGACCCCTTAAGATCCAGGACATCAGAAAAAATTCAGTTCAGGGCTGTCTAAGGCCATGATTCTAAACTCTGGACTCTCCATGAACTTGGTCACTGGGATGAGCTCCTGCCTTAGGACCTACTACATGAGGTTAAATGAATCAGGGATGGGGCAGAACCCAGTTAATTCAACCAGTAGTGTCCCAACACCTCTATAGCATTTGTTTCATATTTCTTCACATGCATGAATTCCTAAGACAGAATATTTCCCTGAAATACAAGAGTGCCCAGACTGGAGGGCACTTACTTAAACAAGAGTTAATTTACTAATTACAACGCTACATATAGCTTTTCAGTGTTTAATGCTGCTCTATCAAAGACATATGTCTCTTTACAAACAGCTCCACTAGGAAATACTTCATGCAAATCAAACTTGGAACAACTGCCTTCTATTGTCCTTTTGCTCTATATTTCCAGATATAGTTGAAAACGTATTCCCTGCTCCACAAGAGAAGAATTTGCCCAGTCCACAGGGAAAGAAAAGTTTTGTTCTCCGACAAGGAAGTGCCCACACTTTGCACATTCACATGATCATGCAGCAGGTGCCTCCTTCCATAGATCAGAGTTCTTCCTTAGGTCTTCCATAGGCCCCATCCCCAGTCAAGTGTGTTTCCGTGCTTGCTAACCTGAAGTAGGTACCAAGCTTCTCCCATAAACATCATGTCTAAAAGGAATGTAATAAACCAAAAAACAATTTCGCTATTTTAGATCAATGAACAGTTATCAAAACCAAAAATGTTTACTCTCCAGTGCTGCTTGGCATACGTTTTTCAACAATACAGTACAAAAATACAGTCATACCTAATATGAAGGGTCTGGGTACAACACCATCATCCCAGTTCTTGGGCTCCTCCTTTTCACAGTGCACACTACTCCCTAGAATTAGGACACATTAACTACCTGGTCTTCATCACGTTGCCCATAGCTGAACTCTTGGAAACAACTCTTAAAATCTTTGTACACTGGATTATTAAGGTCAACAATTCTGTGTTGTTTTAGAACATGAAGGAGCTCCCAAACACCCCACCCTTAAATAGCCTGACTGTGCTGGTCCACAGCTGTTACCCGTGCATAGGAAAATTCCAAGATGTATTGCATTAACACATGAAGGTATTTTTGCAGCCTGGAGAATTTAGTACGTTTTTACCATTTCCCTTCTCCGTAAGGGGCATAGGACTTCTCACGGGAGACATCCCAGGCTTTTGGTATTGCAGCCAGGGTCTCAACCCTCTTTCTGAGCTTAAGAAGACCTATTTGGAGTCAGCTAGATCTGCCAAGGCTAAACCAGAGGGGTTTTTTCCAGTGGCCTGCTTACTCGGTTCTATCAATCTTTTATCCATAAGAGTTGCATCCGCAGTGTTCCAACTCAGGTTCAAGTACTTGGTTTCTTCCCATCCTGGCTGTAACTCAAATAAGAAAGTCCCACAATTTTGGCAACAGACCCAGAAGGTAAACATCAGCATACACCAGTGCGATTTTGACATGGCGCTACTTCAACATGCCTTTAAAGGCAACTGTCAGTGCCATTTAATGTGTGGCTTGCTGATATCTGTGTGACTTTAAAGCGGATCTTCAGTCATTTTTTCAACTTTCCATCCATTAAATCTTCCGCCCTTGTTGTTTTACCTTTTTTTCTAATTTTTTTTCTGACAGTAAATGACTTATACAGCCCAATTCCTGTTTCCTGTCTGGTAAAAAGCTTAGGCTTATGACATCAAACACAGCTCTCACTCTTCTGAGAGTTTTCCAGGCAGGGAGGGGGGATGAGTCATAAGAGGGCCAATGACGGCTGCAGAGCTTTTAGCTCCACTTAAAAAGGGAAGCCCATTTCTAGCACCAGTCCCATTGTTAATGGGTCCACACCTAGTTTCCTATCACTTGCCATTATAGACAGTATCTAGCCTTCTCTGTCGTAACTGATTTCTACCTTGCAGACATGCATGTTAGAGCCCTTAAAAAGATGTTACAGCCATTGTGCTTATAAACTCTTATAGCAGCCAATCAAAAGGTGGGAGACTTTCTGCCAATCAGGGCTCCTGTATCCTGCCAACTAAGCCAAACATTTAATGAGATTGTACTTGCACATTAACCCTTTAAGTCTGGGATATCGGTAAAATCTCAGTTCAGGGCTGTCTAAGACCAAGATCCTAGATTCTCCACAAACTTAGTCATTAGGTGGACCTCACATCCCAGGACCCACTACGTAATGCTGAATCAATCAATGCTGGGGTCCCTAAGACTCTAGAGATTAGGTAACCAGAGTGGCAGAAGACTACGAGAGTCCCAACACCTCCATAGTGTTTGCCCCACATTTCCTCACATGTAGGATCTCCTTATGAGAAAATATTTCTCCAAAATAAAAGAATGCCCAGATTGGAGGACAGTTGATTCCTTCCTTATTACTTTGTTTACAACATATAGATTTTTAGTGTTCAGTGCTGTTCCATCACAGTCAAAGGGCCCTTTCACACCGGCAGTTTGTACTCCCATCAGCAGATGATCCGTTTACAGATCCCCTGCTGATTGAAGCAAAGAGGGGTGGATCTGCTCAGTTTATGCAGAGCGGACGCGGACAAGCCTGTTCTGCTCTTTGGGCAGCCGGAAGTAAATGGACTCTGCTGTCTGTTTACACTCATCTGTCTCTGATCCAGTCCATCCAAATGGAGAAGGACGCAGTTTTTTTTGCAGGACTGATGGACCCGGAGGTACGAGGGGGTAAACTGATACAAGTCCTTTTACACCCGCCGGTCCATAGGAATGCATGGAACATCCGATCAGGTCTGCCTGAAAAACTGACAGATGGACCTGATCGGATCACCCGTGTGAAAGGACCCTAAAGTCTCTTTATAAACTACTCCACTAGGAGAAACTCAAAGCTGGTACAAGTGCCCTCTATTGTCCTTCTGCTCTATATTGTGGAGTAAATGTGACCATTCATTTCCCGCTCAACAAGAGAAAAAGTCCCTCACTCCACAGGGGGAAAAGCCCACTCCCCTTAATGGGGGTCTACAACAACAGGTGCCTCTTCCCAGAAAAAAATGGGGAATACTTCTTGATGCCAACCAACCAACTAGTTATAACACTCTGACCTTTATATAACCTCAGCCTCCAGCCAGAGACTGATAGCAAGGGTTGCCTGGCACCTTGAGTGCTGAGCATAGTCAGCATAGGTCTACATACTCCTACGCATATGTCTATGGTGGTACAGACTAAAAGGATATCATCTGTGAACCAGCCACACATGAAGACTGATATACTGAATGAGCTGAGAAGCTAAACACAATACATTGGGGTTTATTTACTAAAGGCAAATCCACTTTGCACTACAAGTGTACTGCAAGTGCACTTGGAATTGCAGTCGCTTTAGATCTGAGGGGAAGATCTGAAATGAGGGGAAGCTCTGCTGATTTTATCATTCAATCATGTGCAAGCAAAAATGCTGTTTTTATTATTTTCCTTGCATGTCCCCCTCAGATCTACAGTGACTGTACTTCCAAGTGCACTTGTAGTGCAAAGTGGATTTGCCTTTAGTAAATAAACCCCATTGCGTGAATTTTCACTTCAATTATCCAATCACGTGAGCAGCAATATCTTCTTTACTTATGTACATGGTTTGAACAGTTGGATTAAGTGAAGATTTTTAACCCCTTTGGTAAATAAGAACAAAAATCTCACTGCCAATTATTTTTTATGAATATGAACCTAAAGCCTGTATGTATTTCATGCTCCATGGGAATGATCCTACAGATCGGTCACCGATCACTGATCAGAGAGGGGCATTGTGTCCTCTCTCATGTAATATGGGCACCCTAATTATGGAAGAAATAATAAATGCTATATGAAGTATACGTAGAGGGGCAGGTCATTCATTTTTAGGAAGCATTGCTTCCTATTGTCTATGTTATTATGCTGTTCCTTACATTTTGTATAACTCTGTAAACAGCATATTTTATATTTCTTTAGGTGAATAGTTACAAACTTTGTTGATCAAGAACACGGGGAATATGACCACTGTGACTATCCTCCTTCTCCATGGGGCATACTGGGCCAAGGGATTAATTCCTTTCCTATAAGTGATTACTTACCACTTACGGATCTGCTCAATAGTCTTCCAAGCGTTAACCCCTACTCTGCTGACTGTCACAAGCAGATTTTAACACATTATATGGGATAAGTAGGCATTGTATGGCTGCTCTGAGTATTTAAAGTGAACTGGTGACCTTTGGTAAATCCTTGATTGAATTAGAAAACTAAAGCCTCTACTTTTGTATTGCAAGTATGTAAATATTTGTGCATTGTGTTTATTAAGCAGATAAAGGAAGCGCACACCCGGATGATGAATATTTCCACGCGTACGTATGATTGTGTGTGTGTGTATGTGTGTGTGTATGTGTGTGTGTATGACAGTGTGTGTACAGATGGAAGGGGGGGAGCAGGGGGAATACGGGCTGCTTAGGTTTAGCCAATCCTCCTCATTGCTCTCAGAGTGGAGACAGGAGGAGATAAGGGGCTGGCAAAATCCTTGTAACCTCAGAAAGCAGAAGCTGTGCAGCACATCCCTGCGGAGAGACTACACTGACCCTGTGCTGAGCCTCTATACACAGCATGGAACCCAACAGTCCTAGAAAGATCCAGTTCACTGTCCCACTGCTGGAACCGCATCTGGACCCAGAGGCAGCAGAACAGGTAAGCAATAGGTACTGGATCTATGTTCCTTATAGGAAATCTAGCAGACATAAAGGAAGGCATGATCTGGAGATGGAAATCTATTGTACAGTGCATGTGGGAGAGGGATGGGAAGGGAAGAAGAGTGATCAGGACAGACATGGGAAGGTTCTCAGCTCTATTTCACTGAACCAAGGTGAGAGAGCGATAAAAGAACACAAGTGCTAAAAGGAATAGAGGAGGGGGGGTGACGGATAAGAAGAGCTGCAAATAGTGAAGGAGTGAGGGGACAACACTGGAAAAGGTCACTGGCAAGCTTGAAGCTGTAATTAAATACTGTTCATCTGCTATGTGATGTGCCACTGTGTGCCCTGAGATGGGAGTGTCTCTACCTATAGGGCTATTAACTCTATAGAGCTAGTCTCCATCTATAGGGTGTTGTCTAACGATCTCTAGGGCTCGACTCTATCTAAAGGGCTATTATCTATCTATAGTGCTAGTCTCTAACTATCTATAGAGCTATTCTCTATAGGATGTTCTCTAATGATCTCTAGGGCTAGTCTCCAACTATCTCTAGGGCTATTCTCTATCTATAGGGCTATTCTCTAACTATCTATAGGGCTGTTCTCTATCTATAGGGCTATTCTATAACTATCTGCAGGGCTATTTTCTATCTACAGGGCTATTCTCTAACTATAGGGCTATTAACTCTATAGAGCTAGTCTCTATCTATAGGGTGTTGTCTAGGGCTCAACTCTATCTACAGGGCTATTCTCTATCTATAGGGCTATTCTCTATCTATAGGGCTATTCTCTATCTATACATTGTGCATTGTAAAGCGCTGTGTAAACTGTTGGCGCTATATAAATCATATATAATAATATAATAATCTATAGGGCTATTCTCTATCCATTGGTCCATTCTCTACCTAGCTACAGGGTTATTCTCTATCTATAGGGCTATTCTCTATCCATGGGGCCATTCTCTACCTATCTACAGGGTTATTCTCTATCTATAGAGCTATTCTCTAACTATCTACAGGGCTATTCTCTATCTATATAGCTATTATCGGTTCATAGGGCTATCCTCTACCTATCTACAGGGTTATTCTATATCTATAGGGCTAGTTTCTAACTCTATAGAGCTATTTTCTATAGGGTGTTCTCTAATGATCTCTAGGGCTAGTCTCCAACTATCTCTAGAGCTATTCTCTATCTACAGGGCTATTCACTATCTATAGGGCTATTCTCTATCTATCTATAGAGCTAGCCTCTATCTATAGGGTGTTTTCGAATTATCTCTAGGGCTAGTCTCCAACTATCTCTAGGGCTATTCTCTATCTATAAGGCTATATTCTAAAATTTATAAAAATAAACACTTATGCCGCGTACACGCGGTCGGACTTTCTGGCAGAAAAAGTCAGACGGAATAATTTCATTGGATATTCCGATCGTGTGTGGGCTTCAGAAATTCTGACAGACCTAGAAATAGAACATGTTTTAAATTTTTCAGAAGGAATCAATTCCCTTCAGGAAAACCGTTCATCTGTATGCTGTTCCAACGGACCAAAAATGACGCAAGGGCAGCTATTGGCTATTGAACTTTCTTTTTCTAGTCCCGTCATACGTGTTGTACTCCACCGCGTTCTAAATGATCAGACTTTGGCGTGATCGTGTGTAGGCACTCCGTCGGAAAAAACGTCAGCGTTTATTCTGACGGAAAACCAGTCGTGTGTACGCGGCATAACAGTGTCAAGATCTATTCTATAACAACAATCTCTAAGGTAATTTTCTAACAGTCTCTGAGGCTATTCTCTAAGCACATCAAGGGCTATCCTTTAACTATCTCTAAGGTAATTCTCTAAAAGTCTCTGAGGCTTTTCTCTAACTATGTCAGGGGCTATTCTCTAACAGTTTCTTGGTTTGTTCTCTATCAGTCCATGGGGCTATTCTCTGACAATGTCAAGAGCTATACTCTAACAATTTCAAGCGCTATTGTCTGCTGCCTAGTACACACAATCAGAAAATCGTACAAAAAATACAGATTTCAAAGTGATCGTGCGATATTCTGATCGTTAGTACACAGCTTTGGAGAACCAATCACATCAATTCATGCAAAATTATCCGAAGGGACAAGCACAAAAATGTTTCTCGTATGATATCAAAACATACGATTTTCATTTAATCATTACAGTATTCGTCCGCAAAAAATCAGAAGAGCAAGACCACACATTCTTGGAAATGAAAGAATACATTACAATACCACACAATACATCAATTCTGAAGTTGTATTCTGTCATATGAGAATTTTCGTAGCTTTATTAACTTCTTTATTTACGATATGAGACTAGTATGGTACGAACATAAGGGGTGACCATTCGTCGAATATTCTCATTGTGTACACAGGGATTAATAAGGTCTAGGGTTGTTCTTTAACAGTCTCTAGGGCTATTCTCTGACAACATCAAGGGCTCTTCTCTAACAATTTCAAGGGCTGTTCTCATACAAGCTCTAGGGTTGTTCTCTAACAGTCTCTGGGGCTATTCTCTAGCAATGTCAAGGTCTAATCTTTAACAATCTTTAAGTTTATTCTCTAACAGTGTCTGGAACTGTTCTCTAACCATGTCAAGGGCTATTCTTTAACAATTTCAAGGGCTATTGTCTAATGTCTAATACACATGATCAGAAAATCAGATGAAAAATACAGATTTCAAAGTGATCGTGCGATAATCTGATCATTAGTACACAGCTTTGGAGAGACAATTCCCGTAAGTTCATCTGAAATTATCCAAAGGGACAAGCATGAAAATGTTTCTCGTACGATACCAGAACATACGATTTTCATTTAATCATGTCAGTATTCATCTGCAAAAAATCAGAAGAGCAGGACCATGCATGCTTGGGAATGAAAGAATACATTACAATACAACACATTACATCACTTCCGACGTTGTATTCTGTCGTATGAGAATTTTTGGTAACTTTATTAAAGTGTTTGTTAACCCAAAAAAAGCAGATTACACAGCACAGTGCTTGTGCTGTGTAATCTGCCCCCCTCTAAACTGTAAAAAAAACCTCACTGAATCTGCCACTTTCTGTATGCTCTCTCTGTGCTGACCACGAAAATCAGGGCTGCTCAGCCCCGTCCACCATGGTCAGAGTATGTCCCTCCGTTATACGTATCTGTCCCCTATGCTCTCCTCTCTCTCTCCCCTCACCCTCTCCTTCCTGCCTGTCATCTCCCTCTCTGTAGCTGTCTCTGCCCCGCCCCCCCCCGGCAATATTCTTAAAACAAAAACGTAAAATTGTCATTGCCAGCCCCTCTATTAGAGGCTGGCATAGCACACTATGTAAGTGGATTTAAAAAACAAGCTTTTTAAATACCTAATTTGAGCATTCTTCAGGCCAGTCATGTGACTCACGGCCGTTTTACAGCTACGAGACTGGGATTCTGTGGAGGAGACGAGCTGCCATGTGATCTCCCCGGCTGACGTAAGAGGGAGATCATGGCTCCTCCCGCAGAAGACATCACTCATAGCTGTAAAGCGGCCATGAGTCATGTGACCGGCCTGAAGACAGCTGAAACTCTGTATTTAGAGTGCTCTTTTTTTAAAATCACTGACATAGTGTGCTATACCAACTTATGAAAATATTATATTCTGAAAATATTCATTACTCTCTAACAGTCTCTGGGGCTATTCTCTGACAACATCAAGGGCTCTTCTCTAACAATTTCAAGGCCATTCTCTAACGATCTCTAAAATTATTCTCTAGCAGTCTCTGGGGCTACTCAACATCAAGGGCTATCCTCTTGAGGGCTGTTCTCTAACAATCTCTAAGGTAATTCCGTAAGAGTCTCTGGGGCTATTCTCTGACAATGTCAAGGACTATTCTCTAACAATTTCAAGGGCTCTTCTCCAACAAGCTGTAGGGTTGCTCACTAACAGCCTCTGCGGCTATTCTCTGACAATGTCAATCCCTATTCTCTAACAATTTCAAGGATTAATCCCTAATAATGTCTAAGGTTATTCTCTAACAGTCTCTAGGGCTATTCTCTAACAATGTCAAGGACTACTTTCTAATTATTTCTAGGGTTATTCTCTGAAAATGTAAAGGGCTATACTCTAACAGTCTCTAGAGTTATTCTCTAGCAATATGTATAGCTACTGCTTTGTTTGATACAAGTCAATTTCTCTATTGACTTTTGTTGGAGGAATCTGTGGGCAGCCGAGCAGTGCATGCATTCAATCAGATGCAAGCACTGTTCAGGTATTCTGACAGCTGGCAATACTGACTGTCTGATTACAATAGCCTGGCAGGGGGGAATTTGTCCATCTGCACTGTTAGTGTGGATGGAACATTCTGTTTGATCTATTGTGTTCGGCATGCAGGCTGAACAAAATAAATCTATATGTATGTGGCCAGTATAATAATCTCCAACATTATTTTCTAACAAGATCTAGGGCTATTCTTTAACAATCTCCAGGGTTGTTCTCCAACAATCTCTAGGGGATTCCTCTAACAATCTCCAGGGTTATTTTTTTAAATCACCAGAGTTTTTTTTTTCTAACAGCCTGCAGGGTTATTATGTTACCATTTCCAAGGTTATTGTCTTACAATTCTCCAAGGTCTCTTTCACATGGGCCAAGCTACTGACTTCTGATCTATGGTGGTTTGCATTGTCAGCAGTAGCTGGCCCGTCGTTAGCAGACCATCAGAAGGAGACATGCTGCCTCTTGCACCCTTGCTTGAAAAAGGTTTTTATATCAAAATCCTTCTTCACTGCACCATTGGACACATCATGGCTGTGGTGCAGCTCTATTCATCTCTATATGATGCGTTGGCAGGCAGCATCACCTGAAAAATATGACATCTCATATTTTAACTTTTTTTTTTGCTCCAAAGCACATCTTTGTGGCCACAGTAATGTGTGTGGGGCTGTCCTGCAACCATTACCTGGTTATGACAGGCAGTTGAGGTGAGCTAAAAGAGGTCCGCAATTGCCTGGTTTTTGGCATCTGATCGGGCCTAACAATCTCTAGGGCTAGTCTCTAAGGGTCCTTTCACACGAGCGGTCCACTCGACGGACTCGCCTTTGCTCAGCACGGGATCACTCCGCTGATCCCCGCTGAGCAGGCGGATGACAGGTCACTGTGCAGAGACGGACCTGCTCTTCTCTATGGGGAGAATACCATTCTCCTTTAAGGGGGCGTGGCCAGGGGTGTGTCCTATGCCTGCATACTTTTGCTGATAGGTGTCCCTCATTCCCATCTCAAAATGTTGGGAGGTATGCTCGTGCGAAAGGATCCTAACAGTTTCCAGGGCTGTTCTCTAACCATCTCTTGCGCACATTATATAGGCTGCCTCTGTGTCCCTGATGCATGTTACCCACATATTAAACATGTTATTTATAATATGGAATAGGCACTTGGGACTTACATGCAAATTACTGGTGAAAGTTTAGGCTGTGCTGAAAACAAAGAAATAGCGCTAACAGCCATCATTTTATGTAATTTTTCTGCTCTGATGGTACCTTTGGGAGTCAGCGGTAGCTGTCACTGTTCTAGGTCGATGACACTTTTATTCTTAGCAGTTATGAAGTATTATGCTGTGAATGCACAATGATTCTTTTCAAAAGAACTCTTTCTTGTAATAATCTTTCAGCGAGTGACTGATGGATGATTATTACATAAATTGTTAGGTGAATGATTCTGCTCTCTCGATTTGGACTATAAACATATCCCCTTCTCCCCATCCTCATAATATAGGGGGCAATGTTTTTAAGTTCACAGAAAATAGCTGAGAAGACCAATAACATTGTTTGAGATTTTAGTCCACAGGAAGTTACCGGATTTCTGGTAGGATCAATGTGTATTTTTCTATGCTCGCAGAACATGGACTTAGCCTGGAAAAAATAAAACTTATACATTCACCTCATCTAGGGACTGATACGCTGAAATATATTATATTTTTGTCTTTGGCTTTAGATATTCTTTAAACATTTTATTGATCCCATGATTTCAGTACGTTGAGCCATGAACTCTCAGCTTGTGAATATGAGTGAAGCAAGAACTCCTTAGTTGCATACCTGCTTTGGCTCTGTAGCCAATAGACTAAAAAACGAAGTAGCATTTTTAGACAGGCAGGCCAACAATGCTCAGACTTCATAATGTTCTCAGCATAGATTTCCTTTAAAGGGTATTTCTATGTTTGTAGTCAAATTTGAGGAAACCTCACAGAAGACCTTAAAGGGATTGTAAAGTGATTTTTTTTTTTTTAAATAACAAATATGTTGCCCTGAATCTGCTCTTCTGGGGTCCCTCGGCGGCTGTCTCTGCTTCCTCCCGCAGGTGCTTCTCACGTTCATGTGAGCTCCCTCGCATGGTTAGAAGCATCTGCGGGTGCGCTCCCGTGATACAGCCGGTGGCTATAGCCGCTCGCTGTATCACACGGCCTCTCCCCCCGGCGCTCCGCGTCAGTGGATGTGATTGACAGCAGCCCGAGCCAATGGCTGTGCTGCTTTCCATCCATCCACTAGAGCCAATCAGCGGCCAGGCTGAACGGTGAAAAGGACGTCGGGGGAGGAGCCCGGGACTTTTGAGGGGTGAGGTAAGTAAAACTGGGGGGGGGGGCTGGGGGTGCAGGCACTGTCAGATGTTTTTTCACCTTAATGCATAGAATGCATTAAGGTGAAAAAACATTTACCTTTACAACCCCTTTAACCACTTGACGCAAAACAACGTACCCGTACGTCAGTATTTGACGCTAAATACCGGGTTTATGGCAGTAGCTAGCTGCCATAACCCAGTATTTTCGGGAACGCTGTGCGTTTCTCTTTAAGGTAAAAGTGGTCTCCACGGTGGATTCACTACGAGATCACTTTTATCCAGGTGCCGTCTCCACCGCTTACCGGACCCGCCTGTAGCGACAGAGACTATTGTGTCCTCTCCTGTGGATGCCTGGCTGCTGACTAAGGGGAAGATGGTCCCCGCTCTGTTCCATGGCTTCAGAGGGTGGAAGCGATGTCAAACGTCACTTTCGCCCATAGCTCTTAAAGGAGATTTTTTTTTTTTCAAGTGACTTTTTTCTTTTTTTATTACATTTTAGTGTAAGTATGAGATCTGAAGTCTTTTTGACCCCAGATCTCATATTTAAGAGGTCCTGTCATGCCTTTTTTCTATTACAAGGGATGTTTACATTCCTTGTAATAGGAACAAAAGTGGACCAAATTTCTTTTTTTTGAAAGTGTCAAAATACATTTTTTTAAAATAAAATAAATAAGAAAAAAAATTCAAAAGCGCCCGTCCTGACAAGCTCGCTTGCAGAATCGAACACATACGTGAGTAGCGCCCACATATGAAAACAATGTTCAAACCACACATCTGAGGTATCACTGCAATTGTTAGAGCGAGAACAATAATTCTAGCCCTAGACCTCCTCTGTAACTCAAAACTGGTAACCTGTAGAAATAAACATCGCCTATAGAGATTTTTAAGGGTAAATGTTTGTCGCCATTCCAAAAGTGGGCGCAATTTTGAAGCGTGACATGTTGGGTAGTTAACAATAGTAACAATTTACCAAGCGTAACATTATCTTCCACAATATAAAAAAAAATTGGGCTAACTTTACTGTTGTCTTATTTTTTAATTTAAAAAAGTGTTGTTTTTCCCCCCAAAAGAGCGCTGCGCAAATACTGTGTGACAGGAAATATTGCAACGACCGCCATTTTATTCTCTAGGAAAAATATATATATAATGTTTGAGGGTGCTAAGTAATTTTCTAGCAAGAAAACTGTTCTTAACTTGTAAACAACAAGTGTAAAAAAAGAGGCTCAGTCCTTAAGTGGTAAAAAATAAATAAATAAATAAATATATATATATATATATATATATATATATATATATATATATATATATATATATAAATAAATCCTGTATAATATTATATATATATATATATATATATATATACTATATCACCAAAAGTGATATAGTATGGTATAATTGCCTTGGCCAATTGAGAGGGGATCAATTGATTCCACCCTAATTCAGGAATTGCTGCACTTCTCCCTTCTGTCACTAGATGGCCGGGTATCTGATGGCATTAGATAAGACAAGGGCTTTGCAAGGACAGATTAAGAATAGATGGGATATCTCGGCCAATGGACAGGTATCTTCTTGGGACCTTTGGCCTGCTAGAAAAGCTATTTATTTGGGTGAGGTCAGGTGATCGAGGTTCTGTGCCACCAGGACGGCTGTTTGGGTGGACATGTGTTGTGCTGTCCTGGGCTGCTAGGCTGTGTGAGGGCCTATCCTGAAGCAAGAATGAGCAGTGTAGGGTTGGGACTGCGGCTTGCATGGTTTGAGGTAGAGGGGAAGCTGTTGCCACTAAGAGACCATTAACCTTGTTACCAGGGACCATAGTGAGTAGCTGTAGCAAGTACCGGAGCAGTATTCTCACCAACCAGGGATGGTGAAGAATTGGGAAACTTCAGCACTTCAGCAGGTGTCAAGCCAGGGATCCAGCCAGTGGAGGTGATGCTTGCAGAGCAGCCTTGTGTATCAAGCTAGGGACCGAGCAGGCCAGTGGGGTGATGCTTGAGAAGTATCTTGGATGCCAAGCCAGGGACCCAACAGGGATGCTGGTGTGACGCTTGAGGAAGACACTGAGCAAGAAGGTTGGAAGAGCTCAGGAGATCCAGTGGCAGTGGAACAGCAAGTCTAGTGAGAGAGACTGGGAGCTCAGTTGTGTAAAGATCTACAATAGGAGATTGTAGAGGAAGTGAAAGAGTTCATTGCAACCTTTGTTAGAAACTGTTCAAGATTGTTGCCATAGGAGACAGCGTGCCTATACATGCAGATCTGGTGTCCGGCTGGGAGCCTTTCCCTACATGACTGTCTACCTATAGAAGTCTCGGAGTCTGCCAATTAACATTGCAACTACTAAAATGGTGTCCAGCCCTAAACCCTCCCTCCCACAGTTCTGTTTAAGACACAATAAATCTCTTGCGTTCAAGAAGTGTCTGGCGGAAAATTAATCTACTTTGCAACCCACTCTACATAGAAGTATGTCAGCTATCCCTAACTCTGGAGGTTCTTATTAGACCAAAGGGGAACGGGACTTGGCTACTATAATATATATATATATATCTATATCTATATACATATATATATATATATATCTATATCTATATCTATATCTATATCTATATCTATATATATATATATATATATATATATATATATACATATCTATATATATATATATATATATATATAGATATATATATATATATAGATATATATATATATATATATATATATATATATATATATATATATATAAAAATACCATTTAGAGGTTTATAATGAGAGTCTCAGTGTGTTTGTCTCCACGCTATCCTTCAGCATCATGTAATGCACGAGGGCAGTTTCTAAATGTTTAACTCTTTGTTAGGACAGACAGTGTTTAAAGTCTAGTACACATGGGCTGAATGCCGGGTGGTATCGTCTGGTTCATTCGTAACCGGCCAACATTCGGCTCATGTGTACAACAGCCGCTCTCGCAGAAGCCAGCCTTTAGGCCAGCTTCTGTCCAAGGGGCATGACCGAAAAAGGTCTGCCAATAATCGCATGACTGATGTTCTCAGCTGCATTAAAAAGCTTAGAGAGGTGGGGTGAAGACTACAGGGGGTGTGTGAGCAGGAGGCAGAGAAACAGCACTACACTGATCTTCCCGGTGATTAACTGTGCAGGAGGGCGTGTCAGTAGGAGACAGATTAACTGCAGTACACTAATCTTCAAAGTGAAAAGCTGTGTGTGTGGGGGGGGGGGGGGGGGGGGGCGTAGCAACACAAGTCTGAATATCGGATTATAAGCACGCTGTTCTTCTATGTAGAAAACTGAACCACACTGGGATGGGTGTGATTCCATGCTCTGGGTCAGTTTGAAATGGGTAAGCATGGAAACTGCCAGGATCGTCAGGTATTTCTGACAAAGGAAGCAATACAAAGAGAACAGGATACTTTTAACACAAGTGAATGGTACAGCAGAGACATATGAGAAATATGAAATGTTCAAGTAACATATAATGGTAGAGAAGGACACAGAGAAAATCAATTCCAACAGATTAGGCTGCACTGTAGGATACAACAATTATTTCTTAGTACATTCAAATGAATGTCAAATGAATGTCTTTATAAGATCGGAAGTATTTTTCTTGTGTGCGTTTCATTATATATCATTGGACTTTGTTGTCATTCACAAATAATAAATAAATAAATAAATAAACAGCTCCTGTATCCGCTAAATCAGTGCATCTTTCTTCCAATCCCTATAAATGATACAGGGAAAATTATCATTCTGTAGACTTTTACATTGATTGAAATTCAGTCGGTTCAGCAGTGATAGGCACATTTTGATTGACAAGTTGTTCTTGATCAATCAGTACCGCCAGCTATAGCAAGCAACTCCGATCGGTGTATTCTTATGGCTGGAAATTCTCCCCGTTGTCATAATACAATAGTAGGGAGGATTCTCCAATCCACGTCTGGTGTGTGAATTGGGGAATCAAATCATTTTTTAGGGTTAATCAAAAAAAAAAAAATAATGAATAATTTATGGCCAGCCCTACAGGAATAACTCACTAACAAGACACTTTTTTTTTTTTAAAGTGAGTCTATTACGATTATATTAATTATTCATCAACTGGCATTTGCTCCCTAAAGTTTACCTTCAGGGAACTTGCCAGTATAGCATCACTGCTTGCAAATAAATGATTAGTTGAGTTATGTCTGCCCACGGAGACCATGCCTCACTTTGTAACAAGCTTCACTTAAAATATAATAAAACAATAACAAGTTTATGAGAGGCGGAGACCTCCTGAAGGCAATGTAGAGATTGAATCAAATCCAAGGAGCTGATGAATGCAACAGTAATTGTGTACATATGACTCTGTCACTTGTTTTGTCATATAACAATGCCCTCTGTAATTATAGTACTTCCATTTGGCCATTCATAGGAAGCAAAGTATAGTTATTAGCTGTAATTTATACCGTGCCAACGTATTACTCAGCACTGTACGATCAATGATGACATTCTAGAAATAGCGTACAGACACCCCCTGCTCTATATCACTTGATTCTGCCATTTTATGGATTTTCCTTTTTTCCAAGACTGCTTCAGCTAATATTGCATTATTGGAGACCTTGATTTCACAAGTTGATTCATAAATCAATGAAAATATATATTTTTTTAAATCAGCATAATATGATGTAAATCGAAAGAAATAGACATTCAATAAAACAATGCATAGTCTCCATCAGAGGCTCTCTCACATTGGAATCTACCTTAGCAGTCTGACATAACATCAGAGACCCCATCAGAGGCTCCATTACATCAGAGTCCACCTTAGACAACACCCCTCCTTAGATTGGGGTCCCCAACAAAGCTTCCACCCAGTGGCGTTGCTAAAGGGGTGCAAGGGGTGTGGCCCGCACCCGGGTGACACCCGCCAGAGGGTGACACCAGGCTCAGGCTGGTCTGACTGGCACAGTTGCCGCGGCTCCCTCATTCCCTTCCAGGATCTCCTCAGCTGCACGCGATGTGCAGGGAGAGTGGGTGAGGAGGGAGAGAGGCAGAGACAGAGGTGCCCGGGGTCCGACCGTCACACATGCTGCAATCATATCTCTCTCCTCGCTGTCTGCACCTGCCTCCTCATCGGCTCTGAAGTTTAAAGTACACGGGCTGGGAAAGGGAACTGAGGAGGGAGAAGAGGAATACTGCGCTACAACACATACCTTGGCCCCAGGCACTACTGCCTGGGGCCAAGGTATGAAATAATATGGATATTGCAGAGGAGGGGACATGGTGACTTGGGGGGGGGGGGGGGGGCATTGGCAGGTAACATCTATGCTGACAGCAGTAATTTTAGGGAGGGGGGTTGAGAATATGCACTAGAGGGTGCTTTGTTTTGGGTTAGAAATGACTTGTGTTAGAAGTAGAAGGAGGGGGGCAGATTTAAAGTTTAATCCCCCAGCAAAATTCCTCTCCCTAGCACATATCCTCTAACCAACCCCCCCACCCCCCAAATCAAAGATAACATCTCAGCTCCATCCATCCCCCAATCCCGTCCTGGGTCCATCCGCCCCCCACCCAATCCCATCCCAGCTCCATTCACCACCCGATCCCATCCGTGCTCCATCCACCACCCTGATCCCATCTGGGCTCCATCCATCCACCACCGATCCCATCCCAGCTCCATCCACCACCCCATCCCATCCGGGCTCTATCCACCTCCACCAGCTCCAACGCCACTGCTCTACCTTAGGAGTCCCACTTACGTTAGGGTCCTCATTAGAACCCCGCTTTATATCAGGGTCCCCATCAGAGTCCCTCTTACATCGGGGTCCCACAACTGAGACCCCCCTTACTTCAGGATCTCTATTATGGCTCCCCTTACATCAGAGTCCCCCTCAGTGCTCCTCTTACATCAGATTCCCTACCAGGAGTCAGTGGCTGCAATTGATGGGCACAGTGGCAGCATTTGAGGGCTCAGTGACTGCGTTTGATGGGGCAGTGGCTACATTTGATGGCACAGTGGCTGCGTTGATGGGCACAGTGGATAAATTTGATGGCACAGTGGCTGCATTTGATGGCACAGAGGCTGCGTTTGATGGCACATTGGCTGGGTTTGATGGGCACAGTGGCTGCGTTTGATGGCACAGTGGCTGCATTTGATGGGCACAGTGGCTGCTTTTGATGGGCACAGTGGCTACATTTGATGGTCACAGTGGCTGCGTTTGATGGGCACAGTAGCTGCGTTTGATGGGCATAGTGGCTGGGTTTGATGGGCACAGTGGCTGCGTTTGATTGGCACAGTGGCTACGTTTTATGGTCACAGTGGCTGCAATTCATGGGCACAGTGGCTGCGTTTGATGAGCACAGTGGCTGCATTTGATGGGCACTGTGGCTGTGTTTGATGGCACAACTTACTTACAGGGTGAGGCAGAGGGTCAATTCCGAGCCTTCATAACAGACAGTGTCAGGCAGTGGCAGGCGCTATGCTGGTGCAGTGCAGTGCAGGTGGATAGCTGCTCAGCTCAGCCACTCACAGGCAGGTTAAGGCAGCTGTCTTCAGATGTGCTCTGCTCCCCTCCCTCTGGCTCTGCGCCACGCTATCTGAAGAACATGGAATAAGTGGGGGGAGCAAATTTACTAGGCATGGAGGCAGCATGTTCTGAATGCTGGAGCGGCCGCGGTGTGCTCTGAATGCTGGGCCTCTGATGTCACTGGTTGCTAGATGCTGGGTGACAGGCAATTCTAGCAACCAGTGCAGTGCACAGCAGAGACGGTCAGCCAGGGCAGGCATTAGAGTGTCAGTGTGGATAGGATGACTGGGTCTCAGGGCAGTGGCACAGCTGCCACCGCTGCTAAGTCAAGTGAGTGCCACAGCTTCGGCGCCCCTCCTCTGCAGCAGCATGCAGCGCCGAGGCATAGTGGAGCCCGTGCACCCGCCCAGGATCAGCCCTGGGTCTACTGAGGGTTTTTTAAGTATGGGGGAAACCAGTTCATGTTTGAGCGGGGAAGAAAAAGTGCTGGAAGAGAGGGAGAGTTTAAAGATGTAGGTTAGGGAGTTTAGACATTCAAGTTTTTTTATGACATCCAACAAGCAGGGGATGGGGATTAATGTCAGACACTGCAGAGCACAGAGAGAAGAGCTCAGTGTAATCTGAGGCCTGAGTGAAGGGAATGGGCACACCCCTTCTACACAATATCATAGGGAAACATGCACAGCTGAGGCTGTCAATCATAGGCTGTGTACTGGGGAGGGGGTTAGGACTGGGCTATCTCCCTGGATTGCCTGGTGTCTAGTTAGACTGTCTGAAGTGACTCATGCAGATAGCAGAGGGGGGATCAGAACTACACTAGGTGCAATGCTATGGATTGAGGCTAGTACACACTATATAGGGATTTGGTTTGTTCATTTTTCATTTCAGAGGTTTACAACCACTTTAAATTTGTAATTTGACTGTAAATTGAACAATGGTGAGGAAATGCACAGACACAGCGTGGATCTCAGTGATTCCCCAAGCTCTTAAAGCTGAAATATGGCCAAAAACAATTTTTTCCCATTAGCATAGTAAAAATAAGTTGCCTTAAATGAAGTGTGCCACATCTCTGGCTACTGCAGCATTTGTCAACTTTTATTTAACCTGCCCTTCTTAAATGGTGTGGAACTTGTAGTTCCAGATATAGTATAGACAGAGCTAAAAATTTGAACTCCTAAACTTCTAGCCAGGTCTTAAGAGTACACATCATTACTGCCTTGTTAAGTAAATATGTTAATGCTATATTAAATATAGCATAAAAAATTAAAACCAATGAAAGAGACTTTCACTGATTTAGGATGCAGAGAGACTTATGCCCTGTACACACGATCGGGCTTTCCAACAACAAAACCGTGGAATTTTGTTCGAAGGTTTTTGGCTCCAACTTATCTGCATACATACGGTCACACAAATGTTGGTCAACAATTACGTAGTGATGTACAAGATGTGCGGCAAGCCGATAAAAAGGAAGTTCAATGGTCATGTGATATCTCCATTATGAACGCTAGTTTTACAAGACCGAGCGCTTCCGGCTCGTACTTGATTCCGAACATGCATCGACTTTTGAGTGATGGACTTGTGTACACACGATCGGAAAGTCCGACAACAAAAATTTGTAGTGAGCGCCCCCCCCCCTTCTAATGTGGCTCCACACTCGCCCTCAGCTTACTTCCACTCGCCCTCAGCTTATTTCCACTCGCCTAATGTGAGCAGGTGAGAGGAAATTTTGAGGGCTCATTCGGCACCTCCTCCATTCCTCCAAAACACCTTGTGTTCTTTTCACTTAATACAAGGTGTTCTGTGATTGGAGGAGATGTGGGTGTCATTGTAGACCGGATCTAGTGATAGTCACTTCTTGAATTTTCTGTGACAGTTTAATATCCATTCAGAGAATGGAAAGGCATGGTTTAAAAATCTGATCTGTGATGTCTACTTGTGTGTGAATTTGATCATTGTCTGGTTGATTCTATTGTCTCATTTGACATTTAAAAAAATAAGGGGGTTGATTTACTAAAACTGTATTGTGCAAACTCTGGTGCAGCTCTGCATAGAAACCAATCAGATTCAAGGTTTTATCGCCAAAGCTTAATTGAACAAGCTGAAATTAGAAGCTGATTGGCTACCATACACAGCTGCATCATATTCAGTGCGATTTTAGTAAATCTCCCCCAAGGTCTGTTTATCAGTATTTTCACCCAAGAGTCACACAACATTTACTGAGGATTCAGTTATATTTTCCACATAAGATTTATAGCAATCTTGGGTGAAAATTGTGTCAATTCTGGGTGGAAAGATAGGTACTGGGTGGAAAGATAGGCACTGACTGTCCAGTTCTCTAAAATGTGGCAATTTAAACGTATGACCAAAAGAATATCCATCAGGTTGAGAAGCTGGGCCTCAAGGCTTGTAGGAAACTTTGTATCTTTAGGTCATGCATATGATGGATGTCGTACTCTGTCCTTATAAGTGATCCTCCATTGCCAGGTGGGCTTTGCCTCAACAGGGGAACACGTTCTTGAACTTGAGAGGAGAATCCCAGTAGTTATTTTTGTTTTTAAAGGGGTCTACAACAATGACCTTGTATTGCCACTGCAGACATTGCTGGTTGCATTTATGGTTTTCTTCAATGCTTAACAATCTAGCCAAAAGGAAAACTGGTAGTAAAACAACATACCGGTAGGTGTTTGTTTCAGACACTCTAAGAAATGAGGTCCATTTTGCTTTTCTCAATTGTGGCTCAATTTTTAGCTTTAGTTTTTATAAATTGTATGCCATATAAACGTGCCTCAAGGGTGGATGCCATAATTTAAACTCTTTACAGATAGAGCATGCGTTAATGCCATTTACCCTGTGTTATTTATTTTATCATTAGTGCATTTAAAGGCCCTTGGGCTTGGCAGGATTTCATTTACCAGTGTTTCTTTTCCATTTACATGTGTACTATAAATGACTGCACTATTACTGTATAACTCTATTTTTATTCAGCCACTAAATCAAACGTTTTACAAATAAATGACAGGTCGTAAGGAGATGGCATATGCTTTGTAGATGACCTGGAAGAGCCCCAGGATGGTATTTGGCTTTATAGATATAATATCAGTGTTACAAAATTATTTTAAAATTTATCATGACTTCTTACCCTTCACATTTGTATAACGTCTATGTGTAAACTAAAATTATCAGTACCGTGTAAACCGATAAATACATATGCAAATAACAAGCTGCCTGCAAAGGTGATTAACTTTTTCTTTATAGCACTAAAAAGCTAAGTAATATTGCAAAGAGTTAGTTGGCAGCTTCCATTAACACATGCAGCCAAGATTATCTATTCTTTCCAATTATTTGAAAATCTAAAACCAAGGCCTCATTCACCTGGCCAAATCCGCCATGAAGCGGCAAATATCCTGTGGAAAATTGTGACCGGGTCCCCAGATGTGTGCAAACAGCTGGGAAATCTGTACAAATCAATGACAGGCTGATACGGCCCCTGGACAAAGGCTGACAATGGCAGACAGCTGCGGCTGCTGTCAGGTGGCCATTGCCTTGTAACGGCTTACCCACCACTGCTGTCCACATAGACCCGAGCCCCATGTCGCAGTTTTCCACAAGGGCCTACTCGCCCTACACATGGGGTACTTCTTCTTGTGTATGCGCTCATCAATGCCTAGTCACGTGAAAGTCAACATTTAAGTGCTTGTAAACCCTTGCATATACCCAGTGAATTGACTGTACACAGAGATGGAACAAATCGTCTTACATACGTTGTACCTGTGCTTCTGCAGCTCTCTCTTTTCTACATCCATTCAAAATCAATCATTTATAAAGATTGTCTGAGCTGTGAGAAAAACAGAGGTGGAGAGCAAAAACGACATTCCTCAGTGACAAGAGTTCTGATAGCTGACTGGAGGAATGGGACACCCTCTCCTTTTACACAGCACACAGGAACGGAGCTGAGACTGTCAATCAGCTTGAGATTTCACCCATCACCTTTTTTCTCTTAGTGTCAGGAAAACTTGTCAGAATTGACTAATGCTGATAAGCAGCAGACAGAAAATACACGTATTGCTCATAATTGAGACAAGTACACACTATAGACGGATATGCTTTGTTCATATTTCATGTCTGAGGTTTACACCCACTTTAAGGTGGAACCCCAGCTTAGACATACAGATTCCTTCTGTTAAACACACTGTTCCATTTCGTTCCCCACCTTATCCTCCAGAATGCAGCATTTTCACGGGCACACTGATAAGCCCATATCCCACTCTACCAGGCCAGTATATCTCTGCTACCTCACTCCCAGTAACAAAATGGGGTCCCGCCATGCACCCACCGTGGATGTCATGCATGCACTTGTGAACTCCTTCAGCTCTCCTGTACCATGCAGCTGGGTCCATGGGGTCAATGTAGCATGGGTTTGGTCCTGATTGCTTTTGCAAGTCCCACTGTCAGGCTGCTATACATTCACACCAGTTCACAGTTACCCATGGCAACTGCTCTCCTTCTGCCAACTCCTGCTGAGTTACCCCCTTGTGATGGCCTTGCTTCCAGGCAGAATCCCAACTGGGTGACCCAGGAGGGGCCCACGTTCTCCATTAGGACTACATGGTACAGCAGTTCTTCCTCTGTAAATCCCATGTGGAAGAGAGAGCTGCTCTGAGCCCTCCCCTTGTATTTATGTGACTTACAACAAAGGGCGGGACCCAGAAAGCCTGGGAAAGCCTGGACACAGTTAACCCCTTTCTACCCTATGCAGCCTGTAACTGTCTGTATAACTATACAATGTCATTTATACAACAGCAGAAATATATTCACTGATACCTCACAACCACCGGCATACATTCTTGCCGCACCCCATGCTTGCTTTGGCCATGTAAATTGGGCCTAAGTTTTCAACATTTTAGGCTCCAACCAAACTGACTTAAAATTTACGTTAAGGTGAAAAATACAAAAATAATAATCAGTCCAATACATGTGCCTTCTACCATGTTTTATTCTTTTGTGGCAAATACAGACATACACCCATCGGCCATAACACCATGACCACTGACAGGTAAGGTGAATAACATTGAGTATCTCGTTACAATGGTATATGAAAATGGCTGGGATATAGTAGGCAGCAAGCAAACATGTTTCACCTGAAGTTGATGTGTTTAAAGCAGAAACAATGGACAAGTGTAAGGATTTCCTGGACTAGAGTGGTCAAGACCTATCAATTTATATGACTGAATTAAAGCTGAACTTACATTTAATCTCGCTCTACTACTGTACCAAAATTGCTTACTTGGATTTCACTGCATACCAGTGTTGCCAACAGCAGTGGCCCATCCATACGGGGGGGGGTGGCGCCTAATCCATGCACCCGGCCCCTAATTTACATACAGAGTGTCGGACACATGGGTTCCAATGGGAGGGTTTTTTTTTCTTAGAAGCACATGATTAGAGCCTGAGGCTCTAATTGCCTTTAAAAAAAGGGCGGGCTTGGGGCGCAGAGCACTGCGTGTCAAGCCCACCCACTTGGGTGACAATAGCAAATTCATATTTGCTAATGTCTTCCTGCTTCTCCTTCTGACCAATCTTGACTCAGGAAGGAATCTCGACTGAGACCCGATTGGCCGTGAGGAGAAGCGATCCTATTGGCCACCGAGGAGGGGGGGGAGACGCAGGGGAAGCTTTGTTGCCATAAAAGCCAAGAAAGGAGGAGACACAGAGACCTGCCCGCCACTTGGAGGAAGTCCCTAGATGGGGTAAGTGCAAGGAGACCTGATCAACGGTCGGGGGGGTGGCTGCCCCCCCCCAGAAAATATACCACCATCCGCCACTGGTTGCCAACCTGCCACATTGAAATTTACTGACACGACACACAAAATTTACTGGCACCGCCACGTTTTTACTGGCATCTCCAAAAGTTACAAAATTACAGTTTTAAGTGCAAATCTCTGTATTTAGGCTAAAACAAGTACAATATGCAATTTGCAATGTGATATAAGGTGGATATTAACCAAAAAAAAACACTTTCTAATTTTATTTTCTATATAGTAAGTAGCTCAGGGACAGGACTCAAGAGGGAAAGAAATTAGAATGGGCAGATGCACACACACACACATGAAATTGACTCTCACAGTGACACTGACATCAGTCCCACTCCCAGCTTGCCTTGCTCGCATCAGGCTCTGGACGCTCCGCTCGGCTCCCGTGCACAATGACATCACATGACATGCTTAGGCATCACCTCTGCCAGACCCAAACACGCTGTAGCAGGCACTCAGATGGTCTCAACAGGCTCCGGACAAAAACTGCGCTTGCACAGTTCCAAGCTATGCGTGACAGCCATTATTTTAACTGGCAACCTTTTCCTGTCACTGGCATTTACTGGCAGGAGAAAAGTGCCTGTTTTCTACTGGCTGCCAGTAACAATAGTGACAGTTGGCAACACTGCTGCATGCTCTTCACTGCAAGCAGATTCAAATTCAGCTTTCTAATGTCAATATTGCTGTGGCTTGCTGTAGACTGCAATCCAAGTTTGTCTTATCCATTAGTGTGGGGTATTGCTGCCCTAGTAACAGGGCTCCTATATACAGTATGGAAGCACAATATAGAATAAATGCAAAAAAACACAAATTTTTTTTTTTTCATCGGTGCAGATAATTCTTAGTAACCTTATTATTGTAAAAAGCACAAACATTTCAATGTACATATTAATTATAATATGAAAGCTTGCTACTCACAGCAACATTTTTTTTGCCTGCTTGTGATGAAGAGATTGCCATCTCCCAAGATAACTTCAGGGTACGTCTCTTTGATATTGTTTTGCGAATCACAGATCAAGGCATGGGTACCAGAATCCCAAGAGTTTCAGTGGCTTTCTACGGTACCTAATCAGAGGCTTGTGAAATTCAGTGACATTTTCACAACAAAAAACTAGATCACTGAGCTGTTTGAAGTGCTATACAGCTCTCTGTATGGAGTAAAAGGTGAACATATCCTGTGTGCAGCAAAACAACATATACACAATCACAGTGTTGTCATAAAATTCATCTTATAGTGATATTAAGCCTTCATTTTTTTTTGTCATTTAATCAGTTATCGACTGTGCAGATTCTTTATCCTTTAATCCTTGCCTATGTTCCAGTATAGGCTGGTGCCATGGTCACTGCCCAGGTTTCCTGTTTTAGGGTGGCTCTTTTCTCCTGCAACATCCTGTGGAGCCACCCTTGCATGCAGGGACTAGAGTTGTGTCACCCTACACTGTTTGCATCAATAGAAACACACATTGCCATACCCTAGGATGGAAAGGCACTCCCCTGCTCCTTCCTCTTCCCCCCCTCTCTTCTACAAGCTAAGAGACAGACTGCAGTTTAAAATTTGAGTTTTTTTCCTGAAACTTCCCTCCTAAAATTAATGTACGTGTGCCGATATATATTTTACACTGGTTAGGCAGCATAGGTAAGGAGGGCGACAACATTTGTAAACCTAGTGTTAGGCGGGGATTCCACTCTTTCCTGTAAGACCTAGAAGTTCAGGTAAGCAGCACTGACAGAACAGGGGCCAGCAGAATTAAAAGTTGTAATTTTCCTTACTTACTTTCTTACCTCACTTCATCCCTTCTTCCACCTCCCTTTCCTTCTTCTCATACCCTTACTATTTTGAAGAAAAAAAACTTGTGACAC
The DNA here is from genome assembly GCF_037356315.1 of Lithobates pipiens. NCBI lineage: Eukaryota > Metazoa > Chordata > Amphibia > Anura > Ranidae > Lithobates > Lithobates pipiens. The sequence continues at coordinate 576,449,395 of NW_027507748.1, forward strand.
ACTGTTAGAGCTGTTATTTCTTTGATATCATTACCTAGGCAACTAACTTGTACTGTTCCCTATGTGTCTCAGTAAAAACCTATTGAAACTAAAAGTTGTAATTTTCAAGTGCTAGGGTAAGAGTTTTAACAAATATTTTACTGGAGAATTTATATTTTATTGCAGTCAATGTGTTAAACTAAAAAACTCAGAGGGCTAAATACAAAGATATACATTTAAATGGGTATATTGTACAGTTGATGTTTGGAAATGTATATTAATGTACAAAACATGCTACCAGATAGTAAATGTTCAAAAGTAACGCCTTACCTTAGATAATTTTATTTTATCTTCATTTTCTTCTTTTTCATAATTCTTCCTCAGAAATGTTTCATTTTATGTCTCAGGGCAGGAGCCTTCCAGAAAAAAAAACAGATCATCACCGCACTCCCTCCTTGATCAGGTCTTGTTTCTGACCCCTTGTAGTTCAGACAAAGCAGCAGCAATCTCTAATCAACAACACTACCTTCATTTGGTTGGCCCCGTCTGTGGATCACGTAGTCTTTTTATGCCTATGAACACTGATGTTCTTTGATGTTCCTTGATAGCCAGGCTATACAAAATGCTAATGAGCAATCTGGCACTGTTACGACTCCCAGCCACAAATGATTCCCAAAGGATATTTTTGATGGGGAGAGAGGAGCTTCCAATATCCAAAGTAATACTATAGTCGATGGGAGTATAATAATCGTTTGTTGAAAGTAAAAAAGTGTCAAGTCAACACACCTTGGGGGAACAGCCTCTCTCTTCTTCAGGGCTTTTCGTACGTGTGAATGGAGGTGGGTGGACCCTGCTGAGGTACCTAAGCCTCTTATGAGACCTAATGTTGGCTTGAATGATGAAGAGGCAGCAGTCAAACTGCTCTGAATCATTCAAGATGACATTAGGTCTCTAAAGAGGCTCAGGTGCCTCCGTAGAGCCAAGACCCAAAGAAGAGGGAGGCTGTTTTCCTGAAATGCGTTGGCTCAATTTGTACATTTTTTATTTTCAATAAACAATTGTTATCCTTCCATTGAATGTGATATCACTCTAGATATTGGGTGTCCCTCTCTCCCCATATAAATATTCTTGTTACTGAAGCGACAGTGCAGTCATGCCAGTAAGGTAGTAACCCACACCTCCAAGTGAAGTTCAACGCCATGACTTACTGCCCAAAACCACCAAATACTAACTAATAACAACCCAACCAGTCCAGCGTAGACCTCAGTTACAACATTCCAAATGGTCGTGTAAAATGTGATACTGTCAGGCAGGCCTACATGTATGTATGTATGTGATGTAGAGTGCCTCACAGAACCCTTCTCCCACTGTGTGGAAATAGCTGGAAAGTTAAAAGGGATTCAATGACATCATAAAGCTTGGAGAAAATGGAATGGAAGTGCTGGGACCTTAGGATTGCTATTTTATTGTAAGAGTTATAAGAGCATTAAGAGTATCCAGGTTATGAGCAGCCCCCCTGGATTGTGATCAGAAAGAAACCAAGATTGAAGAGCCCCACACCAAAATGTTAAATGTCCAGATACAGATTTATTTCAAAATGAGATAAACGAGTTTGCCACAAACCAACAGGTTTTGGAGTCCAGAAAACACCCCCTTTATTAGGGTTTATGAACCCACAAATCTGTTGAGTTCAGTGAGGGCTCTTCTTGCTGAGTCATTGTACAACTCACTGTCAGATCCTTTGGACTTTCTTGTCTTGTTGCTGGTTTCTAATGAACTTGACATTTGTATTCCTCCCATGCACTTCCTGATTTAATCCATGTCTCTAAACTTCCTGTTTGCCAGATTATTGTGCTCCTTCCAGTTGATATCTTGCTCCTTTGCGTACCTGCTGCTGTCCTTATCTACACTACCACTCATTAACCAGTTTTGGCTTGTTTCTCTATTATGCTTTTGCTTGATACAAACCTGCAACAACTTGTTACTGAATGTTGGCTTGTTTACTGACTATGCTATATCCTCTACCGGATTCCGGCTTGCTTACCTCATGGTGGGGCGATCCTGAGGACCGTGTCCTGGTACTAACATGCAGAAAACCCGTCTCCATCATTAGGAACACTAATGGGTGAGTGTGTGTCATCTGTCAGGGTGACCTGCTTGTTTACTTATCCTTCTGGTCAGTGGGGGGCTCTCTGCTGCTGTAGCTACAGGTCTCCCAGCCTGACCCCTGATCGTTACACTCACCCAGGTCAAATACTGAATGCCCACTTCCAGTTCAGTATCTATAGCCTAGTAGCCCTGTATTATTCAATCATAAGCCCTGATGAAGGGGCATTTTTGGGCACCCAAAACATGTTAGTTCCCAATCTTGACTTCCATCGCAGAGATTGCAAAAGGGATTTCCTGACCACAGCAATAAAATATTCTGTTCCACTTTGCTTCTTTACTGTACATGGAAGAGGGAGATTGTGGAAGAAATTAGGCTTTGATCCTGAAGTACAGCTATAAAAATGTTCTTAAATGCCAATCAAAAAGTAGGTCATAGCTCTGAAATGTTACATCTTCATATACCATGCTATGCTATGCCCCTCATCTCATGTATTCTGCAACAAGGACCATGGCGACCACGGCAGTTTGCTATTGTCCTTAGTGTTAATAATAAAACTGCAAAACAATAAAACAGCCTTTACTGACTTCTAACATTTGCAGACCTGGTGACTTGGCAGTTGATGGCTTCTATCCTTTTAGATTCCTGCATCACAAATTCAGTTAATCCTACTCCTGAAGAGGTGTATTTTCCTGTTAGCTCCTAGATTATACTCGCTAAATTTGCTAAATAGCTTGAAAATGCAATAATCATTTTTTTTTTTTATTGAATTCTTGTGTTTGAAGCCATTCTCAGAACAAAATAGGCATTGCCTTGTTCTCTATTTTAAGTCGTTTTTTGCACAATATAGCAAATAAAGGATGTTGAAAAAAAAAAAACAAGCACTTACGCACCATTCAAACAGGCAGTAAAAGCAGAAGGTTGGGAAGGGTTGCCACCTCATCCCTTTAAACCCAAACACATATTAATTACACAGTTTCTGTGGCTGATTACGGTGATAATTAAACTCACTTGGTGCCTTATCTGCATGAAATTAGCCTCAGAACCTGTGTAATTCATATGTGTTCGGGTTTAAAGGGATGAGGTGGCAACTCTAAGGTTGGGTCATGTTTTTACTACCACCCCTGACTACCCACCGATAGCCAAACATGGCAGCCCAAGGGGGTGGTACACAGGCTGCAATACTTTGCTTCTGAGCCCTGGCAACTTTAAAGTGGCTCTAAACCTCAGACATAAATATGAACAAAGAAAATTCTTCTATCCTGTTTCAATCCAAAGCATAAAGTGTGATCTCTGCTGCCTTCCTCTGTTATCTGCATGAGTCATGTCTGACAGCTTCTCCTGACTCCAAGAGATAATTTTGATGGGAAGGAGAGCTCTAGCACACTGCCTGTGATTCACAGCCACAGGTGTGCATGTTCCTTGTGTACTGTGAGGGTGTCCCTTCCCTACAATCAGGGCACAGAGCTTTCTTCACTGAGCTCTACAGTGGGAGACTTAAGATCGCCATCCCCTGCTGCTAGAGCTGAGAGAAAAATCCTTTAATCCTTTGATCTGTGCGTCTTTAGAATAATCTACAAAAGAAATGGCTGCATTTCTGTGTATTATCAGAGGCTAGTCACTTTACTGGGTACATGTAAGGGTTTATAACCACTTTAGCTCAACTTGTTGAGTTTGACAGGGGGCACTGCCTGTCAACTTTGTCTATTGAAGTTAATCAGACTGAGCCACAACCTCAAGCCAATAAAGAAATTAAACAGCCATTCATGAGGCTGCAATTACGCTTCCTGAACCATGCACAGTTACACCAGACTGAGTGTTCCAGTTTTAGTAAATCTCCCCAAAGTCTTTCCTGTTCCAGCATACCACCAAGGGACCACCCAAGTGTGAATTGAGTGGGTCTAATAGATGGATATAGAAGTTTCAGAAGATTATCAGTAGAAGTTTAGATTTTGCATTATACAATTTAGGCCTGATTCACACCTATGTAGGTTGCAGTTTGCATATTACAGGTACATTTTGCATTTTTCAATGCATGTTTTTGATCCATTGAAGTCTACGGAAACCAAAAATCAGAAAAAAAAAAATCCCTGACCCTTTCCATAAAATAGACAGATGTGAACTACAGCCATAGGAAACCATGTTAAATGGACTGTAGTATGTTTCTGCAAAACTGAAAGCACACAAAAAATGCATAGGTGTAAACCAGTAGGGATGGCCAAACTGTTCGCCCGGCGGTCAGTTCGTGGCAAATTTTGCGTGTTTGCAATTGCCGCTGTTCGCCCGGCGGACATATGTGTTTACAGTGTGAAAGAACTTTGACCCATGATGACACATCCATCATGGGGTACAGGACAGCCAATTGAGACATTTCAGCACATGGACAATTGGACATACCCCCACCTTATAAATAGACCTGATCTGGTGGCCATTTTACATTCTGTCTATATTAGTATAGGGAGAGGTTGCTGGGTGGAGCAGGGACAGACTGTAGTGACACAAATCACTATCTATTAGGTCCACAAAAGTCCCTTTTAAGGACTGGTATAGGTGTAGTACAGTATAGTCAGTTTAATCACTAGCTAGCTATTACTATTAGGCCCACAAAGGTCCTTTTAAGGACTGGTATAGGTGTACAATATTTAGGGTGCTGGTGCATTGCTGTGCTGCAGATTACTGATCGTTTCTGCAGCTGTCTTTTATCAGTGTAGGGATTGAGGGACAGTCTGCAAATCACTAGCTACTAGGTCCACAAAGGTCCCTTTAAGGACTGGTATAGGTGTACAATATATAGGGTGCTGGTGCAGGGCTGTGCTGCAGATTACTGCTGGTTTCTGCAGCAGTCTTTTATCAGTGTAGGGACTGAGGGACAGCCTGCAAATCACTAGCTACTAGGTCCACAAAGGTACTTTTAAGGACTGGTATAGGTGTACAATATATAGGGTGCAGGTGCAGGGCTGTGCTGCAGATTACTGCTGGTTTCTGCAGCAGTCTTTTATCAGTGTAGGGACTGAGGGGCAGTCTGCAAATCACTAGATACTAGTTCCAAAAAGGTCCTTGTAAGGACTGGTATAGGTGTACAATATATAGGGTTGTGGTGCACCGTGCTGGTGTCAGTGCTCTATATCACGGGGCTGGTGTCAGTGCTCTATATCACGGTGCTGGTGTCAGTGCTCTATATCTCGGTGCTGCTGTCAGTGCACTCTATCACAGTGCTGGTGTCAGTTCTCTCTATCTCGGTGCTGGTGTCAGTGCTCTATATCACGATGCTGGTGTCCGTGCTCTATATCACAGTGCTGGTGTCAGTGCTCTCTATCACGGTGCTGGTGATCATCTCCTGCACCCTCTTCATAGCCTACCCTGACCTTTCCTCTCCTCCATTGCCCTCATGCGCTCCTGAGTCCTGAATTGTCAAAATTTCACAGATAAAAAAAGAATGCTTGTAGTTGTCGATCCCAGATTCACTTCATACATGTGTTATGTCAGTGGCATTGTGGTGGGACGATGTGTGCACAGCTAGTAAATATTTTGTGGCTGAAAATATGACCTGTAGGTTTTTAAGGTTCGCCTGCCATTAAAGTCAATGGGGCCCACCGCAAAGTTTGCGGTTTGTGAACTTTTGGCTGCATTCACGGTTCGCATTCGCAAAACGTCCCGTCGGAAATTCATCCATCTCTATAAACCAGGTCTTATTGATTAACTAATTAGATTATAGAACCAGGTTTGAGGCACCCTGACCTAATTTTCAGGCTCAAGAAGAGGCCAGCATGCCTTGGAAACTTGCACTACAATCTATTTAGTTATCTAGTAGATGGTATCACTCTGCATCGATGCTTGTACTTTTTTCTGTGGCTATCATGATACTCTGCTGCTGCAGGAGATTATTAGGGAAGAAGGCACATAAAAAATTAAAATGGTTTGGAGAGCAATGCTTTAAATCCTACAGTGACTTGCTGTCCAAAAACCCATAAAATTAAAGTATTAAAAAGTATGGACTGTCACTTATTCATATTCTTTATCTATTATACAGCGCTTCATGAGGTTAGTTTATATTGTACAATGTAAGCAATTTTTCCACCAGTGTTTTATAATTAGCTGTGTTTTGCATTAAGTCCATGAATAGAAGTATTGTCACAACTATGTAAAAATCGCTTTTCCTAGAAAACTGCATAAACAGAAAAAAAATTGTGGAAAAAAGTAGAAGATGTGGCAGCCAATTCTTCTAGTAAAGGTTTGCTGCAGCTGCCAGCGCTCAGTACTGGATGTTTTATGGAAGCTGGAATTTCATTCTTTCCAATACAATGACTCTGATTCATTAAGCTGCAGTATCACTTAAAGTGTGTGGAAACTCTAATGATAAACTTCTCCTTTTTGCTCTCTTTTGGTCTATTAAATATACCTTTGCCAGTGTTTTTTCTGTGTTTGATAAGTACAAAAAATTAATAGTAGTTGATCAGTCAAAAATTCTGAGTTGTCTTGTGCCCTGTGCATATCTCTTGCGTCAAAAAGTCTAATTAGCTCTATTAGTTCTTCTCTTGGACTACAGAATTCTTGCCATCAATGTTGTAGTGAAGAAGAGATAGAGAGGGATTGAGTTGTTTAGCAAAAGACAACTGGGCAATGTTGACAACACCTAGTCCACAAATATGCTGTGTTTTGTTGGCAAACAACACAATTTTGAAGCTTAGGATTTAGGAGTTCATTTATTGCAGAGCAACAGGTCTTCTTTAATTTCAGGGTGTTTAAAAGGATAAAACATCCCCATGTTTTATCCTTATTAAACACTTTGTAATTAAATGTGCTGGTGTTGCAGAGATGTACTGCATGCTTTTTTTTTTGCCTTGGCATACACTTTAAGAAGTGCTAAAATGGCAAATATTGGTTCAGAGGTCACACACTGATCTTGTACTTCTGTACAAGAACAAGGTTGATGTTTTTACCGTACATACTACATTGCAATATAGTACAATGCACCGATTTGCACTGTATTTCTTATACATGTCCTGGATTACCTGACAACGGGCACAGAGTGATGTACCTTTTGATTAGATAATCTGGAACAATCCTGTCCTGGATTACTTGAATATTGGCAGATTACTCAGAATAGGAAAGAACACATATTACGGCTGTGCTCTCCCTCCTCTATAGGAATGTCCATAAATTGGACTTCAGCCTGGGGTGGAGCTGACAGCCAGCATAAACAGAAAGAACAATGTTCTCTTTTGCACAGCCACAGAACGCATCAGAACATAATCAAATGTTACATGTACTTAGTTCCCTGGAGAATTCAAAAATGATTTTTAAAGAGGAGTTTCAGCCCCCCCCCCCAAAAAAAAAAAATTAAATGTCAGCAACTACACATACTGCAGCTGCTGACTTTTAGTATAATGACACTTACCTGTCCAGGGATCCAGAGATGTCCTCACCTGAGCTGATTCTTCATCTGAAGTAAGGCAAACAGGAAGTGAAGTCGTTCGGCCTCACAGCCCGTTTCCAACTGCACATGTGTGAGTTACACTGCGCCTTGGGAATGGTCCCATATTCTTCTGGGATTTGTGATTTGTCCCAGAAGATTGTGGAGGAAAGAGGGGAGGTGCAAACGTCCAACTCAATTTGCTGCCGTGATCTAAGCTGGAATTGGGAGCCAGTACCTGTCAAAACCAGATACTCCCCACCCCCTCACAAAAAGATGCCAAATGTGGCAAACAAGCTGAGCTTCCACTTTTGGGTGGAGTTTCACTTTAAGTTGTAGTGATATTCTTTAAAGTGGAAGTAATGCCTTTTTTTGTTTACATTAAACGAATAAATATGTTATACTTACCTACTTTGTCCAAAGGTATTGCACACAGCAGCCCTTTACTTTCTCTTTTGGATTCCCCAGTCAGCACTCATGGTTCCTCCTTTTCTCTGAGCGCCCCCTCAGCAAGTTGGCTTCTGAGTGGGCACTTATGTAGGCACACTTCTGAGCCAGGATGTGTGCATCCATAGACACACACACCACAGCTCACCCGTGCCCCATGCTTCCTCCTCATAGGATTTGACTTACATCAGTGGGAACCAATGGCTTCCACTGCCCTCAGAGACTCCTGTAAATGCAGGAAAAGAGGAGAGCGGTGCTGCAGACGGGGACAGCGCTGGATCAAGAGAGGGCTCAGTTAAGTGTTTAGGGATGGCTTGGGGGGGAGAGGCATTGGAAGTTTTTTTGCCTTTAGAACCACTTTAAAGTTCCATAAATGATATTGATACTTGATAAAGTAGGGCCACTGCCTTTCCAGTTCTCTCTTAAAGGTCTGTAGCAAACCATAGTAGGAAAAAAGAACCAAGACAACTCATCTCTGCTAGTTACATTGGCAATGAGCTATCGTAATTTTATTTTTTTGTGCTATATAAAGTTCTGCCTTCTGATGCCTATTTGAACTTTGCATGGATTCCTAGCAGTAAGTCCAGTATAAAAAAAGGTTGCTTAGATGGAACATACATTTAAAATTCTAGGGTACCTCCTGAAATTAGAGCGCCATCAGCCACCTTTTTTGTAGCAAGATTTTTCTGAAAAGACTTTCAATAAACATGTGCTCGGCTTACCTAAGTTTGCATGTTTTTCTAAGTAAATGGAAAAGGGAGCACAACTGGGAAGTGTTTGGAAGAAACCTATCTAGACAGCATTAAACAGCATAAAATAAATAACTATTTTTTTTTCTATAGCTATACATGGTATTTGCAGGCTACATATAGGTTTATACATGTGTCAGAAATTCTTTATGAAATGGAGTTACAGTAGAGGTAATGAACTGTGATATTGTTACCTAAAGTGACAACATATAACTAGAACAAATGAATGTGTCTTGGCAAGATATGTGCTTTTATTTTGCAAATTGTCGATAGCGTAATTTGTCTAGAAATAGCTCTTTTTGGCCAGAGAACTTTGGCCCTATAACCCATGAATACAAGGGCTTATTATACCAAAGCATTGTTTATATGCGCTTTAGCATCCTGAACAAAGTTATGCCAGTATTGTAACAATTTGGCCCCATTTGTCCTGTGAGTGGTAAAGTCATTGCAGGATTAACAATGTGCGTGCGCAAGGTGTGTCCTATAAACATTTCCAGAACATCTCACCATAAAATTAAACTATTGTTCCTTTGACTTCAGAATCTTACCTAATTACAAAAACTTTAGTATGATCTTACGTACTTTTATAGAAGAGTTTTCTTTTTAAAATAATCAGATTCCTTAGGAAAAAATTACCTGTTTATGTGATTCTACGGGTTAAATAAACACTGGAACCCTCAGTTGCTCCTCCCTCTCGGTCTTTTTAGTATAAAGTGCCCATGGGTGCATGACCAAATTATTTTCTACTTTGTTGTAAAGTTAGACAGGTACCCTTTTTTCTTCATCACCTTACTTGATACCATCAAAGACCATCATTTTCCTATAAAGACACTGCAAAAAGTATCTCAGCACAGTATCGGTAAAGCGCTATGTTTGTTTTGTGAGATCTATGATTATGTCAAGTGGAGCATATATTTTTTATATGTATGTGTTTTAGATATAGTTTTTTTTTTCTTATTATGAAAAAAGCTGTATTTTCAAAGGTTGAATGTTGAATGTGCTCAACCACTATTTAATATTATTAAGTTTTTTATGGCAACACACATGGATGAAATCACAAGGCAATATAGTCCAGATTTTTTTGAAAATAATTGAATCTCATGTATTTTTCACTAGTGGCCATAAACAGGCAGATGTTTCATAGAGAATGGCATTTCATGTCAAAAGTGCCAAGGAGCCATAGTTTTCACTACAATATGGCTTATATTTCAAAACCTACAAATTGTCAAATCCTCTTCCTTTTTCTGTATAAAAATAGAAGTTACCACAAAAGCTCATGTTTATAGAAAACCTCCTTGGGAAGCATTATGGTTTGATCTATGCATCCTACGAGGGTATCCTAGAACACCTATATATAGGAATCCTAACAGACCTATTTTATTGTGGAAAAAAAACAATAGTGATTCCATACCGCGTTAGCGTGGTATGGAATCACTATTGTTTTCTTTACACATTTGAGGTTCTGAGCTTTACTACCTGCTGCTATAATATATATATATATATAATTCATTTCAAGGTTATATATTTTTGTGTACTGTATATATATCTCCAGGGAGCACAAGCAGGTGGGATTTGTAGATTCCTTCACATTTTTTTTTTAGACCTATTCTATTAAATTCTTTTTATTTTCAAAAGTCTCAGTTATTTGGAGCAGAAGGTTGGCCTTCTGCTGATACTCAAAGGTCACTATAATTGTTGACTTTTTATTGATTTTGTCTTAACAATGTGTGCTTTTTGCTTAGCTTTAAGCTATACCCAAATATTTTTTCTTCTAAAATATACATTAACCCCCATGAGAGGGGTCAGTGCAGTTTCATTGTCCTTTGAGCCATATTTGAGCCATTAGTGGTTTAAAAAGCAGAATAATGCAAATGAGTGGCAAACAGGTCAGTGGAAAAAGCATTGGCGTTGTGAATCTCAGTCATAAGCCAGCAAGATGTCTGCTGCTCACCACACATAAGTGTTCACTGACAAGCTGTAGCTGTCACTATATCCACAGGGCACATGTGAAGCATAAATTATTACAATTACTTTGCATTTTCTTACACATATGAAATGTATTTCTCAAGTCCAATGATATAAATGCCTGTCAGCACTAAGTGATCTAAAAATGATAAAAAACGGCATCAGCATACATTACTTCAATGTATCTACCTTTCCTCTTAAAAAAAAAAAAAAAAAAAAAAAAAAAAATATATATATATATATATATATATATATATATATTAAAGTGGCACTTGTTTGACTGAATAGATTTACAATTTACAGTGGTTCTAAAGGCGGAAGTTTTTTTAATTTTTTTTTTACCTTACTGAATTCTATGCAGTAGGTAAAAAAACTTTTTGCATGCAGCTTCTCCCCCACCGCAACCCCCCTTAAATACATAACTGAGCCCAATCTCGATCCAGCGATGTGCACGAGAGCCGAGCTGCTCTCGGGTAACTAGGTCCTCATTGGCTCAGATGCAGGAGCCATTGGCTTATTATAGGGGCACTCTGAGGAGGGGGGAGAAGAGGAGGATCGGGGCTGCTTTGTGCAAAACCATTGAATAGGGCAGGGTTGTTTTTTTTTTTCTTCTTCAAGAGCCTTTAGAATTACCTTAAGACTTCTGAGGTCTTTAAGGTGTGATGCATTTTGTACTGTAAAACAAAATAAAGCCTAAAATAAACGTAATCAAGTGTATAAAGCATAAAATAAAATGTATATAGTATATGACTGTGTGGCTTTTCAAAATGTCTATATAATTGTGTAGTTTTTCAGACTCACTCATGTGAGCCATAGAGATTTTGAGTCCTGAGATAGTGCTTAGTGACAGCAGAGATGGACTTTGTAAAAAATGTAAGCTTTGACTAGTCTCAAAAGTTATAGCAGAGCATACAAAAGAAATTGATCATTTTCCATGTCCTGCTATATGAATATTGACAGTATTTGTAACATAGATAAAATGGTATGCCTAGAAAAAGGTTATAATATATAGTTAAAATATATAAGCAAATATTGTAATTCAGCTTACGAGTTCTTAGATGCATTTGTTTTTTTCTTTTTTTTAAGCTGTTTTCCTTTATCTTCAGCTGGAGATTTTGCCAGTAAAGCCCCATACACACTATTAGATTTTCTGCAGATTTTTGTCTTCAGATTTACCATATAATATGAGGTCAAACCGAAGAGTTTCAATGTGTATGCAATCTGACAGGCCCTTGCACTACATGGTTTTGGAAAATCTGAAGGCAAAAATCTGCAGAAAATCTAATAGTGTGTATGGGGCTTAAGTCTGGTATTTTTTTTTAAGAGACCAAGCTGTCCAGCAAAAGTGGCAATTAGAGGCTTGAGAAAAATTATATATAAAACTTTTATCCCAAAAGGAAAAACAAAAAATGGCTGTAACTGCTTAAAAATTGCTAAAATATGAACAGGAAAGATTATTTGTATCCACCTTTGCTTGTTTGTATGGATGGAGGAATCTGTTTTTTTTTTTTTTTTTTTTTGATTTAGCCTGCTGGCTGATTGAAAAAAGATAAATTCATCTAGGGCCAGCTTAATGGTAGCTCCATTTCTCCTCCTTCCAGAGTGAAGATACCCTAATGCTGCATACACATGACTGGACTTTTCGGCGGACTAGGTCCGACGGAACGAATCTGCTGGAAAATTTGATCGTGTGTGGGCTTCATCGGACCTGTGCTGTCTAAAAATAAGACAGACTTTAGATTTAAAACATGTTCCAAATCTTTCTGAGGGACTCGAGTCCAGTTGAAAAATCAGTTAGTCTGTAAGCTAGTCCGACGGACGAAAACTGACGCTAGGTCAGCTGTTGGCTACTGGCTATGAACTTCCTTATTCTAGTCCGGTCGTACGTCATCACGTTTGTATCTGTCGGACTTTGGTGTGCTTGTGTGTGGCCAAGTCCGTTCATTCAGAAAGTCCGTTGGAACTCCACCGAAAATGCATCGGGAAGACCATCAGACCTAGTCCATCGAAAAGTCTTGTTGTGTGTACACGGCATAAGACAAAAAGTTTGTCACTGGGCAGATCATTAGAGGAAAGAAAAATGCCTAACAAAAGAAAACAAATTGAGTCACCACAACTACTAAGCTGTAGTATGTTACATTTTGTGTTTGAGTTTAATATTGTTTAATAAATGACTGTCTTATAATAGAATAACAGCTATCATTTAGAACATTTGCATTCTTCTTTTTAATGTCTGATATACCTTTTAGATCAAATGTCTTACCATATTATTGACAATGGCCTTTCTTCTGGTTTGCAGACAGTTAACATGGCACCAGGGAATCATTGTAGATCCTGCAACAGTTTTCTAAAGACACAAAAGAAAAGAAAGGCAGTCCATTTCAATTTAAGGCAAACCTGGAGCTTCTCCAAAGGGGGCAGATTGTTGGTTTCTACCCTGCTGCTGTCCTATTTGTGGTCCTTAAAGATGTTGAAGGAGGAGACTTCGTTTTTTACATAAGTTTTTGTGACAAAATTCACAATATAAGTACATTGTTCTGTATTGGTAGAAGCAATGAAATTAGGATAGGTTCACATATGAGCTGCTTGCGACTCCATGCAGGGATCCGGTGCGTCCTGGTTCACCATTTCAGGTCCGATTTCAGCCCGAATTTTGGTCTGAATTTGGACCTGAAACGGACCAAAAGACACACATCATTTTTGTGCAAATCGCACTGGACCCGCTGCGGAGATATGTGAACCAGCTCCATAGAGAGCCAGTCAAAATCTCCTGCTATTGTGAATTGGATGCTGGGAAACTGCAATTCGCAATGGTGTGAACCCAGCCCAATTGAACTTTCAGTTTAAGTAAGAGAAATGCATTCCAGCTACATCAAAATAAAAGATGTTCAAAGACTAAGGCCGCGTACACACGGGCGGACTGTTCGCCCAACTTAGTTTGTCAAACAATCCGACAAACAGTCCGCTCAAAATTTGCATGAGCGGACTTGACAACACACGATGAACGAACAGTCCGCTGAAAGCGTGCGCGATGACGTGAACGGCACGTACGACAGGACTAGAAAAACAACTTCCTATACACTGCAATGCAACCTTCGGCGTGTAAATCCTTTCTGAGCATGCGCGGAACTTAGTTTGACGAACAAGCCTACACACGAGCGGACTGTCCGCTCAAACCAAGTTTCAGCGGACTGTCTTACGGGAATTCCGAAAAACTTTGTTCGTCAGACTGTCCGCTGAAACTGTCCGCTGAAGCCCACACACGAGCGGACTGTCCGCTGAAACACTGTTCAGCGGACAAAGTTGGGCGAACAGTCCGCCCGTGTGTACGCGGCCTTACAGTTTGTATATAAAACGCTGTATCCTGCCAGCAGATGCATTGTGGGAACCTTATTCTTTGTATGGAAGCAGTCGTATCTCTGCAGAGAGAGGGTTTCCAAAGAAAATAATCAGTAAGACCTGATGCACCTGGAATGTTTATAGCTGATTTAAAACTGAAAGCTTAGATAGGCTCTACTGAGTAGAGTTGGTTCCCTCCGGTTAGGCTCGTGCCAGAACTCTTGAACATATCAAAAATTAGGACCTGAATGACGAAACCTATTAAAGTCTATGGGGCCCAAACATAAAAAAAAAAAATTTGAAGGCTTATATGCAAGTTATTGGACATAAAAAGGGTATAGGGGCTTGGGTACTGTTGTGGGGGACATGTATCAATGCAAATTTTTTTTTAAACAATCGTTTTTTAAAGGAGCAGTGATTTTAATGATGCTTAAATTGCCTGTAAAAGGGGGACATTTGTACCATGTATAGAACCTGCTGCAGCAAAACTGACATTTATAAAGAAGAAAAATGACATTTAAATTGATCTTCCCTGCAAGCTTTCCTTTATTTATAAACAATGGCTTGGGGAGCAAGTCTCTATGATTGGACCACAATTTAGTGCACTCTTTGGCAGACTTTGGATAGAAATAGTACAGTTTTTCACCACAGTGAGCAAGCTTTATGTGAAGAAGCCAAATTATAGTTCACTCAGGCCCAAGTTCATGGAAGAACATGACTGCCAATTTGTTGTTTATCAATGTTCTCCCCTCTCTGTAGGCATATTACTCCTTTCCTCAACCTCAGAACCAACATCAGAATCAAGAAAGGGTCCTTTCACATCGATACGCTGATCCCCGCTGAGCAGATGGATAACAGGTCCATCTCCGCTCATTGCGCTGAGCCCTGCTGTCCTCTATGGGGAGATCGCATGAAAACGGACCACCTAGCCATTTTCATCTGATCCCATCTGTTCTGCCAGAAGGATGGAAAATAGGGTCTCCATCCATCTGGATTTCATGGACAGGATTGGATCGGACAGCAGCGGGTGTCAGTGGACATGCCAATGCTGAACTCCATTGCTTCATAGGAGTGAATGGAGGCTCTGATCAGGTCTGCCTGAAAAACTGACAGGCGAACCTGATCAGAAAGCCTGTGTGAAAGTGGCGTAATGCCTGTGCATCATCAAGAGGCAAGTGGCTGAAGCTGCATTCAAATAATTCAGCTGACTCCTCCATGCATGATGCTGGAGTAGCTGTGGACAAGGAGGAAGAATAAGCCACTCTGGCAGCTGTGGTGGACTGCACACTAGTCTCAGCTTGGTTGATAGAGGATGACGAGGATGAGGATAGTTTAGTAAGCCAGTCTACTGCCTCCTCTGCATGCTGTGGCTGGATAGCACAGGCAACATCACTAAACAGAGAAAAGCATGTTCTGCTGAGGGCACAGACGCTGCTGGCCCCTTATAGAGGCATGGGAATGATGGCCTCTCATTGTTGGTCTCCCAGACATGATGGGAGGGGCTTATTGCCCAAATTTAATAGAAACTGGGAAATGTGTAATTGGATGCACTTTATTCAATGAAAAAGGGTGTTTGGTGCACTTTAAAGTGAGGACTGCCACTGACAGAAATGTAAAAACTATAAAAAAATTAAAATAACAGTGTCACAGTCATAAAAACTGCATCTGACAATTTTAAAAAAATGGGGCAGGCACAGGTCCACCCCCCCCCCCCCCCCCAAAAAAAATGCAGCAACCAAAAAAAATAAAAAAAATTAAAAAGGGGATGTGCAGACCTGTGTACAGCACTAAATGTTATATTATGTAATGCTGTGTTAAACACTGAAGTACACTAACACTATACTGACACACTATACTGACACAATATACGCACACTATACTGACACACTATACTGACACACTATACTCACACTATACTGACACACTATACTGACACACTATACTCACACTACACTGACACACTATACTCGCACTATACTGACACACTATACTATACTCACACTACACTATACTAACACTATGCTCACAGTACACTAACACTGCTCTGACATCTACCTATGGCCACCACTGCCACCCCCTATTCAGGCGTCCGGGCCCTTTTTGGGCACCAGGCGCCAGAACTACAGTGGCGGGGGGTGTTTTTGAAGTGCCTGATTAGAGCCATAGGCTTTAATAGGCGTCAAAGAAAAGTGACCTGCGAGCAACATGCTGGGCGCTCGCAGGTCACTCAACTGTGTTAGAAAAGCGAATGAACATTTGCTTACCTAACACTAAACCGCCTCTCCGCCAATCAGGTGCTTGGGTCTGTTACCTGTCACCTGATTGGCTGAAACAACAGGCGCCGCTATTGAACGCCTATCAGGAAGAGAGGACAGGAGTGAGGACGGCAGGAGACACAGGAAGGACCCCACTCATTGCCGTCACCCGCTGCTCCACCAAGAGTAAATGGCGGGCAGATGGCAAGCGGGCAGGGTTGTCACACTGGGGGCATTCAAGGGCACACTGGCAGAATTTCATGGGCACACTGGCAGCATTTGATGGGCACACTGGCAGCATTTTATGGGCACATTGGCAGCATATAATGGGCACACTGGCAGCATATGATGGCCCAGAGCAGAGTTTCATGGCACAGTGGCAGCGTTTGATGGCACAGTGCCATCATTTGATGGCACAGTAGCAGCGTTTGATGGCACATTGGCAGAGTTTGATGGGCACAGTGGCAGCGTTTGATGGCAAAGTGGCTGCAATTGATGATTTTTTTTTTCAAAAATGTTATGCCCCCCCAAAAATTTTGAGCACCAGCCGCCACTGTTGCAAATGGTTCCTGTGGGACTGAACCTTTTATAGTGTGGGTGGGACTATGAACACTAAGCCATGATTGGGCAAAGTCACCATGACTTTGTCCAATCATCTCTGACTGTGCTCTGTGCCCTGATAGGGCAAAGCCTTGCACCTGACCAGTAGTCAGGTGCATTGCTTCATCCAATTAGGGCCCTAGAATGCACAGTGCAGTGCAGTGTGGGGCATTTGGTGAACATCCCACTGAGCGCCCTGCAAATTCGGGTGTTCGCCAAATTGGTGAACAGCCGATGTTCGGGCCGAACTTATGCTTGGCTCGAACTGTTCACTCAAATCTATTACTGAGTTTTTATTGAAGATAATTCTTGGTAAGCATTTGTGAGCAATGAGTGGAACTTTTGTCCTTAGGATTTGATTCCATTTGAAACACCATTGTGGATGTTTTCTCTCACTTCATGTTTCCATGACATCCTTGCTAAAATTGAGGGGTCATCTACTTTTCCTGATTTATCCACCCTGCCCTTTGAAATTCCCATTCCAGGAAAACGAGGAAGTGTTTTTTTTAAATCAAAAGTGTTTGTTTTACTGTGTGAAATATTAAAATGATGCTCTCTTTTAACGGTTTGTAATAACTTCAATAAAGACACATTTTACATGCCTGTTCGACTGACAATTTGTAGTACAAGCACTTTATCAAAAATACAATAGTGTAGAACACTACTGTCTATTAGGTTGGATCTAGGAGTGGGCCCCAAGACTGGGTGTCTGGTTCAGCTCTGAAAATGGTCAAAGGCCCAAGGGTCAGATCCAACGTTACTCATTTTGTTACACAATTCAATTAGTATAGGAGTGTCATCCACTAGTCATCAGTACATAAAAAGGAACCAATATAAAGTGTGTAGGACTTAAAAGGAAGAGATACATGAAAATGGAATAAGAGTGAGAAGAAAAAGCAGTAGTCGCTCCTATTTAGGGACCTTCACCCAACCCAAAACTTAAACAGGGGACTGCATACAACGCAGCCAGGGGTTCCAGACCTTCTCAGATATACTCTGTTTAACCTGTAAAATGTTTGCCAATTATTCAAACAGCACGATCAAGGAGATTTTGTTTTGACTCTCCAGTCTTCACCACTGCTGTCTCCACTGAGGACCATACTTTAGCTAGGGATATTTTTTGCAACCGAAACATATAAAAAATTATTGTCTTGGATAATGTGTGATATGCTCACCCAGAAGAGTTTTACAACCAATTTTGGGGACTCTGATATTGTTCACGGAGTGAATCAGGGTATATATTTTTGTCCAAACCATTTAATTTTCAGACAAGGCCACCATATGTAGAACATTGTACCCATCTATCTTCAACCACTAAAATAAGTTAGGGAGGTGTCAGAGGGTAGATTTTATCAATCTTTTCAGAAAATAAGTACTAACAAGATAGGACTGTAATTTGCCTCTCTCATGGTATTCCATTGCATATTCCAATGTTGCTGGAAGCCCAGTACTCCTCACTGATGTCTTCATTTATGTCCGCTTCCCATGCTACTCTTTAGGACAACTTAGCTGAAAATGGTGGCAAGCAACTGGTATAGTAAAGAAATGCCACCTCTCTGGTTATTTCTAAATTATGCTTCTCAATTACAAATACAGATATGCAGATCATGTTGATATAATTGTACAGCATATGGCATATCCTATTTACCAGGTTTTGAATATTGTTTTATTTCAGCTTATAAATGCAAACTATCCTGATTTTCAAATATAGCACCAGCTTTATTTTTGTATGTTTTTGTGATAGTAGAATTAGGTTTTCTGAAATAGTGAAGATATTAGAGTAGCATACTGTTTTTTGTTTTATGGAAAGTGGAAGTGTTTATTACTCCAACATATCATATTCTTGATATGTACCTGCTGTGCCACGTACTTGTATGAGAAAGTTTCCTGTTCTCTTTGTATTGCTTCCTTTATGTGAAATCTCCGGTGTTCCCGACTGTCCCTCTGCTTTGCTATTAAAAACTTTGAACACTAAGCGGGAGAACACACCATGGCCAGTTCTCTAGCTATGCTGGAAACTCAGACTTGTCCTGACACTCCACCGCAGCACAGCCTGTCACTGGGTAGCTCAGTGTGCTGCTGCTTCTCCTCTTCCCCGCTATCTCTTTTGCAGCCGAGAACAGAGGGAATGTATTCACTTATTAAAAAGGGGAAAAAAGGTATTTATAGTGTTTTTTTATATCTATATAAAAATGTGTTGCCTTTTCTATGTTAAACTGAATGGGTTGTTTTACAAGGTGATCATTCACAATCACTTTAATATGAGATGCCGAATCACATTGACTTATACATATGTTTTAAATATTAGTGACCTTCCAAACATATCATGAGACAAACCCAAGATTAATAAAGCTTCTGTCTCCTCACAGGCACAGCAATAAACCTGTCAGTTAAATTTAAATGTCAGATGTCAGCGGTCCTATAACAGGAGGACCCTTCAAATGAAGGATAATGCCAGGTCATGGAAACTGCCTTTCGCTGATTAGAAGCATGACCTGGCCAACAGGCTGTTTATTAACTCCATAATATATCCCTTTTCATTACAAATCCAGCCTTATTTTTTCTTCAACTTTTGGATACAGTGGGAAGAATTAACTCCTACATTTTTATTGGTTCCTGAATATATCTCCCACTATCTGTACCAAAAAAGGTGTTCTTTGAGATGGAAGCCACATGCAAAAACTGTTTACAATAGATTAAGGAAGGGTTAAAACCTCTGAAGTTTTTCAATTACTGTATGTGCTCTTGTTCAGGAGATCCCTCCCACACCTCATGTACCAGTGACAGTGGCCTTTAGACAGGGAGACATTTCTGTAATGGTGCAATAAAAACAGAGGTTCTAGCAATTCCCCACTCAATCTTAAAAAGTCTTAGCTGGAGTTACACTTTGATATTTATATCTATGCTTATTTCTCAGCTGCCAAAAGGTAAAACATTGTCTTGTTTTCTAGGTCTGGACTCAATCATTAGACGTACAAGCTAATTTAGAAAGTCAGTGCAAATTGCAAAAGCCAATTCAAATTAATAATTTTATTGACTTGACTTACAGTACGATGTATTAGGTAATTTGACCTAAGGTCAATAGATAAAGATCCTAGTAAAATCTTCATTGTCAGGTATCTTGTATTGGAAAAGTGATTTAAATTGAATTCCAAAAGCATGTCATTTTTGAGATTCTAAAAAATGTAAAAACAAAAACGCTATATGATGTTGCCATAGTACAATAACATGTAAAGGGAAGGAAACATCATCTAGTTAGCAACCCTGTGATATCTATTGAAGAGCTAGTTTTTCAGTGAATTTTCACTGATTTATTAAATTGTGACTGAGGCCTGGCAGCTACAGAACTTCTCACATTCTGTACACAATGATGCCCCTGGTCAGCACCCTGGACACCTGTGATTATGCAGTCCTTAAAAATTGACGCAAACGTATCAGTTAAGCCCACTGGTTACTTTTCTTTTTACCAATAATTTTCCTTAATATAAGTGTTTAAAATCAAATTTAAAAGGATTAGTTTAGTACAAAATTGATTGCAAATAATTACCCAGCCAATTTTTTTATAGAGTCAGCCATTTTTTTTATAGTCAGGTAGATTTAAAATTTCTGTTATATCTTTATTGCTGTTTAGGACCACATTAGGGATATGTATTGAGATTTTCCATCACTTTCTGTCCCTGTGACATCTGTACAAAAATAGGTGATACTATTTTCACTGGAACAGGAAGACCATCGGCAATAAAACCACTGAACTCGTTTCAAACTCTACAAAGTTTTTTTCTCTGTTGGAGAGATTTCCCATCATTGCCGGGCAAGTAGGAGGGGAGAAATCTACCCAACAGTGGCACAAATAGTGATAAAAACATATAAAGGTTTTTTTTTTCCTCTGTTGGAAACATTTCCCATCATTGCCTGTCCAGGCAAGTAGTAGGGGAGAAATCTACCAGTGATAAAAACATGTAAAGTTTGTGACCTTTCCTGCTCTATTTGAAATAAAATGTTATGTTTAGAGGTTGGTAAATTGATTCTTTTTTTTTTTTTTTGTAAAATCTTTTTTATGGAGTTTTTCTTTGGCATACAGAATAGCCCACGCAGGGGCCAAACATTTCCCACACAGGGGCCAACTTCCAAATGTGGCAACAGGCCACAAAAGGCACATCACATAACATACATTCCGCTTCTGATGCAGCAACCGTCTGCAACAGAGCAAGTCAACACAAACATAACCTTGTCTATCTACACCCCAAAGCGGGGAGAGGGTATTGTAGGAGAATTAGTGCTAAGTAATATAATGATCGGATAAGGTATCATAGGAACAGTTGGGTCAGCCTATAATCATACTATAACCATAACGAGAAACTATGGGTTATTCACGACATCCGTTGCCGTAGTGTTATCATACAACCAGCAGTTCCACACCTTCTCAAATTTCTTTGGGCAACCCCTGCTCATGTATGTGGCCCTATAGAGGGGCAAACTAGCGTTCACCAGGTTTTTCCAGAACTTGATAGAGGGGGGAGATGGTTGTTTCCAGGTCATGGTGATGGCCTTGCGTGCATAGTACAATAACAGGGATATGAGTGTTTTCCTAGCCCTGAGGATCGACATTTGCTCCACTAACCCCAGCAGACAATATTTAGGATCATAGGGAATACTAATCTCAGTAGTCTTAACTATCACCAGGAGAACCTCCTTCCAGTAGCATACAATCGCTGGACAAGCCCAGAAAATGTGAATGAAGTCTCCTGGCCGATAAGAGCAGCGCCAGCACTCCGGGGAATGCGTCGGTGACATCTGGTGCAGTCTGTGGGGTGTGTAGTGGGCTCTGTGTACAATTTTGTATTGGACCAATTTGTCCCTGGCTGAAACCAAAGGAGAGAACGGAAAATCCCAAACCTCCCTCCAGTCATCGTCATCCAGCTCCGGTATGTCCACCACCCATCTCCTGCGGAGGGAGGACAGCTCGGGGACGGCAGCAACCAGTAGGGACCCGTAAATCTGAGACATGGGTTACTCCAGATCTTTTACCCGAAGGATGGATTCAAGCTCAGAGTAATCCAGTACGACTGGTTGTCCCAAAAATTGACAGCGATAAGCATGTGCGATTTGAAGATATCGGAAATGGGCCCATAAAGGGACATTAAATTGAGCACGCAGTATATGAAAGGGAGTGAGTTCCCCGTTGGTAACAATATGTTCCAGTGTCAGTATTTTACACCTGGCCCAGGCCTGTGGGTCCGGGATGGTCCTAAACTGCGGAAGACCAGGATTCAGCCACAGGGGGGTGTGAGGAGACCAGGAGTTCGGCAGGGATGCCCTCAGTGCCTCTCCCACCCTCCACGCCCTTATAGTGGTGCGCATAGAAGGGGTGAGGCAGTGAGGTGTTTTCGGCCCCCTGAATACCAACCCCCTCAAGGCCTCTAGAGACCCCACTATAGCTGCCTCCAGGACCGTCGCAGCGTTGGTCAGGTCCGTCCGCAACCACCAGTGGACGGTTACAAGCTGAGTGGCTAGGAAATATTTGTGACAGTCAGGGAGAGCCAACCCCCCACTGCCCACAGGCCTGGTGAGTGTGGTGTATTTAAATCTAGGGGATTTGGGTCCCCAGATGAAGGAGAGGAAGAGTTGTTTCAGAGAGTTAAAGAAGGTTTTAGACAGCCACTGTGGGGAGTTCCTAAATATGTACGTAAGTTTGGGGAGGACCTTCATTTTAAGAAGATTTATGCGACCAATAAGGGAGAGGGGGAGGTTACCCCAGGCCTTTAATTTGGACTTGATCTCTATCAGAACAGGTTAAAGATTGAGCCGTACAAAGTCCTTGCTCTCTCTTGAAACAACAATACCCAAATAGGTAAACCTGTCCACCCATTGAAGCATGGCGGAGGATGGTGAGGTCCTGGCCCCCACATCCACCGCAAAGAGCTGAGACTTATGCCAATTCACCTTCAACCCGGTGAAGGCAGAGAAGACCTCCATGATTCCGAGTGTACCCCGCAGAGAGTCACCAGGATCATTTAAAAAAAGCAGAAGATCATCCGCATAGAGAGCCCCTCTCTCCTCCAGCCAGCCCACCCGAAGACCACGGACCTCGGCCGAACTCCGAAGAGCCTCAGCAATAGGTTCCATGGCTAGGGCGAACAAGGCTGGGGAGAGTGGGCATCCCTGCCTGGTGCCCCTCTGCAGGGAGAACGAGGGCGACAGGGAGCCATTCAGCTTAATGCATGCCACGGGACCGGTGTATAGTGCGCGTATCCAGGCAATAAACCGCAGTGGGAAACCCATTCTTCTAAGCACCTCCCACAGATACACCCACTCCACTGTATCAAATGCCTTCTCCATATCAAGGGTGGCAATGGTCCTAGTGCCTTCATTGTCATGGGGGGCATGAATATTAGAAAACAGTCTACGGATATTGATGTCAGTGGACCTACCTGGCATAAAGCCCGTTTGGTCAGAGTCAATCAGAGATTTAATAACTTTGTTGAGTCTAGTGGCCAGGATTTTGGTCAATATTTTTAAATCGCAATTCAGGAGTGCTATTGGCCTGTAAGAGGCGCACTGCTTGGGGTCCTTATTAGGTTTTGGAATGAGAACAATATGGGCCTCTCTCATAGAGGCCGGCAGGGAGCCCTGTTGAAGACAGGCTCGATACATCTGAGCCAGCCTGGGGGCAAGCAGCTCTACATGGGCTCTATAATATTCTATGGGTAGTCCATCCGGCCCCGGGGTCTTCCCTGCTGGGAAAGACCCGATGGCCATCGTGACCTCCTCTGGTGTGATCTCCGAGACAAGGAGTAGTCGCTCCGTGTCAGAGAGCCATCCCAGTGCTAGCGTATCCAACAACGAGGTCATTGGTGTGGGGTCAAAGCTTTCAGGGAGTGAGGAGACATACAGAGAGGAATAAAACCTGGTGAAGGCAGACAAAATATCCTCCGGAGAGGTAACCAATGTCCCTTCTGTCGTGAGTATTTCCAGTATAACCGCTAAAGGCCTGTCTTGTTGCGCCAGCATAGCTAATAGTTTGCTGTTCTTATCACCATATTCAAAGTATTTCTGTCTGCTGTCCTGTAGCCCAAGCCTGGTGGTTTCAGAGACATGGAGGTGCAACTCCCGCCTAAGTGATGACAGGTGCTCGAAGTTGGGGACTGTTGCCGAGGCCGAGTACTGAATCAGGGCCTCCTCAACTTTGTGCTGTAAATCAGACACTGTGTCCCCAAGTTCTGCTCTAACGGCCGCTACAGCAGAGATATACTGTCCCCTACCATAGGCTTTGGAGGCATCCCATGTCATCCCCAGGGAGGCTGACCCCGCATTGTGCACCCAGTAGTCCTGCAAGGAGGGAGAAACCCTATCATGTACTGCCGCATTATTAATCCAATGGGGCTGCAGCCTCCAGAGGGCATTGTTGGTAAATTGATTCTAAAAGAGATCTGAGACAGAAAGAGAGACAGAGGAGTTTGGTTCCAGTAGGGACTGTCCCTCAAAATTAAGTAAAGTTCTTAGTGCTATTCAGCTTTGGGGAGAATGTGGGGTTGATTTACTAAAACTGTAGAGTACAAAATCTGTGCAGCTCTGCATGGTAGCCAAACAGCTAACTTCAGCTTGTTCAATTAGGCTTTGACAAAAAATAAACCTGGAAGCTGATTGGTTTATATGCAGAGCTGCACTAGATTTTGCACTCTCCAGTTTTATTAAATCAACCCTTGTATTTGCTTGGACACTTTTGTTTCTCCAGTAGTATCCTCTGGTTTCATGAAGTTCAAACCATGTAATGCAATATTTAATTTATACTACTCATCCAAGACATGACTACAAGAAGGGCAGAAAGAGCCATGTCCAGTATACCTAAAGCGGAGATCCACCCAAAAGTGGAACTTCCGCTTTAAGCACTCCTCTCCCCCTTACATGCCTCTCTCCCTTACATGCCACATTTGGCATGTAATTTTTTTGTTGGGGGGGAGGAGTGGGTACCTTCTATTTAGTGGGACTTCCTGTCCCACTTCCTCCTTCCTCTTCCTGGCCACTTAGACGACTCTTCCTCTCCCCCTAGGTGGCGCCTCCCTGCCAGCAATCTTCTGGAACACGTCACAGGTCCCAGAAGATCACCTGGCCAATAGCAGAGCACAGTGTGACTCACGCATGTGCAGTGCACACCCATCTGTGAAGCCATAAGCTGTCACAGCCAGGTGCCCACAGTTGCTATGATGGCACTATTGAGAGGAGGGTGGGAGAAGCGAGGCTCCGGGCACCTGCATCGCTGGACCATGGGACAGGTAAGTGTCTGTTTATTAAAAGTCAGTAGTTACAGTTTTTGTAGCTGCTGACTTTTAATAAACTAAAAAACGTTTGGAACTCCGCTTTATGTAGATCATCCTTTGCGCTGAGCGTACGCATATATGCGGCCTTGGCTTTCAGGGGTTATACCGGGATGATGCCCACAGCTGCAGGCATCATCCCAGTACTGTTTTTTAGAGCGGGCAATCGCCTTTCCAGGGATGATAACCAATGAGGCTAAAAGCCAATTGATTGTTATCCCAGAGGAGCGGGATGGGATAACCCCCCTCCTGCCGCCTCCCACCGTTCTAACCGGGAGACCCGATCCAATGGCGCCGGATTTAAGAAAAAAATATACAGTATTCAGAATTGCCGTTTTCAGCATTCTGAATACTTTAAAATGCAAAGGAGGGATTTGAGGTCTTTTAGACCCCCGATCCCACCATAAAGAGTACCTGTCACCACCTATTACTGTCACAAGGGATGTTTACATTCCTTGTGACAGCAATAAAAGTGATCAATTACACATGTGAGGTATCGTGCAATCATCAGAGTGAGAGCAATAATTCTAGCACTAGACCTCCCCTGTAACTCTAACCTGGTAACCATAAAAAAAAATGTAAAGCATCACCTATGGAGATTTTTAGGTACCGTTCTTTGTCGAGATTCTACGAGTGTGTGCAATTATAAAGTGTGACACGTTTGGTTTCTATTTACTCGGCGTAACATCCTCTTTCACATTATACAAAAAAATTGGGCTAACTTTACTGTTTAGTTTTTTTTTAATTCATGAAAGTGTCCCTTTTCCCAAAAAGTTGCGTTTAAAACACTGCTGCACAAATACCATGTGGCATAAAATATTGCAACAATCACCATTTTATTCTCTAGATTCTCTGCTAAAAAATAACATATATAATATATATATGTATATATATGTGATTTTCTAGCAAAAAATACGTATTTTAACTTGTAAACCCCAAATGTCAGAAATAGGCTTAGTCATGAAAGAGTTATACAAGACCAGATACTTTGAGTTTGTGCAGCTAGAGGTTTGGAAATTCAGTCTACTGACTATAATTCTGATTTACATTGTTTTATTCTAGATTATAAATAGTTATAAATGAAGTCCTTTGCTCCATGGAGGAACTCTGTACACTAGTAAAGCAAATGCCATATTGATTAAAACCTTGCACCGTGATACACAAAATGCTCATCTCCTTGTTGATGTACCAACCAGTCGAATAGGTCATAAATAACTGTGTTTACACACAGTAAGCAGCTTGTTTGCTTGGAAAAGGTTTATAAACAGTTCTAAAATTGTGCAACTACAGCAAAACATCAAAGCTCCTGTTCGCTCCGTGCAGCACCTAGTCTCTGTGTAATTAGCTCCAACCGGGTGATCTGCGGTGGACAGCATGTATTGACACAATTCAGTTCATTAACTTTGTTAATTTAATGCACTGCAGATACCAGTAAAAATAATAAGACTTTTGCACCAACTAATTTGAAACATATTTTATTTTGAAGACTTCTAAGAGAGATGTGAGGCAGGCAAACTAGCATGTTATGACTTTGCTAAAGAAAAACTGCTTAGAAAAAGATAAGGGTGTGATTGCTTTTTTCTGGCAAAGTTAGTTGCCACTGAATTTCATTCATTTCATTATTTCGTTTTCTCTGACCCAAAACTCACTGAGTATCTTTTAAAACCAGTTAACCCCCACCCCACAAAAAAAAGTGATAGAGAGGGTAATGGAGGTGGTAAAGCAGAACCTCACGCAAGCGGGTACATCAATCTTATTATTTTGTTACATTACCAGTGCTAAAATACAACTAAAATTAAGACAATTCAGAAGAATAAAATATGGCTAAAACTAATATGGCATTTTAGTCAAAAGTCTATGACTAAAACTAAATGGAAATTTGTTGTAAAAATTTACACTGTATATTCCTTATCTGCATCATCTAAGAATTTTTAGAGAAATGCTTAAATAATGCATTACAATTTAACTAAACCCATTTAATTCTAGTCAACAAAAAACGATACTGGAGATTTTAGTCGACTAAAATACGACTATAACTAAAGCAATGCAGGTGACAAAAATATGACTGAAACTAATATGGCATTTAAGTCAAAAGACTATGACTAAAACAAAATCGAAATATTATGCCAAAATTTACACATTATATTCCTTATCTACATCACGTAATAATTTCTGTATTATTGGTTCTGATTTATTTTACACAGATATACAGAGAAATCCAAAGGGGTG
Organism: Lithobates pipiens; assembly: GCF_037356315.1. Classification (NCBI taxonomy): domain Eukaryota; kingdom Metazoa; phylum Chordata; class Amphibia; order Anura; family Ranidae; genus Lithobates; species Lithobates pipiens. The sequence continues at coordinate 576,476,793 of NW_027507748.1, forward strand.
ATGTGTGTCCACCTGAAAGAAAGTTTCAATACTTTTGAGCTCTATCCAAAACTGTAAAAGGTTTTGGCTGGAATTTCAATTTATCAACGTACTTCCACAGGAAGCCTGCCTTTTGCTACTTGGTATTGTTTGCGATTTGGCTTCTTCTTCTACATCCTCTAGCTTTTGATATATTTAAATTTAGTTCAGCCTATTCCATGCTTTGTTGCCTTCAGGTAGACTGTTTCCAGCCAGCCAGGGATATATCTGCAAAAGGAAAAATCTGCCTGACCACGTCTTAACTGGGAGACTGTTTACAATGAAAAACATACTGGGAGACTGTTTACAATGAAAATCTCCTGTCTCATTTTCAATGCTAATATAAAAAAAAATTATAGTGGGTGTATGGGACTTTTGGTGTACCAACATAAACACATAAATTAGCTATAATAAAAAAACACATTTTATTATAACAATATTAAAAATAGTCTGAATACCTACTGTGACCATCTGGAACCCCACCTGGATGCCTTTGCCAAGATACAGCTTCCTCCACTCTGGAACGAGGAACCAGGTGTTATAGCTCAGAATAGCACCCAAGAACTAGACTGCCCTAGCTTAGGTGCAAACTGGAACTAACTTTATTGTAAATTCACACAGAATTGATACCACACAAAATAAGATAAGAGCTTGATCCCATTAGCCTAAACAATGCAAATTTTAAACAGTAATATCATCATTACATCTAATAATACATCTAATGAACAGCTAGCAGCTAACAGTAACCTACTTAAACAGTGATCTAATTAACCAGTAAGCTAATTAACAGCTAGGCCTCATAGACAAGCCTTGATTAGTCAGGGAGAGCCCACCCCAGACAGTCCGGCAACAGATCATTAACCAGCTTTCTTTCCACATCCATATTCCCACTGATTTTCACATTGACAGAGACCGTCATGGCTACATTCACTGTTAAATGTGGTCATAACATGTCATCTTGCATTATATAATAGGACATCTTCCTGAATGCTTGTAGTCCCTCAAATGCCAAGGCCCATAGTCAGTTGGCAAGAGACTACCCTGCAGTCCCCTTTAAAAGCCCCGATCCCAATTAGGTCTGTCACACCTACCATTACATATGTCCTCCCATAGTTGTACATACAGTATACTGGTGTCAATATCATATCATAATTCAGTGCTTGATAATTAGACCTCTTCTTCCGAGGCAAAATAGTTATGCATCTACAAAATCGGAAATCGATATTTAAACTTACACCACTGAAAAGAAATATACTGTACATAATCAGCCTATGCCAAAAAACAGCCCGGCTTGTGCACTCCAATGGCAGTCAGAATCCTAGGGGAAGGTCATCTTTAGTGCCAAATCTGTCTCAGACCTTTGAAAATTTGTCTCAGTTGGCTGCCCAGGATTCCAGGATCAGGGACTATATTAAATGAAATGCAGCCTGATTTGTGTCTTGTGAATTTCCTGATAAATGTCTCTAATAATTTTCCCTCTTATTAAATGTTTCTTATAATATTGTATAAAACAACATTTGAAAGAAGTTACAAAATTTGTGATCCCTTTTTAAAGGAGCTGCATTCACTAGGCCACTCTGCCTTTACTGAAAACATATCAGAGGATTCCTAATACAAATCTACTGGAAATATCATTAAAGTTATTGCTTTCACCATGTGTTTTCACCTATAGAAACTCCATGATCTTGATTGCCAAGTATTTTCTTGCACAAAATAAGGGGATTTTCCCCAGAGCCTAGTGAATGAGTTAAAGCTTTGCTGACTTCCATCATTCAATTATGTGCAAGCAAAAATAATTATTTATTTTAATTTTGTCTTGCACATGATTGTGCACATGATTAGCGAAGTAAAACTTCACTGCATTCACTAAGCTATACAGAAACCTTTATTTTGTGCAAGAGCTATGTGGAACTTTGACATTTTTAGTCACAGCTGCATAGTTAGGGGCTATGTATAATTTACACAGTTGCTTGAGTGGATTACTCTATATTCATTCCTTGTTTTTTTTTTTCTGCACACATATTGTAACAGAAAACACATTTGGAGGAAAACTGTCTCTAGTACCAGTTTTTGGGGTAAAAGATGCTATAGTTTTATACAGGGTAAATTTCTTAAAGAGAGTTAGGGCCTGTTCACATTCACACCTTCAATGCGCATTAACCATGAATCAGCAGAAAAATTCTCTCTGCTCAGTTCTGCTCAGATTCTTGTAGCATCTTTAAGAGCCACCATAGGTGGATTTTGAAGTCCACAGGCACAGCTATCTTTAAGTATTTTGAGACCAGTAGTGGACATTTAGGCCAGGACTGGCAATTGGCTAAGCAGAACTCTTCTTCAAATTTGTCTTCCTTCCCAGGCGGAAGGCCTGAGAAGCATGAAATGGACTTCTCTCTCTGAAGATATACCCTCCCCAGCAGGCCGAGAGGCAAAGACTCTTGGACCTAAAGAACCCATGGACAAAAATGGCCAGCACATCACAAAAGAGAATCTGAAATGTTTACTGAGATCTTAATTCCAGGTGAAGCCTATGGGTGATGTCCTGGGCATTACCAGCCATTGTCAGAACACTTTTTTGTCTCCCCTTCTACCCTTCTGGAGAGATCATGTGACCAGACTGAAGCAGCCTGAAAATAGGTAAGAATACAGCATTTTCTTACACAGGCTGGTCAGAATAGGAGAGGGGAAGGGCATTTTAAGAGGAGGTAGGTTTTGCTAGGAATACCACCTTAATAACAAATCATATAATAAAAATCTACATTTTGTGGAGCTTGGAAGTCCCATTTCTCAAGGTGACAGAGAAAGGGGACATATGAGTTCCCAACGCGTCAATTTACTGCAAGTTTTGAGATTCTCTTTTGTGGTGTGCTGGCCATTTTTTTTTTTTTTTGTAACATGAGTTCATTTTATTGAAAAAAAGAAGGTACGGTACATACAGAAAAAACAAATGTTGTCTTCATCAAATCTTATGATAATCACAAGTGCACTCATCATACACAATGTATATACATGTCTCGCATAAATATTCAAGTCAGTACACGGTATGGAATTGTTACCGGATCCAGAACATCCCCTCCAGAAATCCACCCACCCCTCCCCTCCCCATCCCTACCCGCCCACACCCAACTCTTCAGCTAAATCCTATCAAATAGTACCAAACAATACTCATCAAGGGACTGATTAAGCTATGCATGTTGCAGAGTTTTTAAGCCACCTGTCCCAGATCCTCTCATATTTGGAAGGGCATCCCCTATGGATGTATATAAGTTTCTTAAAAGGCAAGACACCATTGATGTCCCCAAGCCATTGGGAGACCGTTGGAGGGTCAGATCTCATCCAGACTCTGGCAATCATTTTCCGTGCAGAAAATAGGGTTTCGTGTAAAAATATTTTAGTGTATTTGTTCAAAGCCGTGTCCGGGAAAATACCCAGAAGACACAGCTTCGGCTGAAGTGTAACGGGGGAACCCATCGTATCATGGAGAAACCTCACCACCTGGGACTAATACGCTTGAATTTTAGGACATTCCCAGAGAAGATGAAAAAAGGTGCCAGATGCACGCGCACACATGGGGCAAGTGCCAGGGCACGCGCGCCTGTACCTGGAGACCGTGAGCGGCGTGAGATACGCTTTGTGTGTTATGAAAATTTGGGTTAGCCGGTCAGAAAGTTTGGGCGAAACTAGTTTACAGGTTTCCAACGCATCACTCCATTCATCATCAGTGATAGGCCCCAACTCCCCCACCCACCTATTTTTAAGTGTGAAGGCAGCTACAGTTATGGAAGGAAGTGATAGCATAGCGTAAAATTGTGAAATTTATTTTTTGGGATCTGGGTTTTTAATTGCCGCCATCAATGGATTGGGGGGTACAGATGGGTCATCCAGGGGGAATTGGGCATGTCGAATCTGCAGGTATCTGTAATAAAAGTGATTCGGGAGCCCGTATTCCGCCTGTAGGGCAGGAAAGGATTTCAGTTTGCCATCAGTAAGCATGTGAGACATAAAAAATATGCCCTTCCCGCACCATGATCCGCTATCCACAATCCGTTTGAATTCTGGGAGACACCAATTATGCCATATGGGGGTGTATTCATGCAGGGACGGAAGGCACAACTTCAAAGAGGCAATTCGCCACACCCTCCTATAATGGTAAAGAAAAGATGTGGCAGACTCCCTCCCCCCTCACCCCTCCGGCCCCCCAACAATCGCCACCATCGGGTCTGAGGTAGGCCTGATCCATGACGGGCAAAAAAAGTGTAAGAATCTGTCTTTGTCTGTTTTATCTATATGGAACATTTGCGACAATTGAGAAGCTATATAATAGACATTAAAGTCCGGCATTGCCAGTCCCGCTAGGTCAGTGGGTTGTTGTAATTTTTGCCATGCAAGTTTGTGCCTACTATTACCCCACACAAATGGTTTCAAAAGGGCCTCCATCACCTTAAAATGCTTAAGGACCAGGTAGACGGGAGAGTGCCAAAGCATGTACAAAATTTTGGGAAGGAGAACCATCTTAATCAGATTTGTATGCCCCATAACCCCCAAGGGAAGGCGTGCCCAAAGCTGCGTCTTCTGTTTAATCAGGTCAAGCAAAGGAGTTATGTTAAGTTTAATATAATCTGACGGGGATCTGGAAGTCATGATACCAAGATACTTAAGCGTGTCCACCCTCTGCAAAGGAAGCAGAGCTCTGTCTCTAGGGGGCGGGAAACTGTCCAGGGGTAAAATCTGTGACTTGTCCCAGTTAATTTTAAGACCAGAAAACTTGCCAAAGTCTTCTATCAGTGTCAAAGCAAGGGGGAGTGATTGATCCGAATCGTTTAGGTACAGTAGAGTATCATCAGCATAGGTGCTGATCTTCTCCATTATCCCACCCCTACACAAACCCTCTATGCCCACGTGCTCACGTATTGCCATAGCCAATGGCTCCGCCGCCAAAGCATACAGCAAAGGCGACAAGGGGCACCCCTGTCTAGTACCTCTAGACAGGGGAAACTGCTCCGAGGGCCAGCCATTCGCCAAGATCTTAGCCACCGGATTCTGATAAAGCAGTTGGATCCACCTAATAAATTTAGGCCCTATACCAAACCGAGCCAGGCAGGTCCATAGGTATCTCCACTCAACAGAATCAAAAGCCTTGGCGGTGTCTAAGGCGACTATTATCCTAGAACCGGGATCATCATGGGGAGTCTGAAGATTAATAAATAGACTGCGGAGGTTAAACGACGTGTTCCTACCGGGCATGAATCCTGCTTGATCCACATGGATCAGCGAGAGGATTACTTTATTAAGTCGGATGGCAAGAATCTTAGCAAGTATCTTAACATCTACCTGCAGCAGGGAAATAGGGCGATAAGATTCCGGGAGATGTGGGTCCTTTCCAGGTTTAGGGATTAACACAATAGTCGCCTCCGTCATAGACATTGGAAGTTCGGCGTGCTGAACTATGGACTCATAGATTGCTAGCAGCTTGGGGGCCAGTAATTCTATGTAAGCAGAGTAAAATTCTATCGGTAAGCCATCTGAGCCCGGGGCCTTGGATGACGGGAATGTAGCAATAGCTGAAACTATTTCATCCTGAGTCAGAGGTGCCTCCAGCCCAGAGACCTGTTCCTCAGTCAATTGGGGGAACTGCAGTCCATTCAAGAAAGATTCCATCAGGGAGGGGTCGGCCGAGGCAGTAGAGGTGTATAGAGAGGTAAAGAAGTCACGAAACATCTGCGTGACCCGTATAGGATCAGTCTCAAGTACACCCTGTGGCGAGCGGAGGGAGATCACCACAGGGGGTCTCTCCTCACCATGAACTAAATAAGCCAATAGATTCCCCGCTCGCTCACCATGCTCAAACGACCTCTGCCTGAGAAAGAACAGTTTCTGTTTGGATTTTTCATAAAGCAATAGGTCAAGTGTTCTGGAGCAAAGCCTAAGACTATCTGCCTTTTCCGCCGAAGGGTCCCGCATAAAATCCTGTTCCATTGTCTGAAGAGTATGTGTTGCCTCAGCTACATTAGCAGCAGAAGATCGCTTTACCCGGTTAATTTGGGTCTGCAAGGTCATTCTAGCATGAAGTTTAAAAGCCTCCCAAACTACGTATGGTCGGGCCGATCCCTCGTTAGTCTCAAAAAAAGCCCGCCATCCCGATTCAAGGTCCCCATCGTCAGGAAGGAGAGTTAACCAGAAGGGATTAAGGCGCCAAGTCGTCAGGGGGTGAGTATGGCGTAGGGAGAGCGTCGCCCAGTAGGGACAGTGGTCAGAGAGCAATCTGGGGTACAGGCCCACATCCGCAAGTCTAGGCAGGAGGGATGTGGAGAAGAGTATAAGGTCTATGCGGGACATAGAGTGATGGGTAGCAGAGAAACATGTGAAAACGCGTTGAGTTGGATGCCTGATTCTCCACGAGTCCATCAGGTGGAAATCGCGGAGAAGTCTGGCAAACCTGGTCAGAGAGGGGCTCGGGGAGCCTCGAGAGGGGCCCGCCATCCTATCTAGGGACCTGTCTAACACATTATTAAAGTCCCCCATCCACACCACTGAGGCGGCGGGATGAAGAGCCATATAATTGAATCCCTCTGACAGCACACCAAACTGGAATGGCGGGGGCACATAAAAAGCCATTATAAGAAACATATCCCCATGCAGTTTTGCCTTTAGAAATACAAATCTACCCAATGGGTCGATGACCGAATCCTGGAGCTCAAAGTGCGTGTGTTTGGCTATCAGGAGGGAGACCCCCCTGGAATGGGTAGTATGAACAGAATGATACCCCCAGCCTATCCAAGGACACCGGAGCGCCCTGAGCATAGGACCCTCGGCATGTGTTTCAACTAAGGCCACTACATCTGCCTTAATTTTTTTGAGCTGCCCGAAAACGGCTGACCGCTTGATAAGGTCCCCCAGTCCCCTCACGTTCCATGTGAGAAATTTTAGTGTGGCCATGGGTGCGTATTAGTCAGTGGTGAGACTCCAGGAGACAGATCAACCCACAAGGTCAGAGCAGCCAAAACCCGCCCCTCCCTAATAAAGGAGGGCCCCACCCCCCCTGCCAGACATACATTGTACCATAGAAAACAATCATAGTAAAACTCAGAAAAAAATTGTTTACCCCATGAAAACCATACATCCCCCCTCCCCGCCCTGCACTGGCCCCAATTAGTGCGGGCATTGACCCCAAACTGCCAACAGGGCATAAACAGTGTCCAACTCGGAAAGGAACAACACTGCAACTGGGAATCTCCTATAGAGTCAGCAGGAGGAAAAAACAAGGCGTTATGGCGGTTGTTCCAGTCCGAGAGGTGCATAGTAAAACGTTGGGTGAAACTTCGCTGTATTATGTGACACTATAGGACTGTGCTCACAGAGCAAGGTGAGCTTGCTGGTTAGTTGGTCCCCTCCGCCGGCAAGGAGGGCGCAGGAAAATACATTCCTATAATAAGTAGTAAGAAAAAAAAAAAAAAGGTTAAAGTTTCAACACAGACATTGGTAAGGGCAGCCGCATTACGCAATGAGATAACACAGGGCCCCACATGAAGCAGGGGACTTCTTCCATCCAAAATGGCAGGCAAGGTAACTAAAACATCCCCAATTCCATCCTGCATAGGATACCAGACCAGAGTCAGGAGTTCCAGCACACATGGGGTGGGGGACCCAGCCCCCATGCTCTTAGGCGGCAGTATTATCCAGTGAAGGGTGTGCCTAGATGGACAGGTGCCCGGTCACAGCATGGCCGGTCCAGCCATGCGGGCACGCCAATGAGAATGTTAAATCACACGAAGCAAAACGGAGACAGTCAGCATCACAGCATCTTGGGTCTGGAAGTAATGTGTCTAGTAAGGAGAACTGACAGGCCATTGCGCAGTCAGTAAGGAGGTGCAGAGATACGGCCCCAATCCAGGGAAACAAACATAGTCAGGAGTGCGGAGGCGGAAAAAGAAAGGGCATTTTCATTTTTGCACATATACTCATCTGCCAGCATCCCGGCGCTCCAGCCACGACAGCACCGTCTCAGGATCCTCAAAAAAGTGGGCCCGGTCCGTGCCTTCCACACGTAGACAAGCAGGAAATAACATGGCATACTTTATATTCTTGATGCGCAGGCGTCTTTTCACTTCCATAAAACTTTTGCGTTTTTTCTGAACTTCAGAGGAGAAATCAGGGAAGACTGCTACGGTTTTGTTTTCAAAAGGGATATTCCCCTTTTCCCTGCTGAGCCGAATGGTGTCTCTATCCCTGAAATTTAGGAATTTGGCAATAAAAGTGCGGGGAGGCGCCCCCGGAGGGGGAGGCTTACCCGACAGCCTATGTGCGCGTTCCACCGCAAACATGGGGGAGAATGAGTCCCTTCCATATGTGTCCACAAGTAACTTTTCTAAATAAGTTGGGGGGTCTCTGCCCTCCACCCCCTCAGGCAGGCCTATGAAACGCAGGTTACATCTGCGAATCCTGTTCTCAATGTCATCCTGTTTCTGAAGGATTTGATGTACTTGGTGCTGCATGGCCTCCGAGGAGATCTGCAGGGGGGGAGGGAGTCTTCTACATTACTCAGGCGGGTTTCAACATCAGTGACCCTCTCCCTTAGTTTCTGAAAGTCTTGCCTAACCAGCGATATATCTACCTTTACCTCCTCAATCCTGGCTGTAAGGTTAGTCTGGCAGTTCGTTACCGCTTCCTGGCAAGCTGTAATAGCATCGAGGAGCCTGTTCATGTCTGCGCTCCACGTGTCCTCCTCCCCCTGCATGGCGGCACCATCTTGGTCTGTGGGGCCTGTTCCTTCATGCCTGAATTGTGACAGTCTGGCGGCCGCTGCATTGTTCCGTTTCATCGGCGACATGTGCTCTGTAGTTGCCCGGTCAGCGGAGCGATCAGAACGGAGAAAAAAAAAGGCAGTCTGCGTCTCAGGATAGGTGTTCAGGATATGCGGCCGGCGGAGCTCAGCTCAGCTCACATGCGTCCTATCTCATGCCGCTCCAGGCCACGCCCCGTGCTGGCCATTTTTGCCCATGGGTTGGTGTGGTGTCAGTTGGCCATGCTTCTGGGATCATTCAAGAAAGTAAAGGTGCGGGATGGATGATATAACATATCAGCAATAAAAACCCTGACAGGTATTCTAACCCCTCTTCACTTTATCCAAAACTAAAACAAACATTGCCCTTTTATAAGGACATATAATGAAGTTCTATGCAGCTAAATTAGCATAAACCTAGTAAACCTAGTAAAACACAAAATCAGCAACGAGTAATGGCATTAGAAAACAGTTACAACCATGATATATACTGCAATAACTCCTCTGTACACAGTGGGCTATAGCCACTTTATAGTGCATGCTATGTGAATAGCATCAATGAAATTTAAAACTACCTAAATATGTGCTTCTTACTATGGACAAGAGGCAAAGTTCTTGTGAAGCAGCTATCTGAGTGAACAGTCTTTAGCCTTAGTTCTTCAATAAGAAACTGTTGGGGCCCAGTCTTTAGGGTGGTGCACATGAGAACAGTCCCAGTAAAGTCTGCATACAGTAAATAATGGTGCTAGTTAGATGGCCAGTCCCTATGTGCTCAGTCTCTGTTAGCAGTCAGAGGTTAATGGCAGCAGTGTCCACCAGTCCAAGTGATACAGCAACAGGGGTCTCATTGTTCAGACGTCAGCTCACTTCTGGATCTGCCTGGAGTGACTGTGGTCCTTATCATATGGCCACAGATGTATGGCAAGTTGTTGTGCAGTCTCTAGACTGTCATAGTAAAGTTTATTTCCCAAACTTCATCTCCCACGATTCAGTGCTTGAGCTCCTTCTGCTTGTCAATTCCCCTTGGTGGATAGAGGCCAGGTGGATCTAACCCATTCAGTTGAAGTCCATTGGGAGCTCGGAGAGCAGTGCAGCACAGTTTCTTAAATCACTCTCTGTTTTTAGCCAAGCACCTGGCTACATTTAGTTACACTTTAAAATTGTGAAAACTGTAATAAAGAACGTGATACAAAAATAATTAAGGCGGGAATGTTTTATTACATTTGGAAGTTAGTTCAAATACAGAAGTCATTGCTTTGTCGTAAGATTACAAAGGTTGGATTAGCAAGCTATTGGAACCTGTTTGAACCACTTCCTTCCTTATATCACGCAATGTTTTGTGCAGCATGTTTATAATCTGCTTTTTTATGTGTATTAAATGCTAGCAGACTGTTCATTTACACTAACACAGAGACGGATGTTTGACTTTGAAAACCTTTACAAAGAAAAGAAGTAATTTATTTCTCTACAGCTGCACTATTCAGCAATTTTATCTGGTATGTTTCACCTTTATTGAGATTCTCAAAAGGAAAAAGGAGAACTGATAATAGTCTGGATTTTGCTAAAAAAAAAAAAAAAAGACTTAAATGTTTTACTTAACGGATGGCTACAAAAAATATATGGTTCAGCACGTGTCAACAGGACTTGGAGCCTTTCTCCTCTTTAATATCCATGCCAGTTTTTTAGGTTCAGATGTCCTAGAAAGGAACTGACTAATGATTAGTGATGGACGAACTTCCGACGGGACGTTTCGCGAACGCGAAACGCGAACGGGCACAAACGTTCGCGAAAACGACCGTTCGCCGCGGGCTCCATTGACTTCAATGGGAGGCGAATTTCGCAAACCTTTAGGTCGAATTTGCGGCCACGGGGTAATTATTAGGGGGTAGCACGTAGTCCCACCACCTGGACAATAGCATAATACATGTATGAGGTGAATTTGGGATCGATAACTACAAGCATTTTTTTTTTATTTGGGAAATTGTTCTGACAATTCAGGACTATGGAGCTAATGAAGGCAATGGAGGAGAGGGAAGGTCAGGGACCAGGGTAGGCAAACAAGAGGGTGCAGGAGATACAGAGCACTGACAGCAGCACCGTAATACAGAGCACTGACATCAGCACCGTGACATACAGCGCTGACAGCAGCTCCGTGACATACAGCGCTGACAGCAGCTCCGTGACATACAGCGCTGACAGCAGCTCCGTGACATACAGCGCTGACAGCAGCTCCGTGACATACAGCGCTGACAGCAGCTCCGTGACATACAGCGCTGACAGCAGCACCGTGACATACAGCGCTGACAGCAGCTCCGTGACATACAGCGCTGACAGCAGCTCCGTGACATACAGCGCTGACAGCAGCTCCGTGACATACAGCACTGACAGCAGCTCCGTGACATACAGCGCTGACAGCAGCTCCGTGACATACAGCGCTGACAGCAGCACCGTGACATACAGCGCTGACAGCAGCTCCGTGACATACAGCGCTGACAGCAGCTCCGTGACATACAGCGCTGACAGCAGCTCCGTGACATACAGCACTGACAGCAGCTCCGTGACATACAGCGCTGACAGCAGCTCCGTGACATACAGCGCTGACAGCAGCACCGTGACATACAGCGCTGACAGCAGCTCCGTGACATACAGCGCTGACAGCAGCTCCGTGACATACAGCGCTGACAGCAGCTCCGTGACATACAGCGCTGACAGCAGCTCCGTGACATACAGCGCTGACAGCAGCTCCGTGACATACAGCGCTGACAGCAGCTCCGTGACATACAGCGCTGACAGCAGCTCCGTGACATACAGCGCTGACAGCAGCACCGTAAGCAGCCCCAGGAGGAAGTCAGCACAGCACAGGGATGGTGTGATCCCCTCATAATAAGAACCCCCAGGAGGAAGTCAGCACAGCACAGGGATGGTGGGAGCCCCTCATAATAAGAACCCCCAGGAGGAAGTCAGCACAGCACAGGGATGGTGGGAGCCCCTCATAATAAGAACACCCAGGAGGAAGTCAGCACAGCACAGGGATGGTGGGAACCCCTCATAATAAGCAGCCCCAGTAGAAATATGACACCGCTCAACCTCTTCAAAGAGGAGGGTAGGGGCATATAGTACGGTGTGCTTTTTTGGGTCAGGGAAGTGAGCCAAATGAATTAAGAAGGTCTGTGTGCTTGATTCCAAAAATTGTTTATAGACATATACATGGTCTACTGATCACATGTGTTGAATTCCTCCGAGATCCATGCCTCATTCATTTTTAGAAATGTGAGGTAGTTAACACTGTCGTGAGCTAGGCGAGTACGCTTATCGGTCACAATCCCCCCTGCTGCGCTGAACGTCCTTTCGGACAGGACACTGGATGAGGGGCAAGCCAACAGTTCGATTGCAAATTGGGCAAGCTCTGGCCAGAGGTCAAGCCTGCCCACCCAGTAGTCTAGGGGTTCATCACTCCTCAGAGCGTCCACATCGGCCGTTAACCCAATGTAGTCGGACACCTGACGGTCTAGGCGTTCCCTGATGCTGGATCCGGATGACACCTGTCGATGGGTCGGCTGAAAGAATGACCTCATATCCGAAGTCACCAACACATCTTCAAACCGGCCTCTTCTTGCAGGCGCTGTTGGATTGGTACCCGCAAATCCTTCTCTGGGAGTGGGAATTGCTCCTCTGCCAGCGCACGCAAAAGCAGAATGCAGCATTTCTCGAAGCAAGGCCTGGAAGTGCTGCATTCTGACAGCCCTCTGCGACGGCGGTAACATTTCCGCCATTTTGTGTTTGTACCGGGGATCTAAGTACGTTGCCACCCAGTACTGGTCCTTGACCCTCATGCTTTTTATACGGGGGTCCCTATTAAAACACTGGAGCATGAAGGCCCCCATTTGCACTCAAGCGGAAGGTATGTGGTGGTGGTGGTGTTGTTGGTGGTAGTGTCTTTGGGGGTGCACATAGCAGAGAGTGAAGAAGAGGGTGCAGATCGAGAGGATGAGGAGGGTGCAGAAGAATAAGGCTGAGTGAGCCACTCAACCAAGTCTGGTGCGTCCTTTAAAGTAATTGAACGCACCTTCTGCAACTTCCCACTTTGGCTCAAGGCTGTTGCTCCTGCCCTACCCCTACCACCCCTGCGGAAGGGCCTGCCTCTTCCTCTGCCTGTCATTTTTTAAATCACCCTGTGACAAAACTCTTAGTCCCTATACCGCTGAAGGACTGCTGCAGTATAGGGCAGCGGTCAGCAGTAGTGCACGTCAACCCTATGTATTGTGGACCGATAGCGGTCCTTACAGAACAGCAGACTGTACTGCACTCAGGCCTATGTACCGTAGCACCCTATACCAAGTTACCAGTCCTTATAAAAACTTTTGTGGACCAAGCAGGTTGTGTGTTAGTGATTAGCAGACTGTACGTCAGTCCCTATACCAATGAAGGACTGCTGCAGTATAGGGCAGCGGTCAGCAGTAGTGCACGTCAACCCTATGTATTGTGGACCGATAGCGGTCCTTACAGAACAGCAGACTGTACTGCACTCAGGCCTATGTACCGTAGCACCCTATACCAAGTTACCAGTCCTTATAAAAACTTTTGTGGACCAAGCAGGTTGTGTGTTAGTGATTAGCAGACTGTACGTCAGTCCCTATACCAATGAAGGACTGCTGCAGTATAGGGCAGCGGTCAGCAGTAGTGCACGGCAACCCTATGTATTGTGGACCGATAGCGGTCCTTACAGAACAGCAGACTGTAACGCACTCAGGCCTATGTACCGTAGCACCCTATACCAAGTTACCAGTCCTTATAAGAACTTTTGTGGACCAAGCAGGTTGTGTGTTAGTGATTAGCAGACTGTACGTCAGTCCCTATACCAATGAAGGACTGCTGCAGTATAGGGCAGCGGTCAGCAGTAGTGCACGGCAACCCTATGTATTGTGGACCGATAGCGGTCCTTACAGAACAGCAGACTGTAACGCACTCAGGCCTATGTACCGTAGCACCCTATACCAAGTTACCAGTCCTTATAAGAACTTTTGTGGACCAAGCAGGTTGTGTGTTAGTGTTTAGCAGACTGTGCGTCAGTCCCTATACCGCTGAAGGACTGCTGCAGTATAGGGCAGCGGTCAGCAGTAGTGCACGGCAACCCTATGTATTGTGGACCGATAGCGGTCCTTACAGAACAGCAGACTGTAACGCACTCAGGCCTATGTACCGTAGCACCCTATACCAAGTTACCAGTCCTTATAAGAACTTTTGTGGACCAAGCAGGTTGTGTGTTAGTGATTAGCAGACTGTACGTCAGTCCCTATACCAATGAAGGACTGCTGCAGTATAGGGCAGCGGTCAGCAGTAGTGCACGGCAACCCTATGTATTGTGGACCGATAGCGGTCCTTACAGAACAGCAGACTGTAACGCACTCAGGCCTATGTACCGTAGCACCCTATACCAAGTTACCAGTCCTTATAAGAACTTTTGTGGACCAAGCAGGTTGTGTGTTAGTGATTAGCAGACTGTACGTCAGTCCCTATACCAATGAAGGACTGCTGCAGTATAGGGCAGCGGTCAGCAGTAGTGCACGGCAACCCTATGTATTGTGGACCGATAGCGGTCCTTACAGAACAGCAGACTGTAACGCACTCAGGCCTATGTACCGTAGCACCCTATACCAAGTTACCAGTCCTTATAAGAACTTTTGTGGACCAAGCAGGTTGTGTGTTAGTGTTTAGCAGACTGTGCGTCAGTCCCTATACCGCTGAAGGACTGCTGCAGTATAGGGCAGCGGTCAGCAGTAGTGCACGGCAACCCTATGTATTGTGGACCGATAGCGGTCCTTACAGAACAGCAGACTGTAACGCACTCAGGCCTATGTACCGTAGCACCCTATACCAAGTTACCAGTCCTTATAAGAACTTTTGTGGACCAAGCAGGTTGTGTGTTAGTGATTAGCAGACTGTACGTCAGTCCCTATACCAATGAAGGACTGCTGCAGTATAGGGCAGCGGTCAGCAGTAGTGCACGGCAACCCTATGTATTGTGGACCGATAGCGGTCCTTACAGAACAGCAGACTGTAACGCACTCAGGCCTATGTACCGTAGCACCCTATACCAAGTTACCAGTCCTTATAAGAACTTTTGTGGACCAAGCAGGTTGTGTGTTAGTGATTAGCAGACTGTACGTCAGTCCCTATACCAATGAAGGACTGCTGCAGTATAGGGCAGCGGTCAGCAGTAGTGCACGGCAACCCTATGTATTGTGGACCGATAGCGGTCCTTACAGAACAGCAGACTGTAACGCACTCAGGCCTATGTACCGTAGCACCCTATACCAAGTTACCAGTCCTTATAAGAACTTTTGTGGACCAAGCAGGTTGTGTGTTAGTGTTTAGCAGACTGTGCGTCAGTCCCTATACCGCTGAAGGACTGCTGCAGTATAGGGCAGCGGTCAGCAGTAGTGCACGGCAACCCTATGTATTGTGGACCGATAGCGGTCCTTACAGAACAGCAGACTGTAACGCACTCAGGCCTATGTACCGTAGCACCCTATACCAAGTTACCAGTCCTTATAAAAACTTTTGTGGACCAAGCAGGTTGTGTGTTAGTGATTAGCAGACTGTACGTCAGTCCCTATACCAATGAAGGACTGCTGCAGTATAGGGCAGCGGTCAGCAGTAGTGCACGTCAACCCTATGTATTGTGGACCGATAGCGGTCCTTACAGAACAGCAGACTGTACTGCACTCAGGCCTATGTACCGTAGCACCCTATACCAAGTTACCAGTCCTTATAAAAACTTTTGTGGACCAAGCAGGTTGTGTGTTAGTGATTAGCAGACTGTACGTCAGTCCCTATACCAATGAAGGACTGCTGCAGTATAGGGCAGCGGTCAGCAGTAGTGCACGGCAACCCTATGTATTGTGGACCGATAGCGGTCCTTACAGAACAGCAGACTGTAACGCACTCAGGCCTATGTACCGTAGCACCCTATACCAAGTTACCAGTCCTTATAAGAACTTTTGTGGACCAAGCAGGTTGTGTGTTAGTGATTAGCAGACTGTACGTCAGTCCCTATACCAATGAAGGACTGCTGCAGTATAGGGCAGCGGTCAGCAGTAGTGCACGGCAACCCTATGTATTGTGGACCGATAGCGGTCCTTACAGAACAGCAGACTGTAACGCACTCAGGCCTATGTACCGTAGCACCCTATACCAAGTTACCAGTCCTTATAAGAACTTTTGTGGACCAAGCAGGTTGTGTGTTAGTGTTTAGCAGACTGTGCGTCAGTCCCTATACCGCTGAAGGACTGCTGCAGTATAGGGCAGCGGTCAGCAGTAGTGCACGGCAACCCTATGTATTGTGGACCGATAGCGGTCCTTACAGAACAGCAGACTGTAACGCACTCAGGCCTATGTACCGTAGCACCCTATACCAAGTTACCAGTCCTTATAAGAACTTTTGTGGACCAAGCAGGTTGTGTGTTAGTGATTAGCAGACTGTACGTCAGTCCCTATACCAATGAAGGACTGCTGCAGTATAGGGCAGCGGTCAGCAGTAGTGCACGGCAACCCTATGTATTGTGGACCGATAGCGGTCCTTACAGAACAGCAGACTGTAACGCACTCAGGCCTATGTACCGTAGCACCCTATACCAAGTTACCAGTCCTTATAAGAACTTTTGTGGACCAAGCAGGTTGTGTGTTAGTGATTAGCAGACTGTACGTCAGTCCCTATACCAATGAAGGACTGCTGCAGTATAGGGCAGCGGTCAGCAGTAGTGCACGGCAACCCTATGTATTGTGGACCGATAGCGGTCCTTACAGAACAGCAGACTGTAACGCACTCAGGCCTATGTACCGTAGCACCCTATACCAAGTTACCAGTCCTTATAAGAACTTTTGTGGACCAAGCAGGTTGTGTGTTAGTGATTAGCAGACTGTACGTCAGTCCCTATACCAATGAAGGACTGCTGCAGTATAGGGCAGCGGTCAGCAGTAGTGCACGGCAACCCTATGTATTGTGGACCGATAGCGGTCCTTACAGAACAGCAGACTGTAACGCACTCAGGCCTATGTACCGTAGCACCCTATACCAAGTTACCAGTCCTTATAAGAACTTTTGTGGACCAAGCAGGTTGTGTGTTAGTGATTAGCAGACTGTACGTCAGTCCCTATACCAATGAAGGACTGCTGCAGTATAGGGCAGCGGTCAGCAGTAGTGCACGGCAACCCTATGTATTGTGGACCGATAGCGGTCCTTACAGAACAGCAGACTGTACTGCACTCAGGCCTATGTACCGTAGCACCCTATACCAAGTTACCAGTCCTTATAAAAACTTTTGTGGACCAAGCAGGTTGTGTGTTAGTGATTAGCAGACTGTACGTCAGTCCCTATACCAATGAAGGACTGCTGCAGTATAGGGCAGCGGTCAGCAGTAGTGCACGGCAACCCTATGTATTGTGGACCGATAGCGGTCCTTACAGAACAGCAGACTGTAACGCACTCAGGCCTATGTACCGTAGCACCCTATACCAAGTTACCAGTCCTTATAAGAACTTTTGTGGACCAAGCAGGTTGTGTGTTAGTGATTAGCAGACTGTACGTCAGTCCCTATACCAATGAAGGACTGCTGCAGTATAGGGCAGCGGTCAGCAGTAGTGCACGGCAACCCTATGTATTGTGGACCGATAGCGGTCCTTACAGAACAGCAGACTGTAACGCACTCAGGCCTATGTACCGTAGCACCCTATACCAAGTTACCAGTCCTTATAAGAACTTTTGTGGACCAAGCAGGTTGTGTGTTAGTGTTTAGCAGACTGTGCGTCAGTCCCTATACCGCTGAAGGACTGCTGCAGTATAGGGCAGCGGTCAGCAGTAGTGCACGGCAACCCTATGTATTGTGGACCGATAGCGGTCCTTACAGAACAGCAGACTGTAACGCACTCAGGCCTATGTACCGTAGCACCCTATACCAAGTTACCAGTCCTTATAAGAACTTTTGTGGACCAAGCAGGTTGTGTGTTAGTGATTAGCAGACTGTACGTCAGTCCCTATACCAATGAAGGACTGCTGCAGTATAGGGCAGCGGTCAGCAGTAGTGCACGGCAACCCTATGTATTGTGGACCGATAGCGGTCCTTACAGAACAGCAGACTGTAACGCACTCAGGCCTATGTACCGTAGCACCCTATACCAAGTTACCAGTCCTTATAAGAACTTTTGTGGACCAAGCAGGTTGTGTGTTAGTGATTAGCAGACTGTACGTCAGTCCCTATACCAATGAAGGACTGCTGCAGTATAGGGCAGCGGTCAGCAGTAGTGCACGGCAACCCTATGTATTGTGGACCGATAGCGGTCCTTACAGAACAGCAGACTGTAACGCACTCAGGCCTATGTACCGTAGCACCCTATACCAAGTTACCAGTCCTTATAAGAACTTTTGTGGACCAAGCAGGTTGTGTGTTAGTGATTAGCAGACTGTACGTCAGTCCCTATACCAATGAAGGACTGCTGCAGTATAGGGCAGCGGTCAGCAGTAGTGCACGGCAACCCTATGTATTGTGGACCGATAGCGGTCCTTACAGAACAGCAGACTGTAACGCACTCAGGCCTATGTACCGTAGCACCCTATACCAAGTTACCAGTCCTTATAAGAACTTTTGTGGACCAAGCAGGTTGTGTGTTAGTGATTAGCAGACTGTACGTCAGTCCCTATACCAATGAAGGACTGCTGCAGTATAGGGCAGCGGTCAGCAGTAGTGCACGGCAACCCTATGTATTGTGGACCGATAGCGGTCCTTACAGAACAGCAGACTGTAACGCACTCAGGCCTATGTACCGTAGCACCCTATACCAAGTTACCAGTCCTTATAAGAACTTTTGTGGACCAAGCAGGTTGTGTGTTAGTGATTAGCAGACTGTACGTCAGTCCCTATACCAATGAAGGACTGCTGCAGTATAGGGCAGCGGTCAGCAGTAGTGCACGGCAACCCTATGTATTGTGGACCGATAGCGGTCCTTACAGAACAGCAGACTGTACTGCACTCAGGCCTATGTACCGTAGCACCCTATACCAAGTTACCAGTCCTTATAAGAACTTTTGTGGACCAAGCAGGTTGTGTGTTAGTGTTTAGCAGACTGTGCGTCAGTCCCTATACCGCTGAAGGACTGCTGCAGTATAGGGCAGCGGTCAGCAGTAGTGCACGTCAACCCTATGTATTGTGGACCGATAGCGGTCCTTACAGAACAGCAGACTGTAACGCACTCAGGCCTATGTACCGTAGCACCCTATACCAAGTTACCAGTCCTTATAAGAACTTTTGTGGACCAAGCAGGTTGTGTATTAGTGTTTAGCAGACTGTGCGTCAGTCCCTATACCGCTGAAGGACTGCTGCAGTATAGGGCAGCGGTCAGCAGTAGTGCACGGCAACCCTATCTATTGTGGACCGATAGCGGTCCTTACAGAACAGCAGACTGTACCGCACCCAAGCCTATGTACCGTAGCACCCTAGACAGACCAAGTTACCAGTCCTGATAAAGAGCTTTGTGGAACAAGTGAGTTGTGAATGATTAGCAGACTGCAGCAGAAGGGCAGCAGTCAAGTATAATATTCTTTCTATATTTGGAAGAAAGAATATTATACGTGTACAAGCCTATTACCGTACCACTGATACCAGTCCTGAAAAGAACCTTTGTGGAACTAATAGTAACAGCAAGTCTTTAAAATTATCCTCACTGCCTGACACACTGCTTCCTGCCTGTCCCTATACAAATTGGCAAAAAAGAGTAGGCTGGAACGATTAGCTGGAACAGCTCTTTTGTGGACCTGATAGTAACAGCTAATGATGATGATGATGATGATGATGAAGAAAGACTAATCTGGCTGAGCTGTCCCTAAAATAGCAGCATACAGCGCTCTGTCCCTTTATCTAAACTGACAAAAGAAACTCAGGCTGCTGACCTAACACCTATACCAGTCCTGAAAAGAACTTTTGTGTACCAAATAGCTAGCGTTTTCTCTGTCCCTACTCCACACAGGATCCTTTCCCTACAGTGACAGAAGAAAGAATGTAAAATGGCCACCGGATCGGGTGTATTTATAGGTTAGGGGGAATGTCCAAGTGTCCATGAGCTGTCATGTCTCAATTGGTTGTCCTGTAACACATGATAAACGTGTCACGAAAGGTTAAAGTTCTTGTATACATTAAACACGTAAGTCCGCCGGGGCGAACGACGGAAAAAGGCGTTCGAACCCGCGGACGGCGAAAGTCGGAAATTCGCCGCGAAACGACCGCCGGGCGAACCGTTCGGCCATCACTACTAATGATTAGCGGGTACGAAGGCTTCTAACAATCCAGTGTCATTATTCTGAAATAGATTGTACAGTTCAGATCTCTCCATTTAATGAGGGAACAGTCTGCAAAACTTACATTTTTTTCTGGGTAAAATTCTAATATTTTCTGTTCTTTGCAGAATCCCATGGTGCTAATCAGAATGCTAATCTGCTATTGTGTTAATAAAATTGAAGTGTCGTCATATAATTTCTCTCCTTTGTGGGACATTATACTAATGTGATAATGGGAGTTTGCAGAATCATTTTTAACTCATCCATTATCTGCCACACAGAGTCTCATTTGTAGGGAGCACCCAGAAACAATTAAAACGGGGACCTGTCATGGAGGTGATAAAAGACACTATGTATGTGCTTGTTTTTCCCAACACAACAACTGCTGCTGTCAAGTAAGATAGATTTCAAGGAGGAAAAGTACTGTATCAAACCTTTATTAGACTAGGACCATTTTATTTTTTTTTGCTTTAAAAAAAGGGGCAATAAAGAAGCAGGGCTTACAGTCAACTCTCTAACAATGTTATAGATCATTCCTACTGGGTAAGCCAATATAATATGTTATATAGGTTATTTACGTAATAAAATGATTTATATGCACTCACTGGCCGGTTTATTAGATACACCTTGCTAATACCGAGTTGGACTCCCTTTTGTCTTCAGAACTGCCTTAATTCTTTGTTAGATTCAACAAGGTGTTGGTAACATTTTGAGATTTTGGTCCATATTGACATAATAGCATCACGCAGCTACTGCAGATTTGTCGGCTGCACATCCATGATGTGACTCTCACTTTCCGCCACAACCCGAAGGTGCTCTATTGGATTGAGATTTGGTGACTGTGGAGACCATTGGAGTACAGTGAACTTATTGTCATGTTTAATAAACCAAATAAACCAGTGGTGAAATGATTTGGGTTTTGTGACATAGTGCATTATCCTGCTGGAAAGAGCCATCAGAAGATGGGGTCACTGTAGTTGTAATGGGATGGACATGGTCAGCAACCATACTCAGGGAGGTTGTAGCATTTAAACAATGCTCAATTGGTAGTAAGGGGCCCAAAGTGTGCCAAGAATATATCCCCCACACCATTACACCAACACCACCAGCCTGAACCGTTGATACAAGGCAGGATGGATCCATGCTTTCATGTTATTTATTCCAAATTCTGACCCACCCATCGGAATGTCGCAGCTGAAATCGAGACCCATCAGACCAGGCAACATTTTTCCAATCTTCTATTGTCCAATTTTGGTGAGCCTGTGTGAACTGTAGTCTCAGTTTCCAGTCCTTAGGTAACAGGTGTGGCAACCGATGTAGTCTTCTACTACTGTAGCCCATCTGCTTCAAGGTTCAATGTGTTGTGCATTCAGAAAGGTATTCTACATACTTTGGTTGTAACAAGTGGTTTTATGAGTTACTGTTGCCTTTCTATCATCTCAAACCAGCCTGCCTATTCTCCTCTGACCTCTGACATCAACAAGGCATTTTCCTCCACACAACTGCCACTCACTGGATAATTTCTCTTTTTCGGACCATTCTCTGTAAACCCTAGAGATGGTTGTGCGTGAAAATCCCAGTATATCAGCAGTTTTGAAATACTCAGACCAACCCATCTGGCACCAACAACCATACCACGTTTAAAGTTCCTTAAAGTGGATGTAAACCCGATTCATGAAATTTGACCTGGGCACATATCTGTAATGTTTACTTATCTCTTTCCTAAGTCCTGTGTCTTTATGATGCCCGGTTCTTCTGTTATCATGATAACTTCTGAAAAGTTCTCCTACAAAGAAGATAAAAGCAGCTGGAAATTTGTTTTGGGGTGGGTGCTATAAAAAGATTAGCAGAGATCTGTTTCTTTTCACAGCACAGCTCTGCACATTCTTTTCCTCCAATCAGCTGTCACACAGTGTATGGCAAGACTCCACCCCCACTGTTGAAACAGGAAGAAACAAAATCTAACACAATGTATACTTTCTAAACAGTATATAAAGCTGAAGACAGCATGATATACAAATAAAACTTATAAATGGAGATTTGTTTCATCTCTGTTTATCTTCTGAGGCTGTTTACTTCACTGGGTATAGGAGAGGGTTTTAAATCCACTTTAAATCCCCTTTTTTCCCCCATTCTTATGCTCGGTTTGAACTTCAGCAAGTCACCTTCACCACGTCTAGAAGCCTAAATGCACTGAGTTGCTGCCATGTGATTAGCAATTTGTGTTGCCAAGCAATTGAACAGGTGTACCTAATAAAGTGGCCAGTGAGTGTACATTTTAGCTTTGATGCCAGACACAGCCAGGCAATTGGAAATTTAAAAACGCATGCATTATAGACACACATTATAATTCCGCATCAACTGCAAGTTAAAGTGAGGATATACTGTTTCACATTTTCTTGATTAACATGTAAACTAAGAAACAAAATCTGTTTGTCCATTCAGAGCTGGGGGCTGCATATGAGGCCCCAAAATCCAACTGGTTTACCATCAATAGATAAGAAGGAAGACCTAAGAATCCTACCGTGTTTCCCCGAAAGTAAGACAGCGTCTTACTTTCTTTTTATCCCCAAAAGCCCCACTATGTCTTACTTTCGGGGTATGTCTTATATTGGAAAAAAATTGTCGAATTTTTTGTTTTAACCATAAAATTAACATTTATTAACAACCTGAACAGTATTGTATTCACCACAAAACAGTTTTATAAAAGGAAGTGCCAAGAATGTCTTGTTACAACATTGCATAACATGTAAAACAATGAAAAATGGTAAGAACGAACAGTGGAATACTGGAGGATAAAACAGATTTATGTGTGATACAGTACCACCTGCTGTATTTAATCCAGTGTGACACCTGCTGATACCCACTGGGTTACATACAGCAGATGATACCCCAGTATGCCAGTGTGTATGTTTTACTGATGTATGATTAATACTGTGTGCATTACCGTATTTTAAGCAGGAGGCGGCAGTGACAAGTGCAGGGGACGGCGCGGTGACGTATGGAGAGGGGGACGGCTCAGGCGTGGGCAGGAGGCGGCGCTCATTAAGATCAGAGGGAAATGGCAGACGCGGCGACGTATGGAGAGGGGGACGGTGCGGACGTGGGCAGGAGGCGGCGCGCAGCTAGATGAGAGGGAGGCGGCAATACCCCCATGTTTCCCCGAAAGTAAGACATATGTCTTACTTTCGGGGTACGGCTTATATTAGCCGACCCCTCTGAAACTCCCGATACGTCTTACAATCGGGGGTGTCTTACTATCGGGGAAACAGGGTACTAACAAACCTCTATATGTAGCAAGGTTCCAGGCCTTCTTTGGTCTAATGAGAACCTCCAGGGCCAGAGATAGGTGACATCCTTTTGTATATGGTGGGTTGTGAGGCATGGTGGGTGCAAGATAATTAAAGTAATTGGGCGCCACATTTTGAATGCAAAAGAGATTTTATTTCTCTTAACAAACTTTTTGGGGGAAAGAGGATTAAGGCCAGGACACCGTTAAATAGTTGCAAATTCAATTGGCAGACTCTGAGTCTTCAATAGGAGGACAGCCATGCCGGAAAAGGCATCCAGCAAAACGCCCCATCTGCATGTGCGGGAATACTGTCTCCTATGGCAACAGTCTTTAACAGTTCCTAATGCAAAGTTTAACAGTTCCTTTCACTTCCACTACAATCTCTCCTTGTAGTTCCTCAGCCCACTGAGCTCCAGGTCTCTCGCTAAACCCACTGATTCACTGACACAGAATCCCTTGAGCTCCTCCAATCCTCACAGTAGTATTTTCCTCAAGCATCACCCCCGTCTCTTTATTGGGTCCTTAGCTTGGCACTTAAGATACCTTTCAAGCTTCACCCCACTGGCCTGCTCTGTCCCTGGCTTGACACACAAGGCTCCCC
The DNA here is from genome assembly GCF_037356315.1 of Lithobates pipiens. NCBI lineage: Eukaryota > Metazoa > Chordata > Amphibia > Anura > Ranidae > Lithobates > Lithobates pipiens. Next base: position 576,500,806 of record NW_027507748.1, read on the forward strand.
TGCAAACGTCCCCTCCATTGGCTGGGTCCCTGGCTTGATACCCACTGAAGTTTCCCAAATCTTCATCGTCCCCGGGTGTTGAGAATGGCACTTGGTTCAGTTACTCACTGTGGTCCCTGGAAATAAGGTGGTTGGTCCCTTAATGGTGACAGCTTCCCTTCTACCTCCAACCACAGGTTCTCCGGCCAGCAGAACCATCACATTTAGTTGTACTGCAAGGCGCAGTGCCAACTCTGCACTGCTCTACTGCTTCTGGATAGGCCCTCAGACAGCCTAGCAGCCAGATGTGCCCAGAATAGGCCAAAACTCTGGCCTATCAGCCCAGGGCACATGATACACGTCCACCCAGACAGTGGTCCAGGTGGCACAGAACATAGATCACCTGACTCCACCCGAATATATATGCTGTCCCAGCAGGCCAAGGAATTCAAGAAAACCCCTGCCCATTGGCTGAGATACCACATTTCCCCATAACCTGACCTTGCGTTGCCCTTTTTGTATCTAGTACTACGAAGTACCCGGCCACCTAGTGGTAGAAAAGAAAAGTGCAACAAGGCCAAACAGGGAGAAATCAATAGATCTCTAACAATCAACCAGGATAACTATTTCTGGCAAGTACATTTGTGAGGAGCAACCCTGCCTAAACTCCAGGGTGCTACATATATATATATATATATATATATATATATATATATATATATATATATATATATATATATATATATATTACAACATTCCAATGCTAACCTAAATATAACCTTGAGAATAATGTGAAAACTGTCAACCAGTATTCAAAAGCCTCACTGTTAAATGGAAACAAAACAATCTGACCTACAACTAGACTTTTATGTTATGTAGCCAAGAATAAGATTACCCAGAATCCGTGTCCATCAAATACGTTTCTATATGTGTGAAGAATGATGTTATAACCGAAACACAGAAGGTTAATGGTGATTAAACTTGTAATATGCGGATAGACTGTAGATTGTCAGAGTGAGTAATTGAGTAGTAAAAATGAATGCAGTGAGGTTTCATTCTGAGGACATTGTATTATTCACTCTTTTAGCTCACTAGCTTGTTTAATTGACAGTAATTCTTTGATTTACTCTGAACTTTGATCCTAATCCAATTATTTTGTTCATTTTCAAATGAAAACTTCTCATGGCAAGCAGGTTCATGATCCCACTCCAAATGATATAACAACTAAGATATTGTAAATAAAGTAACTTCAGCCACAAAATTAAAGACTTCTTTAGAACTTCACATTACTCTGAAGAACAACTCTGCTAAATATTATTAACGAACCTGAAGATAATACAAACACCCTTTTCCCTTCAAAGATGTTTGGCAAGGAAAATAATCATTATAGTAGCTCTGATTCTAATGTATGCTTAAGTTTGATGCTGCTTGATCATTAAAGTCATGCTAAACTTTAGTTTAAAAACATTTCTATTCAAGTATAATTCTTAAGGCTACTTTCACACTGAGGCATTTTCCAGGCGCTAAAGGGCCAAAAATAGCGCCTGTAAAGCGCCTGAAAAACACCTTCCCTGCAGCCCCAGTGTGAGAGCCCGAGAGCTTTCACACTGGAGTGGTGCGCTTGCAGCACAATAGAAAAAGTCCTGCAAGCAGCATCTTTCGGGCAGTGGAGGAGCGGTGGAGGAGCATTGTATACACCGCTCCTCCATCGCCCCTGCCATTGAAATCAATGGCCACTAGGGATGAGCTCGGTGTTCGACTCGAACATCGGCCGTTCGTTTGTTCGGCAAATTCAAAACTTTGTGGGCCGTTCGCACCAAATTTGTGTGGTATGAAGGGCCCACAATACACTACGCCATTGCAGTGCATTGCTGGCTCATGATTGGCCAAGCATGCACTGTGACCCTGCATGCTTGGCCAATCACAGCGCCGGCAGCGAGGAGAGCCATAATTGGCCACAGGCAGGATAGCTCAAGGGGTTTAGTAAATGCCCCACAATATATAAGGCCGCCAGCGTGGCGGCCTTGTGCAGTGTGTTCCGGCGTGCAGGGGAAGAGCAATATAGGCAGGGACAGTGTTCTTTTCTCAGGCATCTGCAGGAGTTAAAGTGGGTGTTGTGTGCCTCCAGCACAGTATACACCTGTATCTACCCTTTTTTGTTGGTGTTCTCTAATACAGGCATCTGCAGGAGTTAGTGGGTGTTGTGTGCCTCCAGCACAGTATACACCTGTATCTACCCTTTTTTGCTGGTTTTCTCTAATACAGGCATCTGCAGGAATTAGTGGGTGTTGTGTGTCTCCAGCACAGCACAGTATATACCTGTATCTACCTTTTATTGCTGGTGTTCTCTAATACAGGCATCTGCAGGAGTTAAAGTGGGTGTTGTGTGCCTCCAGCACAGTATACACCTGAGGATATCCCTTATTGCTGGTGTTGTCTGTTGCATATCTTGCATATTAGCCTTTAAAATTAGCACTTTTGATTTCGAATGCCATAGACTTTCGAGTCCCATACACTTTAATAGGGTTCTAAAGTTCATACAAATTTTTGGTCCGTTCGATGGTTCTGCTGCGAACCGAACCGGGGGTGTTCAGCTCTTCCCTAATGGCTACCACTGCTAAAGCACCTGCAAAGTGCTTCGGCCCTCTGGCCCTTTGCAGGTGCTTTTAACCCTTTATTCGGCTGCTAGCAGGGGTTAAAAGCACCCCACTAGTGACCAAAAAGCCCCGGTATAACAGCGGTAAAGCGCTGCTAAATTAGTGTCACTTTACCGCTAACGCTACCCAATCCTTTGTGAAAGTAGCCTAACATAAATCCTCTTATGCTGCGTACACACAATCGGAATTCTCGTCGGAAAAAGCTCTGATGTTTTCAAGCTGTCTTGCCTACACACGGTCACACCAAATTCCGATCGTTTAGAATGCGGTGACTTTCAACGCGTACGACGGGACTAGAAAAAGGAAGTTCAATAGCCAGTAGCCAATAGCTTCCGTCTCGTAGTTGAATCTGAGTATGCGTGATTTTTGCCGTGTTGGAATTGCATACACACAATCGGAATTTCCGATAGAAAGTTTTTCAGTCTGAAAAATTGAGAACATGCTATCAATTTTTGGCTGGCAGAAATTCAGACAGCTAAATTCTGATGGAGAATACACACGGTCGCATTTTCCGATGAAAAGCTCTCATCAGTCTTTTTCTGGCCAGAATTCCGATTGTGTGTACGCGGCATTAGCCTCCTCCAAAGCACCAAATTCCTTTTTTATGATGTGATCCTGTTAAAGGTTGGCTACAATCATTCCCCATGGTCCCACTGTATTTAGAACATAGCCATCCTGACCACAAATAACGTGCCCTGCTCATTCCAAACTGAGGGGGAAATGGTTTGGGAGCTCACAGGGAGCTTTAAAAAGAAGCAGCAAAAAACAATAGGAAACAATTTCATGAGATATAAATTACAGCACCATTAAAGTGGAAGTAAACCCTCCTATCATTTTCAGCCAAGGAAGCTGCCATCTTGACCTCTGGCATGCCGGGAATGTAACTGTTTTTTGAAACTGATAATTTAATGGGTTTACTTCCACTTTAAGTGGTGGATGTGTATGGATTAATTATGGAGAAAAAGGATATCATTTAGTGTCACTTTAACTTAAAGCAGAGGTACTGTAATGTGTGGATGGGAGCAACCAGCATTGTAATTTTTTCTGCTAAAGCGAGGAAGACTGAGATGCCCAGATCTGGGTAATCAATAAACATAGCCAAGCTTTTACCAAACTTTTACCAAACCAAATAAAAGTCCTACCATTTATTATTCTGTAGAAATAGCTGTTTGTTTGTCTGTGTCCATTTGCAAAGTGAATGTGAATGCGAGTGATTTCATAACTATCACTCAGCTGCTGCACCTGCAGGGTTTTAATTAAAAAAAAATATGGCAGGGTCTGAATCCCTTTAGATGTAATTTCCCATTGGGAATATCTCACCAAACATGACATTTTTGTTGCAAGGGGTGCCCACAATCTGACTTGTATCTTCAGCCCTGTACACACGATATGAAAATCGGAAGCAACATTTTGTTTGACGAACGGTCTGCTGATTTTTTGGGGTCATTAGTATGGTGCTTTCAACAGCCGCTTCCGCAAAAGCTGGATGTGCAGACTATGAAATTTTACATAAACACGAAAAAAAATCATAAGAGCAAGGCTATGCATGCTCAGAAACGAAAAATACATACAAAACTATTCAGCACATTACGTCACTTCCGAAGTTGTATTCTACCGTACGAGAATTTTCATATGGTGCGTAACCTCTTCATTTTTGACATGAGACTAGCATGTAACAAAAAACAGATGAACGGTTGTCCGAAAATCTGATCCGGGTGTACGAGGCTTTAGTGCGGACTTCTAGGAAAATCAGTGAGCTGATCACACAAGCGGGAAATTACATTTCTGTAGGGCATTCAATCTACCATTTATGTACAGAATGCCCCTGAGTTTCCACATTGCATTGCATTTTGCAGAAAATTACAGCGCTGCTGATTTAAAAGGAAAGGTCATTTTTAATAATGTTATATTACAATATGAATTCTGTCTCAATTGAATATGCTAAAAAGATTTTTTAAAGAATAACTACATTTTTGTGAGCAGAAAATAAATGTATAAGTGTTATATATATATATATATATATATATATATATATATATATATATATATATATATTTTTTTTTTTTTTTTTTTTAGTTATTTTAGTATTCTTTTAAAAATATTTCTAGCAAATAAGTAATAGAACTTTCTGGCAGAAAACACTTATGAATTCTCCTCTACCGAAGGATCCTACCTGTTGGCAGATTTTAGATTTTTTAGGATTACTTTGGCTTTAAGCATATATAGCACGCATGTAATATATTGCAGCTTGACAGTCTTTAGATGTGGTGATTGCAATAGTTTTTCTTATTCAGGCTTCTTTGATTTAATTTCACCTGCTGTTTCTGTTAATAACATAAGTCCTTTCCTGCAGTGACAACACTCACTTACTATCATGTATCTATGGAGGTGTAAGCAAAACAAATCCTTTCCTGGATTGACAAAATTCAGTTACTATCATGTATCTATTGAGGAGCAATGTTGTCACCATAGGACAGGATTTAGAGTTGCCACCTTTTCTTCAAGTCAAATCCGAACACTTTAGCTATGAACAGTAATATTTTTTTTTTAATAGTATGAACTATACATATATTTTGCAATTAAATACAATTTCTAATCAAATTAAGTTAATCACAAGAGTCTCCCTTTACATCAGAGTCCACAGAGTTCCCCTTTTACTTCTGAACTCGCAGAATTCTTACACTGTAAGGGGGGACTCTTCAGACTCTGATGTAAGGGGGACTCTAACATAAGGGATGCTCAGGGAACCCTGATCTAAGGGGGAACACAGAGAGGACTCTGATGTAAGGTGGAACTCTGAGACCCCTGATTTACCTTAGTGTACTCACTCAGAGGCAGGAGAGAGAAGGGGGGAGACTTCAGTCACAGACAGGGATGGATGGTGAGCTCACTCACCTCTTGGCAGTCAGCACCTCTCATCCCGATGTATCTGAGGCTGCTGAAGTGTGGGTAGACACAGAGCAGTAGGAAGAGGAGCAGATAAAGCCCCTTCTCCTCTCCCATCTGTGTAGGGGAAGGGGTAAGTGTTAGTGCTGGCTTTGGGCAGGGTGAAAGAGAGTGTAACAGACAGTTTCGGCTTACACAACTACAATCCCATAGGTTTCAGGAGCTCTGAAACCCGAGCATATGATTCCAAACTCGAACTGTCCAGGTGAATCCCGGACAGGTGGCAACCCTAACAGGACTACGGAACACCTTCTCTTTTTTACATAACATGGGGATAAGGTTTTCTATAGTCCACAGAGAAAGAAAGTGAGAGCGGAGAACAATGATAACTGGTAAGTGTACAGCACAGGCAGAGAGAATAGGAAGTTATCAGCTCATCGTTTTCATGTATTTTTTCCACTTAAATTGAGAGAAGTTCATTGTTAGGGTTTTCATACACTTTATTTCTCACAACTGTACCCAATATTTCATTATGTTAAAAAAAAAAAAAAAGGTTAAAATTAAGTATACTATGCTCTCACAGATTGCAGTGCAGATCCTGTCAGTCAGGAATGCAAACCAAACACATCTACCCTCCTAGAACTGACAGGCAGCACTGATGGGCACTGGCAGGCGGAACTGATGGGCACTGATGTGCACTGATAGGCTGCTCTGATGGACACTAATAGATGGCACTGATGGGCAGCACTGATGATGAGGTACTGACAGGTTTCCTGATTGGCACTGATTGGCACTGTGGAGGGCACTGACATGCGTTTCTGATGGGCACTGTTGGTGGCACATCTGATGGGGCTGTGCTGATAATCAAAGTGCTGATTATCAGCACAGACCCCCCCCTCTGACAGGGAGAGCTGCCATTCAGCTCTCCCTGTCAGCGCAAACCAAAGAAAGCCGTTTATCGGCAGTTCCTGGTTCACGAGATGAACAGCTGTGATTGGTAACAGCTGATCACACGGTAAGGAGCCTCCGTCAGAGGCTCCTTACTACAATCGGAGATGCATTGTATCAGAATGACACACAGCACCACTGATTGCTGTGCTGCGTGCCCCAGCATGTTATCCTGCCAGATGCCATATGACGCTCAGTCAGGATAACTGAACCACCGCCTGGCCGTTATTCTGCTATAGGCTGGGCGGCAAGTTGTTAATGTATTTTTTTTTACTTTTCTAATGAAAGGATTAAAGTGGTTGTAAACCCTTACAACCAACTTTGACCTACAGGTAAGCCTAGATTAAGGCTTACCTGTAGGTCCAAGAAATATCTCCTAAACCTATATGGTTTAGGAGATATTTACCCGAAGACAGCCACCGCTGTCTACGGCACATGCGCCGTAGACAGCGGCGCACAGGCGCACTGGGCAGGCCGCAGATTGCGGCGATATGCCGCGAGTGTCGGCTCCCGTGCGCATGCGCGGGAGTGACGTCATCGCAGCTCCGGCGAATCACAGCGCCGGAGCCGACAGACCCGGAAGTCGCTCCGGGATACATGGCAGGGGCGAAGAGGAAGACGGAGGACCGCTTCGGGGGCTTCGTTCTCAGGTAAGTTATTCATAATGAGCTAGTATGCTATGCATACTAGCTCATTATGCCTTTGCCTTACAGGGTGCGTTTTAAACCTTACTTTCTTCCTCTTTAAAATCACCTGTTGGCAGGGAAGGAGTGGAATCCTAGGTGCCACTAGGGAGAGCAGCAGTGCCACATCACAAACAAGCAAAAGATTTCTCAGCATACTTACCAGCCAGCCCGCAAAACAATCAAATTGACCCTGTCTAACAGTCTACATTAAAGTGGGAGTCCGCCGGGACTCCGCATTTTTTTTTTTTTTAAAAAGCCAGCAGCTACAAATACTGCAGCTGCTGACTTTTAAAATAGTGACACTTACCTGTCCAGCGCGCCCGCGATGTCGGCACCCGAAGCCGATCTCTAGATCGTCTCTCGGGTGCTGCCGCCGCCATCTTGGGTATGGGAATCAGGAAATGGAGCCTTTCGGCTTCATTTCCCGGTTCCCTACTGCGCATGCGCGAGTCGCGCTGCGCAATAAGGACGGTCCCCGCTGCCTCTGGGATCTGTGTGTTTCCCAGCAGGCAGCGGGGCACTTGCGGAAAGGGGCGGGCACTTGCGGAAAGGGGCGTAATCTACGCCCCTTTCCGCAGAGAGCTATCTCGGAAGTGGGTGCAGATACCTGTACTGTACAGGTATCTGCACCCCCCTCCCCCCTGAAAGGTGCCAATTGTGGTGCCGGAGGGGGGGAGGGTTCCGATGAGCGGAAGGTCCACTTTAGGGTGGACCTCCGCTTTAAAAACAGAAAGCTTTGTTTGCACACATTTACAAAAACATCAGTGCCCAAACCAAGGGACCTCTGTATATAATGTGGTCCTAACTCAAAATTTCCAGAGCCTCCATTGAAAGTGCACTATATAAGATGGGCTAGATTAAAGACAGGTATGCTTGAAGGGAGCACACACCTCCTTAAAGGCACAGGGACACACTGTATATACTGTGGTCTGGTCCTAACTGTAATTTTTTTATAGCCTCCGTAGAAGGATCACATATGCAGTAAGTATATTTCTGTCAGTAAATGACTTTCTGCAGTGATCTTAGTTAGGGCAGTGCTAATAATTAGGCATACCCCATTGTTTTTGGCCCGCATTTGTGAGTGGGTAGTGTATGGAGAGGGACCCTGTCTGGCAGGGACAGAGAATTACAGACAGGGAAAGGTTCCTCTGTGACGAGGGACAAAGTAAGGGCCAGTACTATGTGCTGCAGCTAGTTCAGAACTCTAGTACCACTACTGCCACTTGCTTTTGGCCTCTTGGATCCGCTGCCTGTATAAGCCACCTGCCATCCCTCCTGCAAATGCTTCCCCGGTAAGACCAACTCAGTCTGTGTTGAGAGCCACTGTTTCTGTCCTGCACACCACTGTACAACTGAACTAGACCACAACCTTCTGGTATTAGCGAGGGGTCTTCAAAAAGTTTTTTTAAGTATATTAAATATACAAAAGTGTGAAAACTTTTTGAAGGACCTTCGTATAATAATGCTCTGCCAGTCCTGTGTCTAAGGACTGTGTAGCATTTGGCTGGGAATCGCATTGTGCCTGAATGGAGTGTTTCCTCTAACGGTTATTGAGAGTTACTGCACCTGTTATTGAGTATTACTGAACCTGTTACTGAGCGTTACTGCACCCATTACTGAGTATTACTGAACCTGTTACTGAGTGTTACTGCACCCATTACTGAGTATTACTGAACCTGTTAGTGAGTGTTACTGCACCCATACTGAGTATTACTGAACCTGTTACTGAGTGTTACTGCACCCATTACTGAGTATTACTGAACCTGTTAGTGAGTGTTACTGCACCCATTACTGAGTATTACTGAACCTGTTAGTGAGTGTTACTGCACCCATTACTGAGTATTACTGAACCTGTTAGTGAGTGTTACTGCACCCATTACTGAGTATTACTGAACCTGTTAGTGAGTGTTACTGCACCCATTACTGAGTATTACTGAACCTGTTACTGAGTGTTACTGCACCCATTACTGAGTATTACTGAACCTGTTACTGAGTGTTACTGCACCCATTACTGAGTATTACTGAACCTGTTACTGAGTGTTACTGCACCCATTAATGAGTATTACTGAACCTGTTACTGAGTATTACTGCACCCATTATTGAGTATTACTGAACCTGTTACTGAGTATTACTGCACCCATTACTGAGTATTACTGAACCTGTTACTGAGTATTACTGCACCCATTACTGAGTATTAATGAACCTGTTACTAAGTATTACTGCACCCATTACTGAGTATTACTGAACCTGTTACTGAGTTTTACTGAACCTGTTACTGAGTGCTACCAGGCTTGTTATCACTAGAGATACTGCACCTGTGTAAGACAAAGGTGCTAATGCTCATTTCTGCGCTCTCCTAGTGCAAGTGTTATTTTTGGAACTACGGTAAACTAAATACAATATTATTGGACTCTGTCCTCGCTGTTTCTTTGCGTTGGATACCATACAGCTAGCACTGCCCACACACCTTTAGTTCGTTTTTGAAATTATCCCTATGCAATACAGCATCCTCAGGATTCTAATATGAAGTGTTCCATTTTGTAAAATATTGTTTACAATTTGAGCTGCATATTCCATTGCCCTCCCACTTGTCCTGAAGATGGCAAGATGCACTAAGCGTTGAATGTTGAATGCGCTGGCCTGAAAACTCACAAACAAGCACTTGGCTTCTTTGCCTGCCCACGCATTTACAGTTCTCTCTCCTTCCCTCTCGCAGAATGCTGATCCGCAAGAGAAAGGAAAAAAAGCCTGTTGCGTGTTCGGGAGTTTCTGGGGCCATGCATTCATCTGCAGGACAGGGAGGAACAAGCAGCTTAAAGTGGAACTTCACCTAAAAAAGGAAGGCCCACATCTCTCCCTCCTCCACTACTTATGGATGGGTTTTTTTTTTCTTTCTTCTACCTATTTCTGACAGGTACCTGCTCCACTCCAACTCCACCTGTCCCTCCTGCAACCTCCTGGGACATATACCAAGTCCCAGGGGGGTGCGGGTCCATTGAGAAAGTATAGCATTGAGCATGCATACACAGTGGGAAGCCAGCTGTGAAATGCCAGGAAATCGCAGCTGGCTTCCCACATCCAAGATGGTGGCATCGGGTACCCAAAGCCTGGTGAAGAACAGACACGGGTGGGGGCGAAGTCTTCTTTAAGAAGTAAGTATTCTTTTACAAAACAGCACTGCATATTATTGTACTGAGGACGCTGTAATGCAAAGGGATATTGTTGGCAAATGTCATTAAAGGCTGACTAATATGATATAAAGATTCCAAAAACTGAATGAGAATTAGAATATAAAAATGGCAGTAGGAAACACCTTTAAATGCAGTTTCCTAATGGAGACTATTAGTGTGTCCAGGAAGAAACCTCTGTAAACAGACCGACACACGATTTTTGAGCCAGGAACATGAAAAGTAGAATTGTATTAATAGAATGAAATACAATGTAGTCATGAGAAGAAAGACACATAGAGGATGGGGCATCAGTACTGGCAGAAAAATTACTGGTAACTATAATGGATGGGTATAGTTGTTTTATGGGATAAATCGAATTGTTGACAGAGAATCAAATTACCGTACCAGTGCTCAGCTCATGTCAGCACTTGCAGGATTTATGCTCTTTAAAGAAGCATTAGACTTCCTGTATATTCAACATTGTATAAAATTGCAGGTAAAAGGAAATAGGAATAGCTAGTATTGGTGGCAAATACAGACCACCTAATAATGATGCTTTTGTTTTGTTTTTAACCTAAAGATGAATTCCAGGAATGGATATTTTACACATAGCTACATCAGTCCAGCTTGGACAAATGTAACTATGTATGTACCATAAAACAAGAGAACTCACCCAAGCTTTACTGTTATAAGGTACAGGGGTGTGTACAGAGTGCCAGGGCGCTGGCTAATGAAGTTAACAGTGAATCCATAGCAAGTACAAGCCGGTGATGCAACAGCTTCTTCATTGAAAAACTTTCATTTGAGCATTATAGCAGTAACAGAATCCAAGAATTCTGACGTGTTACTATGATGAAGGCTTAGGCCGAAACGTGTCAGCATTCTTGGATTGTGCTATAGAGCTCAAAAGTTTTTCAATGAAGAAGCTGTTAAGTCACCAGCTTGTGCTTGCTATGGATTCTGGATTCTATGTACACTATAGACAATACCTGGCTGATGCCCCTGGAAGCTGGAAATCACTGAAGTAGACATCACTACTCCAGTACTTTCTTCTTGCTTCTGGCTCCCGTGGTGAACAGCTGCCCTGCTGCATTGTGAACAAAGGAGATCAACTGCATGGCACAGGCACCATTCAAATAATTCTTTGCATTTTCTGAATGAGTGCAAAGCGTTCTTTGACTGGATGAGGTGGAGAGAGGTCACACTCCCCATCTTGTCAAATCAGAGAATGCTTTGCATTTATCCATAAATTATCCATAAAATATCAAGCATTTTCTGAATGGCACCTGTGCTAAACAGTCGATCCCCTGTGTTTACAATGCAGCAGGGCAGCTGCTCCGCACGGAACCTGGAGGAAAGTGGGGATCAGTGCCATACTTCTCAAATTTCTGAAATGGGAATGAGGGACACCTATTAAAAGTAAAATAAAAGTATGTAGGCATAGGACACCCCCCCACCACGCCCCCCTTAACCACTTCCCGACCGGCGGGAATATTGGCTTACAGGTACGTCTATTTTTATATGCTGCTCTGCCATCGCATGCGCGCCACCGATGGCACGCTCGCGTGCTGGTCGGGACCCCCATGAGTCTGGTCGCGGGTCCCGCATACTCAATCGCCGTGGGGATACCCGCGGTCGTCTCACGGGGCGGCTGAACGGAGAGATGCCGTTGTAAACAGCATCTCCCCGTTCTGCCTAGCAAGAAGTGACGCTGATCTTTGCTCCATGTGATTGGAGCACAGATCAGTGTTCACTAACACACAGCCCAGCCCCCCACAGTAAGTAACAAACCCCTAGGACACACTTAACCCCTACACTGCCACCCCCTGGTTAACTCCTTCATTGCCAGTGTAATTTACACAGGAATCAATGCATTTGTATAGCATTGATTGCTGTATAAATGACAATGGTCCCAAAAATGTGTCAAAAATGTCCGATGTGTCCGCCATAATGTCGCAGTCACAATAAAAATTGCTGATCACCGCCATTGCTAGTAAAAAAAAAAAGATTAATAAAAATGCCATAAAACTATCCCCTATTTTGTAAACGCTATAACTTTTGCGCAAACCAATCAATAATCGCTTATTACCAAAAATATGTAGAAGAATACATATCGGCCTAAACTGAGGGAAAAATATGTTTTTTTATATATTTTTGGGGGATATTTATTATTACAAAAAGTAAAAAATAATGCGTTTTTTTCAAAATTGTCGCTCTATTTTTGTTTATAGCGCAACAAATAAAAACCACAGGGGTGATCAAATACCACCAAAAGAAAGCTCTATTTGTGAGAAAAAAAAGGACATCAATTTTGTTTGGGAGCCACGTCGCATGACCACACAATTGTCAGTTAAAGCGACACAGTGCCAAATCGCAAAAAACTGGTTTGGTCTTAAGCCAGCAAAATGGTCCGGTCTGAAAGTGGTTAAAGGAGAATTGTATAAAAGAAAAGGATTGGTTAAACTCACAAGTGCTTTTTTTTTTGCACTAATATTCCTTTATATTGGATTTGGTATTTACAAGTGCAGCAATTTAGAAATTGGATGAAAAGTTTAGCACTGGGAAACAGCTTTTTGAAAGATAAATAGTACATTTTATATACAATATATAGATCAGACCAAAATGAGGGACAAATGAGGAGGAATGATGGACAGAGGGACATTTTTCCAAATCAGGAACAGTTCCTTCGAAATCAGGGACAGTTGATCACTGCAGTAATGGTGTCTACTTCAGTGATTTCCAGCTTCAATGAGGATTGGCCAGATATGGTATATACCTAGGTACATTGTCTTAGCTGGACAAATTTAACTATGTATAAAAATATCCATACCTAGAATTAATTTATCCATACCTTTGGGCTCCTTTCACATCTGGACGTTTGTGGTCGTGGTCAAAATCGCTGAGATTCTGCTTGCGATCCCAAAAAGCTCTACAAAACCGACAAATCACACCATGCTTGTTCAGGTGTCATTCGATGTCAATGGCACCTAAAGACGGGAATGGATCTGCCGAGATTGTCACATGTTAAATTGTGCTGAAATCGCATTGCGTGAAGCTTGTCACTCAAAAAGGAGCAGGGGCTTCTTTTGGCCAACAAACTTTAACCCTACAATGGCCAACTACAAAGCCGCATTGCATCCAGTGGTGGGACAGGGTCATCTAGAGCCCAGGGCAAACATGCCAAACAGTGTGCCCACCCCCAAGATTTATGAGTGTTATCTCTCTACAAAAACACTGAGTACAAATCTGCTCCCTGATGAACCCCCCCCCCCCCCCAATAAAAATGCACCCCTCCTAGCACAAATCCTCTACCACTAAAATGTTCTATACCGGTACACGTTTTCTCCCCCCATTTTAAATCCTCCTTCCCAGCAAAAATTGCCCTCAAATCCTCACACCTTGCACACATCATCTTCCCCCATCCCCTTCCCATTACAAATGTCCCTAAATGATCACTCTTAGCACCCCCCCCCCCAAAGTTCCCCTCTTAGAGCAATACTTATCCCTTGCATCCCCACCAAATTTCCCTTTCCAACACAAATCCCCTCCCCCAATCTCTTTGTTACCCCCCCCACCTCCCATGATACCGCAGTGCCCAGGGCAGCTGGCCCTCCTGCCCACCCTTTGTCCCAGCCCTGATTGCATCTCGGCCCAATTAAACTCAGTAGGCGAGTTGGACTGGCGGTACCACCTGTCATCTCTGCACCCCAAGCTAAAAATGCGACAAATAAGGCATCCCGGCTGCAGGATGTGTACAGCTCTGTCTGGCTGTATAGGGACAGTTCGGGTAAGTGCTCCTCCCTTCCCGGCCGTCCGTATGAAAGAGCATTTATGTGATTTTCTAACTCCAGACACCTAAATACACAGTTTTTTTACCTGTCAAAATATTTCTCCTCTTGTTCAGTCTTGCTCTACCTAACAACCGTTGTCTGCTCATTATGAGTTTAATTAGATCCTGATTGTCTAACATTGCTTCTTATCCCTTTCTCTGCCTGATTTCTGGTTTGTAGGTTATTTGGGGAGATGATATGAAGATATGAAAGTTAATTATGTTGTATTTAAAATGCATGTTATGTTTTCGTAATGAACTTGTAGATGAACTAATCACTATTTTTTATTTTTGCCGCAAGCGTACCTCTAACTGAGCTAAAAAATACAACTGCAGTTTCTTGTCTAGACCCCTAAGCAATGTCCTATAATCCATGTGTGTCTGTCTGCTTCTTCCCATGCTAATTTTGGCAGATCAGAATCAGCTCATCGTAGTCTTAAAGCAGTATTAAACCCAAAAGCAAACATTTATTATATTGCAGTTTACCCATTCTTAGATGTGATGGCTGCATTCGTTTACTTTTTTAGATTTTCTTTTGCTATTTTCATCTGGTAATCCAGCCAGCAATTCTGTTGTTTTTTAAAAGCACAAGCTTTCCAGTAGAATGTATCAATTTACATAGATGAGAGAAACCACTTAACACTGGCAGGGGTGATTAAAACGATCAGCTTTTATTTATTTATGCAAAACCTTTTATCTATTAGATTGTAAGCTCTTCTGAGCAGGACCCTCTTAATCCTCTTGTATTTTATTGTATTATAACTGTATTGTCTCCCTTTTATATTGTAAAGCGCTGTGTAAACTGTTGGCGCTATATAAATCCTTTATAATAATAATAATAATAATAATAATCTCAAAAAAATAAATAAAATAAATGATTATAAAGTGTATGCTGAAGTTTGGCTTCAATTTGTTAGTGTATCTAAATCTACTAATACATTTAACCAGGGCTTTTTTTCCCTCAGAGAATAGGTGCAGGAACCCCCCCCCCTTCTGAGCCCCCCCTTGTCTCCGCCCCTACCCTCCTCTGAGCACCATATCTTGGTTCCACCCCTCCCAGTACTCCCTCTTTCAGAGAATACAGAACCAAGTATAATTTTGTGGTGCTAAATAGTTTGTATGGAATTTGTTAATTATAACAAGAAAAGCACTAAGATAGGTCACCTGCAGCCAGCAACAATAGACCCCACCCCAGCAACAATAGGTCCCCCACACAACAATGGATTACCCCATCAACAATGGACTCCCCCCCAGCAACAGTAGGTCCCCCACACAACAATGGATTCCCCCATCAACAATGGACTCCCCCCCAGCAACAATAGGTCCCCCACAAAACAATGGACTCCCCCATAAACAATGGACCCCCCAGCAACAATAGATCCCCCACACAACAATGGAACCCCCATTAACAATGGCCCCACTAACAACAATAGATCCCTGCCACAACAATAGCCCAGTCCTAGAAAAAATAAACCCCACCCCAATAGTAATAGTTCCCCCATGCAACAATAGACCCCCACACACACACAACGACAATGGACTACCCACAACAAAATACCACTCCCAGCAACAAAAGATCCACCCCAGCAACATTAGACCACCCAGCAGCAATAACCGATCTTCCAGCAGCCTGAATCAATAGACCATCCAGCAGCCAGCAACAATAGATCTCTACCATAATAGTAGATTCCCACCAGCAACATAAGACTCCCCAGCAACAATAGATCTCCCACCGGCAACAACAGACCCTCACACAAAAACTACCAGTAGGTACTTCCTACCAGTGAAAATAGATCCCCCAGCAGCCAGCATTAATAGACCCTCCAGCACATCCCAGCACCCCTTGCCATTACATTAATTCAGTGCTTTCCCGCGTTCCCGCTGAAAAAAAAAAAACTGCATTTAACACTACCCTCCTCCCCAGACTGACAATGGTGCTGTCTGCTGTGCCCCCTGTTCTCATTCCTCCAGAGTGGCGTCTTACTAATATAGGAGGTGTGTTAGTGGCCAGGTCACCATGTGAAAACATAGGGTACAAAGTAGGGTTGCTACCTCATCCTTATAAAACGAAACACATTATTTACACAGGTTTTGTGGCAAATTTAATGCAGATAAGGCACTTAGTGAGTTTAATTACCTCCATCAGCCACATAACCTGTGTAATTAATATGTGTTCAGTTTTAAAGGGATGAGGTGTCAACCCTAGAAAAAAGCCACAGAAAAGAAAGCTGATGCAACCACCACCTCTAATGATTGGTAAGCTGCAATATATTACATTTTTTGTTTTGGATTTAATACCGATTTGTGTACCTAAAAACCTATCGATAGCCAGCTGATCTCTTATTAGTCCTTTAGGGCCCTTTCACATTGCTGCCATGTGCTTTTCAAAAAACACATGCAGGAAAATGTAATAAAGCAGTAAAGTCACTTTTCTGGCCGTACGGCTTTAGCGTGGCTAATTCACGAAAGCCTGGTACAAGTATCCGTAGGTGCTCTAAATCCTGGTAGCTCCAACTACTGCCAATTTCAAAATATGTCACTACGGCTTTGACATATTCTAAAAATGACTGCCAGTTTGCTTATCTGCGAAGTGGAGGTAACCAAACTCGTTGCACAGGGGGAGGGGGGAGGGGATTGGGGTGTTGTGTGTTTATAGCTTTATTAATATATTTGAATCTGTTTTACACTTACGCTGTACTTCGTTGGTTGCTAGGATGAAGGCTGCCAGCATCCTAGCAACCAAGGAGGAAGGTAGCATTAAATTGACAGTGAGCAGAGAAGTGGGTGCATTCCACCATGATCACTATGCAGTTCAATATGCTTTGGAAACTGCCCCCTGTCATCCACTGATAGTCACAGGCAAGGCAGACTTGTTAGAAAATGAGGCTCAAAATCAAGTCAAATTCATGGCCACTGCACTTGAATGGGTGGAGCCTGGAGGGGGAACTTTGACACTAGCTTCCCATCAGGTCCACCTTGCCTTCCAGGTGTCATAGTGATCCTTCCTGTCTTTTATGTGCCATAGTGATCCTTCCTGCCTTCCGTTTACCATAGTGATCCATCTTGCTTTCCATTTACCATAGTGATTCTTCCTGCCTTCCATATACTGTACTAGTGATCCTTCCTGCCTTACATGTGCCATAGTGATCCTTTCTGCCTTCGATATTCCATAGGGACCCTTCCTTCCTGCCTTCCATGTACCATAGTGATCCTTCCTCTCTTCCATGTGTCATAGTGGTCCTTCCTGCTTTCAGTGTACCATAGTGATCATTCCTGCCTTCCATGTGCCATAATGATTCTTGCTGCCTTCCATATACCATAGTAATTATTCCTGCCTTCTATGTACCATAGTGATCCTTCCTCCCTTCCAAGTACCATAGTGATCCCTCCTTCCTTTCTTCCATATACCATAGTGATCCTTTCTTCTTGCCTTCCATGTACCATAGTGATCCTTCCTTCTTTTCTTCCAAATACCATAGTAATCCGTCCTTCATGCCTTCCATGTACCATAGTGATCCTTTCTTCCTGCCTTCCATGTACCATAATGATTGATCCTTCCTCCCTTCAATATACCATAGTGAGCCTTCCTTTTCTTAAATCTCTCTCCCTAATGGTTTGTTCACTCTGGAACACAGTGCAGGAAAGGCGCATTCCATGTGACTTTCCCACACTGCACAAAACTATGCTGCCATTGTGAAAGGCACACGGGTGCCATTAATTGTGGCCACCAAACCACATGGTACTGCATTATGTGGTTTAATGTGGTACAATTTGAAAAAGCAGTGCTTTGCAGAATGTCCTAATTTAAGTGGTTCACGGTTGGTGGGTAGTAATGCCTGCCAATGCATCAGGGGATATAATTCCTGCCGCAGTGATGAAGCAAAGCATTGCGGCTGCAGCATGTGTACACTCCCAGCTGCTGCCTCTGCAGGTAAAGGAGGAGCACTTGACTAGGTTGTAAAACCCTGTGGTTGAGCCACGGTTTTAGCACCGCTACAACCAGTAGTGTGAATGAGCCCTAAGAGTTATGTTGCATATTTCTGACATTTGAGATAAGATTTCCTTCTGATATTAATTTGTTCAAGTAATGCTGCACTGTATACAGCAACTCGGCTCAGTTTCTGTTTAATAATTCCTCTTTAAGCCACTCCCACTGTTAGGGGCAACTTGACAATGACCATCATTTGCTACTATGTGTTGCACGTACTGCAGTATTTATTTTTTTTCTCCATCCCAGGGTCTTCAGGTCCTCTGTCTGTTTTCAGTGTATAGAAAACCAGATGTATTGGAAGTATTTTTCTAAATGATTGTGTTGAGTTTTAGATGTATCCCTGAGACTGTAGCTTGTGGCACAGCAATCAAATCATATTTTATAGGCACAAGGTTGTTTAACCATGGCATTAAGCCCCTCCCACTATCATGTTTGGACACACCTGCTTTTTTCTGCAACCTGCCGCAGGTCACTATCTCCCAGATATGTCCTTCATTCTCAAGTTCAAAAGTTGGGAGGTATGGATTCATGCACCTTAAGACAGGTACCGTATTTTCCACATCATAAGACACACTTTTTTCCCCCAGAAATATGGGGGAAAATGTCTCTGCGTCTTATGGAGCGAATGCATGCTAGGCACCGCCCCCCACTGCTGATGGCAACGCCCCCTCGCCGCCGATGGCAACGCCCCCCGCCGCCACCACCAAAAGAGAGGCAGGAGAGCAGAGGACAGATATCTGAAGCCCCTGTGAGCAGAGCTGGACTGTCCTACCGGCGAATGCAGTGCTCTCCTCTCTCTGTCCTCCGGCGCTTGTATGTCACAGAGCTGGGTCTGTGTCCAAAGGTCCCGCTCCCCTAGACCGGCTTGTGTGATAATAGATTGAATCAGTGTTCCGCCTATCACAAAAGCCGGTCTAGGAGGGCGGGACCTTGCACACAGACCCAGCTCCGTGACATACGAGCGCCGGAGGAGAGGACAGAGGGAGGAGAGCGCTGTGTTTTACAGAGGCTGCAATGGGCACAGATGCTGCAATTGGTGGGCAAAGATGCTGCAGTGGTGGGCATATAGAGGCTGCAATTGGTGGGCAGAGAGGCTGCAGTAGTGGGCAAAGAGGCTGCAGTGGTGGGCAAAGAGAGGCTGCATTTATGTGCAATGGTCAGGTCGCATTTATGGCAATGGTCAGGCTGCATTTCATGGGCACTGATTAATATTTTAGAACACCATTTGGTTCAGAATATTTTTTTTTCTTGTTTTCCTCCTCTAAAACCTAGGTGCCTCTTATGGTCAGGTGTATCTTATGGAACGAAAAATATGGTATATGAATCAGGGAGAGGCCCTATCACTCCCTACGCTGCACCCCAACACAATTCTAAAGTGTGTCTATGACACCCTTTATGAATTCCCCAGATGAAGTTTATCGTAGAAAGTTGCAGGAATATTTGAAATGTAGTTGATTACCTTGAGCCCAGAGAAAATAAAAATATAACTTGCTATTTTTTTGTTGCTGCAAAATGTGTTACTGGCATGTGACATGTTGCATGTTTAAAAAAAACAGTTTTCCTTGCCTTCGTCTGTAGTAAGGGAATTTCTTGGACTCCCTAGTGACGTCATTAGGACATTGTAGGTGTAATAAAGTTGGGCTGTCCCAGTTACCCCTCTGACTGCTGTTGGGGGCAGAAAAGCAAGTAGAATTTACACCTTTTTTAATGTAATATCTGCTTCTTAAAATAAGAATCATGTTACCCCAAAATGTAAACTGGTAAAGAAGTCCGAAGGACTCCTAAGTTTATTATTGGATGTTATACCATGTTTTTAATGAAAAATGAGGGCAGGTTTTATACTGCACACTCTCCAAAATTTGCCTATAAAAGAAGTGATTGCTACACATTTGTTTAATTGGAACCGCAGTGAATTGTGGTGTGGGATTCATGCGCCCAAGCTACCCAAGATTGGATCAGTTACTAATAGGCTGGAATAAAACTTTGTAGCTGTGGGGCAACCTCTGGTTAGCTTAGCTGGCTGGCCTACCTAGGGATATGTTAGACAGGTTGAAATTATTGCTTTACCCCTTTTACCACTTTCATAGTTTCATAGTTAGTTAGGTTGAACAAAGACACCAGTTCAACCTGAGTGAGTGTCTACAATTGTCCCTTTTTCCCTATACATTGCTATACCCACATCGGTCCCTATCCTCAAGGAGCCCGCAATCCAAGGTCCCCATTCATATACTAGGGCCAATTTTGGACAGAAGCCAATTAACCTACCTGCATGTCTTTGGATTGTGGGAGGAAACCGGAGTACCCGGAGGAAACCCACGCAGTCACAGGGAGAACATACAAACTCCAGGCAGGTAGTGTCGTGGTTGGGATTTGAACCAGCGACCTTCTTACTGCTAGGTGAGAGTGCTAACCACTACACCACTGTGCCACCCTCTATGATTTACTATGTATATTTTTTCTATTTTCTTTACAATGGGAATGGAAGGCACAGTAAATCCATGAACGCATGTAAACTCATAACAGTGTGCATTACAACTACATGAAAATACAAGAAATGTAAGTTAAACTGCATGCAATAACATGTTATACATACGAGCTATTGTCTGTGAACAGGTGTGAATTTTCCCTTAGTGGGAACTACAATACAAAGGATGCCTACTGACTCTATAATACATACAGCCATTCTCAGCCAGGGTTTCACGGAACCCTAGGATCTCTCCAGAGGTTGCCAAGAATCCCCTGAGCTGCCATTGACTGACCTCTCATATAATGATGTATGCATAGTTCCCAGGGCCATCTTTAATATTGATGGGGCCCTGGGCAAAAATTTTCTTGAGCCCCCCCAACCCCCCCCCCCATGCAATTTCGCTCTCCACCTGCTCTGATACATATAATAAATAGCAGCTAGACTTAAAATCAGTTTACTGTATCAGATCAGGCAGCAATTGAGATTGTTTGCCAGTGGTTACAGCATATCATTACTGCTTAATGACTGGTTGCTAGAGGTTACAGCACACATTACAGCTCACTGATTAGTTGCTAGAAGTTACAGCAAATCATTTCTACTTGTTAATTGGTTGTACAGTAATACTGCTCAGTGATTGGTTGATAGAGATTTCAGCACATCATCTCCTCACTGCAGGGGAGCATGATACACATATAAATGCCACCTTTATTTACATATCAATGCTGCCAGCCACAGCTATTTACTTAGTAATGCTGCCGCTATTTACATATGAATGCCGGTTATTTAAATGTAAACACGGCGTCTGCAGGTGAGTCATCTGTACACAACAGGGCAGAGCTGGGCAGCATTAGTACCAACACTGAGATATCGGGGCACAGAGCTGGACTAAAACTTCAAGGGAATTTAAACTGGGATAGTTGGCAAGTATGAGGCAGCTGCTTTGGGCCTCATAACAATGACAGGGCCCAGGGCAGCTGCCCTTTTTGCCCTGCCCTAAAGACAGCCCTGATAGTTCCAGAGCCAAAGACACTTGGCACAGTGACATCAGAGATCTTTTTAGCTGTCTGTAAGGGTTGCATTCTTCCAACTGTCCACGAATATATGGAGCATTTTTTCCATTGACCTACAATTGATTAGTTTTAACAGGGGTTCCTTGAGTAGGGTTCCACTGGGGTAAACATTATGAGACAGGCTGCTTTAATACATCGACCACTAAGATAATTTAGGGAACTGTCTGCTTTTACCCTTTGGTGACCAATTTGATTGCTGTTTATCAAAGTTTCACTTGATTTTGCAGCTGCAATCTGATCGTTTCCTATGGAGCAACACAAGCAGTTCTTACTTTGTATTTTTACATAGTTACATAATATAGCAAGTCCAACCTATGTGTGTGATTGTATGTCATTATTACATTGTATATCCCTGCATGTTGTGGTCGTTCAGGTGCTTATCTAATAATTTTTTGAAATTATAAATGCTCCCCGCTGAGACCACCTCCTGTGGAAGGGAATTCCACATCCTTGCCGCTCTTACAATAAAGAACCCTCTATGTAGTTTAAGGTTAAAACTCTTTTCTTCTCATTTTAATGAGTGGCCATGAGTCTTGTTAAACTCCCTTCCGCAAAAAAAGTTTTATCCCTATTGTGAGGTCACCAGTACGGTATTTATAAATTGAAATCATATCCTCTCTCAAGCTTCTCTTCTCCAGAGAGAATAAGTTCAGTGCTTGTAACCTTTCCTCATAAATAATATCCTCCAGACCCTTTATTAGCTTTGTTGCGCTTCTTTGTACTCGCTTCATTTCCAGTACATCCTTCCTGAGGACTGGTGCCCAGAACTGGAAAGCATACTCCAGGTACGGCCGGACCAGAGAATTATCATTTTATATCTGGAGTTGATCCCTTTTTAATGCATGTCAATATTCTGTTTGCTTTGTTAGCAGCAGCTTGACATTGCATGCCTCTGTTGAGCCTATCATCTACTAGGAGCCTCAGGTCCTTTTCCATCCTAGATACCCCCAGAGGTTCTCCCCCCAGTGTATAGATTACATTCATATTTTTGCCACCCAAATGCAATATTTTACATTTTTCGACATTAAACCTCATTTGCCATGTAGTTGCCCACCCCATTCATTTGTTCAGAATAATTCTTGAATTGTCATGACATTTTCCCGAACCATTCTTCCCTATATGATTTCCGAGTCGAAAGGATACTTTTTTCTTTAAAAAAAAACAGTAATACAATAATGAATGATGATGTCATAAAAATGGCTGTGATATTTTCATTGTACATGTGCCCCTGGAGCCACTGCACTTAGATGGGCATTACGATATCATAGAATAGTTACATTTGGAAGAACTGTGCCTGATTCTGTGGCAACATTAGGGAATGTAGCTTATCACAAACACAAATTATAAGCTAATACAGTGTGCTTATTAGGAAACATAACGTCACATTTAACTCAAATACCTTCTCATAACACTGATGCACCATTAGTGAAACACCCCTCGAAAAAGATGTATGAAAAGAATGACAGAATCGCTGGATCCAAGATTCCTTAAGGCAGTTAAAACGGTCTTTAACCATGTGTGTTTCCTGCAAACATATTATTTTAGCCTAGGACTTACGGATAACTGAGAATACTTACAGTACCTGTTCTAAATCTCCCTAAATGATGCAACAGGTTCATTTGTATTAGGAAAGAATGACGTGCATTTCAAGATAATTTTAACCTGTAAGCGTTAAATAGACAGATTGGGATGGAAATACATTTTCACTAGTAATGTTCTGAGCTGATTAAATGAAATGATGTCTTGGCTGAATGAATGAGTCACCACCAGGCACAGATGGATTATGTTACCCACTGACGTCATGCTTTACTAGTGATGATCCCATTTCGGGGAACCTGCTATATAGGAAATGTGAGCTTGGCTGAGTTGATCTTTTCTGCTTTTTGTCTCTTTGCCATGCATGAAAACAGAGAGATCAAAGATCTTTTATACAAGTTAGCCAAGCAAGTAAACATAATATATGAGATCTCATCAACTTCCACTGAAAAGCTCTTCCATAAACAGTGGTTTGTATGCACCGAGAACCATTCTTCTTCTCATGGCTGCTGTAACCAAGGTTGATTTAATTCATAGTAAATGTGTTTTTAACACTAAGGGCTCATGCACACAGCTATAAGGGCTCTGTACAGCGTCGTGAGCATGCATAAACACTTTCCCGTCACTGCTTCCACAGCCACCTATAGACATTGATTCAAAGATGAGAACAATAAATAGTAGGCATCTCCTTATTGCCTTCTCCATTGTGCTCCAACTACACAAAAACAATACCACAAATAATATATCAGTATTACAAAACCATTTTAGCTGCTCCTTTAAGGCTTAATGTACACAGGGCGTTTTATAACCTCTCCTGAACGTGTTAACTTGACAGATAGTAACCAACGTTTAAAAACTTCAGTTTTGCTGCATTTGCCCTTAGAATCGTTTTGTTTTTTTTAACCACTTCAATACTAGGCACTTAGACACCTTCCCGCCCAAGCCAATTTTCAGCTTTCAGTGCTGTCGCACTTTGATTGACAATTGCATGTCATGAAACACCGTACCCAAACACATTTTTTATCATTTTGTTCCCACAAATAGAGCTTTCGTTTGGTGGTATTTGATCACCTCTGCGATTTTTATTTTTTGTGCAAATAAAAAAACAAAACGAAAATTGTGAAAAAAAAAAGTTTTTCTTTGTTTCTGTTAAAATCTTTTGTAAATACGTTTTCTCCTTCAATGATGGGCACTGATATGGCTGCACTGACGGGCACTGTTAAGGCAGCACTGATGGGTACTGATGAGGGGGCACCAATGAGATGGTACTGATGAGCTGGCACTGATGGGCACTGATGATGGGCACTGATAGGCGGCACTAATGGGCACTGATAGGTGGCACTGGTATGCAGCACTGATGGGCACTCATAGGCAGCACTGATGGATACTTACTGATGGGTGGCACTGAAGGGTACTTATGGGTGGCACTGATAGGTGGCATGGATGGGCACTGATAGGTGGGAACTGATGGGCATGGATGGGCACTGATGGTGGCACTTCTGGACACTGATGGTGGCACTGCTGGACACTGATGGGTGGCATTGCTGATTTCATTTGATTCATGATGGTGCCAGTCAGTGCCTATTTGTGGGCACTGATTGGCACAGATTGGGCATTCATTTGTACATGTGGATGGCCATGGGGTACATACCTGCCCACCCACATGTTGCCCACTTCCCTGGTGGTCCTGGGGGCTTCCCTCGTGGTCTAGTGTGGGCATCTGAGGGGGGGGGGCTGCGCTGATAAACAATCAGCGCAGACCCTCCCTGTCAGGAGAGCCGCCGTTCGGCTCTCCTCTACTCGCGTCTGTCAGACTGAGTGAGGAAATGCCGATCAATGGCTTTTCCTGTTTTTTTATCGTCATCAGCCATGATTGGACATGGCTCATCATGTGGTAAAGAGCCTCCGCTGGACAGATCCACTTACCGGACGTCAATCTGCTATTGACCAGGCAGGAAGTGGTTAAATAGTAAAAAATTAAAAATGCCTGTAAACAAAATACAGCTAAATGTGCGTTACTGCGTTTACACGCAATTACAAGCTGTTACAGGTGTTTCAAATGCTGTCCTGAATGCATTTTTTGGCCTTCCAATAAATGGCTTCAGCCAAACACTAACCACGAGTGAAATAAATGTTTTTGTGTTATCATTCATATTCTTTGAAAAATGGCCAAGAAATCATAAATTCTGCCAGGGTATGTAAACTTATGAGCACAACTATATCATATCATATCATAACATATATCATATCATATCATATCATATAATAGAAGTTCTCCTTACCATCTATGTCAAGATTCCTAGGATAGAATCCATGTGGATTTGGCAATGTTCTAGTACACAATATCTTCTGATTGTTCCATCAGACATTTGAGTATTCCTTTATCACAGGGATATGCAATTAGCGGACCTCCAGCTGTTGCAGAACTACAATTCCCATGACGTGTAGCAAGACTCTGACAGCCACAAGCATGACACCCAGAGGCAGAGGCATGATGGGACTTGTAGTTTTGCAACAGCTTGAGGTCTGCTAATTGCAGATCCCTGCTTTATCCTTTCAGCAGGTACATTGGCTGGATAGCAGATGTTGTATTAGCTCCCACTAGATGTGTAGTCACAGTTCTAGCTTCTCTATGGTTACGCAGGAAACCCATCCACATGATATCATGATGTTTACCAATTGTTAAAATAGTTTTGGCTCATAGAATGTTTTGACTGCCAAAGGGTTGCATTAGAACTATATGGGTCATACTAAAATGTGCACCCATGTAAGGACATCGTAAGTATGGGGTTCAACATAAGATCCTTGTGCCAGCTCAATGCAAGCTGACACAGTCATCAAAATCCTACATTAACCCTTAAACCCCATACACACGAGCCGAATATTGGGCAGTATCTACTGGTTCAATAGAAATTGTCCCGGGTATTTGGCCCATGTGTACGGCAGCCAGTCTGACAGAAATTGGCTGAACGTACAGCTTCTGTTGAAGAAGCATGGCTGAAAAAAGGTCTGCCAATTGGAATCAGATGAGCGATCTCAGATAATGGCTATGAGCGCTGACCCGAGTTTTCTGGTAGGGGGTGTCAGAACACAATAGCTCAAAGGGGGGAGATCGCTGTGCTAACATTGAATTGTTAGTACAGCAGCTCCTCCCGAGCTCTTCAGGGTTTTTTTTTTTCATTTAGCCCGCTGGGTTGAACGAAAAAAAACTGCTAGTGTGTACCAGGGCAAGTTCTCAGGAGAATTAAGAAAAGTTCATAGGAATAGGTGTTTATCATGAATTTCTGTTTTAAAATCGCACTAAGCTTCCCATTCTTTCCTACTATGCTGGGGGGAATATGATTGGATGCACACTTCTTTCTACAGACACTTTAGTAAATAAGTCCTTCTGCAATTTTCTTGTGAATGTTATATCCTCCTTGTGTGAATTAATTTAGTCTGAAAGTAGAAACCTCTTTATGAAGTCCCTAGTGATTTGAGTGAATTCTTGAAGTTCTCTATCCAGGGAAGCCCGGAAACGCAGGCTGGACGGAGGTGCAGGGCTGGCATGACTGATGCTAGGTAGCCCCTATAGGGTTAATCCTAGTGAGAAGTTAGAGGGAGGGGTGGAGCTGCAGGAAGGGAAAAGGAGAGGGCGGAGTGTTATAAAAGCAAGGGGAGGAGTCACGGCAGGAAGCGTGGGGTCACAAGGGAGAAGTTGGCCAGCAGTGAGGACGCACAGCACGAGCTCCGGCGGCACGGCGGTATCGCGGGCGGGACGGGTGGGTTTTGGCACACGAGGGGGGCTTTTGCTGGACAGTAATCACCATGGGGGATGTAGCGGAGCTTTTTGAGCGGCTCCGGGCGGCAGCGGGAACACGTGGGGCGGACTGGTTGCAGGAACAGGTGGCGGCCATAACACGTGCAGCGGCGGGGGGGCCAGCAGAGGGGGGGGATGGCACACCACGCGCTCGGCGGTCCAGGCCACCGGAGCGCTTCTCACCTGGCCCCTCCACCAGAGTCCAGCGCCCTACCAGGAGCCCGATAGCGGACCCGCCGGCCCCCCCCGCGAAACGGTCTTCAGCGGGGGCTCGGGGGGGGTCCGGGCGGAATCCTATTCGTGGGCGGGACTCGGGGAGCGGGGGCTTGGAGTCAGCAGTCACCCCCTCCCCACCGGCGCGGTCAGGGGATGGACGGAGCACGGTCCCCCTTGCGGCCGCGGTGCAGCCGCCGCGGGGGGAGGCCCGGCGGGGGAGATCCAGCGACACACCTGCGCGTCCGCTACCAGACGCGGCGGGCAGGTCGGAGCGGAGCGGAAGTGGAGCCCGGAGGGTGGACGGGGACAGGCCTACGGGGCCCGCACGGGGACGCAGTGCGGGCGCCTTGCTCGGCAGGAGGGTCGGTCGGGCCTGCTGCGACGACAGAGCATCGACTAGCACAGCTGCTACACCCCCGGGCTGCTCCACGGCCGGAGGGTCTGCTACGCCTATGCCGTCCGAGGCAGATGCGCGGTCCGAAGGGGAGCTGTCGGGTTCCGAAGAGGACGTCCTGGGTCGAGTGGCAGCGGCTGGAGTTTCCGGAGGGACGGCTGACGGGAGGGGACCCACGCAGCCAGGTAAGGGGCTTCAGTTTCCTTCTTACATTTTACCTGATGCTTTGGGGTGTCTGTCGGGGGGAGGTGGGGGGGGCGCGGCATGGGGCCGCGCGGGGGGGGTGCCGCGGGAGGCGGGCGGTTTGCCCGCCTCAGGCGGGACCCAGGGATCATTGCAGGCGCTGTTGGGGGGTTTACAGGATCTGCTGCAGAGGTTTGCTGCCGGGGCGTCCGCAGGCCCCCCGCAGGTTGCACCTTGGATGGGTGGTCCGGGGGCTGGGTTGGGCTTGAGTACCCTTCCGGGGGACGGGGCATCCCGTGGGGGTGAGGTAGTACTGGGGCCCGGGGCTGGGGTGTCAGCGTCGCTGGAGGCGGGCTCCCCCTCTGGGGTGCAGGCGCCGGTGTCCGGGAGTGTGGAGGTAAGTTCGCGGCAGGAGGCGGCGGTGGCTGGTGCATCCTCGGTAAGTACGGGGGACGACCTGACGGCAAAGGAGGCCGCGGCTCGGGTGGATGTGGTGCGGCTGGCGGACGCGGCTAGGTGTGAGGTTTATGTCTGTTACGAAGGGCCGTTGGGGGCGCATCTCAAGCAGGAGGTGCGGGAGAAGATCAAAAAGGGTGAGTATGTGGAGATCTTTTCGTTGCTTCCCTTGGAAAAATTCAATTTAGATAGGGTAAAGCCGGATAGCTCCAAAAAAGATGATGAGGAGAAGAGGCGGTACCGGCTGATACCGCGGACTTTCCCCAATTGGCTGCAGGCGTTTGCCATTCTAGCCAGCGTGATTGGCGAAACGGCGCCGGAGCATTGCTCGGCCCTGTTTTGTTACATGGACGCTATCGGGGAGGCGTATAGGGTGTATGGGGGTACGGCTTGGCTGCGTTACGACGAGCAGTTTAGGCAACGGCGGGCGGTGCGGCCTGATATTCGGTGGGACCACAAGGATATTAGCCTTTGGATGCGGTTGATGGCGTCTGCGCGGACGCCGTCGCAGTTTTTTCAGGGGGGGGCCGGGGGAACCCCCGCCTCGGGACTTCCGGCCGGGAAAAAAATGGGCGTCTGCTGGCAGTTTAACGAGGGGGCCTGCAAGTTCGGGGGGTCCTGTCGATTTAAACATGAGTGTTCCGGGTGCGGTGGCTCGCACTCCCTCTCCCGTTGTTTTAAAAAGGGCAAGCGCGCCGGGGAACCTGCGTTCAAGGGGAGCAACCCCGGTGAGGGTGGAAAGGATGCGTCCTTTTCTAAATAGGTACCCGGACAAAAGGGCTGCGCGGGTGCTGGGGGAGGGGTTTGCGGTGGGGTTTCGGATTCCGTGTTCGTTAGAAGTTGTTCCGCCGTTGGCTAGGAACTTGAGGTCCGCCCTGCAGCATCCGGGGGTGGTTAGCGAAAAATTGGCTAAGGAGGTTGCCTTGGGTAGGATGAGTGGCCCGTTCGTGGAACAGCCGTTGCCGGTTTTGGTGGTGTCGCCGTTGGGGGTGGTGCCTAAGAAGGAGCCTAACAAGTTCCGGCTTATCCATCATCTGTCCTTCCCAAAGGGGGGTTCCGTGAACGATGCCATCGATCCCGAGGCCTGCACGGTGTCTTACACGTCGTTTGACGCGGCGGTGGGCTGGGTGCGGCGTTACGGTAAGGGGGCCCTTATGGCGAAGTCTGACATCGAAGCGGCTTTTAGGCTGTTGCCGGTGCACCCGGAGAGCTTTTGGCTCTTGGGGTGTTCTTGGCAGGACCGTTTTTACGTGGATCAGTGCTTGCCCATGGGCTGTTCCGTCTCCTGTGCCTTGTTTGAACTGTTTAGTTCATTCTTGGAATGGGTGGTGCGCGACGTGTCGGGCTGGGCGTCGGTGATTCACTACCTGGACGACTTTCTCGTCGTGGGCCCCCCGTCCTCCAATGTGTGTGCGATCCTGTTGGCCACGTTGCAGCACATTGCGGATCGTTTTGGGGTGCCGTTAGCGGCCGACAAAACAGAGGGGCCGGCCACGGTCTTGAGTTTTTTGGGCATTGAAATAGACACCGAGGTGATGGAGTGCCGCTTACCGGAGGACAAAGTCGAGGGACTGAAGCAGGAGCTGAGGGAGTTGGTCGGCGTGCGGAAAGTACAGCTGCGGAAGTTGCAGTCGGTCCTGGGTAAGTTGAATTTTGCTTGCCGGATCATTCCGATGGGGCGGATATTTTGCCGACGGCTGTCGGGGGCTACGGCGGGTGTTCTGGTCCCGACCCACTTCATTCGTTTGACAAGGGACCTTAGGGAGGATTTGAGGATTTGGCAGACTTTTTTGGAGGGCTTCAACGGATGGTCGGTGTGGATGAAGGGACCGGTGAGTAATTTTGACGTGGAGTTAGTGACGGATGCGGCAGGGTCAGCGGGCTATGGGGCCTTTTTCCAGGGGCAATGGAGCGCAGAGGCGTGGCCCCGGTCGTGGGTGGAGGCGGGGTATGCGAAGAACCTGGTGCTGCTGGAATTGTTTCCGGTGGTGCTGGCTATGGAACTGTGGGGGGAGTCGTGCCGGGATCTGAAGATCAGGTTGCACTGTGACAACATGGGCGTGGTGCAGGTGATCAATCGGATGTCGGCGTCTTCACAGCCGGTGATCCGGCTGCTGCGCCACCTGGTGCTGAGGTGTTTGCAAGCGAACATATTTTTGTATGCAGTTCACGTACCGGGGGTGGAAAATAACGTGGCTGATGCCTTGTCTCGATTCCAGTGGGAGCGGTTTCGGGCGTTGGCTCCGGAGGCAGCGAGCGAGGGGATCCCCTGCCCGGGGTGGCTCTGGGAGGTTGCGTTGGAATCGCCACGGACTGGATCAGGAGGTCGGTGAGCGGTGCGACATGGGCGGCATACAGTAAGGTGTGGAAGGAATGGTTGGACTTTACACGGCTAGCGGACGCTGAGCTGGGTGGGGGTGGCGATCAGGGGCTGTGGGTTTTGTGCTTTGTAGCTAAGATCATGGAACGCTTGGGGTCGGTGTCATTGCTTGAGCGTAAGCTTGCGGCGCTGGCCTTTTGGTTTAAACTGCGGGGGGAGATTGATCACACAAAAAGTTTTTGGGTCAAGCAGGCGGTTAAGGGGTACAAGAAGGGCAATCCGCGAAGGGATATGAGGAGGCCGGTGACCTTCCAGGTCTTGCAGGTTCTCTGCGAGCGGTTGGGGGAACAGTGCACTTCGGATTATGAGGTGCGGTTGTTCCGAGCGGCTTTTTCGTTGGCGTTTTTTGGGGCTTTTCGGGTGGGGGAGCTGGTCAGTCCGGCAAAGACGGTTGGGGGGGGTCTGTTGGGTCAAGATGTGACCCTGGGAGCTGATAGGGTGCGTTTGCGGCTGCGTAGGTCTAAGACGGATCAGACAGGGAATGGGGTGGACATATGGTTGTTTGCACTGCCGGGGTCGGGAGTATGCCCGGTGAGGGTGGTTTCGGAGTTCCTGGGGGTTCGGCCGCAAGGGGTGGGCCCGTTGCTGGTGCATCAAGATGGCACCTTTTTATCTCGCTTTCAGTTTGTGGCTGTGTTTAGGAGGTGTCTGCGGGCCGGGGGTTGGGATTGCTCTCAATTTGCCTCCCACTCCTTCCGCATTGGGGCAGCCACTGAGGCGGCCAGGTGCGGGTTGGACGAGGCTGTGGTCAAGAGGATTGGGCGCTGGGAATCACGGAGGTTTCGGTCGTACGTGCGGCCACACCTGATGTGAACGGAGTTCGGGGTTTGGTTTATGTGGTACAGGTGGTGGGGGGGGGCTGTATGTGTTAAGGGGTCGTGGTCGGGTTTTGCATAGTTGCTTTAGTATTTTGTTTTTTCCTTTCAGATGGAGGTCGCGAACGCCTCGTCTGGATTTTGGGGCACTCCTATGTTTTTTGGGGTGCCAGGAGAGCAGATGTCAGGCCGGAAGGAAGGCAGCTGGGGATTTCCCGGGGGGAGGCAAGCATACGGTGGTTGGGGATCCCCGGGCTTAAATGGGAAAGGGTGGTGCCGGAGTTTCATAGGTACGCCAGACTGGATAGGCCCCCGGATGTGTTGGTGTTGCATGTGGGGGGGAACGACTTGGGGGTCCGGTCCACCAGGGACATCGTTTCGGATGTAAAGAGGGATTTTCTCATGCTCCGGAGGGATTTTCCGAGTATGGTGGTGATCTGGTCGGACATTGTTGCGCGGACCGCATGGCGTATGGCTCGCTCGGTGGTTCGACTCAACAAGGCTAGGATTAAAGTTAATAAGGCCCTGGGGAGGTTTGTGTCCCGGAATGGGGGATTGGTGATACGGCACACGGAGTTGGAGGTGAATGTGGGCATGTACCTCAGGGGGGATGGAGTACACCTCACGGCAGTAGGAACTGACCTTTGGACCCTGGGGGTGCAGGGGGGGATTGAGAGGGCTCTGCGGGTGTGGAGGGGCCCTTAAGGCTAAGGGGGTCAGCCTTGCGGGCGGTGGCGGTGTCTTTGGTCTTTGACGGGGTAAAGGAAATTAGGTGATGGAACGGTGTGGGGGGCTCATAGGTGGTATGTCCCCCTTTTTTGGTGTATCCCAGTGGAAGGGTAGGCTGGGATACGGGTTTGGTGACACTGCGGGAAGGTGGGGGTTGTCTCCGGGCTGTTAAACGGCCGGAGGCCTTGTATGGTACAAAAATTTGGTCCCGCAGTGGGTGTGGAAAAGGGTAACGTTAAAATGGAACCGAGGTACCGTCAAAGACCAAACGACTGGGAGTTGTAATTGCTGCTGCAAGATATATATATATATATAAGTATGTTCTATTTAACATTAAAGTTATTTATTTTATTTTGGTTAAAGGTTTTGGTTAAAATAAAAGGCTGCTATGGCCAATTTATACTCCAAACTCCGGTGTGGTCTATTTATTGGGAATGGGGGAGGAAAAATGGAACGGTACAGGTATGAGTAGTAAAAGGTAATATTTACGGAAGGGGTAATTACCGAATGCATAGGTCAAGGGAAGCCCGGAAACGCAGGCTGGACGGAGGTGCAGGGCTGGCATGACTGATGCTAGGTAGCCCCTATAGGGTTAATCCTAGTGAGAAGTTAGAGGGAGGGGTGGAGCTGCAGGAAGGGAAAAGGAGAGGGCGGAGTGTTATAAAAGCAAGGGGAGGAGTCACGGCAGGAAGCGTGGGGTCACAAGGGAGAAGTTGCCCGCCCACCCGCCCTTTAGGTTAAGATGCTATGTTTGTTTTCAGGTGGTTGTCGGTTGTCTCATTTTTCTTGCAGGTTCGGTTGTGGAGGTCGTCATAGCAGTGGAAGGCGGTGTCTTTGGTCTTTGACGGGGTAAAGGAAATTAGGTGATGGAACGGTGTGGGGGGCTCATAGGTGGTATGTCCCCCTTTTTTGGTGTATCCCAGTGGAAGGGTAGGCTGGGATACGGGTTTGGTGACACTGCGGGAAGGTGGGGGTTGTCTCCGGGCTGTTAAACGGCCGGAGGCCTTGTATGGTACAAAAATTTGGTCCCGCAGTGGGTGTGGAAAAGGGTAACGTTAAAATGGAACCGAGGTACCGTCAAAGACCAAACGACTGGGAGTTGTAATTGCTGCTGCAAGATATATATATATATATAAGTATGTTCTATTTAACATTAAAGTTATTTATTTTATTTTGGTTAAAGGTTTTGGTTAAAATAAAAGGCTGCTATGGCCAATTTATACTCCAAACTCCGGTGTGGTCTATTTATTGGGAATGGGGGAGGAAAAATGGAACGGTACAGGTATGAGTAGTAAAAGGTAATATTTACGGAAGGGGTAATTACCGAATGCATAGGTCATGGAAACACTGCTTTTGGCAACTCCAGGGTTAGTGTGATACCCTAAAATGTCTGCATTGCTTTTTAATCTGCCTGAATGGTCCAATAAATATTTAAAAGGACTGCAGCTGCAGCACATAGAGCTATTTAGGTCAGGCAGAAACATGTAAGTGCTGAAAAATAATTAACCTGTTCACTGTTCTATTAACTCTTCAGTGCCCTCTAAGAATTGTAAATTGGCATTAACTTGCGTCTCATCGTGGAACAGGGAAATACATCATGGAGTTCCCTCTCTAGAGCGTTGCAACTGTCATCATGTTGTCACTAGATATGAAGAAAATTCTCAGCCATCGTAGAATGATCGTAGAATGAATTCATTCATGTCAGTGACCTAGTAATACTGCTCTGCTTGAATTATTCATCAGATGATTTGTTCTTGTTTGAAGGATCAATTCAGTGAAGTTCATGCTAAAGTGTCCTATTTGTTTCATCCAGATACTGTATGTTATGTAGCTTTACCTAGAAGACAAATGGCAGTATACTGTGCTTCTGGTGATTAATCCAATTGTCAGGACCATAGGGAGATATATTTTTATCATAGAGACAAGATACAAAATATTCTGCTTTACCTACACTAGTATTGGTTGGTTTATTGTGGGTATACTAGAAGGGTGTTTTAGGATGCTATTACTGCAGCACCATGGCCTGTTGTCTACTCCGTTTTCCTCTCCCATGAAGAATGTCCCTGGGAACCAGAATCCTTGTGTACAATCTAGAGCAGCCTTTCTCAACCTTTTCAACACAGAGGAACCCTTGAAATGACTTTCTGGTCTCAGGGAACCCCTTCTAAAAAATGACTATTTCTACAACTCATGATACATTAGTGTGATGGTCAGTGGGAAGAATTCTTCTAATAACGCGTACACACGACCGGACTTTTCGATGGACTAGGTCCGACAGTCTTCCCGACGGACTTTCGGCAGAGGTTCGATGGCCTTTCTGAACTAAACGGACTTGGCCACACAAGACCAGACTAAGTCCGTTCGAAAGTCCATTCGTTTTGAATGTGATGACGTAAACAGGACTAAACAAGGAAATTCACTAGCCAGTACCCAATAGCTGCCCTTGCGTCCTATTTGGTCCCTAGGACCAGCACACAGACAAATGGTTTTCCAGATTTTTACTCCATTGGATAGATTTGAAACATGTTTTATTTCTAGGTCCACCAGACTTTTGGGGAAAAAAAGTCCGCTGGAGCCCACACACGATCAAATTGTCTGACGGATTCCGGTCCCCGGACCAAGTCTGCCGGCAAAGTCCGATCGTGTGTACACGGCATTAGACTTGAGTCATTGGGAAGAATTACCCCCTTACAGATTGCTAAAAGGATCAGTGGTGTCAGTGGGAAGGCAGAAATTGCTTATTGCTCAAGGAACCCCTAGCAACCTCAGGAGGAACCCTTGCACTCCAGGGAACCCTGGCTGAGATACCCTGATCTAGAGCATAAGGAAGGTTTCAAATAGCTATACATGGCAGAGAGTAAGGCCCAGTCTTAGGCCAGAGTGTGGCTACAGCCCCTTAGTTTGATCACTTATTCTTTTGTTGAAATGGGAGTTTTTATTAAAGGCAAAAAGACTATTCACTTTGCAAAGGAAGTTGCACTTTTTCAAGGGAATTTACCCAGTGTTAGTGAATAAAGTGAAGTTCTGCTGATTCCCATCATCAAATCAACTGTAAGCAAAAATCCTGTATTTTTTTAATTTTCCCTGCAAATAATGGGTTATTTTTGCAAAGTGAAAGGTCGCCACATTCACTGAGCTCTGGAGAAAATTCTCTTGTAAAGTGAACAGCCTACTTGACTTCAGTTTTGGCACACTAGTTTTGGTATCCCTGGTGACAATCAGGAATTCCTTCACTTTAGAGGGATTTTCTTTTACTTCCTGTTTGGCTATGGGACAGGAAGTGAAAGGAGATTTCCACAATGGGACACAGATTGCAAAAATAAACCTTACAAGGGTTATAGCGTTTCCTTACTCTATCGAAAACAAAAAAAAATGCCTATAATTTTACTTTGATGATTACTGAGTTGCATTAATTTGTGTCTTTTATATCCAACTAGAGTTCAGCCTGAGGTCATAGAAGCATGTCTAAATGACCTTCCGTTTATAAATCAACGGTAGTTTATTTTATAAGGGCAGTTGTTACTAGAATTATTATGTAATACAGTTTGGGCTTAGTTGATAGGCATATTACACCGTTTCTTACTTTCCAACAGTATAGTTTAATCATTGTGGTTTGGCGCCAACCCATAGTGTTATTTACTTTTGAAGCTTTGAGTTCATGTTTCTCAGTGATAAATACATTAAGTTTAAAGCACCAGGACTCAATCTGTAAAGCTCAGCTTACACTGAGTTGTTTTAGTAAAATAGAGGCATCATCAACCACTATTTGGCACCATAATCTGGCACATGATCAGTTGTGGCTTCATCAGGCTTTGCAGACTGGCTAGGGCTGTGGTTGACTAGAGGATTTCTGCTCACTTTACTATCAAAATAAAAGCTGGCAGAAATGAAAATTCCTATTTTTAATGTTCTTCTGTGATGTCACCTCACATGGAGTTTGGCAATGTCGCAAAAAAAAGCAGATTACATTTCAACAAGTGCCCATACCTCACTCTGACTAGGGAAATACTTCAAGTGCAATAAAGTAGATGTAAACCCAATCACTAAAATCACTAAAATCTCATATACATTTTTGGTATGTAAATATACTGTTCAAGTTGTTTTTAAGCTTTTTAAAGCTGCAGCATTCTTTGAAAGAATACTTGGTGATCCTGTCATCTTTGTACATTCTTTACTTCCTGTTATAGGATGACAGCTGTCATCCATCTTTGCTACTGTGTTATGACCCTATCACATGTGCCCATGGTGGAGACTATAAGTGGCAGTGCCGACACACAATGTAAAGGCATGGTCTATGGTTGTCACAGGGGTTGAGCTCAAGCATGTTTGTATCCCAGTCTGAACCTACCTGAGCTGTCCTGCCAAGAAGCCTTCACTGCACAAAGGCAATCATAAGTGGCCGAGGCATACTCCACCCCGCAGCCGCATGTATACACACCCCATGTATATGTGTGGCTGTGGGGTGGGGAATACCTCTACGGCTTATTGTTGGCTTTCTGCAGTGACAGCTTCCTGGCGGGATGGCTCAGATGTGTTCAGAGTAGGATCCAAACATGCCTGAGCTCATCCTTAGTTTTCACTATTTAGAAGTCAGCGTGGACCGAACAATAATGTAGTGAGTGCATCCAGACAGCAACCGAAAGAGGTTAGAGGAGATCAGCAGCACTGATTAAAAATGATAGGCCAATAGTCTATGACAGGGGTCTCCAAACTTTCTAAACAAAAGGCTGGTTTACTGTCCATCAGACTTTAGGTGGCCAGCTAACGTTGAAAATGCCCCAGCATTAGTGGAAAAAGACAATGTCAGAGGCTTGGTGGTCAGTGGGAGTAAAAAAATGATATGGCGCCTGGTCAGTAGGAGGAGGAACGGAGCCCCATTATTAACCCCCCTGGCGGTATTCCCAAGTCTGGCTCAGGGTGGAAGTTTTACACCAAAAGCGGTAACCCCGAGCCAGACTCGGGACCGCATCGCTGTATGCAGGAGGAGGTTTACTTAGCTTCTCCCTTGGATCCAGCAATGTCCCCCGCTGTATGAGCGGCTCGTCCTCCACTCGATTCATCACGGAGCCGATATCCGTTCCCTGCGAGCGTTGCGACGCACGTGGACGGAGAACGGTGCCAAATTCAAAAAGTGAAACACACACATTACATACAGTATAATGTAATCTTACAGATTACATTGCTGTATGTAATTATTTCACATACCCTTTGTCCCTAGTGGTCTGCCCAGTGTCCTGCATGCAGTTTTATGTAATAAAAACTGTTCTTTATGCCTGGAAACTGGAGATTGTCCATAGCAACCAAAACTGTCCCTTTACATCAAAAATGGTTTCAGACTAGCTAGAAAACAGCGTTAATAAATTAGAATCACTCGCAGAATTGAGCGATAGCGATTTGTGGGGAGATCCGTCATCAAATACTGAAAAGTAATGACAGTGACAATTCTGCAACTGAGCAAATTTCAGTGTTTTTGATTTGATTACATTATTGAATCATTTTTATTATTGTTATATTATTATTTGGTATAATTATTTATAGTTATTTATTATATTATAATTTATGATTTCATTTTTCAAACTTTATCATACCCGGGATGTCTGCTAGACTCTGGTTTGGACAGATTTAAGTGAGTTATTGCTAAGAATTACAGGACTACAATATAAAACGCCAAATTTTCATGCAAAATAATTGTACCGCTTTTAGTACCTAAAATCCGAAATAATCGTACCGTCAGGGAGGTTAATGTCAATTGGAGGAATGGTACCCCATCATTAATGTCAGTGGGAGAAATGGTGCCCCATCATTGGTATCAGTGGGAAGACTAGTGCCCCATCATTAGTGTCGGTGGGACGATCAGTGCTCATTCATTGGGGGGGACTAGTGACCCATCATTGTGGTA
This sequence comes from Lithobates pipiens, assembly GCF_037356315.1. NCBI lineage: Eukaryota > Metazoa > Chordata > Amphibia > Anura > Ranidae > Lithobates > Lithobates pipiens. The sequence continues at coordinate 576,538,896 of NW_027507748.1, forward strand.
GGGGAAGGATAATTGCCCTATCAGTGTCAGTGGTAGGAAAAAGGCCCCATCATTGGTGTCATTGGAAGGAAAAATTCCTCATCATTGATGTCAGTGGAAGGAATAGTGCCTCATATCAGTGTGGGTAACAGTCCCCCAAGGGTTGCATACAGGCATCCAAAGGGCCACATTCGGCCTATGGGTCATAGTTTGGAGACCACTGGTCTATGATATGCAGTGCTTTAGTATCTACTAAAACTAAATAAGTATAATAAAAAAACAGGAAGCAAGCACTTTTTCACTTTATGAACATTCTTATTGCTACATCACTGACTCTGTAAATTATAATTATTATACAGGATTTATATAGTGCCAACAGTTTATGCAGTGCTTTATAATGTTTGCTATGTATAAACACAGGTGGGTGTGTAGACGCAAAGAACAGAGAGGTAGTCAGAGACGACATGACAATGTGACAATAACGGGAATAGTACTTCTCCAGCCTGAGAGTCTATAAATAAGACGTCATGTGATGGTGTAGTCATAGAGTGCTGTATTACAAAGCCTGGCACCTGTAGCCCCAAAGATTCAGAAAGCTACAGTACAGCTTCACCTTAACATGCTTTATGTAATATGCATCAAATAAAATCAGCAGTCATTTTTTATATTGATTCAAAATTCTCAATATACCACTGGTGGTTATTTTATCTATCAGTAAATGTCAAAATAATGTCTGGAACTCCTAGAGAACAACCCCAAAGTAAACTGTGAGTGAGACAAGAAATAAGGGCAAATCCCATATCAGTAAAGCCATGCACCCACCCTTTACAAGGGTTACCTATGGCTGGGGTGGCACAGTGGTGTAGTGGTTAGCACTCTCACCTAGCAGTAAGAAAAGTCACTGGTTCAAATCCCAACCATGACACTACCTGCCTGGAGTTTGCATGTTCTCCCTGTGCCTGTGTGGGTTTCCTCCGGGTACTCCAGTTTCCCCCCACAATCCAAAGAGGTGCTGGTAGGTTAACTGGCTTCTGTCCAAAATTGGCCCTAGTATATGAATGGGGACCATGGATTGTGAGCTCCCTGAGGGTAGGGACCAATGTAAGTGTGCAATGTACAGGGATAGGGACAATTGTAGACACTCACTCAGGTTGAACTGGATGGACTGGTGTCTTTAGTCAACCTTACTAACTATGAAACTATGTATGTGCAATATGGTTTGATTATTTGACTAAATTTTATCTAAAAAACAAAACAACTTACAGCTTTAGTCACACCACTTACCTGTGATGAAGGATGTTCATTGTTGTACAGGAAGCTGGATCCTGGAGAAATCTTCCTAGATGTCTGTCCTTTTCTCGTCTCTTTACGTGCAGCATTGCAATGGTGAGGGGAGGAGGGGGTGTCCCATCAGAGACAGGAAGAGGACAGGCATCTCTGCAGTGAAGATTTCTCCAGGATCCAGTAGGGACACTAGTTCTGGTGACCCTGAAAACACCCTGGGATTCCCTCACTTTGGAGGGATTTCCTCCCACTTCTGTTTTGGCTACGGGATAGGAGGTGAAGGGAAATCTGTCCCAATGAGACAAAAATGGCATGGGGTCATAACTCTTATGCCCAGTACACATGGTCGGAATTTCCGACAACAAATGTTCGAAGTGAGCTTGTTGTCAAAAATTCCGACCTTGTGTATGCTCCATCAGACATTTGCTGTCGGAATTTCTGACAACAAATGTTTGAAAGCTGGTTCTGAAATTTTCCAACAACAAAACTTGTACACAATTCTGATGCACAAAAGTCCACGCATGCTTGGAATCAAGCAGAAGAGCTGCACTGGCTATTGAACTTCATTTTTATCAGCTCATCGTATGTGTTGTACGTTACCGCGTTCTTGACGTTCGGAATTTCAGACAATATTTGTGTGACCGTGTGTATGCAAGACAAGTTTGAGCCAACATCCATCGGAAAAAAATCCACAGTTTTGTTGTCGGAATGTCCTATTGTCTGTACGCGGCATTACACTATCCAAAATAAGAATACATTTTAAAAAAATTACCTTTATTTCTACTTTAAAGGAGAAGTATGGTCAAAGCTTTTTTGGCCATCTCATATGGATCACAGGAGTGCAGTCCATACTGCACTTCTGTGATTTGTTTTCAGCTGACAGCAGGCTGAAGCCCGCTGTCGGCTAACATCACATAGCCAGTCCAGGCACAAAAAAGATCCCAACCATATGGTTGGTATCTACCGAGAAGCCTGGACCCACACCTGGCTCAGCCTTTCAGCAATCTGCTGAGAGCCTGAGCCGGCCCCTCCTGCCCCCTCCACAGCCCAGTGCTCCAGTGAGCGCTGGATGGGAGAAAAAGGAGCCACTGACTGACAGTCCTGGCTCTCTGTTCAGAGCAGTGGGGGAGGACTGAGCGTTCAGCTGTGTTTGATCACTCAGTTCTCATGGCAGAGATGGCGGGGGGACAGATGCAGCATCAGATCGATGCTTCATCTACCTAGGTATAATTGTTTAATTTTTTTTATTTAATTCTGAACTTCTCCGTTTAACAAGTAAAACCTTACAAGCTGTAACTATTCTCTACCCTGTGCAAAAAGACTTAAGTGCCACTTTGAACCAAAATGATTAAATAAATGTATATAGTAATTTGTGTAAACTGGCATAGCAGAGACAAATGCTATCAGATGGTCAGTGTATCTCAAAAAGCATATGTACCTAGATTCACTCATTTTCATTACTATGCTTCTCGGCATTCTTGTTTCAGGTCAATTACAGTTACTTGCTAAGTGGTAATACCAGGGGAAAAGCATGACAACTTCTGCTTACTAATAACATTTAAGGAAGGGGTAAAAAAGGCAACTCAGCCATATTTCTGTTTAAATTTGAATAGCCTTTGCCACATTTACTATAAGTTGTAAGCCAAACCGTATCCCTGAACTAGGATAGAAGAAATTAGGACAGCCTGCATCCCAAGCTTGGATGAAGCAAATGGATTGTGTATGCTGTTGTTGTATCACCATCACGTAATAGTTTACATTTTTTTTTTTTAGGTTTTTTTTATTATTTCGATGTATGCAAAGAGAGATCAGACAAATACTTATAAGTATAACATTTAAATATAATGGCAGCTACATATAAAGAAACTATTAGAAAATGTAACAATAATACTTAACTAAAGAAGTTGTTTCTGCCATGGGCCTCTCTAATTGCAATGGCATGACCACAGACACATGCATGATTGCAAGCTTTGAAGACTAGACAGTTAATACAAGCTGTGTGTGTGTGTGTTACATAGAACTTGTTTAAGAAAATGGTCAATTTCCACTGCAACCAACACTATGACCTTATAAGGACTTGGTCAGTTTGCAGTAACATTCCTTAGGTTGGAGTCAACTAAAGTGACTATCCTTGTCTTGTATAACCCCTTAACCAGGTTTAGAAAAAAATATTAGATATTGTGAGCCAACAATATGAGCTAAATATACAATTTCCCCATCAGCAGTCCACAGGGCAAACCAATTGACTTATGTACGGAGGTACTTTGGACCCCTTAGCAGTTCAGATCCCATATGCAGATTGAACAGTGGCTCTACTACTGATGCTGCCTTGCAAAGACTAGATCCCCTATCCATGACTGAGTACATGTTCTAATAGGCAAGTGAGCTTTATACTGACCCATATGCATTATGATATAACTACCCCTATTCAAAAAGGAAGCACGAGAACATAGATGGGTAAGTAAACCTTGCAGGGGAGAGGGGAACTATCAGAAGGCACTTTCATATTGCCTTGAATGGCCTGCATACAGATATTTGTAGACATTTTATATACCTAGCATACAATTCCTGGTGATTTTCCACCAATTATTCTGTGCATGGGCATTTATCCATGAGTACGACATAGTTACTGAACGTGGAGGGTTGTGTTGGGGAAATACATTGTATGTGCTTGGGCAGGTAAACACCATTGCATAGAAGCATGAATTCAGCTATTATGGCAGGTGCATACAAGTACACCAGCTGCTGCCTTTTGGTGCAGGAAAATACTGGGAATTGTATGAAAGCCATACATAATGCCTGAAAAAGTCCATGTGCATGAGTCTTGTCCTCCATGCAGAGCTAAGTTTTACTGTGTTTGCATCTTCGAGCTGTGTGTTCCAGATTCCGAAAAGACCCCGACAACCCATGGCCAGGGTTGTCAGGAAGAGGCCCTTGTCCTTATCAACATTGGGACAAGGTGCTTTGGGGTGGGCGGGGCGCAAGGCCCTCCTGCTTTCAAAGCACCCACCCCCCCATGTTGAGAGCATGCATCCTGGTACAGATGGAGGGGGGGCGCTCGCTTGTTCCCCCCTTTCCTGACCTGCCGGGCTGTGTGCTCGGATAAAGGTCCGGTATGGATTTTGGGGGAACCCCATGCTATTTTTTTCAGTGTGGGGGGTTCCTCTTAAAATCCATAAATAGGAGAAACTGCGCTGATTTTAAGGTTTAAATTACTGTCAATTGCTTGTTAGTAAAACACATAATCTCAGATTGTGATAAAATATCAGTCCAGATATATTCCAAAGTGGACACCAAAGTGAAATTGATCAACAAAATGTGCCACTACTGTAAGAAAAACTCACTTACCAGACGGCAAGCAAAACCGGCAGATGGCTATAACCCAACCAAGGCCTTTGCTTGTATAGAAGATCCTAGGTACACTTTAAATGGATGGCTGCATAAGTTCTCCAACATTAATGGCACTGCACAATCCAGGACCATAAGTTCAGCAGTAAACTCAGCAGTACCCAAGGAGAGAAAGCCAACTATAGTGTGATATTGCTTCATTCGGTAATTTATTATGTAAAAACTATATTGCACTTTCATTTAAAAAGTTTAAAATGTGCATAAAAACAGCAGAGCCGGCCAGCTACAAACAAAACCCATCCTCCTAACAAGACAGCGTGGTGACGTCAACACGTATCCTCCTCCAGATGCGTTTCGTCATATGTGATGTCAATTGTCAGGATCAAAGTCGGATCCCCATTCATTGAAGTCGGACTGATGTTGGACTAATGTCGGACTTTAAATTGCAGGTGAAAGGGTTAATCATGTGTCTAGGGTGGTCCCTTCAACCTCTCAGACCTTAGATCCAATGTATTGTATAAATAAGTACTCTGGAATCAATTCTCGAAGGACAGATAAAACCACACACCATGGCGTCCTTCAAGAATTAATTGTATTGAGTTATTACAAAGTGATTGATATAGTAAATTTCGCGTCACACAGAATAAGACATGCGCAGTAGACATCAAGACGATTACAGCTGGTCAAGACAAAACGCTATTGTTCTTTGTTCTAAGCTAGCTAAATTAATATGAGAAAAAGATAAGAGACAGTACATGATTTCTTCAGTAGCTAAAGGAATGCTGAAAAAATGTGTGAAAGTTTTAGATAAGTGTGTGAGAACAAATGAGTTAGAAGAATCTCATGTTGAGACAGTTATCTGAGAAGTTAAAGGGGTGTTCAAACTGTACATATTGTAAAATGGAAGTTTGTGAATAATAAGATGGCTGGCAGAAACAAGATGGATGCTTAACATAACCTTTCAACCCCCTCTTAAGTCATGGAATGACTTTCTACAGATCCGCAGCCTCCTGAAATCTACGGTTCTTGTTACGTTTGTTATATTAATTTACATAAAGCTGCAGATATTGTGTATATGCGTGAGAAGGTTGGTCTGGTGTAGTACATTTGCTAATACAAAGTAGAATAAGCTTGAAAATCAGGTAGCCTATCAATCCTAACAATAGTACTATGATAATCATAATCACTATGTCCCTTAACCATGAAAACATTCCACCTAAACCCAAACTAGAAAAGGGGTTCCATCCATAATTACCTATGTCCCTTGCTTGTTTCATTAATTCATTTACCTGTGTTCGGTGTTGACTAATAACATCATAGTAGTCTGGGATTTCCAGGCTAGTATTGTGAAACCATGTACAACATTCATAATCTTGGGTTATTTCGCATAAACCTGTCAGAGCTGCACTCATGCTTTCAATAGCCAATTTGTGTAACTCTAGTTGTCTTCTAATTGCTTTGAGCTCGACATTGAGTAGTCCTATATCTTGGGAGTTTTTTTCCATAACATCATTTATTAGACTAGTGTAGTTATTTAATTTGTCCATCATGGTTATGCCCCATCCTGTCCAGGATGGAAACCATGTCCATGACTTATCTGAAGTAGAAAACATAGGTGGATTTTCTCTCTTGTATTTATAAGTTAACCTATGTACTGGACTTGAAGTCACTTGTATGTGATGTTCCTGATTCTGGCCTAGGGCTGACATGACTGGTACCAACTGTGCTAAATAACACCACCCTTTCACTCCTGCGGGGATCCATGGGTAACAAATTTTAGCACAGCATACGTATGTATTGTTTCCCAATGAAAAACTTCTTAGAGAACTACGTTGGGGCTCAGTTCCAGCATCAAATGTAGGGGCGCGTACACACGGGCGGACTGTTCGCCCAACTTTGTCCGCTGAACAGTGTTTGGGCGGACAGTCCGCTCGTGTGTGGGCTTTCAGCGGACAGTTTCAGCGGACAGTTTGACGGACAAGGTTTTTCGGAATTTCCGAAAAACTGTCCGCTGAAACCTTGTTTCAGCGAACAGTCCGCTCGTGTGTAGGCTTGTTCGTCAAACAAAGTTGCGCGCATGCTCAGAAAGGATTTTCACGCCGAAAGTTATAATGCAGTGTATAGGACGTCGTATTTTTCGTCCCGTCGTACGTGCCGTTCACGTCATCGCGCACGGTTTCAGCAAACTGTTCGTCCGTCGTGTGTGCCCATGTCCGTCCATGCTAAGTTTGAGCGGACTGTTTGCCGAAACTGTTTGACGGACAAAGTTGGGCGAACAGTCCCCGCGTGTGTACGCGGCCTAGCACTAACAAGTTTACTCACAAGTATCCCAGATTGTGTTCCTGTATGTAGTAAGTTCACTAATGGTGTTGTTAAGGGATTGATTTTTGTAACTACACATATGACCTATGATAATGTTACTGGTGTGGAAGGGAATACCCTTTGAAATGTTAAATACAGACTTGGAACACATACCTATTCTGTTGGATGTATTGCCTAACTGAACACACCACTCGGGTTCATGTGTCCTTCCTAAAGTGTAAAACATAATACTCTGATTGCAGTACCCTTCTGAGACATTCTTAATACTTAAGACTAGAGTATTTTCCAATAATGACTTGAGGTTTAGAGGGACAGCTAAAAGTGGGATCTTAGCAGTTTCTGGGTGCAACTTACTACAAATCCAGCATTTTTCATATCCTGACTTTCTAGCATAAGCATATTTAAATTTTAAAAGTAACTTTTTTCCAGAAAAAATTGTTTCTTTGATCAATTCATTAGAGACATCTCTTTTACTGCGATTTCTGAGGTGAAAATCAGTATGGTTGGTGTGTATTTCGCTTTTACCACATATGTGTTTGAAGGCACCTAAGTCATCAGGATGAAAGATACAGTTAGTTATTATCCACACTGGGACAAGGATCAGAAGTAGAAACATCACCAGAAGGCAAAAGGCCTTCCCAGAAGTCTGTGGTGAAATGAGTGACATCATTGTCCTTTATGTCTGTGCTTGTCTTTTGAGGACTTAAAACACCTGCTTCACCTCTTTTCAGCCTTTCTTCAATTCCTAGGCTTAGATCAACCTTTTTTACTCTGCTGGCATGGATCCAAGTAGGACTTTCCTCTGTAAGGATGGCGGTCCTGGTGACGGCTACCTCTTTGGTCACTGGTCCGAATGGAACCTCTTGTGGCTTTCGACCTTTCTGAAGTCTCTGGACCACAACTTGATCACCGACCTGGAATGGGTGGGTTGGTACCTGTGAAGAAGAAGGAGAGGTGCGAGCAACTCTTCTTTCAACAATATCAAGAGTTTCAATCAGTTTTTTTACATATTCCTCCTGTATTTGTTCCAAATCACCTTTCTCTACCATCAAGGGATGATTAGCCCACGGTGTGGGGAATGGCCTACCCATGAGTACCTCAAAGGGGGAATAACCCGTCACACAGTGAGGGGTCATTCTGATTTCAGCTAATACAGCTGGGAGAACTTTTTTCCACTTGCCAAAATTCCCACCCGTAGATTTCCTTATCCTGTCTTTAATTGTTCTATTCATTCTCTCTACAATTCCTGAACTCTGTGGATGGTAGGGGAGGTTAAATTTCCAGTCTATTTTTAGTACTTTTACAAGATCTTGGCAGATTTTAGCTGTAAAAGCTGGGCCATTGTCTGAATTTATTTGCAATGGACACCCCCATCTAGGAATAATTTCCTGTGTGAGGATCTTCACTACAGTTTGTGCGTTTTCATTGTTGGTGACAAAGATTTCTGGCCAGCGTGACATCATGATCACTATGACCAAAAGATATTGTTGTTTCTTTCCTTCTTTGGGCATATGTGTAAAGTCTATCTGTAAATGGGTAAACGGTGTTGTTGGGTACTCAAGATGTTCATGCTTTGATTTCTTTGGGTTTGTTGGATTGTTCCTAATGCAAGTGACACATCTCCTTACAAAAGCTTTGACTAAATTAGGTAATCCTGCAATGAAAAAATCTGCATCTAGAAGTTCACATGTGGCCTGCCATCCCTTGTGACCCAGTCCATGGTATTGCGCAATGAACAGGGGGGCGCTAGCAACAGGAATACACGGCTTCCCCTCTTTGCAGATTAATCCTGTTTTAGGATCCTTTTGTACCATCCCATCACAGTTCCATTGCGCAATATCATCAGGGGTGGCAAAAGCCTGTAGTTCCGTGAGCCAATGTGTCTCTTTCAGGGAACATGGCTGAGGTGCCTTTTGTGTAGATGCGGCTTCTTTAGCTATTCTGTCAGCTAGTGCATTACCTTTGACTATATCAGTCATTTGGCCTGTATGTACCTTACAGTGCATGATAGCTGGTTTTGAAGGCAACTGAATTGCATCTAGTAATGCTGTGACTAGGTCAGAGTGTGAGATGCTCCTTCCATCTGCTGCCACATATCCTCTGCGAAGCCATATTACACCATGGTCCCAGACCACACCATGAGCATACCTGGAATCGGTGTAAATGTTTACCTCTTTTCCTGCAAACATCTGGCATGCACGGGTTAATGCTATAAATTCAGCAGCTTGTGCAGACTGATAGGGTATTGGATTGGCCTCGAGGACAGTATCCGGCAGTTGGACAACAGCATATCCTGCATGATAGACATTATCACTTGGTCTGCTGCAAGAGCCATCAAAAAAAACTGTTTGTGCAGTAGGAATTGGCACTGAAAGCATATCTGCTCTAGGTGAAGTGTCCTAATGTATTGATTGTGTACAGTCATGAGGTGGTGGTAAGTCACCCTGTTCTCCTTTAAGACCTAATAAGGCATTCAAAATTGGAGCTGGGCCAGAGTTTATGTTTGAACTTTTTATTTTCAGGTTTGGATTGGACAGGAGGATGACTTCATACACACTCAGTCTTTGTGCTGACATATGCTGAGTATGTAAAGTTTTGAGGAGTGTGGTAACGTTGTGTGAGGTGTGTAAAGTAGTGTTATGGCCCAAGGTAAATGGTGCTGCCAACTCTACAACCATAGAACAAGAAGCCAATGCTCTGAGACAAGCAGGCATGCCTTGCACCTGTACTGGAACCACCTTTGAGAAAAAAAGCTACAGGGCGCAGTCTCCCACCATGTTCCTGGGCCAGGACTCCTGCCATGGTTCTGCAATTTTCCCTAGCAAACAAGTGAAACATTTTGCTAAAATCAGGGAGGCTGAGGCTCGGGCTGGTAACCATTGCACTTTTCAACATGGTAAAAGCATTCAACATTTCATCAGACCATTTTACAATGTCAGACATTTCAGAGAGGGTTGCTTGTCTCAATATATTGTCATAGAAAGAACAGTCAGGTATCCATTGGCGGCAGTAACCAATCATTCCAAGAAAGGTTAGCAGGTCTTTCTTGGTAAGTGGGCGGGGAAGACCCACTATAGCAACAGTTCTTTTGTGACTGACTTTCCTAACTCCCTGAGACAGCACAAACCCTAGGTACTCAACCTCCTGTTTACACCATTGTAATTTTTTCTTAGACACTTTGTGACCACACTATGTAACCATTTCAATAAGGATAGGCTATCAGCTCGGCAGTCCACCTCTGAAGAACTACAAATCAAAAGATCATCAACATATTTCAACAGTACAGAACCATGAGGGGCAGTCCAAGGCCTGAGGGTGGCTTGGAGTACTATAGAATAGACCACAGGTGAGTCTATATATCCCTGGGGCATTCTACACCAGGTAAACTGGCGATTGTGTTGGTCAATCGACACAGTAAGAGCAAAGAGTGGCCTTGTCTCCTTGTCTACAAGGACAGAGAAAAAAGCATTCTTTAAATCAATTACAGTAAAACATTTGGCTGTTGCTGGAATGGAGGACAGTAGTGATGGAACATCAGGTACAATGGGTGCTATTGGGACTATGAGATCATTTATGGCCCTCAAGTCCTGTACAAATCTGAAGGAGCCATCCGGCTTCTTTACAGGGTTAACAGGTGTGTTGTATGGAGAAATAATTTCCTCCAGGATTCCATCCTGCAGAAACTTTTTCACCATTGGCACTATGCCATCCATCTTTTCTTTAGAGAGTGGATACTGTTTGTGATAGAAAGGAAATGCACCTTCTTTGAGAGTGGCCTTGTATGGTGTGCATGAAACAAGTCCTACATCCAGATCTGATGTAGACCAGACCTGGGGTCTATATCCTCAAAATCTTCTTCACTATTTTGTTGTGACAGCATCCATTGTTTCTAGAGCGACTTGTCCCTCTTCCATTTCTACCTTTAAATCTGCCTCTAAAATTTCCTCTGCCTCTAAAGTTCCCCTTCGTATTCCCTTGGAAATGTTGTGTGGAGACAGGCGACGGCTTTGGTATATCAAAACAACCTGTTGCATCTTTCTGTGAAAGAGCTTTGCCAAAGTCAGTTCTAGAAAGTGTTGACCATTCAGTAATCATTTGTTTGACTGTGACCACTAAATGGGGTTTGAGATTACTCTGGAAAGTCTGGATCAATAATGGATCCATAGTTGGCACAATGTCCAAACTGGCTTTCTGTCCATCCTGCCATATGATCCACCCAAGGGTTAACTAGGCAGCGATGTACATTCCATTTTTCTATGAAAACAAAACAATTGACTTGCTTGACTGCCACTTAGCGGTGCAGACAATCAGACAACGGTGTGAATCAGACAATACCTCAACTTAGATTCCTTTAACAAAAAAAATCAGTACTGTCCGTGATACTTTTTTATACTAATACAGCTACAATCACTTCAAGTCTGTAACAGAATAAATTTGGAACAAGTTCAAGAGTATTTCAGATACAATAAACGCACAATCTTGCTCATGGAGCTGCTGTTTTGTTTCAGACAAATTTAAACCACAGATGAATTTAACTTGCAATGTACATTAATCTGTTTACCTTTCCCAAAATAGCTTTACCCAAATTGTAGCTTTATAACCTCCGGGAATACTACTCACCAAGTATGCCTTTTGGTTCTGGAAACAAAATAGCAGTTCACATATACACACTCATTCAGCGTTATACTTTTAAAGCAAAGCAGTTATACAATCATACACATAGTTTACACAATACATTGATCATCAGTCACCAGTTCTGTCCCGAACAGAACTAAAACTCTAGAGTACTCTGTAAATTTTTCTAAGGTCACCAAAACCTTTTCTAGTGTCCCCAAAACATTATATGACCCCTAAGGTCATGACCGGTCAACTTATCTATACTTATGAGAGGTTCTATAACCCAACAGCTGTGGGATGGTAGCCAAGTCACACACCTGACACCTGGACACCGGCAAGTCAATTTCACTCAATAAGAATAGAATTCACTTACCGAGCCGTTAAAAGTAGCTTTCCAAGTCCGTTAAGGGTAAATAAACATCCATCCCGGACGAGCCACCAGTGCTGAAAGGGTTAATCCTGTGTCTAGGGTGGTCCCTTCAACCTCTCAGACCTTAGATCCAATGTATTGTATAAATTCAGAGTACTCTGGAATCAATTCTTGAAGGACAAATGAACCCACACACACACCATGGCGTCCTTCAAGAACTAATTGTATTGAGTTATTACAAAGTGATTGATATAGTAAATTTCGCGTCACATAGAATAAGACATGCGCAGTAGACATCAAGATGATTACAGCTGGTCAAGACAAAACGCTATTGTTCTTTGTTCTAAGCTAGCTAAATTAATATGAGAAAAAGATAAGAGACAGTACATGATTTCTTCAGTAGCTAAAGGAATACTGAGAAAATGTGTGAACGTTTTAGATAAGTGTGTGAGAACAAATGAGTTAGAAGAATCTCATGTTGAGACAGTTATCTGAGAAGTTAAAGGGGTGTTCAAACTGTACATATTAAAAAATGGAAGTTTGTGAATATTAAGATGGCTGACAGAAACAAGATGGATGCTTAACATAACCTTTCAGCAGGGCAAAGTCGGATCCACAGCCGTATGACTGTTGTGTCGTACCAGTGTGAACCCGGCATTAAATAGTAGTAACACAGCTGAATGACATGAAAGTGCTTAATTGGCTCGGCTCCAAACAAACATCACAGGAAAACACAATTAAAACCAAAAGTGAAGGAGTGTGTGTGTATATGTATGTGTATATATATATATATATATATATATATATATATATATATATAAAGAAAAGAAAAGAAAAACATCCACCTACATAGAAAGTTGCCTCAAGGGATATGTGGAGAACAGATAAAGCGATTAAGTCACATGAAAAGATGCATGATATATATATTGTCAAAAAAATTTGGTAATGGCTTGCCATTTGTAATCTGTGCGGACAGGAGAATCATAGCACATGTGCAGACTGTGTCATTCCTACCAGTATTCTGTTCATCGTGTGCCACCTCTGGCCCTCAAGGCTATTGATTGAATTAAGACACTTCAGCTGATACAGCTACCTGAAGACATGTCTCATTTTTTTGTGAGTAATCTTTCTCCCTTGGTTTAATAAATGACTCATTTACCACACAAGCATTGTCTGGCTTTTCACTTGCGATATACAGTAGATCAATGTTTTCCCTGGGGCCACATATGTGATCCCAAAATCATTTCTTGGAGGTTGCAAGGTTAAAGCCTTCACCTTCACTGAGCTGCTCTCATGTTCTATCTTCTTTATGACTATTGACATTTATTTTAAATGGTGAGTTTGCTCAGAAGTGATATTTCAGTGTTTAGGTAGAATCTGGTGTGTGAAAATGAAAGTTTAATCTACATATGCTTTGCTTCCCTGGTTCCCCTTTTCCTCTCTCATCAACATGCTAATCACTTTTTTGATAAAACCTTGACTAGTGTAGTCTGAATGTTCCCCTTATACTATTCCTTATCTATTAGAAACGAGACCACACCATAGGTTGGAGTAAACTGGCCACAACAGCCTTTATTAAACATAACTCAAAATTACTCCAATAACTTGTAAATATGAAAATATATAAATATATAAATATATATATAAATATATAAATATAAATAACTTTATTAACATTAAACCACATTTAAATTAACATTAACTGCCCATTCTGGTGATCTCTGACGGTGACCACACTTAAGCCAATACCCAATCACTGCGGTACACCTGACCAACTTCCCAAAGGCCTCCACCTGTGACCGGTCGGAGACAACTTCCGCCAGTGAACATAACCGTATTCCCTCCAACGTTCAGGAATACCCAGAGGGGCCGATCGTTAGATGAGCCCCCCACACCCTCAGATCCCTTCTGAGTACCTGTCTACCGTCAGAAACCACCAGAAAACACACCGCCAACACGAAAAACTTTCAGCTGCCGTGACAACCGATGAAACCTGCAAAAGAAGAAAAAGACCAGCAACAAAACACCACAAAACAAACACATAACAATAGGGCGGGAGGGTGGGAAAACTGCCTCCTCTGTGTCACACTGGGCTCCGAATGATTCCTTAAAGCCACACCTCTCCCTTTTATGTGACCCCTCCCCTACACTGAACTTGTTTCCTGCAAACCTTTTCCTGAACTCCACCCATAAAGCTTAACCCTCTGTGTCCCTCATCCACACTGTCATGTCCAGCACTCCTTATATCATTGCATTCATAATCCGTGCTTCTCTTTCCGTTTTCATTACATATCTTATCCACTTCAAGACCATGCCTATTTCTGACACTTGTTGTTTACAAGTTAAAATCTGTATTTTTTGCTAGCAAATTACTTAGAACCTCCAAAAATATTTTTTCTTAACAGAGACTCTGGAGAATAAAATCGCAATCATTGCAATATTTTATGTCACACGCTATTTGCACAGCGGTCTTTTAAATACAGTAAAAAAAAAAAAAAAATACACTTCACTGAATTAAAAAAAAAACTAAACAATTTCTTTGTATATTGTGAAAGATGATGTTACGCTGAGTAAATAGATATCTAACATGCTTTAAAATTGTGCACACTCATGGAATGGTGACAAACTACAGTACTTAAAAATCTCCATAGGCGACGTTTTAAAATGTTTACCTATTTAGAGTTACAGAAGAGATCTTTTGCTCTAACAAGCGCGGTGATACCTCACATGTGTGATTTGGACACTGTTTACATTTGCGGCGCGACTTTTGTATGTATTTTTTGGGGGCGCAACGAGCATGTGGGGACGGAGATTTTTTTTCTTAACACATTTTTTTTTCTTTTACATTGTCCCTTTAAAAAAAAAAAAATTCTGATCACTTTTATTGCTGTCACAATGAATGTAAACATCATTTGTTACAGTAATCTGTAGTGACATGTACTCTTTATGGAGGGATCTGGGGTCTAAAAGAACCCAAACCCCTCCTTTGCACTTCAAAGTATTCAAATCACCAAAATCTGCATTTTTAAATACTTTGGATTTTTTTAAATTGGCGCCGTTGGCTGTCGCTTAAACTGGAAGTTACATAATGATGTCGCTTGCGGGTTACTACATCGGAGACCCGATCAAAGCCAATTCCAGCTTTGTCTGGATCTCCGGTCAGCCAGCAGACATGCCGGCTGGTCGCTCAAGTCTTCAGGTGGGACTGGAGGCCCAAGAAGAGCGGCAAAAGGTGGTGGGAGTGGAGGAAACCTCCCCTCCCACTGCTTGTGATAAGGGTCAAGCGGCTGCTTAGCCGCATCAGTTGCTTCTACAAAACCGTACTGGGGTGATGCCTGCAGCTGGAGGAGATTGCTCACACACTAGGAGCTGACAGGCAGAGAGGGAGGGGGAGAGGAGAGACTCTAACACAGCGGGATGATGGAGGCATGTAAACTGACCACGGTATCATGGATCAGCAGCCATGATTACCGTGGTCAGTTCACCTAGGGGAGGACAAAGGAACAGGAAGGATCAACAAGGTTTTTTACAGCATAGAGAGGGACAGATTAGACTGCACAAGCACTACGCTGTTTAACCTGATTTAAAAGAACGGGATTTTTTTTTTTGTAGGGTTACAACCTTTTTAACCACCAGTGGAACATTTTACCCCTTTCATGACCATGCCTTTTTTTGCTTTTTTGGCACTGCATTACTAGCTGACTGTTGTGCGGTCATGCTACACTGTACCTAAATAAAATTGATGTCCTTTTTTTTCCCCCACAAATAGAGCTTTGGTAGTATTTGTTCACCACTCCTTTTTTTACTTTTTGCACTATAAATAAAAAAAAAAAAAAAACAATATTTTTTGCTTTCTGCTATAAAACATATCCAATAAAAATCTAAATAAAAAATCAAATGTCTTCATAAATTTAGACCAACGTATATTCTGCTTCGTATTTTTGTACCATGAGCTGTGAATATAGTAAGCATTAGCAGGGGTTCCCCGAGACCAGAAATTTTTTTTAAGGGTTACTCTGTGTTAAAATGATTGAGAATGGCTGGGCTAGAGAATGTTGGATGTCTTCCAGGCAGAAATGAGGTGGGCTCTGTCTTCCTAGTTTCAGCTTCTGATGTACACTGTAAGCCCTTGTACACACGGTCGGACATTCCGACAACAAAATCCGTCAGATTTTTTCCGACGGATTTTGTCCGAAACTGGTGTTGCATACACACGGTCGGACAAAGTTGTCGGAAAATCTGATCATTCGGAACGTGATGACGTTTGTTCGTTGTAACAGGACTACGTTGCGGCTAGTAGCCAATAGCTTTGGTCTCGTAATTTGATCTGAGCATGCGTGGCACTTTGTCCGATCGGAATTCTCTACAAATGATCGGACAAAGTCCGATCGGATCATGTTGTCGGAAAATTTTATATCCAGCTCTCAAACTTTGTTGGTCGGATATTCCGACAGAAAAAGTCCGATGTAGCCCACACACGGTCGGATTTCCGACAACATGGTCCGATCGGATCTTTTCCGTCTGAATTTCCGACCGTGTGTACAGGGGCTCTCAGTTTGTAGTGAAACCAACCAGCGTAAGCAATTTCTGTACAAGAAAAGAGTCTGTACAACTGTGGGAAGGCTGGACTTTGGCTTAAACACGCTCATGCATGGTTTATTATATTTTCTGGGCATTCTGAAAGTGACATCTTTGAAATCTAAGGATTGTCCATATGACACAGCTAATATGGGTGATCACTTTCCCCAAGTTGTATTCTTATATGTTTCTTATATTTTGGGAAATGAAACATACAGACTAGGGATGAGTGTTTTTTAAACTATGGGTTGGCAACCACATTGAGTTTATAGGCGTGTTTTGTAATGGGTCGTCATTTGACTGGGTACCTAGTTTGTCCAAGTGCAAAATCAGTGAATTAGGGGCCAGTGATATAACCTAAGAGGTGGTAGGTGGAGGAAATTGCAGAGACAAAGTCTGAGCTCTGCTACACAGGTACTGCAAGATGCTAATACTAGTTCAAATTTAGGAAAAGTAATCATTCACATTGGGCATACACAACGCTACATCAGTGTTCCAAACATCCCTATGTAGGCAATCCTATAGCTGTCAATTAGGATGCAGCAGCTGCACAGACACAGCCACTGATCCCAATGTGTCATCTGAGTGGGCCCATGGCCCTGAAAAAAGTATGTGTATTCTGAATAATGAGCTGCATTACTTTGTCCTTTGTATCTACTTGCAGTTTTTCTTTCAATCATTTTTTTTGTATATGCATGAGAATTTAAATTGATATGATGCTCGGGAATGTGTTCTCTGTTTTGAGTTTTATTCATAACTTTATGTTGGCTTTTCAAAAAAAAATGAAAAAGATACTCAAATAAAAAACAAACACATTTACTGTTTTCCTATTTTTCAGGGGCTCTTTTTTATTATTACATTGCCATTGTTATTTGCCTTTGTATTTGCCCCCAGAACCCATGCTGGGGATTGCCAAAGGTGAGCAAGAACGCACAAGGGTGGCACGGAGCCATCAAGTATTGTCAGAGTAGATAGAGTCCCAAAATGTATACATTTTAACTTAACATGAAATAAGGGTCACACTGATGGCCGCCTATTATGTTAGGAGGCACTCTGATGGACACATTTTATTTTAAGGGGCATGCTGATGGGTATATTTTTAATGTGCACATAAGAGCCAGCGTGACTCTGCCCCCCCCCCCTCAGACTCCATTGGTAATTGAAATATCACTTTTTAGATAGATTGGCCCTTTACCAGAAATAATAAGCATTCTTATATCCAAGTTTTGATCTTTTAATGTTTTGTCTTTAACAGCACTTATTTTCCTATATGATTTATATCTTTAGAATACTAATAATACAGTTGGGATTGTAATTGGGATTGTAATTTACAATCCCAATGTACCAATTGCTTGCTTTCATTAAAATAGGGAAAGTTGTTACCTGCCCTTATTTAATGCATAAAAACGACCCAATTCTGTTTGTTTATGGTTCCCAATGTCATATTGTCTGCATCTAAAATAGCAAGAGGTACAAATTTTACCAAACTCCATAGTGGTACTTGTAGTATTATAAGTCATATTGCTATTATTAGCTATCAAAAACATTTGTAAGGTTCCATATTACAAGTGGCTTTTTTACCCAAATATATTCTTGAATTCTTGGGACATTTATTATTTCTTTGGTTATTTTCCAGCAGAGTGGAATGTTGAATGATTTGTACCGGTAAATATTTAGCCATGATCAATGGAGTACAAGTTGAACAAATAATCAAATGTCTGAACGGTAGCGGTAATTGGTCCCCAGACTATATAGTCATAGTGATTTCTGCTATACAGAAATATTACTATCTGTTCTACTCTGTTCTTCATCATATAAACCCTTTAAAATTGGAATCTATAGTACCTAAATATAGCAATGTCCTGAGGTCTGTTAGCACAGCTCCAGTCAATTACAGAATCAGAAAACGAGAATTTGCTGACATTCTATGAACAGGCTGGGTGATTCACTTATATTTATTTATGTGTTTATCTGTCTACCATGAGTCATATATAATGCGCTCTTCTGACTATAAAAAAAAATGATATGCTTTATAAAACAATTTTGCTCGTAAACAGACACTGGCTTTAGGTACCCCTCCCTCAACCTCAACTACTTACTGTCATTAAAGCGGTAGTTACAGTAAGTCTGCTATTTTCTTTTTCTTTTTAGGGGCCCCCAGGTGGGTTATGCCATAATGTGCTAGTATGTACAGCAAATTAGACAAACGGTGCCTTCCAGCTCGGCAGTGTGGTCGACCCAATGGTCCTTCAATCTTTCCCCCGTCTTCCTTCAGGGTTCCATGCCTTTAGAAATTTGGATAACTGGACCGTGATACCATCACTCAAGCTCACGTGCACGGTCACATCACTCAAGCTGCATGTCCGCTGAGCTGCGCATGCACAGCTCACTGTGCATGACCACTACCTACCTGGCAGGAGGAAGCGTGTATGACAGAAGAAACTGGTAGGGTCTCTTCTGTCATAAATACTCTGCCTGTCAGCAATTCTTTTTTAAAGGAAGTTTAACCATTTTAAAGTGATTGTAAAGGTCTGTGTTTTTTTTAAAATAAAAAACATGTCATACTTACATGTCATACAAGGGTTTTACACAGAGTGGCCCCATCCCCCTTTTCTGGGGTCCCCCGGTGGTGCTCCTGGCTCTGCCTCTTCATCGAGTGGCTCCATGGAGGTGGCTGGTGTTTTTTGTTTTTTTGGGGGAGGGTAAGGCAAACAACCCCCCCAAGGAGGCCAGGTGCACCTCAACCCCCCGCCAGCTCGCTGTCTGCCGGTCAGTCAGGCACGCACTCCATCTAGGTGGCAGGCATTGGGTAGTGGGCAGTGGGGAACAGGCAACATGCAGTGGATCCTATGTTGTTTCCTCCATCAAGGCTGCTGTGTGTCTCCTTACCTCCTCCTGGGCTTCCAGAATCTCCTGTCCTTTCAGTCTTAAGACCCGCTTTCTGATTGACCGGGAGGGGGATCAGTGGTACAATAGCGAACCCTACCCTATTTTGAAGCCTACTAGAGCCTCTGTCTCTAATCCGGTACTTAAACCCCCCCATTGGAAGCCATGCATCTGGCGTCCTGCATGGGGCCAGTCACATGGATAGGGGGCATTCCATTTGGGTACTCATGCAGGCGCGCTCCGGAGTCCTGCTGCTGCATCCATTGACACAGACAGCAAGACTCGGGCCCATGCCCAGCTCCCGTGTCACTGGATTTTATTGGCAGCAGCGGGAGGCAATGGCTCCCGCTGCTATCAATCTGTCCGATGAGGACCCGATACAGCGGCTGGAGCTTCTGGGCTCATTTTTGTCACTGGAACTATACACTATATCTGGTCTTCCACAGTACACAGAACATAGAAATGCAATTATTTTTGTAAAAATAAACAGCTAAATACCTTTTCTCATTAGCAGTATATAGCAGTCTTGTGGCTTCTGTCAGTGTCCAGCCGAGCACTGGTTAAAGCTTGTAGGAGGAGTTTTCATTCTCCCCTGGCTGTCCTAAGAGGCTGCATGACCCATTGCCCTCTGTCTGGACAGTGCTGATTGTCCCTGTGCCAATCGCATGCACTCTCTCTCAAAAAAAAACTATATCAATACACAGCAAACTGAGCATGTGCAGAGTGCCTCCTAGGGCTATGGCTATTATCAGATGGATTGGGGACAGTAAAAGAAGGGGAGGATCAGAGAAGACAGGATCAAATAGCCTTTTACACAATAGAGAGGATTAACTCCTTAAGTTCCACAGTGAGTATAACAAGCATGCTTTACTGCACATAGAGACTGTTTTTTCTGTTGTGTGTTTAGTAACACTAACTTCATTGAAAATAGTTACATTTCATTCAACTTGATGTTCCTCAGCATATTTTGATGTGTTTCAGCATGCTGCAACTTGCTGCACTACATAAAAATACAACCTGCCATTTTTTTTTCCAGCACACACCAACACAGTATGCAAACTGAATCAATTGGACACAAAGCAAATTGAATTTTCTACGCTTTGGAATTGTGTTTGGAAATTCTGCCTAACACAGTCCAATGGAGACAGGTGTGATCAAGCCGTTGTATGTATATGTAAAAGGTGAAGGCACATTCCTGTCTACCTGTCACCTAAATTGCCCTCTCTTTTTGGGTCCAACAGGGATGTTGATCTCCCACTACTTCCTCTCTAATTCCACAGAAATGTGAGCGCAGGCGCAGGTGCTGCTAATTGCACGCTTATATTGACATGTTGACTGAAAACAGTGGTGGCAGCCAATAGGCTACCTCCCTGTATGTATGCAAATGTTAGCACAAATGTTTACATGCATAAAGCATAACATACACCTCAAATCGCAGCCCTGGATGCAGCTGTGTCCCGTTTCTTTTATGTTGCTAAATGCAGCTGCCTACAGATGTGTACAAAATATATGCTGTAGGCGCTGTATATTATGTCCATGTAAATGAGTCTTAAAGGCATAGGCGTGTGCACAGGGTGTGCCGAATGGGCCTGGGCACACCCTAATCACCCCATGCGCATTAACATTATTATGTGTCGATGGGAAGATGGGACAGATCTCTTTCTTACTGGCTCTGCCACAAGACTAAGTCTTATACGCATTTCTCTTTCATACATATGTAGACACACACACGTGTGTGTTTGAGCTTTAGGGTGCACACCCTAATGCAATAGCCGGCATACATCTATACCTAAAGGAGAGAGTTTCAGCTCACAGGTAAGTATGTGGCTGCAGTTTTTTTTTTTTTGCCATAAAGTTTATTTAAGTTTCCAAACCAAGAAAACTGCAGTGGTACGTTCATTTCAGATTGTTGAGAAGTACAGCAAGCATAGATTAATACAACAGTCCAGCGTGTTGCCAGTAAACCATAGCAGAGAGTTAGAAGACTACTCAAGATGCAGGCTTCAATGAATAATAGAGGATAAGGGTATCTCAAGCCGGGGGGGGGGGGGGGGAGGGGGCAGAGAATGGAGGGGGGTAACTAAAGATGGAAAGGACAATCATAGGAGGGAAGAGGAGGAGAGATAAGGGTATACGGAAGAGGTTAGGCGGTGGGGATGATCTGGGGGAGGCTGAGAAGCAATCCTTAATTAACACTCATACACTCAGCCAGATGTCCTTATCAAAAAACAAAAAATAAAGAGTGGAAGAGGGAGATTCCGAACCCTACTCAAGAGAGTCATCTGCTTCGCCTTAAAGAGGTTGTAAACCCTTAAGGTGAAAAACCTCCTGTGATGTAGCAGTGTTGCAGCAGTCCCCCAGAGCCCCCCCCCCATTTCTACTTACCTGAAACCGGTCCTTCCAGCAATGGGGATGAGCACCCCAGCTCCAGCCAGTGTCTCTGGTTCTGATTCTGATTGGATAGGTTGATAGCAGCAGACCCATTGGCTCCCTCTGTTGTTAATCAAATCCAATGATGCAGGGTGTGGGGCCAAGTCCTACTCTCTGTGTCAAGGGACGCAGCAGCAGGACACAGGAGTGTGCCCACATGAGTTCCCCCGAGGGAGAGCAGCTCTCCAATGGGGCACTCGAGAAAAGGAGGATCGGGGCCACTCTGTGCAAAACCAACTGCACAGAGGAGGTAAGTATGAAATGTTTTGCTTTTCATTTTTAAAACAAACCTTTACATATCCTTTAACTCATGCGGCCCAAATCTTGTCAATTTTTTTCGGGCAATTGTGTCTCAAATACGTCAATTTATATGGGCGGCACAGTGGTGTAGTGGTTAGCACTCTCACCTAGCATTAAGAAGGGTCGCTGTAACACTACCTGCCTGGAGTTTGCATGTTCTCCCTGTGCCTGCGTGGGCTTCCTCCGGTTTCCTCCCACACTCCAAAGACATGCAGGTAGGTTAATTGGCTTCTGTCCAAAATTGGCCCTAGTATAGCAGTAGCGCTGCATTCACTAAAGACTTCTAGAGCTGTGTAGTTGGTGGTTGAAGTTGGCTCCATTGGGGGCATGGCTTGGAGCTCAGAGCGGATGGCAGCAGACTAGAGGAGCTCCGCTATACCCTCAGCCCTGACAGCGCAATATTCACCGTAACCACCGGCGATCATGAGCAGACCCACCCGCCACAACTCTGGTAGCCGCTCCCGTCGTTCCACACCGACCCCGGGCACCAGGAGCATCCCGGACATCTTTAAAACACAACCCCGCCGCAACAAGGCCCTATCCAAGATGGCGCTGCCTCGTGGTGAGGACGAGTTCAGCGAGGATTCCCAATCCGCATATGAGGAGGAGGTAAGGGAAGCACAGGCGGATCACCCACTCACCCTCACAGACATGATGAAAATAGCTGCAGATATTAAGGGCACTTTTTCATCCGCCATCACAGAACTGAAGGCAGACGTTTTGTCTATTTCAGAGAAGCTAGAGAGAGTTGAGAAGGCTGGCACTCACCTAGACAAAGCTATAGCACGCCTGGACAAAATCACTGACTCGCACACGGCCCATCTCATTGAAATGAACAGGCAGTTGGAGGATTTGGACAATAGGGGGAGAAGGAACAACATTAGGGTACGGGGCATCCCGGAGTCGGTTGAACCCAGCAACATCCCTTCTGCTCTCCAATATGTGTTTAATGAACTGTTGGAACGCCAAACCGACACCCCAATTGACTTTGTGTGGGCTCATAGAGCCCTGAGAGCCAGGCCTGCTGACACGGCCCCCCCACGAGATGTGATATGCTGCCTCCCGGACTTTAAACTGAAAGAGGACATTATGGCGAAAGCAAGGCGCAATGCCCAGATCACGTTTAATGACACTGAAATCTCCATTTTCCAGGATCTCTCACCCATAACATTGAGCAACAGACGTGCGTTGCGCCCCCTGCTGGAGGCCTTACGGAGACAAAATATTCCTTACAAGTGGAAATTCCCCTTTGCTTTGAATGTGACTCACTCGGGCAGACAACTGTATTTGCGCACACCTGATGATCTACCAGGTTTCTGCCAGGACATTCAAATACCCCTGATTGAGCTTCCTGACTGGTACAGGGACTTTCACTATGCACCTGCTTCCCAATCCTCACGGGGGTCCCCCCATTCTACCCCCTCTAAGCCCCCGCACAAAAGGGGGAAGTTCCAGAAACAACCTACCCCAGGCTCCAGCGCTACTCCCAGACGCTCCTCTGCGCCTAGAGCTCTACAGATGAATCCGGATCCAGAATAATGTTCGTTCGGCTATGGATGCTCCGCCCGAATTTTAGTCTTTAGGGACGGCGAAGACCAGACGGGAACCTTGAGTCGACTCTTCGGATACAAGTTTCGTTTTAACGTTCGTTGACAGTGGGTATTTTTTTTTTTTTTACTCCCTAGCTCTTTTTTTTTCTCTCTTGGTTTCTGGCATCTTTTCTTCTTGTTCGTACGGATGGTTCGTTCTGTTTTTAGGCTTACTTACCCGTATGAGAGTAGCTGCTGACCGCATAGTGGCCTACCGTTCGGAAGCACGAAGGGCTCAAGGCGATTTTTGTTTCTTCCAATTTTGCAACCATACAAAGCAGCCCTGACTGGTTAGGCTCCAAAGATACATTACCCCAACATATGCCGGAGAAGGACTTGATCACCAGCGTAAGTGCGGCCCATGGTTTGATGTCGCCTGATTTCTGCATACCGAGTTTGGAGACAAGACATGTCGTTACGCTTTTATAGACGGATGTCGTGGGCCGCACTGCACTTGTAGAAGCCGGGTGACCCGCAGCAGCGGTCAGCTGAACTGATTATTGCAGGTGCCACATGGTGGCTTTATTGTGGTTTTTCCCATTACTGGGGACTATGGTTATGGTGATATATATAGGTTATAATTTGGTTAAGTTTTCGCATGTTAAACATGGGGCTGGGGGGGTGCGGAGAGCGGCAGACACTTTGAAACAGACCACTTGTCCCGGATTGTCTGGGATCTGGACTGTTGACATTGTTCTGGGTGTTACTCCCACTACCCCCACAAGGGGCAACGTGAATTGGCTCCTTGACTGACTTTCCTGGCTTGCTAGGGTTGTCGTTAGGTGGGTCAATTCACGGCCCCACTTCTCAGGAATCACCCCTGGGGGTTGCCCTCCAGAGGTTAATTACCAATTCTCTTGACCCACTTCCTGGGTGTCGGTTAGTGGGCCCCCCCTTACTTCTATTTCTCCCTCCTTTCCACCTTTTTACTCTACACATTCTCCTCCTCTCTCTTTCTTCCTCTCTTTCCTTCTCCCCCCCTGCTTCCCCTGCCTCCTGTGGCTTCCCCCCTGCTCCCCTCCTTCATCTCTTTTTTCTGACTCCCATTTTCTCTCTCCTTTACTCGCCCCCCTTCCTGCTACATAATGATTTACTCTGCTCTGGGTGGGAATCCTACCGTGATTTCGCACAACGTGCGTGGTCTCAATATTCCACAAAAAAGGTCGCAACTGCTGCGCCACTTGGGGAGGGGGAGACCGTCCTTTGTGTTTTTACAGGAAACACATTTCAGGGCTAGTGAGATCCCTAAACTGACGAACCAATGCTTCCCTAAAGCTTTTCATGCGGCTAGCCCTGACTCGAAAACTAAAGGGGTCTCGATCCTGCTGGGACGAGACTCTGGCTTCGAGCTCACACAGCAAATGGCAGATCCTGAGGGACGGTTCCTCTTCCTCAAGGGAACGGTGGGGGGGGGGTTCCCCATCACGCTGGCGAATGTCTACTTCCCAAATGTAGCACATGTGAGTTTTTGTCAGAGGTTGATTGATGAGCTTTCTGGGTTTGCCGCGGGGTGCGTACTCCTGGGGGGGGATTTCAATATTTCGTTGGACCCCCTTCTGGATACCTCAGATGGCAAGTCCGCAATTTCGTATCGTAAACTTAAGAAAATAAGATCTCTGCTGCATTCCATGGCGCTGATGGACTCGTGGCGGGTCAAGCACCCCCAGGGTAGAGATTACACTTATTTTTCAGCTATCCACAACAAATACACTCGCATAGACTTTCTATTTCTGACACAAAGGGACCTACCCACTGTGCTAGACGCACGCATTGGGACGAGATCGGTGTCTGACCACGCGCCGATCTCCCTGACCTTAACACTACAGTCGACCCGTCGACAGACGAGTAGCTGGAGACTTAACCCAGCGTTGTTGACGGACCCCACGACCTTGGAACAGATAAGGGAGACTATACAACACTATTTCAGAGAAAATACGACTGCTGACGTTTCCCATATGACTGTTTGGGAGGCACACAAATGTGTCCTTAGGGGCAGACTGATGGGCCTGGCAGCACAGAAGAAAAAAGTAGCGGAACAGGACTTAAAAGACGCTTTTGCAAGAGTGAGGGCTCTAGAAGCACAACACAAGAGGTCGGCGGCAGTGGCACTAGCTGAGGACCTCCTACTGGCACGCAGGACTCTCCAGGATAAGTTAGACCTACAGGCCAAGCGGATCTTGTTCTTCCGCCGGGGCTTTTTCTACGAGCATGGCAACAAAAGTGGCAAATTTTTGGCACGAGCGTTGAGGGGAGTGCGGGCCTCCCATACCATCACCCAGATCAGGAACCGCGAGAATCGACTGATACATGATACAGACGGTATTGCGGCGGAATTTCATGGGTTTTACTCTAAACTATATAACATTCCGCCCCCGCATAAGCCAGCACTGGTAGAGGGGTCGAAACGCGAGATTATAGAACAGTACCTTCAACGCAGCGGCATGCCGGGTCTCTCGGCAGAGGATGCCGGGGAACTGGACAGGCCTATTGCAGCCTCGGAGCTCACACAGGCTATTCAAACATTGAAAACCGGGAAGAGCCCAGGCCCAGATGGCTTTTCAGCCATTTACTATAAGACCTTCACGCATCTTTTGGTGACACCCTTATTGAAGGCCCTGAATTCTCTCTCCGCGCTCCAGGAGGTCCCACCAACCTTTAACTTAGCACACATTACGGTGCTCCCCAAGCCGGGGAAGGTCCCTAGTGCCTGCTCAAGCTACCGGACGATTTCGCTGCTTAACTTAGACATAAAGCTCCTGTCGAAAATTATAGCTACAAGGCTGAGCACACTTCTGCCCGAACTGATTGGTCCGGAGCAAGCGGGCTTTATGCCCGGGAGAGAGGCCCGGGACAATGTTATCAAGGTGGTGAATCTCTTACATTGCATTGGGGGGAGCACTGTCGAGGGCTTTCTCCTGTCCACGGACGCGGAGAAGGCCTTCGACAGAGTGGCGTGGGATTTCATGTTCGCGGTGTGCAGGCGGGTGGGTTTTCAGACGCGACTGCTGGCTTGGATCTCGGCGCTATACCACCGCCCGACGGCTCGCCTGAAAATAAATGGGTCCCTTTCCGAACCTGTAAACATAAGTAACGGTACGCGCCAAGGTTGCCCGTTATCGCCAA
The DNA here is from genome assembly GCF_037356315.1 of Lithobates pipiens. Taxonomy (NCBI): domain Eukaryota; kingdom Metazoa; phylum Chordata; class Amphibia; order Anura; family Ranidae; genus Lithobates; species Lithobates pipiens. The sequence goes on from NW_027507748.1 coordinate 576,565,722, forward strand.
TATTGTTTATCCTTGTACTTGAGCCGTGCATTCGCATGATCAATGCAAACCCATCAATTAGCGGCCTTAGGCAGGGACTCGCACACTTCAAGCTAGCCGCCTACGCGGATGACCTTTTATTCATCCTGACCCAGCCCCACATTTCGATCCCCAACTTATTGACTGAATTTGAGATATTTGGATACCTTTCAAATTTTAAAATCAACTGCGAGAAATCGGAGGCGCTGAACATATCCCTAGGTCCCGCATGTCTGCAGACTGCCAAGTCTAATTGCCCCTTTAAGTGGGTAGATCACAAACTCAAATATCTAGGAATCTGGCTCACGCCCAACTCAGACAGTCTTTACACACAAAATTTCCAACCCTTCCTGGGCGACCTGCGTGCGGAACTTCAGGCCTGGCACGCTCACCCATTATCATGGTTCGGGAGGGCGGCTGCCATTAAGATGACAATACTACCGAGGGTACTGTACCTTTTTCACACTCTCCCCATTAAACTGCCTAGACGGTTCTTCATCCACCTGCAAGCAATAGTGAGAAATTTTATATGGGCCAACAAGAAACCTCGAATTAATCTTTCCACCTTGACTTTGCCGAAGGCGAAAGGGGGGATTAATCTACCAAACTTCAGATTCTACTATTGTGCGGCACACCTGGTCCGCATTCTGGACTGGACCTGCCATGCCACGACCAAAGACTGGGTGGGACTGGAAGCCGGCCTGACGGACACCCCATTGAGGTTTCTGCCGTGGGTAGCGAAGGAGGCCCGACCGGCCATACTGACGACACACCCTCTGATAGGGCCAACTTTAGAAGTCTTTGGGGACACATCGCGACGATGTGGACTGGCCTCCACGCCGGGTCCCTTGACACCCCTGGTTCACAACCCTTCATTTGCGTCTGGGCACTCTACGGTGTCTTTCCCACATAGGGCCGATGGGACACCTACGACTGTGGCACACTGCTTGGAGAGGAACAAACTTAAGACCTTTCAGGTCTTGGCGCAGGACCTACAGGCAAAACACTTCACATACTGGCAATACAGACAGCTACATGATTATGTTCACTGCTCGACCAACAGATCGCACGTTTTGAGAGAACAGACGTGGTTTGAACAATTGTGCATCACGGGTGAACCGGTGAGAGGGGCGACATCCCTGATCTACAATTGGCTACAGGCCTCCAGGACTGACTGCTCGACCAGACATAAACAAGCTGCGGTTTCCAAAGCGAGCAAAGTCCTTTCTTGTATTAAGAGAGGTATGTACTCCAGAGAGAGAGATATCATTTTGCCCCTGTTCAAATCATTAGTAAGACCTCATCTGGAATATGCCGTTCAGTTTTGGGCACCAGTTCTCAAAAAGGATATCGGGGAACTGGAGAAAGTGCAGAGAAGGGCAACCAAACTGATAAGAGGCATGGAGCAACTCAGCTATGAGGAAAGATTAGAGGAACTGAATTTATTCACTCTTGATAAGAGGAGATTAAGGGGGGATTTGATCAACATGTACAAATATATAAGGGGTCCATATAGGGAACTTGGTGTCGAGTTATTCACTTTAAAGTCAACAAAGAGGACAAGGGGGCACTCTTTACGTCTAGAGGAGAAGAGATTTCATCTCCAAATACGGAAAGGTTTCTTCACAGTAAGAGCTGTGAAAATGTGGAATAGACTCCCTGCAGAGGTGGTTATGGCCAGCTCAGTGGATTGCTTTAAGAAAGGCCTGGATTATTTCCTAAGTGTACGTAATATAACTGGGTACTAAAATTTATAGGTAAAGTTGATCCGGGGAAAATCCGATTGCCTCTCGGGGGATCAGGAAGGAATTTTTTCCCCTGCTTTAGCAAATTGGATCATGCTCTGCTGGGGTTTTTTGCCTTCCTTTGGATCAACTGTGGGTATAGAATTGGGTATATGGGCTGGTATATGTATGTGTGTATGTATGTGTGTATATATATATATATATATATATATATGTACATATATGTGTATGTATATGTGTATATGTGTATATATATGTATAGTATATTTTATTTTATTTATTTATTTTTTTTTTTTTTTGGTTGAACTGGATGGACTTGTGTCTTTTTTCAACCTGACTAACTATGTAACTATGTAACTATGTAACTAACTATGTAAGACTGGGAGAGGTTTTTCTCCAAGACCTTTACGGACGAGCAATGGACCAATGCATGCATATTGACACACAAATGCTCTATAAGCACTAGCACACAAGAAACAGCATACAAAGTTTTGACGAACTGGTACCTTACACCAGTTAGACTTAATAAATGGTTCCCAGGCACGTCAGAGTCTTGCTGGAGATGTGGAGGTGCTGGGGGTGATATGATACATATATGGTGGGACTGTCCGAGCCTACGGGAGTTTTGGGACGGGATCTGCACGCAGATTCGTGCCATCACGGAGACGGGCCTTGCCCTTACACCTGAATGCTGTTTACTCCACATCTCCAGCTACTCGCTAGGAAAATACAAAAAATCAATGGTGCGCCACTTGCTGAATGCCGCTAAAGCGATCATTCCTAGACACTGGAAGTCCGCGCGCCCTCCTTCTTTGAGAGAGTGGCTGTTAGAAGTGGACTCCCTGTATAAAATGGAGGAAACGGTGGCGATAGCTGCCGAAAGGACCGACAAATTTCACAGACTGTGGAGACCTTGGTTTATCTTCAAATACTCAGACACTTTTGCGAAACTTCTAAACGGCTGACTCCCTAGCAGCTATACACCTATCTGGTGAGCAGTAAGACGGTTTCATGTGACATAACCTAGGCCCTGTATTAAAGTTTTCAACTAATATGCATATTGGCCTGCGGCTCTGTGCTGGTTATACTGTAGCACCTCTGCTACCTCTCTGAAGTCAGCTAGTGTATTCAGAGCAAGTTGTTGGCAGGTTTTCGCTCTTTCTGTTTCACACCCCATCCAACGTGTGGTGAGCTGTACATTTTTCAGGTCACGGCTCCCCCCTCCTTTTCTCCCACTCCTCCCCCCCCCCCCCACCACTTTTCCTTTCATCCCCAACCTTCTTTTCTTTCCTTTCTTTACAGACACTCAAAATTCACCCCCACCAGTTGCAAGTATCTTAGTGCCTAGATTATCGGGGGTTTATGGTTGATTATTACATCGGACCCCGCACTTACAGAGGTCGTGATTTACATTAGGGGGGGCTTTTTCCTCTCCCTGCTGCTTTATGTTACCAAAATATAAGGTACTCTGTAGCGGTCTCTATGACTGAACAATATGTTATTTTGTGCATTGTGGGCTTGAACCCATGACTGTTTCTTAGCTTTTTATTGTACTGTATTGTGATGTCAAATGCCTCAATAAACTTTTATTGGTTAAAAAAAAAAAAAAAAAGAAGTTGGCTCCATTGGAAGAGGATCACCTTTCTAGCATTGAAGGCTGCGTAGTAGACAAACATTTTTTTGAACTGAGGGGCTTCTAATGTGTCACAGATCCCTAGCAGTAGGGGAATGGGGTCACACAGGACCCCCATATTGCAGTTTTTAGGTAGGTGGGAAGCAGTCTGTGAATTTAACACTGTTTAAGCACTGGTATTTTAAGACACAGCCATTTAATACCTTTTTTTTGTTTTACTGAGCTGACTTCAGTAGCTGAAATCTTATTGCTTGTCATGCTTGATTACACTTACTGCAACATCACTGTGAAGGTCCTGTACTAAGTTCCAAGCATGTAATCATATAACATGTGGCGTCATAAGGCAGTCAAGAGAAAATGATATTTTGAATCTCTTATAAGAAACTGTTTTTATCTCTCCCAAAAATAATGTTAATATTAACAAATATGTCTAAACAGCCACAAGGATGCCATCAGCAAATAATCAGCAGCTGTTTCAGTATGATCCTTTGATGTGGAGGGTACATTATAGAACAGATTGTACGGCTGTGTAGATTTTTGTATAGCTTGGGGGACTGCTTTGATGTTGTGTTGTCTAGAGGGAGGAGCAGAGACACACTTATTGTATATGAAAATGATAAATTTACTAAAAGGTATGAAAATGTTATAATAAACTTAAAATGTGTTTAAATCAAAAGTGGATATTGCATGTAAAAGTGATACTAATAACATTCATACAAATAAAAGTACCGTAAATGACTTACACTTGCCCTGATATATTTCATATTTGTGTATATTGGGTGACTTATTTTTGTATTTTAGCTGGTGTTTCAGGGGTTTATAAACAACATAGGTTGATGGAATATCATTTTTCACAATGTTAATTTTTCTTTTTAAAATGTATAATTTATTATACATTTATAAATGCTAAATACGTTTTATTTTTGTAATTTCATAATACCTTTAAATATTTATTCATGACATATTTTACAAATTATTTTATAGAAATCACCTTTTTGATTAGTGGATATTTAAAAATACTGAATGGGAATAGTAAACAATTGGATTTAATGATTTTCTTGAATTTTCAATTTATGCTTTGCTTCTCTTTCCAATTAAAAGTAATAAAATGGGAGTAAGGTAAATGATAATGAGTTTGGGATGTGATAATGTTTTAGTTTAGATTGCCCTCAGTCATTAGAGCAGAACAGATAGACGCATTTCAGAGCAGAATTAGGTAAAGGCCCACATTCGCATAGAAAGAGAAAAAAGACAAGCTTGAGAAGAAAAGATTTGGACAGCTCATATTCAGTTTAGATTTTCACAGAGTGAGCTTCGTGCCTTGTTTTTTATGAGAGGTTTTATAGGATTATAGCTAAACTCCGGACAGATATAAAAATGCTCTCGATAAAAATTTTATTGAACAGAAAAAATGTAATCCAGTTATGTATTCATTAGAAAACCAATACATTTATTTTACATTAACACAGGCATATGTACATGAATATTTCTTGATATTAGCCTAATGTAATCTTCATACAGCAGCACTTAGGCAGGACTCATTTATTTCTTTGTATAGTGTTCTCTGTGAATATGATTAATTACATTAGCGTAAAGAATAGAACAGACCTCATTGGCTTACTGCTGCTCCTTTGTTGTCCTATGACAGCCAGGATTGGGTTTGCATATGAATAGTTTGCACAGTTACTGTATATTGGCGTCCAGCTAGAATGTAAGTATCCATGTTCCATACCTGGCTGATCCCAGTAGAAACTGGATTTCACTGTAGGCACCACTACCACAGTGATCGCTGCTAGGTTCGGGGTCCTGTGCCATCACTGCCCAGCATCTCCTCTTGTCCTATAAGAGAACCTGGAAGCTAGTGGTGACCACTGTAATAGTGCTTTCCATTGGGATCGGCCAGTTATGGAACATATATACGTAAATTGATTCAAGCAAAAATATGCATACCTAAACTTTAGCTTTAACCACTTCAGCAGGATTTACCCCCTTAATGACCAGTCAATTTTTCGCGAAATGGCACTGTGTTGCTTTAACTGACAATTGCCTGTTTGTGTGATGCTGTACCCAAACAAAATGTATGTCCTTTTTTCCCACAAATAGAACTATCTTTTGGTGGTATTTGATCACTTCTGCATTTTTTATTTTTTGCGTTAACACTAGGGGCCGATCAAGGGGTTAATTATGTCCTAGGGAGGTGTTTCTGCACACGCCTGCTGTATCTAGTACAGGAAGCACAGTACTGGTATGGCGATTCCCACAATAGAACCTCCCTGCCACAGTATAACTGCGGCAGCTGGTCGGCAAGTGGTTAAAGTTATAACTAAAGGCAATTTAAAAAAATAAAAACATTTGTTTTGGATAGAGTGGCGAGGGATCAGAACACCGTTTTTTATTGCTGTCTGTGCACCCATTAGGGAGATTCACTCTCTCTATTTGTCCTGTTTACCATTTCCATTGAAAGTAAAAGAAAATCCCAAACTTTGGGTTGTCCCCAGAAAAATAATGGAGGGAAAATCTGCCTGTGTCCTGGTGACCTGGGGGGCCCTAAGAGATTCCATTAATTTGCAAGGATTTCCTCTCTCACTTCCTAGTTTTGCTATGGGATGGGAAGTGAAGTTAAATCTCTGCAATAGGACACAGAAGGAAGAAAAAAGAAACTGACAGGGATTTTAACCCTCTCTTACTCTATCCAAAATAAAAAATTAAAAAAGGTTTTTCCTATATTTTTTTTTATCTCAAAGATTTTATTGAACAAATATAAAATAAGCTTTACAAAGCAGCACAGTTAGTTACCATAAGAATAAAATACTGAAAAAAGCATCTTCATTTTTAAGTTTAACGACATTGACAGTATACAAAATAGAGCAATCCAGGCATCTAAAAAAACAGAAACTCCCTTTCCCCCTAGAATCTGCAGTCTAAATATCGGGTCAGTATTACCTCTTTTATAATAATACCATAAGATCTATCGGAATAAGAATAAGATCTATTGGATCTATCTAGACCTGAAACATCTAACAATGAGGCCCAAAGCTTGTCAAATTTCCTGAGGCTACCCCTGTGCTGATATATATATTTTCCCAGCCTTAAGTTATTATACCAGCACAGGGGTAGCCTTAGGAAATTTGACAAGCTTTGAGTCCCATTGTCAGATGTTCCAGGTCTAGATAGATCTGATAGCTCTTATTCTGGATTGATTATTATAAAAGAGGTAATAATCCATTCCTTCACTGTAGGTGGCTCTGTGAACTTGCAGTGCCTCAAAATGAGTTTATTGGCCTAGTTTATTGGCCAGGGAAAGAGCTCTAGCTATTGCTTGCTTAGGGGCATCCTCAAAAGTAATGCCATCTATTATACCTGATAAATATTGTTTGGGATCCTTCTGAATCTGTACTTGAAAGACCCGGATAATAGTATTAATAACCTCCTTCCTGTATACATGCAGCTTTGGGCATAACCACAAAAGGTGTGTCAGATCCCCATGGTCCCTAATACACCTATAGTTCTACTTTATTTGTAGCGATGTTTGTAGAGAGTTTCTGGACTGGCTGAGCTATCTGATAGGGGTGCCTGGATAATAATATTGGCTGAATGGTGTTACAAAGTGTTTGATGTGTTCATATATATGTATTGTTACTCTGTATTTACTGTAGCTGTTTACCTGGATTGCGATTTTAAGCAGAGCATGGTGACCAGAGCTACCACAGGAAGTCTCTAGAGGACTATATTTGCCGGCTTATTTAATGAGGCAGTGCAAAGTGCAGTGGTTATGTGTTAAGGGCAGTAAGCCAAAGCAATCACTTCAGTTTACATTAGCTAGATGAATTCTACTCCGTTGCTGTAGTTTGTGCCTAGTGCACTCTAAAATATAAAAGTAAATGTACCTTACCATATAATATAATCAATATTGTCCACTATTTTATTGGTAATAAAGATTGGTTATCTTTATTGGTAATTAAAATGAAAAATGTAGTTATTGGCAGGCCATCAGATTGGTTGGGTCTTCACTTGTAACCCCTCAAAAATCCAGATACTGGTGACCTAACAAAGCATAATCCTGGAACTGAAAACAGACCTATCAGTAACGTTATTAGTATACATTTATACATTCCTGACAAATAAAAATATATGGCAACATTAGCATTTAGATACTTTAACTAGCTTATATTAATAAAATTACCCCTTTTGATATATGCCTATACCTAAGGTGAGAGGTGCTAATCTAGGAAAATTATATCATCAGTCCTCTGACATCACACAGACTGTACATTGACACTTTGTGTCACACTAAGAATATACAGGCTACTACGCAGACACAAGGATATACATGACTGTGTCATCTATGGACCAGTATCTTAGCCTTCCAAGCAGATGCTGGTCTTGGATTTGCTTAAACCAAAATTGCACCAACTTTTTTTGGAGAAGAAAAAGCTTCTGTAATAGTTTACAGTACCACTATTAATCACTGAAACAACGTTATCTGTATATATAGTCATGGTTGATGCGGAGCAGGGCTAAGTTTGGGCTCATGCTTTTGGGTGCATCAGCTGCGGGGCAGGCAATCTCTGGCATGCAGCTCATCGGCCCAGAAATTAAGCTAACAGATTAACTTGGATTTAGACTGAACCCAAGCCCATCACTAATAATGATATGGTTACCATTGGTCCAAAAGATAACTGTTATTGATCAGCTTACGCTACAACTAGGTCTGCAACATGGGTACTTTACCTTACCCAGTGCCTCAGTAGAAGATATATGCTGTGAAAAGGTATTCAAGTCACAGCACAGCATATCTGAACATGCAGAAAAACCTGTGTCTCGATGTGTATGGCAGCCTACTTATCCAAGTAATGCTGTCTGTAGATGAACAGAAATGTGGTTTCTTCTCTAGAAAATAATTTGCAATGATTGTTAATATGGTCTAATACAGGGGTCTCCAAATTGCAGCCCTTTGCCTGCCTTTATCTAGCCCTTGGAGCGCTATTCATCCCACTGATATGAGACACTATTCTGCCTTCTTTCACCAGAAAAGGGGCCATAATTAGTGCCACTGGCACCAACAATGGGGCACTATTCCTCCCCCTAATATCAAAGATGGGGCACTGTTTATTCCCACTGATGGCTGGAAATTTTTCTATTCCAACTGGCCACAGTTCGGCCCCCAGTAAAGTCTGAAGGGCAGTAAACCGGCCCTTTGTTTAGAAAGTTTGGAGATCCCTGGTCTAGTGAAAAAAATAAAAAAGTTATATACAGTTCTATACAACATGTGCAATGTACATTGGTCATGCAATGCACTAAAAAAAGTGAGGCCTCCCCAGCCTCTCTGGGCAGGCTTCTTTTAAAAAATAAAACCCCCAAAATAAACCTTCCTTAACCCCCCTGACGGTATTCCCGAGTCTGGCTCGGGGTGGAATTTTCATACCAAAAGCGGTATCCCCGAGCCAGACTCGGGACTGCATCGCTGGATCCAGGAGGAGGTTTACTTACCTTCTCCCTCGGATCCAGCCGTGTCTCGCTCGATGCATCACATCGCCGATCTCCGTGCCCTGCGAGCGTTGCGACGCACGGGGACGGAGATCGGCGCCAAATTCAAAAAGTGAAACAAACAGTAAACATACAGTATAATGTAATCTTACAGATTACATTGCTGTATGTAAATATTTCACATCCCCGTTGTCTCTAGTGGTCTGTCCAGTGCTCTGCATGCAGTTTTATGTAATAAAAACTGTTCTTTATGCCTGGAAACTGGAGATTGTCCATAGCAACCAAAACTGTCCCTTTACATCAAAAATGGTTTTAGACCAGCTAGAAAACAGCGATAATAAATTGGAATCACTCGCAGAATTGAGCGATAGCGATTTGTGGGGAGATCTGTCATCAAATACTGAAAAGTAATGGCAGTGACAATTCTGCAACTGAGCAAATTTCTGTGTTTTTGATTTGATTACATTATTGAATAATTTTTATTATTGTTATATTATTATTTGGTACAATTATTTATAATTATTTATTATATTATAATTTATGATTTCATTTTTCAAACTTTATTATACCCGGGATGTCTGCTAGACTCTGATTTGGACAGATTTAAGTGAGTTATTCCTAAGAATTGCATGACTACAATATAAAACGCCAAATTTTCATGCAAAATAATGGTACCGCTTTTAGCACCTAAAATCCGAAATAATCGTACCGCCAGGGAGGTTAAGCTCCTTTTCGCACTTTTTTCTTCTTTGACTTTCTCCCTTTTCCTATTATTTCCCTTTTTACATCACCTACATATGATGACAATTTATCACGTTGAGGATCATTGTACATTTTTACATAGTTTCATTTCTATTAAGCTGTTTGTGCTATTCACCCAATGCCTTAGATGGGGAAAGTGCATATGGGGTGTACACATTCCTTATTTTGTGAGTGAAAGATGGATATTGGTTGCACTTCTATATCGTCTAACTCGTATATAGTACCTGTACTTTCCTCTGACAACTATTTTTTGATGTATTTAAACTATAGTAAGAATATTAAAACAGAAAAAAGGTAAAAAAAAAAAAAACACTGTCCCCAATTCTAGTAAAATTGTGGTAGTACTATGCCTGAAACACACTTTCCTTTTTCAGTAAGTAGAATAGTTACTAAAAGATGACCTGATGTGTGGAAATGTCCTTTAAGACATTCAGTTCCCTTGGGCAGCCACATTCTGGCATTCTCAAATTACACAGTGCAATGTGTTCTGAATATCCTATATCTCATGTAAGATTTCAATCATGGATCAGGTCACGTCAATAGTTAACACATGTCTTTAGTCTAAAAAATTTAAAACTACTAAATGTTACCATAATATTAACACATTCATGGATTACAGTTTTACAAAAAAATCTATTTTCTCACTGATCTACAAAGCATTCATTTGAATTGATAATTTGGACATGTTATAATATCATGTACCAACATATTTCTGTCCTTACAAGGGATACATTTTTGACCCCTTTAATAAGAGAGTGTATTGTTTTATTTTTTGCCCATATAGTCCTCGGCAACCAATCAGATTTCAATTTTTTTTAGTTATGATAATATTCTGGGTTTTTCTAAAGACCTCTGAATGAGAGATAAACACAAAATGTACAAGGTACATGCCATAACATTACAGTAGTGTCCTATTTATGTCTCATTGCTATCCATGCACTGCACAATACCTGCAACGCCTACTCAGTGCGTGTGCTACATTGTAATGCTGCCACCTCTCTAGCCATAATACCAAACTTTAAAGTGAAATTCCACCTAAAAGGCATGTCATTTTTCTGGGGGGGGGTGGGTGCATAGTTTTGACAGGTACCCACTCCTACTTTTGCTTGGATCGCCTAGGCAATCTGAGCGGAAGTTCTCTATCCCTCCCTCCCCGCAGTCTTCTGCATACCAAGTCCCAGAAGACTGTGGGTCCATTCACAAAGCTCAGTGCGTGCCTCGCGCATACACAGTGGTCAGCCAGTTGTGAAGCTGAAAACAGTATAGCCGGCTGCCCACAGTTAGGAACCCAAAGGCCAGTGAAGAACTAGCCCAGATGAAGACGACACTGGATCCCTGGACAGGAAAGTGTCCTTTTATTAAAAGTCAGCACCTGCAGGATTTGGAGCTACTGATTTTTAATATTTTTGTTTCCCCAGAGTAAACCTCCTCTTTAAGTACTGTATATGCAAAACCAAGCACTAAACTCTTAGTTAAACATTAACATTTGAAAAGTAGCTTTCAATATTTTATAAATCTGCAGGTTTTATCAAATTAAAATCTAGTTATCCTGCCATTTAAGTCCCCATCGGGCACTTTTTTTGAGTGACAGCAGGTTGTCTCTGTCCTCTGGGTGTTCTGTATTTTCGTTCCATCACACAGGCTTCCAGTGGAGACTACAGGTGTCCATTTCAATACTCATTATGCAGGTCTGTCCACTGTTGTCATCATCAGGAAACCCACCCTAAGAAATCCCATGTAGACATTGTTGAGGTCAATGCATGTAGACAGGAACTAGCTGCAAAATAGGCTGCAGGAGATCAACAACACTGAGACCTAACAAAGGATAAAAATGGGGAAAACAATATTTTATTTTGAAATATACTGTTGCCATGCAATGGGAAATGTAAATATAATTCTAGAATGCATCATTAGAAGGGTCCCCAACAGGATAGAGGCGGTCCTGATTCTTCTATATAGATCTTCAGTTAGACTCCATTTAAAATATTGTGTCCAGTTCTAACTTACAAAAGGATATTGATTAAGTAGAACTAGTCTAGAGTCGGGCAACAAAACTGGTGAAAGGTCTGAAGCATAAAACATACCAGGAGAGACTTCAGTAACTTTATATGTACAGTCCGGAGGAAAGAAGGAAAAGGGGGAACACAATTGAAACTTTAAATGCATCAAGGATGGTGAATATGGTTCAGGAGGGTCAAGGTCAAGAACAAGGGGACATGACCTCAAACTAGCATGAGGAAAGTTCAAAACTAATCATGGAAAGTATTATTTTACCGAAACAGTAGTTGATGCCTGGAATAGACTTCCAGCATAAGTAGTAAGTCAAGAGTAAGTGTATTCAAACATTGAGCTATACTCAATATCAGACAAAAAAATATATAAATAAAAAAATGGAGCATACTTAATGTAACACTTGGTTATTTTTTGCTGTCTTCATTGTAATTGTTTATTATAGATAGTGCTTTACACATATAAATACTTCATAGATGGGGGTTTACATCTTCTTTAGTCTGTCCTGGAGAGCGTCTTGTAAAGATGTTAAGGATATCATACTTGAGCTGTGCCATTTATATAATAGAGAGTAATATTTGAGGACTAAAACATTTTGCAAAATGAGAAGATCATTCTGAAAAAAGACTCATGATTTGATACACTGTACATTGTATCTGTATCCTTACAATCATAACAGCATTCATTTTAGCTGGTAAAAACGTTTTTTCTTTATTCTGTGAAGCAACACAATGAAACACAAATTTAAATTTGACTTTACAAGCACACCAAAGGGAAGCTGATGAAAGATTTGATTCATTGTGCTTTAATCCCTCTTTACACGGCAGATAAAAATGGAAAAAGCATGTACTTCAATATTTTTTATTTCTCTGAAAATGTCACTGGCTCTACCTGCTTGTGGAAACCCTCAGGTTCTCAAATCACACAAGGCAGCATGACCTACATTGTTAACTGAAGACAGTAAGGACAGTGTTGTGTAATAGCTGTCCCATTTTATCAAAATCATAGTGTCTGGATCAGAGTCAAGAATTCCGGCGCTGCGGATCCACCTATAATGATGACCTTCCACATTCTTGATGATCCGAGCCCTGTGTCTGGAAATTGTCAGTTGAAAAATATATATGGTGGCTTTGGAAATAACTGTTTTATTGTATTTATTTATTTGTATTTGTTTTTAAATGATAAAAAGTTACTTTTTTTGTCAAGTTAATATGAAATAGTCCATATTACAATTATGCAGGCTTCTATCTAGCCAGCACGTGGCGCTCTAGCTACCTTTTTTACATCATGAGCATGATTCATATCTAGCTATGTCTTATACTTTATCAGTAACTATCAGACAAAGGGAGTTGAAAAGCAAGCAACACTAAACCATTGCACTCTAGGAATTAAATGTTTACTATAAAGCAAAATTATATAATCTATGTAGTGTGTGTGTGTGTGTGTGTGTGTGTGTGTGTGTGCACATTTTTTACTGACAACCTGGAAAATGACAGAACTCCTATTAAAAACGAGGACAATCAATATTTAACCACTTGTCCACAGCCCGCCGTCGTTTGACGGTGGCACTATGGCACTCCTGTGCAAATTTCCGTAGCTGTACGGCAGACGCTTTCAGTATAAGAGGTGTGTGCCCACCACATGACGTAGGAGCCAATGCGTGTGGCCAGCAGCTACCCGTGATTGCTCTTGAGAAGGACAGAACAGAGATCTACCTGTTTACATTGACTGTCAGGGGAGTAGAGACAGATTGTCTGCTCCTAGTACTTAGGAGAAGCGATTGGTCTCCTCGCCCAGTCAGTCTCATCCCCTTAAAGTTAGAAACACACTGAGGGTACACACTCAACCCCTTGACCCCCCCCTAGTGTTAACCCCTGCCCTGCCATTTATAAAGTAATCAGTAGCTATTTTTAGCTCTGATCACTGTATGAATGTCAAGGGACCCAAAATAGTGTCAAAAGTGCCTGATCTGTCCTACTGAAAAAAAATCGCAGATCACTGTCATTACTAGTAAAAAAAAAATGAGTAATAAAAATTACATAAATATATCCCTATTTTGTAGACACTATAACTTTTGCGCAAACCAATCAATATACGATTATTGCAATTTTTTTGGACAAAAATATGTAGAATACACATTGGCCTAAAACGGAGGAAGACATTTTTTTTATATATTTTTTGGGGATATTTATTATAGCAAAAAGTAAAAAATATTGCAGTTTTTTTCAAAACTCGATCTTTTTTGTTTATAGCGCAAGAAATAAAAACCACAGAGGTGATCAAATACAAACAAAAGAAAGCTCTCTTTGTAGGGGAAAAAAGATGTTAATTTTGTTTGGGTACAATGTCACGCGACACAGTGCTGTATCGCAAAAAATGGCCTGGACAGGAAGTGGGTAAATCCTTTCAGGGCTGAAGTGGTTAAACAGTATAAACACAGTATGGAAACACTGACAATACCCATAACAAGTCATTTGCCTGGTTTACACTGAAAAAGTCAACACCGCATGACAAATTATCAACCCCTGATATTTACAAATGGTTTTAAAAAAATATAGAATTTTACAAATTGTCCATAAATTTACTGATGGTTGGCAATAGGGATGAGCTTCGTGTTCGAGTCGAACGTACGTTCGACTCGAACATTGGCCATTCGGCGAATTCCGAACGTTTTGGCCGTTCGCGTCAAAATTCGAGTGACGCGCGCGCGGACCACAATGCACTGCGTTGGCGCAGTGCATTGCTGCCCGATGATTGGCCAAGCATGCACTGTGACCCCGCATGCTTGGCCAATCGCAGCGCCGGCAGCGAGGAGAGGCCATGATTGGCCACAGGCATCCTGCCTGTGGCCAATCATAGCTCAGGCTGTGTAGTGCACGCCCCACACTATATAAGGCCGCCTTTAAGGCGGCCTCCTGTAGTGTGTTACTTTGCATCTGAAGCAGTGGGTGTTCTGTGTACCTTCAACACAGTACACACCAATCGTTTTTGGCTGATTTCCTATCTTGCTGCTGTGTAGTGGTTGTTGTCTGTGCCCTGACTGCAGTATACACCACTATATTCACCTCACCTATATAGCTAGTGATCTAGCTTTAACCACTTAACAACTGCCCATTGCCGATTAACGGCTTCAGGGCGGTTGTTTAACTCAGAGAGGCCGTTAATTTACGGCCTCCCAGAATTCTGCTCTCGCGTGCCCCGAGGTGTGCGCACTCGAGAGCATCCGTGACCGCCGGGTCCATAGGACCCGGCGCATCACGGTAAACGGCCGCCCATAGCGGCCGTTTACCACGTGATTGCTCCGTCAAATGACGGAGTGATCACTTGGAAACAAACCGGCGTCATGTTATGACGCCTGTTCCTCCCTCCCCTTTCTGTACCGATCGGTACAGCGGAGGGGAAAGAGATCGGTGTCAGCAGCGATGTGGGCTGCATCTGCAGTGCCCACATCGCTGCTCACCGAATTTAACCCCTCAATTCCCTGCCAATACTCTGCAATACCAGTGCATACTCTGCAGTACCCTGCCATTACTCTGCAGTACCCCGCCATTACTCTGCAGTACCCCGCCATTACTCTGCAGTGCAGTACCCCGCCATTACTCTGCAGTGCAGTACCCTGCCATTACTCTGCAGTGCAGTACCCTGCCATTACTCTGTAGTACCCCGCCATTACTCTGCAGTGCAGTACCCCGCCATTACTCTGCAGTGCAGTACCCCGCCATTACTCTGCAGTGCAGTACCCTGCCATTACTCTGCAGTGCAGTACCCCGCCATTACTCTGCAGTACCCCGCCATTACTCTGCAGTGCAGTACCCCGCCATTACTCTGCAGTGCAGTACCCCGCCATTACTCTGCAGTGCAGTACCCTGCCATTACTCTGCAGTGCAGTACCCTGCTATTACTCTGTAGTACCCCGCCAATACCCCGCCAATACTCTGTAATACCCTGCCATAAATTGCCATACCCAGCCATACTCAGAGATACCCAGCCATACTCGGTGATACCCTGAAATACCCAGCCATAGACGCCCCCCACCCCTCACCGCCCTCCGGTGCTTCTACCAACTCGCCAGTACGATCAAAGCCAGAATCTTTTTTTTATTTTTTATTTCAGGCTTCCCAGCCTAGAGGTGAGATGTGGGGTCATATTGACCCCCCAGATTTCACTGTAAAGAGGACCTGTCACCCCATATTCCTATTACAAGGGATGTTTACATTTCTTGTAATAGGAATAAAAGTGATCAAAAATATATTTTTGGGAAAAAAAATGTCGAACTAAAATAAATAAAGTAAAATGAACAATAAAAAAATAAAATAAAAATTAAAGCGCCCATGTCCCCATGTGCTCGCATGTGCCACACATGTGAGGTATCGCCGAGAATGTTAGAGCGAGAGCAATAATTCTAGTCCTAGACCTCCTCTGCAACTCAAAACATGTAACCAGTAAAAAAATATTTAAAGCGTCGCCTATGGGGATTTTTTAAGTAGCGACGCTTGGCGCCATTCCACGGGCATGTGCAATTTTGAAGAGTGACATGTTTGATATCTATTTACTCAGCATAACTTCATCTTTCACTTTATGCAAACATTGGGCTAACAAGTGGTTAATAATAGAGCTTGCAGTCAGTAGTGTTAGGAGATAGTGTGTGCTGTCTGCGTGCTCTGTACCCAGTACATACCGCTATAATATAGGGCAGGCCCCTACTTTCAAACATCCAACTTACAAACATCTCCTACTTGCAAACGCAAGGAGACAGCAGCAAGTGAGATGAAAAAAGATGGACGACAAAACAAATTATACAGGGGTGATAACCCTTCCCTATGTTTTCCAAAAAGCTTAAAGATAGTTTTTTTGACTGGAGCTACACTTTAAAAATGTACCGGTTGAAAATGACAAACAGATTCAACTTAACACAACAAACCTACACAGTCCCTGTCTTGTTTGCACCGCCTGTATACTGCTGTTCTGAGTATATAGGGCCTGGGGGCCACACGCATTTCCTTTTTTTAATATAGGTACGGGGTTCCCCTTAATATGCGTACAAGACCCAAATAGGCTGGTAATGGGCAGGGAGGGCTACCCATGCCATGTTTCTCAATGATTTTCAACCATATTGCAGGAACCAGATATAACATTAAAACCGCAAGCAGTTTTAAATGGTGTTATTTCCGTTTAATGTCATTTTGTGCAGGGACTGTTCTAAACACGGGAAACACGTGGCACTTCACAGGCATACTACAGACACCCCGCAGGCACCATATTTAAAGGAATATTTCACTTTTTTTTTTCACTTTAATCGTCATTAAAATCAGTGCTCCCGCCAAAACGGTAGTTTTTAAAACTTTTTTTTGCAGTGACCCATGTCCCCTGAGGCAGGAGGCAGGTCGCCAAACCCTTTTTAAGACACTATCTTGCATATTAGCCGTTAAAATGAGCACTTTCCAATTCGAACGTTCGAGTCCCATAGACTTCAATGGGGTTCTAACGTTCGTACCGAACGCGGGGGTCGTTCGCAAGTTCTGGTGCGAACCGAACCGGGGGGTGTTTGGCTCATCCCTAGTTGGCAACCCTGCACATAGCTGAGATTTAAAAATGCTCTTTAACCACTTTCAGACCGGACCATTTTGCTGGTAAATGACCAGAGGTCTTTTTACAATTTGGCACTGCGCTGCTTTAACTGGTAATTGCGCGGTCATGCAATGTTGTACCCAAACAAAATTTGCGTCCTTTTCTTCCCACAAATAGAGCTTTCTTTTGATGGTATTTGATTGCCTCTGCGATTTTTATTTTTTGCGATATAAATGGAAAAAGACCGCAAATTTTGAAAAAAAATGATATTTTCTACTTTTTGTTATTAGAAAAATCCAATAAATTCAATTTTAGTCATACATTTAGGCCAAAATGTATTCAGCCACATGTCTTTGGTAAAAAAAAAGTCAATAACTGTATATTTATTGGTTTGCGCAAAAGTTGTCACATCTACAAACTAAGGTACGTTTTCTGGAATTTACGCAGCTTTTAGTTTACGACTGCCTATCTCAATTCTTGAGGTGCTAAAATGGCAGGGCAGTACAAAACCCCCCCAAATGACCCCATTTTGGAAAGTAGACCCCCTAAGGAAATTGATAAGTGGCATGTTGAGCCCATCGAATATTTTATTTTTTTGCCTCAAGCGATTGAATAATGACAAAAAAATAATTTTTTTTTTTTTTTACACAAAGTTGTCACTAAATGATATATTGCTCACACATGCTATGGGCATATGTGAAATGACACCCCAAAATAAATTCTGCTGCTTCTCCTGAGTACGGGGATACCACACGTGTGGGATTTTTTGGGAGCCTAGCCGCGTACGGGGCCCCGAAAGCCAAGAACCGCCTTCAGGTTTTCTAAGGGCGTAAATATTTGACTTCACTCCTCACTACCTATTACAGTTTTGAAGGCCATAAAATGCCAAGATGGCACAAAACCCCCACAAATGACCCCATTTTAGAAAGTAGACACCCCAAGCTATTTGCTGAGAGGCATTTTGAGTCCATGGAATATTTTATATTTTGCCACAAGTTGCGGGAAAATTACAAACTTTAATTTTTTTTTATTTTTTTTTCACAAAGTTGTCACTAAATTATATATTGCTCACACATGCTATGGGCATATGTGAAATGACACCCCAAAATAAATTCTGCTGCTTCTCCTGAGTACGGGGATACCACATATGTGAGACTTTTTGGGAGCCTAGCCACGTACGGGGCCCCGAAAACCAAGAACCGCCTTCAGGTTTTCTAAGGGCGTAAATATTTGACTTCACTCCTCACTACCTATTACAGTTTTGAAGGCCATAAAATGCCAAGATGGCACAAAACCCCCACAAATGACCCCATTTTAGAAAGTAGACACCCCAAGTTATTTGCTGAGAGGCATGTTGAGTCCATGGAATATTTTATATTTTGCCACAAGTTGCGGGAAAATTACAAACTTTTTTTTTTTTTTTTCACAAAGTTGTCACTAAATGATATATTGCTCACGCATGCCATGGGCATATGTGAAATGACACCCCAAAATAAATTCTGCTGCTTCTCCTGAGTACGGGGATACCACATATGTGGGACTTTTTGGGAGCCTAGCCGCGTACGGGGCCCCGAAAACCAAGCACCGCCTTCAGGCTTTCTAAGGGCGTTACAGTTTTGAAGGCCATAAAATGGCAAGATGGCACAAACCCCCCCCAAATGACCCCATTTTGGAAAGTAGACACCCCTAAATTTAGGGGTACACTAGTGAGACTAGGTAATAAATGGCGGGTGCCCTGAAACTATAAAAAAAATAACTAACCAACCAGCGTCACCTGTAACAGTTATATGGTGATCACTGGTGAAAGGGTTAACTAGGGGGCAATTAGGGGGCTTTATGCGGTAGTATATGGGGGTCCCTGGCGCTATAAAAAGCTGCGGCGAACCTAAATACCTACCTGCCTAACTAGCGTCACCTGTGACACTAATACAGTGATCAGAAAAACGATCGCTTATTAGGCTGGGTTCACACTGGAGCGATGTGGGAACGCCACGAATGCGCGGCGGGTTCCCGCATCACATGCCTCCCGGCGGCAGTTCACACTGCCCTATGCGAACTGCTGGGAGTGTCAGTGAAATGTTAATGACACCCCCAGATCAGTTCGCATATCGCAGTGCGATCTGAAAACTCGGATCGCATGGTGTGAACACCCATGCGATCCGATTCTGCTGCGGACCAAAAAAAGGGTCCCGTGCGAGTTTGCGGCGGGTGCGGCGGGTGCGACACGAATTCAGCCATACTATCTGTATGGCTGAACTCGAATCGCACAGAGATCGGATGTGATTTGCACTGCAGTGCGGTGCGAATCACATCCGTTCTCATAAACCGCTGCAATGTGAACCCAGCCTTAGTGACACTGGCGACGGGGGGTGATCACGGGATTAAACCTTTATTGGGGGGGTTAGGGGGGTACCTTAGAACTAAAGGAGGCTAACCCTAACTGCCCTAACAGTTATCACAGTCACAAATGACACCCGCCGGGTGATCAGGGGGTTAAACCTTTATTAGGTAATAAATGGCGGGTGCCCTGAAACTATAAAAAAATAACTAACCAACCAGCGTCACCTGTAACAGTTATATGGTGATCACTGGTGAAAGGGTTAACTAGGGGGCAATCAGGGGGCTTTATGCGGTAGTATATGGGGGTCCCTGGCGCTATAAAAAGTTGCGGCGAACCTAAATACCTACCTGCCTAACTAGCGTCACCTGTGACACTAATACAGCGATCAGAAAAATGATCGCTTATTAGGCTGGGTTCACACTGGAGCGATGCGGGAACGCCACGAATCCGCGGCGGGTTCCCGCATCGCATGCCTCCCGGCGGCAGTTCACACTGCCCTATGCGAACTGCTGGGAGTGTCAGTGAAATAATGACACCCCCAGATCAGTTCGCATATCGCAGTGCGATCTGCAAACTCGGATCGCATGGTGTGAACACCCATGCGATCCGATTCTGCTGCGGACCAAAAAAAGGGTCCCGTGCGAGTTTGCGGCGGGTGCGGCGGGTGCGGCGGGTGCGACACGAATTCAGCCATACTATCTGTATGGCTGAACTCGAATCGCACAGAGATCGGATGTGATTTGCACTGCAGTGCTGTGCGAATCACATCCGTTCTCAAACCGCTGCAATGTGAACCCAGCCTTAGTGACACTGGCGACGGGGGGTGATCACGGGGTTAAACCTTTATTGGGGGGGTTAGGGGGGTACATTAGAACTAAAGGGGGCTAACCCTAACTGCCCTAACAGTTATTACAGTCACAAATGACACCAATGCAAAAAAAAAAAAAAAAAGCAATTGGTTTCACTCTGACTGGGGGGGCAGGGGTAATTGGGGGGTGATCGGGGGGTAAAGGGGGGTGTGAGTGTGCCTGGCATGTTCTACTGTATGTGTGGTGTGTTGGTGCAACTCACCGAACCTCTCTCCTCGGTGCCGGAACGAAAAATACCGACACGGAGGAGAGAATACATCACTTCCTCTCCTGTGTTTACATTACAGGAGAGGAAGTGATGTCACGGAGGATTTCCATTCGTCGAGAGCGATCGCGAGGGGGTGGCCATGAATGAATGGCCGCCCCCTCATCCCGGATCGCTCTCGAAGGAATGCCGACCGCCGCAGGCACCGGGGGGGGGCCCGATCGGGCCCCCCACCCGCGGGCAGGCAGGGACTTATATATACGCCCATATGCCTGCCCGTGCCATTCTGCCGACGTATATCGTCGTGCGGCGGTCGGCAAGTGGTTAAAGGAGAAGTCCAGCCTGAGCTTGTTTGGCTGGGCTTCTCCTATGGGTGACAGGCGTGCAATTAGTTTTCCACTCCTGTCACCCGTTTTCAGTGAAGAGCGGTCTGAAGTCTGTTCTCCGCTGATGTCACTGCTATCAGTCCAGGCACCGCGTCATCCCGACTTCCGCCAGCTGCCTTGACTGATGGCCATCTCAATGAGACGCTGCGATAGCCGCTCCTTGCCACTTCACAGCTTGGAGGAGCAGAGCAGTCAGCATCGCTTTGCTCGAGGGGGGGGGCATGAGAACTGAGCCATTGGTGCTGTTCAACGGCTCGGTTCTCAGTGCAGAGGCGGCAGGGGACAGCTGCAGCATCAGATTGATGCTGCATCCACTTAGGTAAGTGTAAATAGCCCAGAAAAAGCCAAACCTATACTTTTTTTTTAAGAGGTGAAAAAGGTAGCTGGTCATATACAGAAAAGACTGCTGGGATGATTTTTTTTTGTGCTCATCAAGCGTTACTTGTCAGGAGTGACTGTCCCAGGAGTACCAACAGAGCAAGTTTTTTTTTTTCTTAACCAAACTGACAAATCTTGTCATGTACACATTCTGTCTACTTTCCAGTTACTGTACCTAAACCCAAATAGATCTGATACTGCATACCACTAGATAGGCTCCGGCAAAAAGAGGCTGGTACAAGCTAATATGACATGTCTCCACTTAGAAAGGGTCTCTTATACCAATGGTGGACTGCTTGCCATTTCCAGTGACTCTTAAATCTCACCAGTACCAATTGACACAGCTCTAATGTTGGCCACAGGGGCAGGTGATTTTCACCAATTTCACCCAGCTTTCAGTTTGCAAAACCAGACAAATGTTTTATAATGTTACAAGAGAAAAAAGTTTGTAGTGACTTACATTGCCTTTGTTGCCTGGTTATTGCAAAGTGGCTTAAAACTTGTTAAAACTGATAGAAAATCGCCTTGTGTATAGGAAGTTATAAGTTATAGCCATAACAGCCAGATTGGGCTACTACGAATCAGGCCAAAGCTGAAGACATAAATTCACACATAAGGATTTTGTGCATGTTTGCATTTTAAAACAGCAAGGCATCTACTTATATATTCTAGTTCTTTATATAGATGTATACCTTAGAGCATATAACAAAGCAGCTGCGGCTTCTTTAATACTGCACAATTGGCATACTGACACTATGCATCACTGTTACATAAAGTGACTATTGAATGCCATGTTATGAAGCAGCTGTGGCAATGTCCATGGTATATTATATAAATCATTCAGACCTATTTTTGGTGCAGTGTGTGTCTGAGGCAGCATGAACGATTGCACATCATGTAGTCCCCATGGAAAGAATTAAGATGTATTTGTAACTGTGAGCCTATAGTATCTCCCCTATTGTAATAGTATACAAACTGTTCAGATCTAGAGGACTCTTGTCAAGCCAGGTATAGATTGGAGAAGGATTAAAACACCTGTTAATTCAAATCTGCAACATGGACATAGACAGAAGTAAAAACCTGACAAGGGTCCTGTCCTTACCCGACTATACTGTGTGTGTTGCTATTGAAAGAGTTAAAATTTTTGTCGGGTGAAACATTGTCAGCAGGATAGGAAATAAGGTTACTCTCTCAAAGGCTTTGTTCACACCTGTGACTTGTGGGAACATCCACAAAATCTTGCATTTTCCTGCCGTGCAGAAAAATGCACAGTTTTTTTGCAGACTTGCAGCAGTGTCATTCATTCTTAATGGCACCCCCATGAATCCTGCTAGTGCATGTGTGTTCATGTGCACCAAAACGCCTGGTACCACATTACCAAGAGTTTTGGTGCGGCACAAGTTTTAAAATGGGTTAGACATGTAGGCAGGTGCAGTCTAATTTCTCCACTGTAGGTGGCGCTTATCCACAGTGGCAGTACAGTTAGAGAGGAAGTCAAGGGGAACATGAAAATGAGGAGAGTAGATGATGGTGTGCCAACATCACTATGTTATACAAATGGAGAGAACCCTCATAGTGGGACTTTTTAGGCACTAAGTCAAAAAGTACATTAGTAGAAAGGAAAGATTGGAAAGGTTATTAAGTTTACATACTGTTTATTGTTACACAAAAATTACAAAAAAACTGACAATACATATTAAAAATAGGTTGAGTACTATGACTAGATACAATATATTGGTAAAAACTCACCAAAGAATGATGATGGAAAACACTCATCCATTTTCCACCATCATTCTTTGTTCGGTGACTTTTTGCTACTATAGGCCCCTTTCATACATGCGGACGATATGTCCGTATTTCATCCATCCGTTTGCGGATGAAATACGGACATACATGCATCCCTATGGGACAGCGGGTGTCTGCGGATGAACATCCGCAGACACCCGCTATTGTCCGCCTCCGCAAAAGTCAGATTCTGCAGAAAAATCCTATTTTTCTATCCGTCTGCAGAGCGGATCGGATGAACACGGACAGACGGTCCGTGCTCATCCGATCCCCATAGAGGAGAGCGGAGAGCTGACAGGGCGGTCCCCGCACAGTGTGCGGAGACCGCCCTGTCCGCAGCCGGCTCAGCGGGGACAACGGAGCGATCCCCGCTGAGCGAGCGGATCATCACGGGGCGGATCATTACTGATCCGCCCCGTGTGAAAGGGGCCATATTGTATCTAGTAATAGTACTCAACCTATTTTTAATATGTATTGTCAGTTTTTTTGTAATTTTCGTGTAATTTTTGTGTAACAATAAACAATGTATAAACTTTTAATAACCTTTCCAATCTTTTCTTTATACTAATGTACTCTTTTGCCCTGTACACACGGTTGGATTTTTCGACGGAAAATGTTCGATGGGAGCTTTTTGTTGAAAATTCCGACCGTGTTTAGGCTCCATCGGACAGTTTCCATCGGAATTTCCGTTGCACAAAATTTGAAATCTGGTTCTCAAATTTTCCGACAACAAAATCCGTTGTTGGAAATTCCGATCATATGTACACAATTCCGACGCACAAAGTTCCACGCTTGCTCGGAATCAAGCAGAAGAGCCGCACTGACTATTGAACTTAATTTTTCTCGGCTCGTCGTACGCGTTGTATGCCACCGTGTTCTTGACGTTCGCCCAACTTTATGTGACCGTGTGTATGCAAGACAAGTTTGAGCCAACATCCGTCAGAAAAAATCCATGGATTTTGTTGTTGGAATGTTCGCTCAATGTCAATCGTGTGTACTAAGTCATCTTGGGTCAGGCAGAGCCTATTTAAGACCCTAGCTCCCAGGCTTTACACGCATTTCGTGAGTGGGTAGAGCAGGGACAGGCACCCCATCTGCTAGGGACAGAATTAGGGAAATGTTCCTAAAGAGAAGGAAAAGCGTAAGGCTTGCAACTTCTCTGGACATCTTCCAGCTTGGACAGGAGATCCAGCTGGCCGCAGCATTCTGCGCCTCCTAACAGGAGCTGTCAGTTCAGCTGAAACCTGCTTCACAACACACTGTTGGATCTGTGAGTGCTCCCGGTTTGGGTGTCTTCCCACCAGGTTTATTGTGAACTGTCTGTGCATTACTTCAATACGAGTTCTTACATCACATTTGGACTGTGTTATTGCCACCTCACTACGCTGCACTCCACCTACAAGCATTTATTTTGCATATCTCTAGTGCGTAGGGCAGCCCATTGATATTAATTGGCTGCCCTAAACACTGAATGCGGGAATGCGCAGTAACTCACAAAAAAGCGTGTAAGCTTTTGCGAGGTGTAAGCCCTGAAAGCAGTAAAAACCTGACAGGTGTTCTAACTTTTCCTCAGCTATCCAAAACTAAAAAATTGTCTGGATATGTGTAAATTTAATTTTATTGCGAAGTTATGAGTTTAACTGAAGTTTTACATTATTTAATGTTTCTTTTATCAACACCATTATATATTGAAAACATTTAAAAAGGGAATTTACAGAAGACAGGTCTTTTCTGTCTGTTGGGGACCTATCCCACTTACAGAGGTCTGTGATTACCTGGTAGTGAAATCTGGTATTGCATTCTGTATGGCAAACACTGCATGTTTGTGAGTGGACATGTCTGCCATGATGTTGTTTACTAGGAGGCTGCTGGAAGAAAGGACCCCTCTATGTTACTTCAAGGCAGGCCCCAATGCAATAGGACATTTCTATTTAGTGTAATATATTTTGTTAAGCAGAACTCTATCTAGACCATTTAGGTAATGGAGAAAAGGGAAAAATAGAACCAAACTTACTTTACTGTCCTAGACTTAATTGTAGAGGGCCAAGTCAATGACCCTAGGTTGAACATTCCACAATCCACTATGCCTGCATATATTCATCTAAGAATCTTCCAGAAATATGCTCACACAGACAATAGTAGCAGACACGAGGAGAGAGAGCATGGCAGGGGATCCTTATACTGCTTTACTATGGAAACATTTATAAATGCATTTATGCAGTAGCAAACTTTGAGATGAATAAAGTTCACACACCACTCAAGACATCAAGGCTTACATTGCAGTTACATTGTGGTAACACATGCCCATAAATCCACTGCACATGAATGACACCCCAGTGGACAATATAATATAGGGCAACACACCTGTAGCACACCAAAACACACATGCACTATAGTGCAAAGTGTTACGAAACAATGTGGAAGTTCTGTATTGATTCCATTTCCATATGCTAGCAGACAATTCCAAATGATTAGGTAGCCATAATGCTACTCGTTAACATGCGATGCAATGCACCACAAATTTCTGAATGAGCCCTTAAATTATATCCAGTGAAAGCTATTTTTTAGGTTTGTCTACAGTAGGGAAGGATGACAATCTTCGTCAAGTTTTTTTGCTGTCTGTGGTCCCACGGGGGAATTTTTTTTCTCACTTCCTGATAATGTTGTCTCCAACAATGCACTTTAGTAAATGAGACCAAATTGCACATTCGCCCCATTTAGTTGTTTTCCAAGCAGAACAGATCCCAAGAAACCACTGTTAAAATTGTGCAAGGTAGTAAACAGATGATCTGCTTACTAAATGGTTATCACCAACAGAGCAGCAGTACCTGAATATCACAAGAATATAATGCCAAATGTCAGAATCCTTTTATTGAGGTCTGCTCTGAGCCACATATTTTGCTGTCATCAGAAATGAATATTTTTTTTTAATAACTAAAAAACTACCAAATTACTTTTTAAACATGTTGGATCATCATTTAGGAAGATTGCAAGGTAAAATGTTAAAAATTATTAGTATGAGGCAAAAGCATGAATCTGAAAGAGATGCACTTTGCACATGGTGTGTCCTCTTCTTAAACATGTAAATGCATTACATACATAATGCTAATGCAATCAGCATGTGCTACAATCTATTCCCTCTACATATATAGGCACCACCTGGCTGATAAGCTTATTCAAATTAGCTGACAACTATAGGTATCCCTAAATATAAGTGTAAGAAAAAGCAAAACATTTTTTTTTTAACAATAAATTTAAGATGATTTGAAAGTGGGGGGAAGTCTGCTCTAGGTTTCGCAGACAGGCAGTGATTGAAAATAATAGTTTCTTTCCAGTATACAAATATAATTAAGCCAGGTTAGATGAATAGTGCCACATCCCTACTAATAATGAAAATTGGAAGATTATTGGATGGAATTTTTTTAGCACTGTATACATACCACTATGAACAAATATGAAATAAAATTATAAATTGTATTTATACATAATTAAAGAACATAGACACGATAGAGCGGATAAAAACAAGAAAACTGATAATGAAATATCCAACAAAATTAGGCCACCATACAGAGTTAATATACAGGCAATGATAGATGCCATCATATAGTAAGTAAACCCCAACGCATTTTGATTCTCAAATATAAAGATCTTTGTCAAGGGGTCAATAAGGTGGTTGCCTCTGAAATATGGATACATATAGAAATCATAATCATGAAAACAATAATATTAATATCAAAAGCTACATT
The DNA here is from genome assembly GCF_037356315.1 of Lithobates pipiens. NCBI lineage: Eukaryota > Metazoa > Chordata > Amphibia > Anura > Ranidae > Lithobates > Lithobates pipiens. The sequence goes on from NW_027507748.1 coordinate 576,592,655, forward strand.
GCATGAGGACACTCACAATCATCAGAAAAGTCACGAGAGTCAGTACACTTCCCAGTGTGGGTGGTCTCACGATGTAGGTTCAAAGAGGCACAGAGGATTCCAATATAGTTATCCTAACTAGATAGGGACCAAACAATACAAACCTGAGATTTACAAAATTGATGTTCATTCTGTAAAATGTAGCTATAACACATAGACAATATATTCTTCAGGCACTTACGGATGAATCAAGGGCAGGGAGAATATAGCTTGTATATATTCCAAAAAGGATAGCTACTTTAAAAAAGCTACATATAAGTGTAGACCAAAAATAGTAGATATAATTATCAGATGATCAGATATATGTTAAACAATGTCCAGCAGACATTGTGCAGGCATGCCACTCCACGAATGATCAATCTTAAACATAAAACGATGTAGCTCTCAGCTTCACAATCTAAAATAAATGATAAGCATAATTATACCTAATAATAAGTATATTGACAAATGACAGTTTACTACAAAAATAGGAAAAGTAAAAAATAAAATAAAGTTAAATAAAGAAAAACAAGCAACAAGGAACAAAAAGCAAGCATATGTGGAGAGAGTTGCTTACCAATATCTGATGATTCAAAAGTACAGGGAGGCAGGGTGCCAAAGCTGTATATATAAAATATGTACTTTTATTTAATATTTGTTTATGTTGGTATGTACATAATGCCTAAAAACCCCATCCAATAATCTTAAAATTTTATTTTTTAAGTATCTTAAAATGTACAGTATAATAAATGTACAGTATAATAAACACAATATTCTTGTTGGCCAGAGAGAATGAGTTGATTGCCTTGGCTTATTTTGTATAATATGAGGGAGCTCAAAAGCTCTAGAATATTTTATTAAAGGCACATTGATACAGCTATGCAGTTCATAGTGTAACATTTTAGCACAAATAGTTCACAAGACTCATCATTTTGTCACAGTTGCACTTGTATGCATGCTTACTTGGACCAATCTTTTGTTATATACAAAAATAAAAGGCACATTTCATTATACTAGTTACCCTTCAGGTTCAATAAAAGCTGGGGTTCAATATTCAATATTATCTGATATTCTCATTAGATACAAATGTGCATGTCTAAAGCATTGGACCACATTTTGTTTTGTCAAGGTTGGTAATATGCAAAAATTTGGTAAAATGCAAAAATGTAATTTTTGCATATCCTTCTACAAAGACATCTCCTTCTATTCAATTTGAAATATAGAACTTAAATCACTTAAGAATAATTGTAATAAAGGGGGTTTAGCCTAAAAACATTTGTGTAGAATCTTTTTTTTTTTTTAGCTACCTAAAAGATAACTATTTGGAGTTTTCTACATCCTCTGGTGACTCAGTGGCCTTGCAAGTCGGGAGTTTTTTCGGTTGATGCCAAGAAAGAGATACTTTTTACTCAAAATGATAGTGCAATTTGAAAATAACACAAGCTTTGATGATTCATGTGAAGTGCTTTATTAAATGGTCCACTTTCTGTACTGCAGGGGATTTGGAAAATCTGTGCTTTCTACTTGGATGTATTTTACTGTTAATCAAAACAATTTGATAACATAATAATAGAAGGGCACTGACAGTTTGTGAGAAAATTTATTATAATCTGATATATACGGCATAACAACTTTGGGGTCTTTCATTATAACTAGCATACTTTACAAAACAAGTGTTTCCTGTAAAAGCCAGCAAAAATCACCTCTTATTTTCAGGTACACGTTAGAAAAAGCAATGCCTTATTGGTTGCCCTAGAAAATAACCGTGAAACTTATAGTAATTTCAAAAGTATAATTATTCCATACATTTCTAATTATATCTTGGCTCAAATATGATTATTTTTGCCCTCAATTATTGCAATTAGTCATATGTTTAGAGAATATAACATATTTAAGAAAAAAGTTTAATAATCTAATTAAAACATGTGTATCAGTAGGAAAATGTGGTGCTAATTGTATAAATATAAATTGTCTCTGTGCGATCATACAAAGTATAAATGGGTTTATTGATTAAGTAAGGAGCACCAATGGTGTGTATTCTAGAAACTCATAAGAACCAATCATAAATCATTGTTTATGGAGGGTTATGAGCTTTTTCATCCAGAAAAAAATCCTTGCAAATGGATGTTAGAACAATACTTTTATGGAGATATCCTCTTTTTATAAGTTTTTGAACAAATTTATTTTATTGTTTGCTGGATCAAAGATCTCTTTAGCATTTTGGTATACACAACCTCATATATTGATTTGAAACTAGATAACCCTAACCACTGGCATAACTTTTACCTACCTATGCTAATTTCAGTGAAACAATTGTTGTCTACCAGAGTGGTCTAGCTTGTCGACACCACTGAAGCTGGCTATGCAACCCCTGGTTTTGGCTTTGTGTGCCACTCAGGTTTTTTTTTCCCTCTTTTTCTTCACATTTCACATTCCCTTTATTCACTTCCATTCAAGCAATAAGAACCAGTGTTTGCACACACCTGCCAGTCCTTTACATAATTAAGTGATTGCAGATGATGTTTAAATACTCCCTACATGCATGGGATCTCATTCCCCATTATTAAGCTCTGGGGGGTGGAATGAAACACATTGGGGGCGTGGCCTGGTTGGAGTCCAGGCTGATGCTGTCACTCTCATCACCATTGTAGGACTGCATGGATGTGCAGCATTAGGGATCACATGTTTCTTCTCCCTAAAGCTGGCTATGCACCAGTGAAATTTCAGAACATTCGGTTGATTTCTAATGGGTTGTGAGGTCAAACTGACATTTGTTTTTGACTGCAGTGATGACAACATTTTAAGCAGCAGAATGCAAACTTTTTTTTGAACAAATGAAATGGTAACTAAGAATGTGGTTTTCTTTCAGGAAAATTGTAAATATTGTAATAAATCCTGTTTTATATGTCTGAGATTACATTCAAGTAGCAGGTCTGGATGAAATTTCTCAAACAGAATTAGTTGACTCAATGATGAAAAGAAAAATGTTCTCCCAAACATTTTTCTGCGAACGTTTGAACAAAAATCTAAAATGGCCAGCCTAATGAATAACCACTAAAGAATAAATATACAAACATCAAAGGTGTGTTCAAATAAACTCTGCACCACTCCAGACTGCTAATCATTTGCTTAGAAGATCACTGCTCCACTGTATCACAAGGTGCACACCCAGCCTGCCAGCCATCATTATGGTTCAAAAATTTTTATTGAATTTTTATGTAGAAAATATAACAACAAGGCATAGTCAAGCATTACATGCACAATAGACATATCAGCGCTATACCACTTCCTATAATAATGATTAGGGATGAGCCGAACACCCCCCAGTTCGGTTTGCACCAGAACCTTCAAACGGACAAAAAATTTGTACAAACTTTAGAACCATATTAAAGTCTATGGGACTTGAACGTTTGAAATCAAAAGTGCTAATTTTAAAGACTAATATGCAAGATATGCAACAGACAACACCAGCAATAAGGGGTATCTTTAAGTGTATACTGTGCTGGAGGCACACAACACCCACTTTAACTCCTGCAGATGCCTGTATTAGACAACACCAGCAATAAAGGGTAGATACAGGTGTATACTATGCTGTGCTGGAGGCACACAACACCCATTAACTCCTACATATGCCTGTATTAGAGAACACCAGCAAAAAAGGGTAGATACAGGTGTATACTGTGCTGGAGGCACACAACACACACTAACTCCTGCAGATGCCTGTATTAGCGAAAACAGCAAAAAAGGGTAGATACATGTATATACTGTGCTGGAGGCACACAACACCCACTTTAACTCCTGCAGATGCCTGAGAAAAGAACACTGTCCCTGCCTATCTTGGTCTTTCCCTGCACGCTGGACCACACTACACAAGGCCGCCATGCTGGTGGCCTTATATAGTGTGGGACGTGTACTAAACCCCCTGAGCTATAATTGGCCACAGGCATCCTGCTTTCGAGTCGAACACCGAGCTCATCCCTAATAATGATGAAAGGAGAATCGATATTGAACTAAGGAGCATATGTTATACTTTTAAATATATAGGTATCAGGGCCTCTCCTAATCTCTCTCATTGGTTAGGGGGGCTTGCTATATTGGAAAATAACAAGGGATAAACATATTTCCCTAGGGGTCAATGGACCAGAGTAGGGGAAATTCTTTTCTCATACCATTTTGTCTATTGCGACCCTTCCAGTCTAATAGCGCATATCAAAACAAAAAAAAAAACACACACACACACACAAGTAAACAGGTAGGCAGATGAACATAGAAAATGAAGCATGGCATATGAAATCAGCAATCAAGTCACCAATTGACAATACTAGAGTGTATAACAAGGCTAAAGTCTGTCAAACAGTTTATATTGTAGTCTGGAGCAATACATCAGTCAAGCAGTGCGTCTGCATCACTGGCACAGAAGGGCATGGAGATATATTATAGTTAAGCATAAGAGACAAGTAAGTGAAGAATGGGTATGATTACTATTAAGAGCCTGTATATAGTGATGGACGAACTTCCGACGGGACGTTTCGCGAACGCGAAACGCGAACGGACACAAACGTTCGCGAAAACGACCGTTCGCCGCGGGCTCCATTGACTTCAATGGGAGGCGAATTTCGCAAACCTTTAGGTCGAATTTGCGGCCACGGGGTAATTATTAGGGGGTAGCACGTAGTCCCACCACCTGGACAATAGCATAATACATGTATGAGGTGAATTTGGGATCGATAACTACAAGCATTTTTTTTTTATTTGGGAAATTGTTCTGACAATTCAGGACTATGGAGCTAATGAAGGCAATGGAGGAGAGGGAAGGTCAGGGACCAGGGTAGGCAAACAAGAGGGTGCAGGAGATACAGAGCACTGACAGCAGCACCGTAATACAGAGCACTGACATCAGCACCGTGACATACAGCGCTGACAGCAGCTCCGTGACATACAGCGCTGACAGCAGCTCCGTGACATACAGCGCTGACAGCAGCTCCGTGACATACAGCGCTGACAGCAGCTCCGTGACATACAGCGCTGACAGCAGCTCCGTGACATACAGCGCTGACAGCAGCACCGTGACATACAGCGCTGACAGCAGCTCCGTGACATACAGCGCTGACAGCAGCTCCGTGACATACAGCGCTGACAGCAGCTCCGTGACATACAGCACTGACAGCAGCTCCGTGACATACAGCGCTGACAGCAGCTCCGTGACATACAGCGCTGACAGCAGCACCGTGACATACAGCGCTGACAGCAGCTCCGTGACATACAGCGCTGACAGCAGCTCCGTGACATACAGCGCTGACAGCAGCTCCGTGACATACAGCGCTGACAGCAGCTCCGTGACATACAGCGCTGACAGCAGCTCCGTGACATACAGCGCTGACAGCAGCTCCGTGACATACAGCGCTGACAGCAGCTCCGTGACATACAGCGCTGACAGCAGCTCCGTGACATACAGCGCTGACAGCAGCTCCGTGACATACAGCGCTGACAGCAGCTCCGTGACATACAGCGCTGACAGCAGCACCGTAAGCAGCCCCAGGAGGAAGTCAGCACAGCACAGGGATGGTGTGATCCCCTCATAATAAGAACCCCCAGGAGGAAGTCAGCACAGCACAGGGATGGTGGGAGCCCCTCATAATAAGAACACCCAGGAGGAAGTCAGCACAGCACAGGGATGGTGGGAACCCCTCATAATAAGCAGCCCCAGTAGAAATATGACACCGCTCAACCTCTTCAAAGAGGAGGGTAGGGGCATATAGTACGGTGTGCTTTTTTGGGTCAGGGAAGTGAGCCAAATGAATTAAGAAGGTCTGTGTGCTTGATTCCAAAAATTGTTTATAGACATATACATGGTCTACTGATCACATGTGTTGAATTCCTCCGAGATCCATGCCTCATTCATTTTTAGAAATGTGAGGTAGTTAACACTGTGGTGAGCTAGGCGAGTACGCTTATCGGTCACAATCCCCCCTGCTGCGCTGAACGTCCTTTCGGACAGGACACTGGATGAGGGGCAAGCCAACAGTTCGATTGCAAATTGGGCAAGCTCTGGCCAGAGGTCAAGCCTGCCCACCCAGTAGTCTAGGGGTTCATCACTCCTCAGAGCGTCCACATCGGCCGTTAACCCAATGTAGTCGGACACCTGACGGTCTAGGCGTTCCCTGATGCTGGATCCGGATGACACCTGTCGATGGGTCGGCTGAAAGAATGACCTCATATCCGAAGTCACCAACACATCTTCAAACCGGCCTCTTATTGCAGGCGCTGTTGGATTGGTACCCGCAAATCCTTCTCTGGGAGTGGGAATTGCTCCTCTGCCAGCGCACGCAAAAGCAGAATGCAGCATTTCTCGAAGCAAGGCCTGGAAGTGCTGCATTCTGACAGCCCTCTGCGACGGCGGTAACATTTCCGCCATTTTGTGTTTGTACCGGGGGTCTAAGTACGTTGCCACCCAGTACTGGTCCTTGACCCTCATGCTTTTTATACGGGGGTCCCTATTAAAACACTGGAGCATGAAGGCCCCCATTTGCACTAAAGTGGAAGCGGTGTGGTGGCCTGGCTCCTGCTCATCATCCAGGATAATGTCGTCCTCTTCATTCTCCTCTCCCCATCCTCGCACAACAGGGATCCCAGAAAGGTTTAAAGCATGCTCTTCTTGCTCCTGCTCATCCGCCCCGGCACCATCCTCCTCTGACTCCTCATCAGACTCCTGTTGTTGACTTGTCTCAGATAGAGTAGCCCCCCCTGGGAATTCATCCAGCATTGCGACTTCCTCATCTTCCCGCTCCTGCTCCTCCACAGCCTGATCAATGACACGACGCAATGCACGCTCCAGAAAGAAGGCATAAGGTACCATGTCACTGATGGCGCCATGGCTGCGACTGACCAGTTTGGTGATCTCCTCAAATGGCCGCAGAAGTCTGCATGTGTCGCGCATGAGCAGCCACTGGCGCGGTGAAAAAAAACCCAGCTCCCCAGAACCGTTTCTTTCGCAGAGTTCATACAGGTAGACGTTAACTGCACGTTTCTGCTGGAGCAGCCTATCAAGCATATAGAAGGTTGAGTTCCATCGCGTCGGGCAATCGCAAATAAGACGTCTGACCGGCAGATGGTGTCGCCGCTGAATGTCAGCAAGGCGAGCCATGGCCGTGTAAGATCTTCTGAAATGGGCCGAGATTTTCCTTGCCTGCCGCAAGATGTCCTGGACCCCAGGGTATTTGACAAGGAATCGCTGCACGACCAAGTTTAAGACGTGTGCCATGCACGGCACGTGCGTGATTTTGCCCTGTTTCAATGCGCTAAGCAGATTGGCACCGTTGTCACACACCACTTTACCAACTGTCAAATTGAGCGGTGTTAGCCACTCATCTGCCTGTGAACGCAAAGCTGAAAGGAGTGCCGGGCCAGTGTGGCTCTTTGCTTCCAGGCACAACAGACGCAGCACGGCATGGCAACGTCTCACCTGGCATGTGGAATAGGTTCTGGGGAGCTTGGGCGGTGCAGTGGAAGAGACGCTAGCAGCGGAAAAGGAGGAGGCAGCTGAGGAGGAGAGGGAGGAGGATGGAGTAGGAGGAGGAGAAGAAGAGTCAGGCCTGCATGCAATCCGTGGCGGTAAAACCAAATCTACACGGGTGCCACGGGTTACATGCTTGACGGCCGTCAGAAGGTTCACCCAGTGGGCAGTAAAACTGATATACCTTCCCTGCCCGTGTTTGCTAGACCACGTGTCTGTGGTCAGATGTATCTTGGCACCGACACTGTGTGCCAGAGATACATTCACTTGCCGCTGAACATGGCCATATAGCTCTGGGATGCCCTTCTCTGAGAAATACTTCCTTCCTGGGACCTTCCATTGTGGTGTTCCAATGGCCACAAATTTGCGAAAGGCCTCCGAGTCCACCAGTTTATATGGCAGTAGTTGGCGGGCTATGAGTTCTGACAAGCCAGCCGCCAACCGTTGGGCAAGAGGGTTATCCGGCGTCATCATTTTTTTACGCTCAAACATTAGGCCCACGGAAGCCTGCCTTTTTGCAGAAAAATGTGAGCTTGGCGTGATGGAAGGTGGAGTGGAGGACAATTGTGAGGAGAGAGGAGAAGGAGAAGTAGAAGACGAGGCTGGACGGTGAGAGCCTGCAGTGTGGCTTTGTGTGTTCCGTTGCTCCCACTGGGCTCGGTGATGGCTGCTCATGTGCCTTCTTAAGGCGGTCGTCCCTAGGTGAGTATTGGGCTTACCGCGACTAACGCGTTGACTGCAAAGATTGCAGATGGCAACGCTATTGTCAGCAGCGGACACGTTAAAAAAAGCCCACACTGCGGAGCCATGTGCCGGTGTCCTGGGAGCGCCAGATGTGACCGTACATGGTCGATGACTCGCTCCTGATACATTTGCAGTCTGCTTTGTCCCTGCTGTGCAATGTAAGTCATTGCTGCTTCTCCTCCCTATCTGCTGGTCCATATCTCCCTCTGAACTCCCCTCCTCTTCCTCTCTTGTGGGCACCCACGTGACATCACTAGACACGTCATCATCAACGTCACCTTCCCCACCGCTATAAGTAGAGTAGGCAGCAACACCGGGGACCAACCTCCTCCTTGGGCTGATCTGGGTACTGGCGTCAGACTGCTGAGTAGCGCTTGTTGCTACCTCCTCTTCCTGATCCAATACCAAGAGTGGCTGCGCATCAGAAATGTCCTCTTGATATGGATCGGAAAATAATTCCAGTGACTCAAGCGGAAGGTATGTGGTGGTGGTGGTGGTGGTCGTGTTGTTGGTGGTAGTGTCTTTGGGGGTGCACATAGCAGAGAGTGAAGAAGAGGGTGCAGATCGAGAGGATGAGGAGGGTGCAGAAGAGTAAGGCTGAGCGAGCCACTCAACCAAGTCTGGTGCATCCTTTAAAGTAATTGAACGCACCTTCTGCAACTTCCCACTTTGGCTCAAGCCTGTTGCTCCTGCCCTACCCCTACCACCCCTGCGGAAGGGCCTGCCTCTTCCTCTGCATGTCATTTTTTAAATGACCCTGTGACAAAACTCTTAGTCCCTATACCGCTGAAGGACTGCTGCAGTATAGGTGAGCGGTCAGCAGTGGTGCACGTCAACCCTATCTATTGTGGACCGATAGCGGTCCTTACAGAACAGCAGACTGTACCGCACTCAAGCCTATGTACCGTAGCACCCTATACCAAGTTACCAGTCCTTATAAGAACTTTTGTGGACCAAGCAGGTTGTGTATTAGTGTTTAGCAGACTGTACGTCAGTCCCTATACCGCTGAAGGACTGCTGCAGTATAGGGCAGCGGTCAGCAGTGGTGCACGTCAACCCTATCTATTGTGGACCGATAGCGGTCCTTACAGAACAGCAGACTGTACCGCACTCAAGCCTATGTACCGTAGCACCCTATACCAAGTTACCAGTCCTTATAAGAACTTTTGTGGACCAAGCAGGTTGTGTATTAGTGTTTAGCAGACTGTACGTCAGTCCCTATACCGCTGAAGGACTGCTGCAGTATAGGGCAGCGGTCAGCAGTGGTGCACGTCAACCCTATCTATTGTGGACCGATAGCGGTCCTTACAGAACAGCAGACTGTACCGCACTCAAGCCTATGTACCGTAGCACCCTATACCAAGTTACCAGTCCTTATAAGAACTTTTGTGGAACAAGCAGGTTGTGTGTTAGTGATTAGCAGACTGTACGTCAGTCCCTATACCGCTGAAGGACTGCTGCAGTATAGGTGAGCGGTCAGCAGTGGTGCACGTCAACCCTATCTATTGTGGACCGATAGCGGTCCTTACAGAACAGCAGACTGTACCGCACTCAAGCCTATGTACCGTAGCACCCTATACCAAGTTACCAGTCCTTATAAGAACTTTTGTGGACCAAGCAGGTTGTGTATTAGTGTTTAGCAGACTGTACGTCAGTCCCTATACCGCTGAAGGACTGCTGCAGTATAGGGCAGCGGTCAGCAGTGGTGCACGTCAACCCTATCTATTGTGGACCGATAGCGGTCCTTACAGAACAGCAGACTGTACCGCACTCAAGCCTATGTACCGTAGCACCCTATACCAAGTTACCAGTCCTTATAAGAACTTTTGTGGACCAAGCAGGTTGTGTATTAGTGTTTAGCAGACTGTACGTCAGTCCCTATACCGCTGAAGGACTGCTGCAGTATAGGGCAGCGGTCAGCAGTGGTGCACGTCAACCCTATCTATTGTGGACCGATAGCGGTCCTTACAGAACAGCAGACTGTACCGCACTCAAGCCTATGTACCGTAGCACCCTATACCAAGTTACCAGTCCTTATAAGAACTTTTGTGGAACAAGCAGGTTGTGTGTTAGTGATTAGCAGACTGTACGTCAGTCCCTATACCGCTGAAGGACTGCTGCAGTATAGGGCAGCGGTCAGCAGTGGTGCACGTCAACCCTATCTATTGTGGACCGATAGCGGTCCTTACAGAACAGCAGACTGTACCGCACTCAAGCCTATGTACCGTAGCACCCTATACCAAGTTACCAGTCCTTATAAGAACTTTTGTGGAACAAGCAGGTTGTGTGTTAGTGATTAGCAGACTGTACGTCAGTCCCTATACCGCTGAAGGACTGCTGCAGTATAGGTGAGCGGTCAGCAGTGGTGCACGTCAACCCTATCTATTGTGGACCGATAGCGGTCCTTACAGAACAGCAGACTGTACCGCACTCAAGCCTATGTACCGTAGCACCCTATACCAAGTTACCAGTCCTTATAAGAACTTTTGTGGACCAAGCAGGTTGTGTATTAGTGTTTAGCAGACTGTACGTCAGTCCCTATACCGCTGAAGGACTGCTGCAGTATAGGGCAGCGGTCAGCAGTGGTGCACGTCAACCCTATCTATTGTGGACCGATAGCGGTCCTTACAGAACAGCAGACTGTACCGCACTCAAGCCTATGTACCGTAGCACCCTATACCAAGTTACCAGTCCTTATAAGAACTTTTGTGGACCAAGCAGGTTGTGTATTAGTGTTTAGCAGACTGTACGTCAGTCCCTATACCGCTGAAGGACTGCTGCAGTATAGGGCAGCGGTCAGCAGTGGTGCACGTCAACCCTATCTATTGTGGACCGATAGCGGTCCTTACAGAACAGCAGACTGTACCGCACTCAAGCCTATGTACCGTAGCACCCTATACCAAGTTACCAGTCCTTATAAGAACTTTTGTGGACCAAGCAGGTTGTGTATTAGTGTTTAGCAGACTGTACGTCAGTCCCTATACCGCTGAAGGACTGCTGCAGTATAGGGCAGCGGTCAGCAGTGGTGCACGTCAACCCTATCTATTGTGGACCGATAGCGGTCCTTACAGAACAGCAGACTGTACCGCACTCAAGCCTATGTACCGTAGCACCCTATACCAAGTTACCAGTCCTTATAAGAACTTTTGTGGAACAAGCAGGTTGTGTGTTAGTGATTAGCAGACTGTACGTCAGTCCCTATACCAATGAAGGACTGCTGCAGTATAGGGCAGCGGTCAGCAGTAGTGCACGGCAACCCTATGTATTGTGGACCGATAGCGGTCCTTACAGAACAGCAGACTGTACTGCACTCAGGCCTATGTACCGTAGCACCCTATACCAAGTTACCAGTCCTTATAAAAACTTTTGTGGACCAAGCAGGTTGTGTGTTAGTGTTTAGCAGACTGTGCGTCAGTCCCTATACCGCTGAAGGACTGCTGCAGTATAGGGCAGCGGTCAGCAGTAGTGCACGGCAACCCTATGTATTGTGGACCGATAGCGGTCCTTACAGAACAGCAGACTGTAACGCACTCAGGCCTATGTACCGTAGCACCCTATACCAAGTTACCAGTCCTTATAAGAACTTTTGTGGACCAAGCAGGTTGTGTGTTAGTGATTAGCAGACTGTACGTCAGTCCCTATACCAATGAAGGACTGCTGCAGTATAGGGCAGCGGTCAGCAGTAGTGCACGGCAACCCTATGTATTGTGGACCGATAGCGGTCCTTACAGAACAGCAGACTGTACTGCACTCAGGCCTATGTACCGTAGCACCCTATACCAAGTTACCAGTCCTTATAAGAACTTTTGTGGACCAAGCAGGTTGTGTGTTAGTGTTTAGCAGACTGTGCGTCAGTCCCTATACCGCTGAAGGACTGCTGCAGTATAGGGCAGCGGTCAGCAGTAGTGCACGGCAACCCTATGTATTGTGGACCGATAGCGGTCCTTACAGAACAGCAGACTGTAACGCACTCAGGCCTATGTACCGTAGCACCCTATACCAAGTTACCAGTCCTTATAAGAACTTTTGTGGACCAAGCAGGTTGTGTGTTAGTGATTAGCAGACTGTACGTCAGTCCCTATACCAATGAAGGACTGCTGCAGTATAGGGCAGCGGTCAGCAGTAGTGCACGGCAACCCTATGTATTGTGGACCGATAGCGGTCCTTACAGAACAGCAGACTGTAACGCACTCAGGCCTATGTACCGTAGCACCCTATACCAAGTTACCAGTCCTTATAAAAACTTTTGTGGACCAAGCAGGTTGTGTGTTAGTGTTTAGCAGACTGTGCGTCAGTCCCTATACCGCTGAAGGACTGCTGCAGTATAGGGCAGCGGTCAGCAGTGGTGCACGTCAACCCTATCTATTGTGGACCGATAGCGGTCCTTACAGAACAGCAGACTGTACCGCACTCAAGCCTATGTACCGTAGCACCCTATACCAAGTTACCAGTCCTTATAAGAACTTTTGTGGAACAAGCAGGTTGTGTGTTAGTGATTAGCAGACTGTACGTCAGTCCCTATACCGCTGAAGGACTGCTGCAGTATAGGTGAGCGGTCAGCAGTGGTGCACGTCAACCCTATCTATTGTGGACCGATAGCGGTCCTTACAGAACAGCAGACTGTACCGCACTCAAGCCTATGTACCGTAGCACCCTATACCAAGTTACCAGTCCTTATAAGAACTTTTGTGGACCAAGCAGGTTGTGTATTAGTGTTTAGCAGACTGTACGTCAGTCCCTATACCGCTGAAGGACTGCTGCAGTATAGGGCAGCGGTCAGCAGTGGTGCACGTCAACCCTATCTATTGTGGACCGATAGCGGTCCTTACAGAACAGCAGACTGTACCGCACTCAAGCCTATGTACCGTAGCACCCTATACCAAGTTACCAGTCCTTATAAGAACTTTTGTGGACCAAGCAGGTTGTGTATTAGTGTTTAGCAGACTGTACGTCAGTCCCTATACCGCTGAAGGACTGCTGCAGTATAGGGCAGCGGTCAGCAGTGGTGCACGTCAACCCTATCTATTGTGGACCGATAGCGGTCCTTACAGAACAGCAGACTGTACCGCACTCAAGCCTATGTACCGTAGCACCCTATACCAAGTTACCAGTCCTTATAAGAACTTTTGTGGACCAAGCAGGTTGTGTATTAGTGTTTAGCAGACTGTACGTCAGTCCCTATACCGCTGAAGGACTGCTGCAGTATAGGGCAGCGGTCAGCAGTGGTGCACGTCAACCCTATCTATTGTGGACCGATAGCGGTCCTTACAGAACAGCAGACTGTACCGCACTCAAGCCTATGTACCGTAGCACCCTATACCAAGTTACCAGTCCTTATAAGAACTTTTGTGGAACAAGCAGGTTGTGTGTTAGTGATTAGCAGACTGTACGTCAGTCCCTATACCAATGAAGGACTGCTGCAGTATAGGGCAGCGGTCAGCAGTAGTGCACGGCAACCCTATGTATTGTGGACCGATAGCGGTCCTTACAGAACAGCAGACTGTACTGCACTCAGGCCTATGTACCGTAGCACCCTATACCAAGTTACCAGTCCTTATAAAAACTTTTGTGGACCAAGCAGGTTGTGTGTTAGTGTTTAGCAGACTGTGCGTCAGTCCCTATACCGCTGAAGGACTGCTGCAGTATAGGGCAGCGGTCAGCAGTAGTGCACGGCAACCCTATGTATTGTGGACCGATAGCGGTCCTTACAGAACAGCAGACTGTAACGCACTCAGGCCTATGTACCGTAGCACCCTATACCAAGTTACCAGTCCTTATAAGAACTTTTGTGGACCAAGCAGGTTGTGTGTTAGTGATTAGCAGACTGTACGTCAGTCCCTATACCAATGAAGGACTGCTGCAGTATAGGGCAGCGGTCAGCAGTAGTGCACGGCAACCCTATGTATTGTGGACCGATAGCGGTCCTTACAGAACAGCAGACTGTAACGCACTCAGGCCTATGTACCGTAGCACCCTATACCAAGTTACCAGTCCTTATAAAAACTTTTGTGGACCAAGCAGGTTGTGTGTTAGTGTTTAGCAGACTGTGCGTCAGTCCCTATACCGCTGAAGGACTGCTGCAGTATAGGGCAGCGGTCAGCAGTGGTGCACGTCAACCCTATCTATTGTGGACCGATAGCGGTCCTTACAGAACAGCAGACTGTACCGCACTCAAGCCTATGTACCGTAGCACCCTATACCAAGTTACCAGTCCTTATAAGAACTTTTGTGGACCAAGCAGGTTGTGTATTAGTGTTTAGCAGACTGTACGTCAGTCCCTATACCGCTGAAGGACTGCTGCAGTATAGGGCAGCGGTCAGCAGTGGTGCACGTCAACCCTATCTATTGTGGACCGATAGCGGTCCTTACAGAACAGCAGACTGTACCGCACTCAAGCCTATGTACCGTAGCACCCTATACCAAGTTACCAGTCCTTATAAGAACTTTTGTGGAACAAGCAGGTTGTGTGTTAGTGATTAGCAGACTGTACGTCAGTCCCTATACCAATGAAGGACTGCTGCAGTATAGGGCAGCGGTCAGCAGTAGTGCACGGCAACCCTATGTATTGTGGACCGATAGCGGTCCTTACAGAACAGCAGACTGTAACGCACTCAGGCCTATGTACCGTAGCACCCTATACCAAGTTACCAGTCCTTATAAGAACTTTTGTGGACCAAGCAGGTTGTGTGTTAGTGATTAGCAGACTGTACGTCAGTCCCTATACCAATGAAGGACTGCTGCAGTATAGGGCAGCGGTCAGCAGTAGTGCACGGCAACCCTATGTATTGTGGACCGATAGCGGTCCTTACAGAACAGCAGACTGTACTGCACTCAGGCCTATGTACCGTAGCACCCTATACCAAGTTACCAGTCCTTATAAAAACTTTTGTGGACCAAGCAGGTTGTGTGTTAGTGTTTAGCAGACTGTGCGTCAGTCCCTATACCGCTGAAGGACTGCTGCAGTATAGGGCAGCGGTCAGCAGTAGTGCACGGCAACCCTATGTATTGTGGACCGATAGCGGTCCTTACAGAACAGCAGACTGTAACGCACTCAGGCCTATGTACCGTAGCACCCTATACCAAGTTACCAGTCCTTATAAGAACTTTTGTGGACCAAGCAGGTTGTGTGTTAGTGATTAGCAGACTGTACGTCAGTCCCTATACCAATGAAGGACTGCTGCAGTATAGGGCAGCGGTCAGCAGTAGTGCACGGCAACCCTATGTATTGTGGACCGATAGCGGTCCTTACAGAACAGCAGACTGTAACGCACTCAGGCCTATGTACCGTAGCACCCTATACCAAGTTACCAGTCCTTATAAAAACTTTTGTGGACCAAGCAGGTTGTGTGTTAGTGTTTAGCAGACTGTGCGTCAGTCCCTATACCGCTGAAGGACTGCTGCAGTATAGGGCAGCGGTCAGCAGTAGTGCACGGCAACCCTATGTATTGTGGACCGATAGCGGTCCTTACAGAACAGCAGACTGTAACGCACTCAGGCCTATGTACCGTAGCACCCTATACCAAGTTACCAGTCCTTATAAGAACTTTTGTGGACCAAGCAGGTTGTGTGTTAGTGATTAGCAGACTGTACGTCAGTCCCTATACCAATGAAGGACTGCTGCAGTATAGGGCAGCGGTCAGCAGTAGTGCACGGCAACCCTATGTATTGTGGACCGATAGCGGTCCTTACAGAACAGCAGACTGTAACGCACTCAGGCCTATGTACCGTAGCACCCTATACCAAGTTACCAGTCCTTATAAGAACTTTTGTGGAACAAGCAGGTTGTGTGTTAGTGATTAGCAGACTGTACGTCAGTCCCTATACCAATGAAGGACTGCTGCAGTATAGGGCAGCGGTCAGCAGTAGTGCACGGCAACCCTATGTATTGTGGACCGATAGCGGTCCTTACAGAACAGCAGACTGTAACGCACTCAGGCCTATGTACCGTAGCACCCTATACCAAGTTACCAGTCCTTATAAGAACTTTTGTGGACCAAGCAGGTTGTGTGTTAGTGATTAGCAGACTGTACGTCAGTCCCTATACCAATGAAGGACTGCTGCAGTATAGGGCAGCGGTCAGCAGTAGTGCACGGCAACCCTATGTATTGTGGACCGATAGCGGTCCTTACAGAACAGCAGACTGTACTGCACTCAGGCCTATGTACCGTAGCACCCTATACCAAGTTACCAGTCCTTATAAAAACTTTTGTGGACCAAGCAGGTTGTGTGTTAGTGTTTAGCAGACTGTGCGTCAGTCCCTATACCGCTGAAGGACTGCTGCAGTATAGGGCAGCGGTCAGCAGTAGTGCACGGCAACCCTATGTATTGTGGACCGATAGCGGTCCTTACAGAACAGCAGACTGTAACGCACTCAGGCCTATGTACCGTAGCACCCTATACCAAGTTACCAGTCCTTATAAGAACTTTTGTGGACCAAGCAGGTTGTGTGTTAGTGATTAGCAGACTGTACGTCAGTCCCTATACCAATGAAGGACTGCTGCAGTATAGGGCAGCGGTCAGCAGTAGTGCACGGCAACCCTATGTATTGTGGACCGATAGCGGTCCTTACAGAACAGCAGACTGTACCGCACCCAAGCCTATGTACCGTAGCACCCTAGACAGACCAAGTTACCAGTCCTGATAAAGAGCTTTGTGGAACAAGTGAGTTGTGAATGATTAGCAGACTGCAGCAGAAGGGCAGCAGTCAAGTATAATATTCTTTCTATATTTGGAAGAAAGAATATTATACGTGTACAAGCCTATTACCGTACCACTGATACCAGTCCTGAAAAGAACCTTTGTGGAACTAATAGTAACAGCAAGTCTTTAAAATTATCCTCACTGCCTGACACACTGCTTCCTGCCTGTCCCTATACAAATTGGCAAAAAAGAGTAGGCTGGAACGATTAGCTGGAACAGCTCTTTTGTGGACCTGATAGTAACAGCTAATGATGATGATGATGATGATGATGAAGAAAGACTAATCTGGCTGAGCTGTCCCTAAAATAGCAGCATACAGCGCTCTGTCCCTTTATCTAAACTGACAAAAGAAACTCAGGCTGCTGACCTAACACCTATACCAGTCCTGAAAAGAACTTTTGTGTACCAAATAGCTAGCGTTTTCTCTGTCCCTACTCCACACAGGATCCTTTCCCTACAGTGACAGAAGAAAGAATGTAAAATGGCCACCGGATCGGGTGTATTTATAGGTTAGGGGGAATGTCCAAGTGTCCATGAGCTGTCATGTCTCAATTGGTTGTCCTGTAACACATGATAAACGTGTCACGAAAGGTTAAAGTTCTTGTATACATTAAACACGTAAGTCCGCCGGGGCGAACGACGGAAAAAGGCGTTCGAACCCGCGGACGGCGAAAGTCGGAAATTCGCCGCGAAACGACCGCCGGGCGAACCGTTCGGCCATCACTACCTGTATAGTATTTATGTGACAGCCATAAATTCCATGAGGAAGAAAAGGTTTGAAATGTATCATTTTTAAGGGCATAGAGTCATTCCAAGGAGCAAATTTGGTTTAGGTTGGATAATACATCTGATACCAGGGAGCTGCAAGAGATTTCCAGTTTCTTGTTATATTTAACTTTGCAGATAAGAGTGTCTGTATAGCAAGAGTTCTGGTTTCTTTAGGGATAGATTCTATATTCAGATGTAATAGTGCCAATGATATGTTGGGAGATATGGGTGATGGAGTAAATTCAGAAATCGGTGTATTAGGGTACATTTTTGAGAGCTAATATGGTGTTAAGTACCAGTTATGGAGTCGTTTATAGTATAGCTGCCAGGGGTCGGTGCAGAGTGTTGCTTTATAGGTCTGATAGCTTTGTGCCAGACGGTGTTAGAAAAAGAAAGTCCTATTTTTTTTTCCCACCTCCTAATAATTGTAGTTTTTTGGAATTCCTGAGATCCACTAATGTTTCTATAGAATAAAGAAATGCCTTTTATGTGTGTGGTTTCTCTCTCATAGAATGCAATCACTGATTGAGGCAAGGCTATTTACACTGGGAGCAAGTTTTTTGAAGAGGTGGTAAAGTTGGATGTATTTGTAGTATTCAGTGAAGGGGAGATTATATTTGCATTGGAGTACAGAAAAAGGGGGGGAAGTAGTTGTCCTCCAGTAGGTCTTTCAAATTGTGTATGCCTGCCCTCTCCCATGAGGATAGATTAAGAGGAGGTATGTGAATGTGTAGGCATTTGTAGGAATTGAATTGGTAGGCGCATATTATGATTTGCTTTCCCCGAGCACAGATCTTTGGAGCAGGCATGAATAGCCTGAAATAGGGCTTGGATGGACAGCAATGGGGATTCTAGGGTTTATGCCCAGCTAGGGTGGCTAGTAGAGTGGCTTTAGTGCCCGGGACCGATAGAGACTCGGCCTCTATTGGGCCCAGGTTTTGTTGGTGTCATTTTTCCACCAGTATTGGGATTGGCATAGTAATGAGGCTAAATAGTATTGATAAAATTGGGGGGCGGTCAAATTGTTGAAATGTATGCCTCTTTTACCAGGCGCCTATGTTTATCAGTATTCCTCTGAGATAAGCCTTATGGGCAGTACAGAACGTAAATTTGTTGATATCATTTGTGTCACTAAATTCAAAATAGGATTTTAATTCCTTTTCAAGCATTTGACTGTGATCAGGGTTAGAGATAAGGTATGTGTTAAGTCTCCATAAGGGGGACCTTGGGTAGTCCTGGGCCAAAGAGGTACATGGTGATAGGGGCATGATCTGACCATGTGATAGTTTCAATAGACAAAGAGGCAACAGTTAGAAGGGTCCATCATTCAACTACAAACATGTCTATTCTTGAATAGGAGCGAGTAGAGGTGGAAAAGTGGAGAGTAGTTCCTTTCTTCCAAATGATGGCATTTCCAGATGTTGAACACACCATTTTTGAAAAAAAAACAAGTTTAGACAGGCTGGTTGTCTTCTGGATCTGGCTGTAGTGTCAATTGAGGGATCTGCTACAGCATTGAAGTTCCCTCCTAATATTAAGTGCCCCTGACGGCACTTAGTAATTTGTTTCAGAAAATGGTCTGTTATACGTTAGGAGTATACACATTAACCAGGGTGTAGGTTACATCATCACAAACCAGAACAATAAATCTGCCGTTGTCATCCATTAAAGAGGATTTAAGTTTGAATTGAAGAGAGTCTTTAATGGCAATCAAAATGCCTGCCTTCTTATCTTCATTGGCTGTGAAAACCTGTGAGAAATGTTTTAGTGAGAGTTTTGGGGGGGGGGGGGGGAGCGTTTGAGGAAGTGAGTCTCCTGTAAAAAAGACAATGTCACCTTGGAGGGAAAGAATCTCTTTCTGTAAAACCCTTCTTTTGTGTGGGCTATTAAGGCCTTTCACATTGAGTGACACAATTTTAGGGCCCATAGTCATGGAGAATGTGACAGATGATAGCCTGACAATGATTGCCGTTCAACCAAATGTATCAGTAGGCTCCAGCTTGAATGAGAAGTTGTCACGAGCAAAGGAAGGTATTTCCCAAAGAGATGGTGGATATTTTTATGAGATACAGAAAATAGCTTGATTGCAGTAGAGATATGCCGTATCAAGGAAATGAAGGGTTGGTGCATAACATCAGGATAGTAAAGAAAGGAAGAGAAAGAAAAAGAGTAAAAAACTGCTCGAATTAAAAACCAAGCTCCATGGGCAATAATTTAATTTGATGTTATTGTGGCGTGAGTGATCTTCAAGGTCTGCTAATTTGGCAGACATTCATTTTATTTCTTCCTCATGGTCATTAAAGGCATCAATAACATCCTTCTGAGCAGTAAATATATCCCGATCTTTTCCTCAGCATGGGACATTCTGAGGGATAGGTCCTGGACAGCTGTGGTAACATTTATAAGCATGGCTGACATATCTTTATATAGAGACACTTTAAGAGACAGTAGCATGTCCTTGAGATCTGCAATGGTGGCAGGTTGAGAAGAGGAAGCTTATTCCTCAATTGGCCACATTAACTGAGGTAGCATGGGAACTGTCTGGGAGTTGCTCGTCTCCTTTCTCCTGCTCCTGTCTGGATTTGTTAATCTTGGTAGGTCTGTGGTCGGGGAATCAGGAGGAGAAGACACACCATTCAGCTGAGCTGAGATGAGGGTGTCAGCACTGTGCTGGGTTGCCGCTGCGTGTCTGCTTGCTGCAGTTGGAATAATCCTGTGTGCCTCGCGGGGTTCAGCGAGCCAGCGCAAGTATTTTGCCGCTTGGACATGTTGGCCAGGTACTGGGGCAATGTGGTGGTGAGGATGTGTGACAAAGGGGTCACTCCTGTCACTGTGGATGGTCGCTAACAAAGCCTCTATATCGGAGCTCTCTCACTCTGCTTCCATGCAGACCCATGGCCGGCCATACCCCCTCCTGCCAGCTGTCATTAGAACACATGGCTTTATAGTAAAATTTGACACATGGACATTGTGCAATAGTGGGGGACAGAAAAGTATGATACATTTTGCGCCCACCCCGCAACATCGTGTTCTGTCTGGTCAGGAGAAGATTTGCTAAATCCTAATTTAGGGATTATACCTGTGGCAGCTGGTGCTCCATTTTTTTTGGGGGGTGGCAGACAAATCCCCCCCCGGTCGGTCGATCTGTTAGTCAAACCCCCATCACTCGTAAACCAAACACCACCACCACATCACTCGCTGTCCACCCACCAGTCTTACCCCATATAGGTCGCACACAGCTTCAGCTTCCCCTTGCATCTCCCCCTCCTCAGCGGCTTCCTCCTCAGCGGCCAATACCATTGCTTCTCCTCTCAGCCAATTGGATCTTAAGACCCACTTCCTGATTCTGGAGAAGAAGCAGGAAGACAATAGCGAATATTAATACACTATTGTCACACAACTGAGTGGGCTCAAGGCACAGACTCTAATCATGTGCGTCAAAATAAAAATAAAAACCCATTGAAATTGCTGTGTCCGGCTCCGTGGATGTAGACTATGGGCCGGGCGCATGGATTAGGAAGGCAGCGCCACCTGTGCCCCTAATGGAGCGGCTGCACTGGATTATATGTATCCAAATACTTAGCTTGTGGGTGGTAGGAATGGATGTTATTAACAAGAATAGGAATAAGAGTTATGGCACATTGGATATAATATGTGATAAGAAAATGACTTAAAGGACATTGCTACTTAGACATAACGCTGTAGAAAGACAGGTGACGTTTGTCATAATACAACTGGATTATTTTGAAACATTCACATTAATAGGTATGAGGGAGACTTCACTAACTAAATAAGTAACTGAATTTTATTCAGAGAACTTAATATTCATTAAAAGATGAAGAAGCCTGTTCAAGCCTGTTTATAGGGCAGCACAGTGGGGCAGTGGTTAGAACTCTCACCTAGCAGCAAAAAGGGTTGCTGGTTTGAATCCCAACCACGACACTACCTGCCTAGAGTTTGCATGTTCTACCTGTGCCTGTGTGGGTTTCCTCTGGGTACTTCGGTTTCCTCCCACATTCCAAAGACATGCAGGTAGGTTAATTGGCTTCTGTCCAATAAATTGGCCCTAGTATATGAATGGGGACCTTGGAGTGTGGGCTCCTTGAGGGTAGGGACCAATGTGAGTGTGAAATATACAGGTATAGGGACAATTGTAGACACTCACTCAGGTTGAACTGGATGGACTGGTGTCTTTATTCAACCTTACTAACTATGTAGGATTTGGGTTTTCATGTTGTCACTTGTAAGGCCCTGTTGTGTGAGCATTCACTGGAAATCTATTTATCAGTGCCTGTGCACACTTTATAATCTTACAACATCTCCCGCTGTAAATGAGGGCAGTGCAGTCAGATAATAAATAAAAAATAAGACCCTTGTGGATAAGTCTCTGTATGTCTTCTTATGGCTGTTACAGTGTTTTCATTCTAGCAATTTTGCATTGTTTGAAAGCAATGTGGTATAAATTAAAATTTCCCTTTACTCAGTAGAAGGGAATTTGACAATGCTGTATTGTTTTAAAACAATGTGGTATAAGTTGTGATCAGTATAAGAGAATATTCTGCCAAAAACACAACTGATTGCATGGTGAAATGTTGTGCTCAGCTGAGCAGTCTGTAGAAGTTCAATGTGAATCAATCCTCCATGTTCTCTTTAGCTGACTAGAACTAAGTTATGTCGCATACACACAATCATACTTTCCGTCAGACTTAGTCCAGCAGACCGGAATCCGTCGGACAATTCGATCGTGTTTGGCCTCCAGTGGACTTTTTTTCCCCAAAAGTCTGACGGACCTAAAAATAGAACATCTTTCAAATCTATCTGACGGACTAAAAAAAAAAAATCGGGAAAACCGCTTGCCTGTGTGCTGGTCCGATGGACCAAATATGACGCAAGGGCAGCTATTGGCTACTGGCTATTGAACTTCCTTGTTTAGTCCCGTTTACGTCATCACGTTCAAAGCGAACGGACTTTTGAACTGACTTAGTCTGGTTGTGTGTGGCCAAGTCCGTTTCGTTCAGAAAGTCTATCGGACCTCCGCCGAAAGTCCGTCGGGAAGACCGTCGGACCTAGTTCGTCAAAAAGTCCGGTTGTGTGTACGCGGCATAAGACTATAGTGGGCTACGCTAAGGCAAGCTATACATGTTACAGTCTGATTGCACAATCTTCCTTTTCTTTGCCATAACTATGTTGTTAGAAGGCAATCCAGTCAATGCATATTCATTCAAGCAGGACCTCACACTACATAGCAATTTGGAAATCTAAAGACAGTAGTAAAGACAGATTGCAATCTTTGTAATATTTAGACATGGTGTTAAAATTTTTCAATTTGAAGGATTCTCTGCTTTTCAAAGTATATTTATTGCAAGCAGGTAGGGCTAATAAAAACCTTTCCATATATGGTCCAGCTATAAATGAGGACCTTTATAGCTTGCCTATATCAACCCTGTGACAAATAATGTAAGAAAATTACCTATTAGTAGCTTTGCATTTAGTGCAGTTAACATGTAGTCAAGTGCAGTCTATTCTCTCCCCTGCAGGTGGCAATCGCCAGCAGCGACAATGCAGATGAGGGAGGAAGTCGAGAGAAATGAGTTTCTTCGGTCACGGGGAGGCAGCTATCCTATTGGAAGCTGGCATCCCATGTGACATTGGTGACCACCTTGGATCATGCAGAGTCTATTTAAGACCCTGGTTCCTGGGTTTGGTGCGCATTTTGATAGTGGTTAAAGTAGGGACAGGTCACCCATCTGTCAGGGACAGCGCTTGGTACCAAGATAAGGTTCTTAAGGAATAGGGAAAGTGGAGAGATAGGCCATCTTTCCTGGAAGCCTCTCCATTTGGATACAGACCAGCCAGGCCACATTCCACTCTGAGACAAATGCTGTTGGCACCTCTGAATCACCAGTCTGCTGTCACATTGCCATTACAACTTGTGAGTGCTTCCAGTTGGGTGGCCTTCCCATTGGATTTGCTTTGTATTGCTAAACTTCTGTTACAATATAATCTTGTTGCTGCAATTAAACTCCTGTGTTTTCTTTCCACTGCATCACGCTGCACCTGCCCACAAACTACTTAGTGACTTAGCTACCACTAATTTCTTCAAAGACTTTTAAGGTTGTCAATAGAAGTAACTCATCTCATTTGCATAATTCACGTGTATCATTGATTTACTAATACATTAATATGCAATTGTTGTATGATGAGGACAAATACAGTTACAGTCTGCTCCATAACAATCACCTACAGCTTAATCTACAGGAAAGTCACTTCATTGTACACAACTTTTCCACTTCCTCACTTACTGAATAAAGATCTGTACCTGAAATATGATGAAGTGAATAGTGGGTAAAAAAGGAACAACAGCCACATTAAGTATATAACAAACTGACTTTGTAAAAACAGTGATCTAAGCTATAATTCTGTCAACCATTTACCGTTATGTCCAGAATGTTAACAGCATGCATGGTTGCTCTTCTACCCTAGCACACAGAAAGGGGCATTTAATACAAAAGATCCTGTGACTGGTAAGAACTCACCAGTGACCAGACCACTACCCAGATAGCAAGAAATTGTGCTGCAAGTTTGAAAACGACGTGCTAAGCTATTGCTAGACTTGCCAGGCTTCACAAGCTTGTTGCACAATTGCAGCAAGTCCACATTGCATGACTCCAGATTAACTTTATTTGCAAACATTCTGCAAGTCTGCTGCAAGTTCTGGTTCAGTTATGTTGTTCAATAGTCATCCCACCACAGGGGTCACTGTGGCTGAATTGTCATGCTGTAGACTTGCAGAGCTCATACTGTAGACTCACCACTGAAACTTTGCTCTTGCTAGAGACTTGCCACACAAATTTGCTACAAATTGGAAAAGTGTCAACTAGAACTTGTGTTTCAAGTGTTCTGCAATTGTACAACATGTCAGTGAAAATGTGCAGCATGTTAACAGGCATAAAATTCAATACTGCAACAAATTTGTGGCAAGTTATCCTTGCTATCTGGGTAGCTTACCTCCTACTTGTACCAGTGAGATGTTTGCTAGCAAGAGAGATTCAGATGCATTCTGGACTAGCAAGGGAGTGTTTCCATAAAGCAGGGGCATTGCTAGGTCTATAAAAGATCTGGGGCTAGAGCCCATAGTAGCATAGTAAAGAAAGTCATATGCTTGTATTTACAGCAATATACATGTGTGTGTGTATATATATCCCCAGTGAGCCCCCCACTTACATCAGGGTCCCTAGAGAGCCCACCTTTACATCAGGGTCTCCAGAGAGCCCCCCCCTTACATCAGGTTCCCAAGAGAGCCCCCCTTACATAAGGTTCCACAGAGAGCCTCCTCCTTACATCAGAGTCCCCAGACAGCCACCCTTAAATCAGGGTCCCCAGGGAGCCTCCCCCTAAATCAGGGTCCCCAGAGAGCCTCCCCCTTGCATCAGGGTCCTCAGAGAGCCTCCCCCTTGCATCAGGGTGCCCAGAGGGCCTCCCCTTTCATCAGGGTCCCCAGAGGGCCTCCCCTTGCATCAGGGTCCCCAGAGAGCCACACCCTTGCATCAGGGTCCCCAATCTGTAGCAGATATTTGTAGCAGCTACTGATCTTTCTGATTATTTTCCCTGGTGATTTGTAGCTGAATACAGATCTGTTGCTGTAGCATCCATTGCAGACCCCAGTGTTTATCTAGGTAGCTACAAATTGCTGGTGTGCTATGATCACTAAGCAACTGTATTAGATAACATGAACATCCCTTAATGCTTTCCAGTCCGTTGCTAGCTCCAAAAGCTGCAAAACTTCCATTGATCTGAGCTACACATTGTTTGATATTTCAGTGAGACAAACCCTTCAATGACTTCAATTCATTTTTCTTAGGAGCAAAAATACTAAGGAGAGTGATTCTGTACAGTATTCTGTAAACAACATTGCCAGTACTACAGTACATGGACATAACAGCTTAAAAGATTGCAGCACTCAACATAAGTCCACTGAACGTGGCTTTATCAATCACATAAAGGGATGAAAACAGTATGCAATAAGGCCATGTTTATAACTTAAAGTGGACCTTTCTACATTCACTGCACTTTCTGAATCCCCCATCCTTCCTCTTTATTCCACATTCACTTATAATGTTCATATTGTATGAACTGCATATAAATTTGTCCAGCTCCTCCACCCCCCACTTCCTAATTTCTGCTGGTGGCATACCTTCAGCCACTTGCAGAATACTGGATTGATCATGTCACACATCCCAAGAGGCTACAGATCATTAAATGCAAAGATATCATGAGTTTCATGTCTATGCAGGCCTGAAATCTTACAATACTTTGAAAGCACATGTAGATATCCTTAATAGCAGAACTCATCTGCTCGGGGCCAATGGTAGATACTCCATCTGTTCTACTAAGTTCAGTCTCGAATTTCAGCAGCATCTGGCAGGCTGGCAGCACACAATGCTGAGCAGGCAAGTTCATTTCTGGGTCTCTCATTATATGCCTTATTGGTTATAAGAGGGCAAAATTCTGGCTTCCATCATGGCAAATTATATATGCTCCTCATTGCACAATTCTGGAGTACATGCTGTATTGCAGCTACTAGTATTCTTTACATAAGTTACAGTACCACATTGGCCGATGGTCATGTGCCTTGTATAACCTCCTTAACTTACCGTTCCAAAGATAGAACTCAGAATGGGGAGAACCTCTAAAGTCTGTAAGTGCTATCTGTATGCCAGTTGGGGAGATCTCTTCTCATTTCCTATGTAGTTACCAGTCAGAATAGTAAGCAGAGTCTCTCCAAAAAAGAGACAATAAACACAATTTCTTATAGAGCAGAAGGGTTGAAAATTGGACAGGCTTTTTTTCGCTGCTGTCTGTATGACCACTGGGAAGATTCCTTTTATTTTCTTTGTGGTCACAAGGATGGGAATTTAGGAAAAATCACTTATACGCTTTGCCTGCTATAATAAAATAATTTATTCAGAAGAGCGGGCTGCCAGTTTTCCATTTCACTTTCTACCATTAATTTTGGCTTCTGATCAGTTTTGAAGCTGAACTTCAACTTTCCCTTCAGTCTTGCTCATTTGTACAGGCAGTTTACTTTTCACTGCACATTGTAAGTTTCTCAAAATGTGCATTAGAAGTGGTAGCAATTAGAGAGAGCCTGTCTCATTTCTGGGCTAGAGGACATCCAGGATTTTCTAGCCCCTTCCCTAAGGTTTGCATTAGTAATAGGGATGGGCAAACGGTTCGGCCCGAGCATAAGTTCAGGCCGAATTTTGGTTGTCCGGATGTTCTGTGAACACCGAACCATATGCGGTGTTCAGGGAAAATTCAGAACACTATTAAAGTCTATGGCAGACTAACATGAAAAATGAAAAGTGATAATTTTAAAGGCTTATATGCAAGCTATTGTCATAAAAACGTGTTTGGGGACCTGGGTCCTGCCCCAGAGGACATGTATCAATGCAAATTTGTTTTTTAAAAATGGCAGTTTTTTTGGGAGAAGTGATTTTTTTAATGCTTAAAGTGAAACAATAAAGATTAAATATTCCTTTAAATATCATGCCTGGGGGGTGTCTATAGTATGCCTGTAAACTGGCGCATATCTCCTGTGTTTAGAACAGTACCACAGCAAAATTACATTTCTAAAGGAAAAATTGTCATTTAAAACTGCTCGCAGCTGTAATGAATTGTCGGGTCTCAGCAATATAGATAAAACTCAGTGAAAAAAAGAGCATGAGATCCCCCCAGTCCCTTTGGGTCTAGTATGACTATTAAGGGGAACCCCCGAACCAAAATTTAAATAAAAAAATTGCGTGGGGGTCCCTCTAAAAGCCATACCAAGCCCTTTAGCCCTTTGGGTCTGATATGGAAGTAAATGGCATAGGGGTCCCCCCAAAATCCATACCAGACCCTTATCCGAGCACGCAACCCGGTAGGCCGCAGGAAAAGAGGGGGCGTGAGAGACCGCCCGCCTCTCCTTAACCATACCAGGCCAAATGCCCTCAACATGGGGAGAGTGCTTTGGGGTAGCCCCTCAAGGCACCTTGTCCCCATGTTGATGTGGACAAGGGGCTTATCCCCACAACCCTTGCATACTATAGACACCCCCCAGGCACAATATTTAAAGGAATATTTCACTTTTATTGTTTCACTTTAAGCATGAAAAAAATCACTGCTCCAAATAAAAAATAAAAAATTGCATTGATACATGTCCCCTGGGTCAGGACCCGGGTCCCCAAACACTTTTTATGGGAATAACTTGCATATAAGCCTTTAAAATTAGCACTTTTGATTATTCATGTTCATGTCCGATAAACTTTAATTGCTTGCTGACTGTCTCATGCTGATATAGGTTGGCAAAAGGGCTTGTACAGGCAAACTAACGTACCTGTAGGTTGCTCTTTAAGAGGCGATCGTCTCACGGAGAGGAAGAAAGGGGAGATGGTAATATAAACAAGCATCTCCCCATTCTGCCTAGTGACAGTGTCACTGATCTCTGCTCCAGGGAGCAGAGATCAGTGATGTGTCACATGTAGCCACGCCGCCACAGTTAGAAACACTCCCCAGGACACACTTAACCCCTACACTGCCCACTAGTGGTTAACCCCTTCACTGCCAGTGCCATTTACACAGGAATCAGTGCATTTGTATAGCACTGATTGCTGTATAAATTACAATGGTCCCAAAAATGTGTCAAAAATTTCTGATGTGTCTGCAATATGTCGCAGTCATGATAAAAATCGCTGATCACCGCTATTACTAGTAAAAAAAAATTATTAATAAAAATGCCATAAAACTATCCCCTATTTTGTAAACGCTATAACTTTTGCACAAACCAATCAATAAATGCTTATTGCAATTTTTTTTTACCAAAAATATGTAGAAGAATACATATTGGACTAAACTGAGGAAAAAAATGTTTTTTGATATATTTTTGGGGGATATTTATTATAGCAAAATGCAAAAAATAATGCATTTTTTTCAAAATTGTCGTTCTTTTTTTATTTATAGCGCAAAAAATAAAAAACGAAGGGGTGATCAAATACCACCAAAAGAAATCTCTATTTGTGGGGAAAAAAATATGTCAATTTTGTTTGGGAGCCACGGCGCATGACAGCGCAATTGTCTGTTAAAGCGACACAGTGCCGAATCACAAAACATTCTCTGGTCAGGAAGAGGTTAAATTCTTCCGGGGCTGAAGTGGTTAACAGCGTTTGTGTGTTCTGCCAAATTTTTTGCCAGTTCAGTATGTTCTGGTGCAAACTGAACTGGGGGGTGTTCGGCCCATCCCTAATTAGTAGCACTCAGTGCACCGTCCAGCCCCAGCAGCTTTCAGCCCCAGAGAGTTTAACAGGCTTCTGGCAGTTGGGCTGGGTGGTACACCTGTGCCTTCTGTATGCACCAAAATGTAAGTCTCATGCACTTGTTGGCAGCCTTGATTCAAGGCTCAAGAACTGAGATAGAGGGAGAGACTCCACCATTTCATTTATTTATTAATACATTTTCATTGACGAGGCAAAACGTGGCATAATTCTGCCATTTTACTGCAATTCTCTAATTCTCATGGCCTGAGACCCACCACTAGAAAATAGTTATGTCCACATATTCCGCCTTTTAATAATTTTCTTTTACCATGGCAAAAACATCACATTACAGTTTCTTACAGTATATCTTGACTTTCACCTCCATCACTTCAAATCGAGCAACAGTGAATTCACCACAGTGTAGTTAACAAAGGATGGACACCCAACTCTTCCATACCCTCACTACAGGTTCCCCACAGGTGGGTCTTCCTCTTGAGTCTGCACAGGCCTACCCTGAAGGGTCCACTCCCTCAGGCTATAGGCTTACATACTGTATACCACAAGTAGTCTTTTGCCATCATTCTCTGCCCAAGACTCTTTCTACTTCAGCTTATATAGGATGACTAACTCTACCCACCATACCCACCCAGGGGAGGGACTTCACCAAAAGGGGTACTAACTGCTGCTTACACACTGGAGCTAAATGCCTAGTGTGATTGGGGTCTTATAAATCAGATTTCAGCTCACCAGAAGTTGTACAAAAATTATGCAAACACATATTGTTAAGCAATGTGTTAAAAATATAAATCATGTAAAATCACCAGATACAATACATAGTAAAAAATATGTTATTTTATGAGCACAATATTTAAAAAGATTGACCACACAGTTGTCAGAGACTGTGTAATATGAAACTGTTTACAGACTGAAGGCAGTGTGGGATTACTGAGGTAACACTTTTCTATTTGTCACATCTGTGATGTCGCACATAGCCCTCCAGGGATTCCATAGGAATAGTACTGCTCATGTTTGTCTCTTTTCTATGCCAAACAAATTGCTGCATGACACTTAGGATAGCTAATCAGATTATGGTGAGGTGGTCCAAAAGGAGATGAAAAGCCCTTCTCTTATGTAATGCAAAGTATTTTATATTAAAAAATAACTACTACCAATTAGAATAGGCTGCTGAAAATACTGGTACATTTGTTGTAAGGCTTTAGATGTGTTAATTTACATACAGTGAAGGGAAAAGGGTATTTGATCCCCTGCTGATTTTGTATGTTTGCCAACTGACAAAGAAATGATCAGTCTATAATATTAATGGTCGGTTTATTTTAACAGTGAGAGACAGAATAACAACAAAACTATCCAGAAAAACACATTTAAAAAAAGTTATAAATTGATTTGCATTTTAATGAGGGAAATAAGAATTTGACCCCTTTGCAAAACATAGTTACATAGTTACATAGTTAGTAAGGTTGAATAAAGACACCAGTCCATCCAGTTCAACCTGAGTGAGTATCTACAATTGTCCCTATCCCTGTACATTGCACACTCACATCGGTCCCTACCCTAAACATGACTTAGTACTTGGTGGCAAACCCCTTAGTTGGCAATCACAGAGGTCATACATTTCATGTAGTTGGCCACCAGGTTTGCACACATCTCAGTAGGGATTTTATTCAACCACGCTTTGCAGATCCTCTCCAAGTCAATAAGGGTTTTGAAGCTGACGTTTGGTAACTCGAACCTTCAGCTCCCTCCACATATTTTCTATGGGATTAAGGTCTGGAGACTATTGTCATGCTGGAATACTCATCCATGACCCATTGTATCTCCCCTCCCTGCATTGTAATACTGCACTGTGCCCAAAACATGTGCCTGACCACATCTTAAAGTCCCACTTCAGACAACAGCCTAAAATTTGCTTTGTAATACATTTTATAGCAGAAAAATTGCCGATAACAAATTGGAAACATAAAAAAGTGTGCTACAAGTGGATTACTTGGAAATCTGGATACTCTTCCTGATTACAAAAAGCGATATGTGGAAACATATGCTGTGTCCTCGTACTAGACAATATGGCAGCACATGCCTGGCCCAGTTTAGTGCAGAGTTGATATTTTTATTTTATCTTGGCAGGGTAATAAGCTTCAGTACTGTTGCCCAATGTGTTTATCTGCATGGCTGGGCTTTTAGCCATGGTAATAGCTGATACACGGATCGGTTTGCCTGACAACTGGGTTTATTTAAAGATCACTGAAGACCATTTTCCTTCAATAATAGTATGAATATTCAAAGGATGCTGAAAGCTTTTCTAGAACTGAGCAATTTATATTAATTTAGAATAATATATATTATTTAGCATTCTCATAAAGTACAGAGCACGTTGTGGTGTTGAATGTATATATCCATAGTTTTTATGCAGAAACTATAATGTATTTTCTGTACATATTGTGTAATTATTTTATCATTTAAGCAAAATGTATTTTATATAAATTATAACATTTTGTTGTTTATTTGCTTGCTGTTTCATATTTTAATTATTGTGTTTTACACATGGATTTGTAAATAGACTTGCACACAGTGTGTGCTGGGCATGCTCTAATCACTCCATGTGCATTAGCATTATTGCTCTGTGTGCCGGTGGGAAGATGGGAAAGATCTCCCTCTTACTGGCTCTGCCACAAGAGAGGCAGCAGAGAGATATAAAAGTAGACACGCACACACATGTGTTTGAGCTTTAGAGCGCACACCCGGCTGCACATACCTAGGGATTTGTGAAAGATTAAAGCTGAACTCCAGGAATTCAGCCACCTTGTAATATGTTTTGGATAACCAGGGGTTAAGTCCAAAGAGGTGCATGCCACCTTGTGGACTCATCTTTTTAATTTACAGTTTATGTTTTTACAGTGCTCCGGGAACATGGCTATCACTATACTTCCAGTGCTTCAACACCGCAGCACCTGCAGAGTCAAATGCAGTCATATACCCTCTGTCCCTTGTGCATTTGATGTGTGTGTACAGTACATCTCTACACAAAATGTATTATTTGACTACAAAATGTGTGATGCTGCAATAAACTTTATTCAACTTCTATATTACTGTATATATATATATATATATATATATATATATATATATATATATATATATATATATATATAATTATTTTATTTTTTTTGACAAACCAATATAAATTCAGAAATTGATGCAGAAATGTCAAAAGCGGAAAAGGCCATATTTTTTTACCTTCCCCAAACTACATAGAACTGCTCAAGATGCTGACTAGAGTACAGTAAGTGCTAGCAGTAGCTGCATTCTAAAATAAGATGCATTATTAATAAACTTTAGAAACTTGTCATGCATGTACATTATTGATCTCTCTGGCTAAAACCATGTCCTATTTCTCAGCTGGTAACACAGTCTACTAGAAATTAGTGCATGTAAGATTATATTTCATCCAGTGGGGATTTCTGAGCAGACCTTTGCCTAGCATTGCTTATTTTGCAGGGATTGGAATGATAGCAACTAGCAGAATTACAGGCTTAAAGCTTTTGTTATCCTACCAGTTAATATTCCTGATATGAGCCTGCTGAACCATATACTTGTATGAGAAAGTATCCCATTCTCTTTGTATTGCTTCCTTTGTGTGAAACCGCTGGTATTCCTGCCAGTCTTTTTGCTTCGCTATTAAAAACTGACCACGCTAAGTAGGAGAGCACACCATGGTCAGTTATTTAGCTATGCTGGGAAATCTGCCTGCTCTCCAATGATCAGACTTGCACTGGTGCGCCCCCCTGCCCTGTGCAGCCATTCATGTGGAAGCTCAGTGTACTGCTGTTTTTCCTCCCCCAGCTCTTATGCAGCTGAGAACAGAGGGGATGTGATCACTTATAAGAAAAGGGGGGAAAAGGTATTTATAAGGTTGTTTTTATGGCCATACACAGATGTTTTGCCTTTCATTTCTATTTTAAACTGAATGGTTTGTTTTACAAGGTGATAGTTTACAATAACTTTAACCACTTCTGGACCGCCGCACGCTGATATAGGTCCTAAGTTTGAAGAGGAATATTGTTGTTATGGCAGCATCTAGCTGCCATAATGCCGCTATCCTCTTTTCCAGCCAGTGGTCTGGTTTCCGATAATAGTGGTCTCAGCGGTGGATTCGCAATAAGATCAATTTTATTGGTGGCGGGAGAGAGCCCCCCTCCTCCTAGATCGCTCCAGTGCCCTCCACCACTTACCGGAGCCGCCGGAAAAGCGGCGGAGGTGATTGGATGATTCCCCTTGCTGGGTATGGAGACAAGTGAGGGGAAGATGGCCCCCACCCGTCTCCATACAATTGCTGTGCGGAAGCATGTCAAAACATTACTTATGCCCATAGCTCTTGAAGGGCCATTTCTTTTTTTTTATTGCATTTTAGTATAAATATGAGGTCTTTTTGACCCCAGATCTCATATTTAAGAGGTCCTGTCATACTTTTTTTTCTATTACAATGGATGTTTACATTCCTTGTAATAGGAATAAAAGTGACACATTTTTTTTTTAAAAGAACAGTGTAAAAATAAAAAATAAAAAGTAAAATAAATAGTAATTTTTTTTTTTAAATGCTCCCAGTCTCGCCGAGCTTGCGTGCAGAAGCGAACGCATATGTGAGTAGCGCCTGCATATAAAAACAGTGTTCAAACCACACATATGAGATATCACCGTGATCAGTAACATGAGAGCAATAATTCTAGCCCTAGACCTTCTCCGTAACTCAAAAAATACAACCTGTAGTATTTTTTAAACGTCGCCTATGGAGATTTTTAAGGGTAAAAGTCTGTCCCCATTCCACGAGTGGGCGCAATTTTGAAGCGTGACATGTTGGGTATCAATTTACTCAGCGTAACATTATTTTTCACAATATAAAAGAAAATTTGGCTAACTTTAAAGTTGTCTTATTTAATTAATTCAAAAAAGTGTATTGTGTAAAAAAAAGTGTGCTTGTAGGACTGCTGCGCAAATACGATGTGACAGAAAGTATTGCAACAACCGCCATTTTATTCTCTAGGGTGTTAGAAAAAAATAAATGTATAATGTTTGGGGGTTCTAAGTAATTTTATAGCAAAAAAACAAGTTTTTAACTTGTAAACACCACGTCTCAAAAAGAGGATCAGTCCTTAAGTGGTTAATAGATAAAGATAAGCAAGGAAATTCATTAACATGTAGCATTTCTGGCCTGGCGGTTCCCTGGAAAGAGCTTTAAGCTTGTAAAGTAGTAAAGTTAATTTCCGTCATTGCAAAGTGGCAACAGCAAGCCAAGCAAAAATCCCTGAGATTTCACTAAGCTAATCAGGAGGCACTATGCATCTTTCCCTGGATAATATCTCATTGGGAACTAAACTACTTCCTTAGGAGGCCACATATCACCAGAGCCAGGTATTTCCACCTCATAACCACCCGTCCTGGAACTGGCAGATGGTCCTTTCTACTCCCCCTTACCAGTTTATAGTCAGCTACTACTAGGTGAATTGAATATTCACCCAACAAAATAAATAATGGGGTCTGCTTAATCAGTGTTTCCCTCATCTTTATCAGTAGTCTTATTATTACTGAATTTTAGAAAAGCAAACGCTCAAAGAGGTCCTATCACAAACTTAAAAAAAATGTTGATATAAAAGCAGACAATTCCCGAAGCACAACCCCCTTCCTTCTTGAAAGTCATGGCCCTCTTTTCCTCTTGTATTTTCTAATTACTGTCTGTGCTATCCCAACTCCTACATACCTCCATTGACCTTCATTCAAACCCTTTTATGTAGCTGTTAGGGAAGGGACAAAAG
The DNA here is from genome assembly GCF_037356315.1 of Lithobates pipiens. Classification (NCBI taxonomy): domain Eukaryota; kingdom Metazoa; phylum Chordata; class Amphibia; order Anura; family Ranidae; genus Lithobates; species Lithobates pipiens. The sequence continues at coordinate 576,627,517 of NW_027507748.1, forward strand.
GGAATTTTAAGACCCCTTTCATACTGGGGCGTTTTTCAGGCGTTTTAGCGTTAAAAAAAGTGAATGTAAAGCGCTTGAAAAAAGCCTCATCTGCAATCCCAATGTGAAAGCCCGAGTGTTTTCACACTGAGATCCCTTTCACAATGGAACGTTTTTCAGGTGCTTTAGCTTTAAAAAAAAGCGCCTGTAAAGCGCCTGAAAGAAGCCACAACTGACTGCTTTCACACTGAGGTGTGGCGCTGGCAAGGTGTCAAAAAAAAATCCTGCAAGCAGCTTCTTTGCAGCGCTTTTGGAGCTCCCCTTCCCATTGAAATCAATCGCAAGTACCTGCAAAACGCCTGAAAAGCGCCTGCAAAATGCCTTTGGTAGCATCGCTTTGTGGGCGCTTTTAACCTTTTATTTGGGCACTAGAAGGGGTTAAAAGCGCCCCAATAGTGCTCGAAAAAAACTGGTAAAGTGCTGCTAGTTTAAGCAGCGCTTTATGAGCGTTTTTCGGGTGCTGACATTGTGAAAGGGCTCTTAAAGCACTCAGGCTTTCACATTGGGATTGCAGATGAGGCTTCTTTCAAGCGCTTTACAGGCGCTTTTTTTTAATGCTAAAGCGCTAAATAGAATATTACTTGAGTGACAGTTCTGAGCATGCTGGCACTAAGGATGAGCAGAGGTTTGATCCAAACTAAGGTTCAAATCAAAAACAAGAAGGAAGTTGTCACTGCTGCCAAATCAGTGCCAAGTCAACTGTTGCCAGGGCATTCCCTGATCCACAGCTACACACAACAAAGGGGCGTAGTATGGTCATATTTGGTCATTAACAATCTACCACTGACATCACATCCAGGATGGCAGCTTCTAGACATGTTCACTGACGAAAAATTTGTTTTTGTTTCATTGTTTTTTTTTCTTCTGTTTTTCGGGTCATTCATTTAGATTGAAATTTGTTATTTTGAATAAATGTGTAACTTCAGAAAAAATTTAATTATTTACGTTCCATTCATATAGATGCGGTATTCGTAAATTCAAAAATTCTTAAATTCAAAAACCCCAAAATTCAACAGCCCGAAATAATAACTAACTAATTACCAAACTAATAATAACTAACTATTAAATTATAAGTATTGGAATTTCCTTTCAAATTTGGCTGTTTATGATTGTAACGAATAAAAATGTATCCAAAGTTACAAACTATCCAAAATAACAAATTCTGCATCTAAATGAATGGAACATAACAAATTAATAATAATAAATAATAATATGTTTTTATTATTATGTATTATTATTAATTCTTTACGATCAATTCATTTAGATTTGTCATTTCATTTCGGATAATTTGTAACTTTGGATAAATTCGTATTCGTTACATTCACCAACAGCCAAATTTGAAAGGAAATTCCAATACATATAATTTAATAGTTATGTAACGCACTACTCCCTTGGGGGCTGCTGGGTAGTTCATACAGTACTGCTAACATACCTCCGTTCTTCCACCCCGCATGATTCACAACAAACACAGTCAATAAAGGTTGAACAAATAACTTGTATTGTTCCAGTCTTCTTGTTCCAGTCCAGGTGTAATAGTGATAGTGGGAAGTATGAGCTGCTTCCTTCTTCTGATTCCTCTGAGTATCTAAGTCCCTTTCCCTTAGCGAACTGATCAGTGCCCCTCTGAAAAGCACCTTGGTAATTGGATGCTGGAAGACCCAGGCCTCACCTGCCCATCTTGCCACCTGCGATCCTCCCCAGGCCAGTTCAGGAAAGTCCGGATAACACCCTGGTCTACTCCGTCCACTTTGCAGCTACTTCCCGCATCTTGTGGATAGAACCATCCCAGCCGGGATGCCGGGTTTACTTCCCCAGGGTTTCTTGGATGACTTGGTGTGCTTGAACCATCCGGCACTGAGGTCTCTGAACCCTCAGGCCATCAGGTTTTGGTTCCTGCTCTCCAGCGCTGGGGCCTCTGAAACCCCAGGCCTTCAAGCCTGCTCCTTAGAGCATAGTTTTTATGCAGAAACTATAATGTATTTTCTGTACATATTGTGTAATTATTTTATCATTTAAGCAAAATGTATTTTATATAAATTATAACATTTTGTTGTTTATTTGCTTGCTGTTTCATATTTTAATTATTGTGTTTTACACATGGATTTGTAAATAGACTTGCACACAGTGTGTGCTGGGCATGCTCTAATCACTCCATGTGCATTAGCATTATTGCTCTGTGTGCCGGTGGGAAGATGGGAAAGATCTCCCTCTTACTGGCTCTGCCACAAGAGAGGCAGCAGAGAGATATAAAAGTAGACACGCACACACATGTGTTTGAGCTTTAGAGCGCACACCCGGCTGCACATACCTAGGGATTTGTGAAAGATTAAAGCTGAACTCCAGGAATTCAGCCACCTTGTAATATGTTTTGGATAACCAGGGGTTAAGTCCAAAGAGGTGCATGCCACCTTGTGGACTCATCTTTTTAATTTACAGTTTATGTTTTTACAGTGCTCCGGGAACATGGCTATCACTATACTTCCAGTGCTTCAACACCGCAGCACCTGCAGAGTCAAATGCAGTCATATACCCTCTGTCCCTTGTGCATTTGATGTGTGTGTACAGTACATCTCTACACAAAATGTATTATTTGACTACAAAATGTGTGATGCTGCAATAAACTTTATTCAACTTCTATATTACTGTATATATATATATATATATATATATATATATATATATATATATATATATATATATATAATTATTTTATTTTTTTTGACAAACCAATATAAATTCAGAAATTGATGCAGAAATGTCAAAAGCGGAAAAGGCCATATTTTTTTACCTTCCCCAAACTACATAGAACTGCTCAAGATGCTGACTAGAGTACAGTAAGTGCTAGCAGTAGCTGCATTCTAAAATAAGATGCATTATTAATAAACTTTAGAAACTTGTCATGCATGTACATTATTGATCTCTCTGGCTAAAACCATGTCCTATTTCTCAGCTGGTAACACAGTCTACTAGAAATTAGTGCATGTAAGATTATATTTCATCCAGTGGGGATTTCTGAGCAGACCTTTGCCTAGCATTGCTTATTTTGCAGGGATTGGAATGATAGCAACTAGCAGAATTACAGGCTTAAAGCTTTTGTTATCCTACCAGTTAATATTCCTGATATGAGCCTGCTGAACCATATACTTGTATGAGAAAGTATCCCATTCTCTTTGTATTGCTTCCTTTGTGTGAAACCGCTGGTATTCCTGCCAGTCTTTTTGCTTCGCTATTAAAAACTGACCACGCTAAGTAGGAGAGCACACCATGGTCAGTTATTTAGCTATGCTGGGAAATCTGCCTGCTCTCCAATGATCAGACTTGCACTGGTGCGCCCCCCTGCCCTGTGCAGCCATTCATGTGGAAGCTCAGTGTACTGCTGTTTTTCCTCCCCCAGCTCTTATGCAGCTGAGAACAGAGGGGATGTGATCACTTATAAGAAAAGGGGGGAAAAGGTATTTATAAGGTTGTTTTTATGGCCATACACAGATGTTTTGCCTTTCATTTCTATTTTAAACTGAATGGTTTGTTTTACAAGGTGATAGTTTACAATAACTTTAACCACTTCTGGACCGCCGCACGCTGATATAGGTCCTAAGTTTGAAGAGGAATATTGTTGTTATGGCAGCATCTAGCTGCCATAATGCCGCTATCCTCTTTTCCAGCCAGTGGTCTGGTTTCCGATAATAGTGGTCTCAGCGGTGGATTCGCAATAAGATCAATTTTATTGGTGGCGGGAGAGAGCCCCCCTCCTCCTAGATCGCTCCAGTGCCCTCCACCACTTACCGGAGCCGCCGGAAAAGCGGCGGAGGTGATTGGATGATTCCCCTTGCTGGGTATGGAGACAAGTGAGGGGAAGATGGCCCCCACCCGTCTCCATACAATTGCTGTGCGGAAGCATGTCAAAACATTACTTATGCCCATAGCTCTTGAAGGGCCATTTCTTTTTTTTTATTGCATTTTAGTATAAATATGAGGTCTTTTTGACCCCAGATCTCATATTTAAGAGGTCCTGTCATACTTTTTTTTCTATTACAATGGATGTTTACATTCCTTGTAATAGGAATAAAAGTGACACATTTTTTTTTTAAAAGAACAGTGTAAAAATAAAAAATAAAAAGTAAAATAAATAGTAATTTTTTTTTTTTAAATGCTCCCAGTCTCGCCGAGCTTGCGTGCAGAAGCGAACGCATATGTGAGTAGCGCCTGCATATAAAAACAGTGTTCAAACCACACATATGAGATATCACCGTGATCAGTAACATGAGAGCAATAATTCTAGCCCTAGACCTTCTCCGTAACTCAAAAAATACAACCTGTAGTATTTTTTAAACGTCGCCTATGGAGATTTTTAAGGGTAAAAGTCTGTCCCCATTCCACGAGTGGGCGCAATTTTGAAGCGTGACATGTTGGGTATCAATTTACTCAGCGTAACATTATTTTTCACAATATAAAAGAAAATTTGGCTAACTTTAAAGTTGTCTTATTTAATTAATTCAAAAAAGTGTATTGTGTAAAAAAAAGTGTGCTTGTAGGACTGCTGCGCAAATACGATGTGACAGAAAGTATTGCAACAACCGCCATTTTATTCTCTAGGGTGTTAGAAAAAAATAAATGTATAATGTTTGGGGGTTCTAAGTAATTTTATAGCAAAAAAACAAGTTTTTAACTTGTAAACACCACGTCTCAAAAAGAGGATCAGTCCTTAAGTGGTTAATAGATAAAGATAAGCAAGGAAATTCATTAACATGTAGCATTTCTGGCCTGGCGGTTCCCTGGAAAGAGCTTTAAGCTTGTAAAGTAGTAAAGTTAATTTCCGTCATTGCAAAGTGGCAACAGCAAGCCAAGCAAAAATCCCTGAGATTTCACTAAGCTAATCAGGAGGCACTATGCATCTTTCCCTGGATAATATCTCATTGGGAACTAAACTACTTCCTTAGGAGGCCACATATCACCAGAGCCAGGTATTTCCACCTCATAACCACCCGTCCTGGAACTGGCAGATGGTCCTTTCTACTCCCCCTTACCAGTTTATAGTCAGCTACTACTAGGTGAATTGAATATTCACCCAACAAAATAAATAATGGGGTCTGCTTAATCAGTGTTTCCCTCATCTTTATCAGTAGTCTTATTATTACTGAATTTTAGAAAAGCAAACGCTCAAAGAGGTCCTATCACAAACTTAAAAAAAATGTTGATATAAAAGCAGACAATTCCCGAAGCACAACCCCCTTCCTTCTTGAAAGTCATGGCCCTCTTTTCCTCTTGTATTTTCTAATTACTGTCTGTGCTATCCCAACTCCTACATACCTCCATTGACCTTCATTCAAACCCTTTTATGTAGCTGTTAGGGAAGGGACAAAAGGGAATTTTAAGACCCCTTTCATACTGGGGCGTTTTTCAGGCGTTTTAGCGTTAAAAAAAGTGAATGTAAAGCGCTTGAAAAAAGCCTCATCTGCAATCCCAATGTGAAAGCCCGAGTGTTTTCACACTGAGATCCCTTTCACAATGGAACGTTTTTCAGGTGCTTTAGCTTTAAAAAAAAGCGCCTGTAAAGCGCCTGAAAGAAGCCACAACTGACTGCTTTCACACTGAGGTGTGGCGCTGGCAAGGTGTCAAAAAAAAATCCTGCAAGCAGCTTCTTTGCAGCGCTTTTGGAGCTCCCCTTCCCATTGAAATCAATCGCAAGTACCTGCAAAACGCCTGAAAAGCGCCTGCAAAATGCCTTTGGTAGCATCGCTTTGTGGGCGCTTTTAACCTTTTATTTGGGCACTAGAAGGGGTTAAAAGCGCCCCAATAGTGCTCGAAAAAAACTGGTAAAGTGCTGCTAGTTTAAGCAGCGCTTTATGAGCGTTTTTCGGGTGCTGACATTGTGAAAGGGCTCTTAAAGCACTCAGGCTTTCACATTGGGATTGCAGATGAGGCTTCTTTCAAGCGCTTTACAGGCGCTTTTTTTTAATGCTAAAGCGCTAAATAGAATATTACTTGAGTGACAGTTCTGAGCATGCTGGCACTAAGGATGAGCAGAGGTTTGATCCAAACTAAGGTTCAAATCAAAAACAAGAAGGAAGTTGTCACTGCTGCCAAATCAGTGCCAAGTCAACTGTTGCCAGGGCATTCCCTGATCCACAGCTACACACAACAAAGGGGCGTAGTATGGTCATATTTGGTCATTAACAATCTACCACTGACATCACATCCAGGATGGCAGCTTCTAGACATGTTCACTGACGAAAAATTTGTTTTTGTTTCATTGTTTTTTTTTCTTCTGTTTTTCGGGTCATTCATTTAGATTGAAATTTGTTATTTTGAATAAATGTGTAACTTCAGAAAAAATTTAATTATTTACGTTCCATTCATATAGATGCGGTATTCGTAAATTCAAAAATTCTTAAATTCAAAAACCCCAAAATTCAACAGCCCGAAATAATAACTAACTAATTACCAAACTAATAATAACTAACTATTAAATTATAAGTATTGGAATTTCCTTTCAAATTTGGCTGTTTATGATTGTAACGAATAAAAATGTATCCAAAGTTACAAACTATCCAAAATAACAAATTCTGCATCTAAATGAATGGAACATAACAAATTAATAATAATAAATAATAATATGTTTTTATTATTATGTATTATTATTAATTCTTTACGATCAATTCATTTAGATTTGTCATTTCATTTCGGATAATTTGTAACTTTGGATAAATTCGTATTCGTTACATTCACCAACAGCCAAATTTGAAAGGAAATTCCAATACATATAATTTAATAGTTATGTAACGCACTACTCCCTTGGGGGCTGCTGGGTAGTTCATACAGTACTGCTAACATACCTCCGTTCTTCCACCCCGCATGATTCACAACAAACACAGTCAATAAAGGTTGAACAAATAACTTGTATTGTTCCAGTCTTCTTGTTCCAGTCCAGGTGTAATAGTGATAGTGGGAAGTATGAGCTGCTTCCTTCTTCTGATTCCTCTGAGTATCTAAGTCCCTTTCCCTTAGCGAACTGATCAGTGCCCCTCTGAAAAGCACCTTGGTAATTGGATGCTGGAAGACCCAGGCCTCACCTGCCCATCTTGCCACCTGCGATCCTCCCCAGGCCAGTTCAGGAAAGTCCGGATAACACCCTGGTCTACTCCGTCCACTTTGCAGCTACTTCCCGCATCTTGTGGATAGAACCATCCCAGCCGGGATGCCGGGTTTACTTCCCCAGGGTTTCTTGGATGACTTGGTGTGCTTGAACCATCCGGCACTGAGGTCTCTGAACCCTCAGGCCATCAGGTTTTGGTTCCTGCTCTCCAGCGCTGGGGCCTCTGAAACCCCAGGCCTTCAAGCCTGCTCCTTAGAGTCACATTTTGGCTGCTTCTCTGGACTCAGTTTCTTCCCATCCTCCCCAGGAAGCATGTGACCTCAATATATATATATCAGTCCCGCGTCTACCCATACAAATTAATGATTGTGCCATGGCCATATAAACTGCCTGCACTCCAGTCCCCAACCCGCCTTCTTTCCAGAACATTTCTTAGGGAAAAGCAAGGGGGGTTTTTCCAGGGAAGAGTACAGGTGGTCACACCCCACTCTATTCTACTACTCCTCCCAAACCAAATTAAACAACCAGGCCTAAACAAAAAAAAGGGTAAGGCACTGGCAATTTTACCTAACTCTTACCTATTAGCACCCACCTAAAAGTGGTGGGCGCTACAGTTATTATTATTAGTTAGTCATTATTTCTGATTTTCTAATTTTGGGGTTTTCAAATTTTCGTTCTTATTTTCAGATTTTCATTCTTTTGAATTTTTAGTCTTATTTTCAAATTTTTGGATTTTCGAATTTACGGAAAAAACATGTTAAATGGCCTTTCGTTAATTAAAATGTTTCCAAATTAACGAATTTGACGAATTTTGTCAAAAAACTAATTTGGGAACAAAACAAATTGCACATGTCTAGCAGCTTCCAGCAGCAGTCTCTGGGCTTTTAGATGTCTACACAAAGGGAGGATTTTAAAGGGAAATACCAAGCATAAAATACATTAAACACATCTAATCTTATTGGAAGCATTTTGATGAAATGAATGCTCTAGAAACAAGGTCTATTTAAAGTTATAACAATATATACTATGATAATAGTAAATCTATTTTTTTATTTTTAAATAGATTCGAAGACGAAGACCAACACCTGCAACATTGGTCCTCAGCAGTGACCAGTCATCTCCAGGTAAATTATACCACTTCCTACTTCTTTATAGTGATTAACTGTGCAATTACTGTTATTGTTGAAATATACACATAAAACCTGAAAGAAGAAATATGATATATTTCCATCCCTCGTATGAAGCAGATAACCATTTGACCTCCGGAAGATTTACCCGCTTCATGACCAGGACAATTTTTGCGATACAGCACTGCTTTACTTTAACTGACAACTGTGCAGTCATGCAATGCTGTACACAAATGAAATTTATGTAATTTTTCCCCACAACTAGAGTTTTCTTTTTGTGGTATTTGATTACCACTGTTTTTTTTTTTACTTTTCGCACTTAAAGCAAAAAAATGATTGACAATTTTGAAAAAAAACATTACTTTTTACTTTCTGCTATAAAAAATATACCATAAAAAAAGTAAGCATTTTAATTTCTTCATAAATTTACGCCAATATGTATTCTGCTACATAATTTTGATTAAAAAAATCCCAATAAGCGGTTGGTTTTCTCAAAAAGTTATAGCGTCTACAAACTATGGTGTATATATACTAGAATTTTTTTTATACTAGTAATGGCAGCGATCAGCGACTTATAGTGGGACTTTGATATTGCGGTGGACAGTCAAACACTAACTGACACTAGTGACTAGTGACACTAATGCCCTGTACACACGGTCGGACATTCCGACCACAAAATCCGTCTGATTTTTTCCGACCACAAAATACATCTGATTTTTTCCGACTGATTTTGGCCGAAACTTGTGTTGCATACACACGGTCGTTGTCAGAAAATCCGATCGTTCTGAATGCGGTGATGTTCGTTGTGTACGACAGGACTATGTAGAGACCAGTAGCCAATAGCTTTTGTCTCGTAATTTATTCTGTCCGATAGAGCTCACACATGATCGGATTTTCTGACAACATAATCCAATCGGACCATTTCCGTCGGAATTTCCGACCGTGTGTACAGGGCATAATACACTGATCACTGTACTAATGACACTGGCTAGGAAGGGGTTAAACATCTAGGGAGATCAAAGGGTTAAATGTGCCCCTTGCCAGTGTTTGTGTTTACTATGTGTGCTGCTTTTACTATGGAAAGTGATACATTTTATTCCATGCTTTGCAGGGACACAAGATCCATCACTTTCCCCAGGTCAGGACAGTGCCCTGCCTTGTTTACATAGGCAGAGCTCCATTCTGTGTCTCTCCTTGCCGATCAGTGGATTCCAGTGGACATCTTTTGGCCAGTACCCACTGATCGGCATGTGCCAGACCACTTACTAGGTGTGTGATCGGGCATGACTGCGGTTGAAAAGTGGTTAAAGTAGAATTCCAGGCTATACCTAACTAATATTGCAGGTAAGCGAGGGGAAAGGGAAGGGGAAATGGGAAAAAGCAAAGGAACAAGGTACCCACTGATAAGTGGTCTAGTACGTCACATAACCGATTTTGATCTTTCACCTATTAAGGTGTTGTTGCTGTAACCATATTGCATATAGGAAAAAAGGGGGGTGGTACCCGATTGAAGGGGTACCAGGTAAGAGGTTACTTTTAGCAGCAGAAATTAGATGAAACTAGAAAACTAAAGCAGTTATCTCACCACGATTCCTGGATTACAAGAATTGTGGTGAGATAACTGCTTTAGTTTTCTTTTTGAGAATTTCTTGGTATCATTTATTAGCGCTGCACTTTTCGCACTTTAGTATTCTTGAGTTTTTGTATTAGACTCCAGTGCTAGCTGCTTTTATCTATATAATCTATATATTTTTTAGTCAATTAATATCATATTGTCCTAGCGCAGTGTTAACCCTTTTTGTTATTTTTTTCTACCATTACAAATATATTTATTGTATCAAAGAGGTTTAAATTAGAAATAGTGCAATATTCTTAAAAACGGATTAATTTCAATAAGGCAATGAATTAATTACCATAAACACATCAACAAACAAGACAAACATATAACAATGCAGGGCAACACTGAACGCTGTCCATATGCATTGCATTAGCCAACGGTCAGTCAAAGGATCAAATCATTAGGATATAATTTGATAAAGTGGGGTCTCATATGATCCTCTAGATTCACTTATTATTAATGGCTGGCAGTGGGCTAATCCAATTAGAAAAAAAAAGTAAAATGTGGGGGATAGGGTACGGGCACATGGGAGATATTAATTAAGCCTATTATGCAGAAAAAACTGAAAAGTATTTCAGCAGCAATAATGAAATGCTATGTATAGGAACCTGTGGTATATTTATACTGAAAATGATTTGAAAGCAGGTAGTCCTTAAGGTGCACCCATATTGTATCAAAATTGAAAATAATAACTGTGGTACTGTAATTTCAAAGTTCAATTTCTTTCCATCATTGTTCAAAAGGAAGCATTTCATATATCCAGGTTTTCAATAGCATTCAGAACTAGATTCCCGAAACTTTTTGGAAAGTCTAGAAAATCACCAGCAAGTTTAGAGCTGGGAATGCATTGGATTGAGCGCAAAACATCATTCTTGCCTAGGTGAAAAAGGAGCAGCACAATAAAGTCAAAAGCCCTTGTTATCTATTATTATTATTATTATTATTATGCAGGATTTATATAGCGCCGTCAGTTTACGCAGCACTTTACAACATTAGGGTAGACAATACAATACAATACAATTCAAGACAGGGGGAATCAGAGGGCCCTGCTCGTTAGAGCTTACAATCTAATTGTGCGAAGGAGACTGCTAGAGCCAGATGCAAATAACTTGTTTTTTTGGGGTGAAGATCCACTTTAAGACAGATCCCTGATAATTACTATTGCTCTATGGAACAGCTTTATACTGTATATTATATGCTTCTCCCTGTCTACTGTTAAGTTGAAACTGACACATGGATTCTAGCCCTTTCCTGAATGTTAATTGAGAGGTCAGCCCGTTATCCCTATTAAGTGATGTACAATAGAAGCCTGTCAAGAGCACTACAGGCCTGTGTCTGAATAGGTTTATTCACATTGTCTATTGGCATGCCTTCCTTGTGCTTGATAGCAGCATGGCATACGTGTTTTAACAGAATTATGAAAAAAAAAAGAAATCTAGGCTTTAAAACTGGCAGATCATTTCTTGTGCTGTCAGATTCACTGTGCTATGTATAAACCTGTATAAGAGTCATCATTCATTTCTTTTTCAGATCTGAATATGATTTCTTGCTGTTATTAGAGGAAGTTCACACACAATTATTTATTAAATATAGTGGGTTTGATTTACTAAAGAAGTAATGACTGTAAGTATCCAAAGTGAAAGTTTTCTAAGATTAGTAAATAGGTTGAAGCTTTGTTCACTTTGATTACCCAATCTTTTAAAAGAAAAGAAAATCCTGTTTTTTCATTTACCTTGCACATGATTAGATATTAAAGGTTGAATCGATACTCCTTCAGTAAATCAATTCCAATGTGTGTTACCCAACAGCAACCAACAGAATTTTTATTTTTGGAATTATTAAGCTTGTGGGCTCTGAGGAAGAGGGAACACCCTTGAAACGTGTCAGCTCATTTTGGACTTTCATCATCCCACCCTGGTTCTACTGGCCAGTGGATCTTTGTAGGAAGGGACCTTGGATGGATTTTTTATATTTTGTGCTTGATTTTACCATTGCATTTGTGAGTATAATACTTATATAATATAATAAATATATTCTATGTTGCAAAGGTAATGTGCAAGGCTGGTGCGCCCTCTGTCCTTATTTTCTTTTTAGAATATGTCTGGGTTTTTGCTCACCTGTTGAGAGTGGCAGCACAGCCGATGCAGTGGTGTGGTTTGTGAAGAGTCCACTCCACTTCTCAAGTCAAACCCACAGCAAACTTCTGAGCGCAGGAGCATTTGTTTCTTATGCTCCGTACATACAGTAGGATTGTTCCAGTGCAATGGGATCACGCTGGAAATCTCCGCTGCGAGCTGTGCTTCTCACGCTCGCCGCTCCCTCACAAGATGCCGCGCATCCATAGGAATGTATTGGGGGCGGCAAGTGGGAGGAGCGACATAGCTCGGCGCTGGCTCCCACAATGGGACTCGCGGGTGTCAATCTCGACAGGTGACATAAGCACACTAGAAACAGGCAGTTATCATTCAAGGGGTGCGTTGAATGTAACTGTTTTGGGAGACAATTACATTTAGGGGTTTAAAGAGGAAGTGAACCCTGATGCGTTTTACTTCCTTTTTTGTTCCCTGCAATGCAAAAGCATAATGTGCTAGTATGCATCGCATACTAGCACATTATGTGACACCTGCAAACCGCCCCCCGCTAGAGGCTGCATCCATGTTTGCCCCTCTTCCTTCCGGGGCCGCGGACTCCGGCTCTGTGACTGGCCAGTGACACATGACGTTACTCATGTGCGCATGGGATCCGCCAGTCATGGCACTCGCTAGTGACATCATCAGCGCAGTACAAAGTAAATATCTCCTAAACGGCGCACGTTTAAGAGATATGTACTGTACCGATTGCATAAGCCTATTTATAGGCTTACCTATAGATATAACTTGAAAATGGAGGTTTACAACCTCTTTAAAGCCTTGTACACATGGTCAGAGAATCCGTCGGAATGTGTCCTATCGGACCGTGTCGTCGGATAATCCGAATGTGTGTGGTATGCATCGGACTGATTCAGTCCGAATCTCCGTCGGACCCAATTTTCCAACATGTTGGAAATATTTCCCGACCAACTGGGCCAGTCGGACCTAATCCGATCATGTGTAGAGCATTTTGATCGGACCAAGTGCCACGCATGCTCAGATCAAATTCCTACATCAAAGCTATTGGCTACTAGCCTGAATGTAGTCCCATCGTAACGAAATTACGTCATCACGTTCTGAAAGATCGGATTTTTCGCCAACTTTGTCCGACCGTGTGTATGCAACAGTTTCGGACAAGATCCGATGGACAAAATCTGACGGGCAGAATCCGACGGATTTGGTTGTGGAAATCTCCGACCGTGTGTACAGGGGCTAAGACCAATTCTAAGATGACATACAGAGACAGGTGGAGCGCATGTCTCTATTTGCTGTGTAGCAGGGCAACATGTTTGCTGCCAGTACCTCCCCCCCTCCTTCCCACTATCACTGGTTGTTAATCGTTGTTTACTATGTGCACTTAGAGTGACCAATGTTGATTCAGTGCCAAAAAATGCGGTCACTACACGTATTGTGAACTAACCCTAAAATATAGAGATTTGTAGCTTAGCCACTGGAGGGAACTCAAGCCAGATACGCTGAATCTCTTAGCACTTGGAATAAGATATCAGTTACATGCATTGCTTTCAATAGACTGAGTTACTCATATGCCCCGTACACACGAGAGGAATTAAGTCTGACAGACCTCCAAAGGAGTTCCGCCGGAGTTCCGCTGGAGTTCCGACGGAGTTCTGGCGGACTTTTCGACCGAACGGACTTGACCACACACCATCACACCAAACTCCGACGGAGTCGAACGTGATGACGTACGACTGGATTCGACGTAGGAAGTTCATAGACAGTAGCCAATAGCTGCCCTAGCGTCGGTTTTAGTCCGTCGGAGTAGCACACACACGAGCAGATTTTTCAAAGGGGACCGGGTCCGGCGGAGTTCCGTCGGGAAAATTTAAAGCATGCTTCATTTCTAAAGTCCGTCAGACTTTAGCTTTGCTAAAGTCCGTTGCAGCCCACACACGATCGGATAGTCCGCCGGACTCAGTCCGTCGGAGTTTGGATGTCGAAAAGTCCGCTCGTGTGTACGGGGCATTAGGGTTTGATTTACTAAAGAAATAGAGAATGTAGCTTAGTGAATCTGTGCCTGCCCACTGCTGACATATACCTAATCTGTGCAGAAACAATGAACGTATTATTTCCTGATATCTTGGGAAATAATGCATTCATTTTTATTTTTTTTCCTTCTGAGATCTCATAGATTAACTACAGGAGCAAGCACTGGTGACATAGCCTTTCCAGGGGGCAGCTGTGAGGTTCTGGCTATGTCACCGATGCCTACTGCATACCAGGATATACAAAACATGTGAGGTGACAAATAAAGTTTTACATTTTTTTTAAATATTTTAAAAATGTTTCAGCTGCATACATAATTAAACATTTAGATCCATGTTTGCGCTGTCCTCACCACTCCCCCTAAGCTGTAAAGGCAGCTGAAAAAGGTGTATACACATGCCACGCCAGGATGCTTTGCAAATAATCCCTGCTGTTGCAATTGGTGGGGCAATACTTGCCCTCACCTCCCGTTCACCGTCTGTTTGCCCTAAAAGCCTACACCATCACGCCACACCTGTGTGCATTGTGGTTGGAGGTGATTACTGCATGGTGGTGCAGGCATTTAGAGGTTAAAACAAGCAGCGAAGGGGAGACATAACGCCTCCTCACCACCTGTCAAACACTTTCTGAAAAGTGATCACCACGGTTTGCTGTTCAGGGGGCAAAGCTAGTATAAATGAGCCCTTAATGAACCTTGATGGTTCTGTTTTTCTGTTCTACATTATGGCTGTAGTACGTGGAAAAATATAGTTAAAATACATTAGCTAACAGATAAAGTGACACCCACGTATAGCCCACATCAATAAGGTTATGCGGTTAATGAGAAGATATCTTTCTTTTGGGGTTACCTCTAGCAAACGTACCTGCTTGTTCAATTGTACTAATTATGCCTTCTTTTATCCTTCACTAATGAGACCATCTGTCTGCATGGCTTTTGCTTAGGGATGCTTGAGTATTTGGAATTCATATCATCATTATTTTTTTTTAAATCAAATTAATTTCCTTCTGATGAAGATCTCCACACCTTGAAAAAAGAATGGCTTTCTAAATATTCTATGCAAAGGTGTGCTGGGCTGGGAGCGTTCAGCTCTATACGAGTGACTAATTAGAGTGCTGGAGAAGAGGAGGGTTAACTGCAGCAGCTGTTTGATCTAATAAAGCAAAAAAAAAATCTTCATGGAGATGGTTGGGGAGACAGCCTGTGGGAAAGGATGCAATATCTCATTCTGCTTGACCTGATTGGATGGGGCAGGAATCAATGTGCAGATCAGAGAAATGTTTTCTCTAAAATGATCTTTCTCACTCATGAGATCCTGCTTAGATATGAAAACTTTCATCCTTTCCATGGTAATATACCCCATTTCATCTGAGTTTAGCCTGGTGTGGTGTCATGTCGGGAAAACAAAAGGTGCCCTTTCCATTCTGGCTGTGTAGAATACAGATACACCTGTCAGTAGAACCCTCCGATACATGGCTGGAGGTGAAAGGGGTGATATATAAAAAGCTAAATGTCACATAATTCACTTATCCTTTAAAATGAACACATCTGTTCCCCTCTAAAATATTTAGTGAATATTACTGTTGCTGATACATAGACATAATTAAATAGAATTATAAAATAAATATGCATCATATAAATCCCATATCTCATATATAAAATACATCTTTTTCATATAAATCCCCTTTTTCCTGTATTATTTAAAGATGGATTCCAATCATGGTAATTTTAACATAGTTATATGGTTCTAGCTTGGATCTTTGTAAGTAGGTATGTGACAAATATAAATAAAAATCAATCTGCACAGTCAAAATATAGTGCAATAATGCAAATAAACCAAGTTGCAGCTATAACACCGCTAGAGTGGACTCGCAACACACCCTATATCAGGGATCCTCAAACTACGGCCCTCCAGCTGTTGCGGAACTACACATCCCATGAGGCATTGTAAAACTCTGACATTCACAGACATGACTAGACATGATGGGAATTGTAGTTCCTGAACAACTGGAGGGCCGTAGTTTGAAGACCCCTACCCTATATAGTAAGGTTGCCACGTCATGCCTTTAAACCCGAACACATGCGCACAGGGGATTCTCGGCTAAAAGTCCGGCAGATGCCGGACCCTGCCGGGAAGGAATCTCCCGTGCGCATGCGTGGGAGTGACGATATTGCGACTCTGGCCACTCACAGCGCCGGAGCCGCGATACCCGGAAGAAACGCAGAGGGAACATGTCAGCTCCCTCGACGTGGATCAGACCAGATGTCGGGGCCTTGTTCTAAGGTAAGTATTTCCCCGCATACTAGCTCATTATGCCTTTTCCTTTGCAGGTGAGCATACAATCACCTAAACTCACTTGTTGCCTTATCTGCATTAAATTAGCTTTCAAAACCTATGTAGATCATATGTGTTCGGGTTTAAAGGGATGAGGTGGCAACTCTACTATATAGACATCAACAATACATAAATAGCGCACACACATATACACATACACACAATCTCACAAAAGTGAGTACAGCCCTCACATTTTTGTAAATATTTTATTATATCTTTTCATGTGACAACACACTTTGCTACAATGTAAAGTAGTGAGTGTATGGCTTGTATACCAGAGTACATTTGCTGCCCCCTCAAAATAACTCAACACACAGCCATTAATGTCTAAACCACTTGCAACACAAGTGAGTACACCCCTAAGTGAAAATGTCCAAATTGGGCCCAAAGTGTCAATATTTTGTGTGGCCACCATTATTTTCCAGCACTGCCTTAACCCTCTTGGGCATGAAGTTCACCAGAGCTTCACAGGTTGCCACTGGCGTTCTCTTCCACTCCGTGAAGACATAATGGAGTTGGTGGATGTTAGAGACCACCTTCCATTTGAGGATGCCCCACAGATGCTCAATAGGGTTTAAATCATGCTTAGCCAGTCCATCACCTTTACCCTTAGCTTCGTTAGCAAGGCAGTGGTCATCCTGGAGGCATGTTTGGGGTCATTATCATGTTCAAATACTGCCCTGTGTCCCAGTCTCTGAAAGGAGAGGATCATGCTCAGCTTCAGTATGTCACAGTACATGTTGGCATTCATGGTTTCCTCAATGAACTGTAGCTCCCCAGTGCTGGCAGCACTCATGTAGCCTCAGACCATGACACTCCCACCACCATGCTCGACTGTAGGCAAGACACACTTATCTTTGTACTTCTCACTAGACATGTGCACACTGAAATATTTATTTTCGGAATTTTGTTTTCGTCCAAAAAATACATTTATTTAGTTACTCCCGAAATTCGTTTTTATTTATTTAGTTTTTCGTTAAAAATTGCATTCGTCTGAAAATCCAAATTAATTAAGGTTGAATCTGCCATTGAAGGCTTATGGTGTCTGTCGAATGTTCAAAGAAGATTCGATGGAGCAGCTAAACTGTATAACTCCATATAGTTTAGCTGCTCCGTCGAATCTTCTTAGAACTTTCGACAGACACCATAAGCCTTCAATGACAGATTCGACCTTAATAAATTTGGATTTTCGACGTTTGTATGTTTTTCGCTGCTTTGTCGAATCTTTGTCGTTCATGTTGAATCTGTATAGTTCAAACAGAAAATGGACTGTTGATAGTGATCACTGATCAGACAGGTAACAAGATAGGGTATATAGAATCTATATAGACTCTCAATCTATAATATAGAATCTATAATAATAAATCCCCCCCCCCCCCCCCCAAAAACATGGGCAGCCTCTGAGGCTATCACAATACTAGCAACACTATTATCACTATCAAGTTCACAACACTAACACAATAGCAGCAGATTATTATGAAAAAGTTAAGTTGAACTGTAGCTTGCTTCACTATTGTTCTGCTGCTGTGCTTATGCTTAATTGCTAAATAATTTAGGTTCTCTGACAAACAGAACAGCTTGATTGACTGATTGACAGATTGACTGTCTTCGGAAATTATTCAGTGTCTGTGTCTCTCTCTGCTAGCAATCGTAAGTGAAAGTAAGTTGGCTGTACGTGTATATTTAGTTCTAGCTATTTTACTGCTCCTCCCCTTTGGTTACAATCAGCCAAACACATTCATCATCATTATTTTTATTTTACTTTCTCCACCCAATTCCAGCAGCGATCTTTTCTCTCTATGTCGAATCTTTTCTCTCTATGTAGAATAATCCTGGACTAATAGAGTTAAGGTTAGGCACATTCGACCACAGGTTCGATAGACACAGATTGTTATTGTCAGCATCATGTCGAATTTCCTATCTATATCGAACTGTTGTCGCAACGAAAACGAAAATAAAGCATTTGTTTATGTTGGATCTTTCGTTTCTCGGATTCTGCACTTTCGTTATCGTTTGTTAAAACGAAAAAATACCTGACATTCTGATGAAAATGCATTGGGACAAAAACGAATGCACATGTCTACTTCTCACCTGATTGTCGCCACACACGCTTGACACCATCTGAACCAAATAAGTTTATCTTGGTCTCATCAGACCACAGGACAGGGTTCCAGTAATCCATGTCCTTAGGCTGCTTGTCTTCAGAAAACTGTTTGCAGACTTTCTTGTGCATCATCTTTAGAAGAGGCTTCCTATTGGGACAACAGCCATGCAGACCAATTTGATGCAGTGTGAGACATATGGTCTGAGCACTGACAGGCTGACCCCCCACTCCTTCAACCTCCCCAGCAATGCTGGCAGCACTTATATGCCTATTTCCCAGAGACAACCTCTGGATGTGATGCACGTGCACTCAACTTATTTGATCAACCATGGTGAGGCCTGTTCTGGATGGAACCTGTCCTTTTAAACAGCTGTATGTTCTTGGCCACAGTGCTGCTGCTCAGTTTCAGGGTCTTGGCAATATTTTTATAGCCTAGGCCATGTTTATGTAGAGCAACAATTTTTTTTTTCAGATCCTCAGAGAGTTCTTTGACATGAGGTGCCATTTTGAACTTCCAGTGACCAGTATGAGAGAGTGAGGGGGATAACACCAAATTTAACACACCTGAGACCTTGTAACACTAATGCCGCGTACACACGATCAAACAATCAGGTGAAAAAGTCTGGCAAACTCAAGTCCGCCGGACAATCCCCCCGTGTGTAGCCTCCGGCGGACTTTTTTTACCCGAAAGTACGGCGGACTTAGAAAGTAGTTTTGCACTCCAATCTTCCCGCCGGACTTGCATTTCGGCGGACAATCCGGCCGTTGGTATGCCAGTCCGCCCTACTTTTGAAATGAGCGGACTTTTCCTGCCCGGAGAAAAGTCCGCTCATTTTTAGCATGTCTCCAGGTAGGCGGGGCCCGCGAAGGATGCGTCGCTGGCCCCGCCACCTGGTATGGACTTAAAGGGGAACCCCAACACCGAAAAAATCGGCGTGGGGGTCCCCCCCAGGTCCACATCAGACCCTTGTCCGAGCACGCTACCCGGCCGTCCAGGAAAGGGGGGGGGGACGAGCGAGCCCCCCCCTCCTGAGCCGTACCAGGCTGCATGCCCTCAACATGTGGGGGTGCCTTGGGGAAGGGGGGCCGCGCGGCCCCCCACCCCAAAGCACCCTGTCCCCATGTTGATGAGGACAAGGGCCTCTTCCCGACAACCCTGGCCGTTGGTTGTCGGGGTCTGCGGGCGGGGGGCTTATCGGAATCCGGGAGCCCCCTTTAATAAGGGGGCCCCCGGATACCGGCCCCCCACCCTATGTGAATGAGTATGGGGTACAATGTACCCCTACCCATTCATCTGTAAAATAAAGTAAAAAAAAACACAACACACAAAGGTTAAAATAGTTTATTGCACAGCTCCGGGGGTCTTCCGTCTTCGGGGGTCTTCTCGCCGGACTCCTCCGCTATCTTCTTCTAGCTCTTTTGCTAGCGGAGGAGCCCGGCTTTCTTCCTCGCCGCCGCCGCCCTCTTCTTCCGACTTGGGGAGTCTTGTCCCCCTCTTCGGTTCTTCTTGCCGGGCCACCACGCCTTCTTCTAGCTCTTTTACAGGCGGTGGCCCGGTCTTCTGTCGACGCTGTCGTCGCCGCCTTCTGTTCTTCTCTTCTTCTCTTCAGATGTTGCCTCGTCGCATCCTCTGTTCACAATGGTCCCGGCGCGACGCGCAGCAACTTATATAGGGACATCACCGGATGATGTCCCCGCCCATTATGGTGTCACAGTCCCAGAGGATGCTGGGACTGTGACATCACAATAGGCGGGGACATCATCCGTGAAAGACAATTGAAGCTAGTGCTGCCAGGCAAGTCTCCAGGAGGGATCCACCGGAGTGCAGCCAGGAGGGCTGGTTGATTGACTGGCACAGCTGGGAAAGCTGGGGAGGAATTCCCGAGCAGACTGGGAGAGTGCAGTCTAAAATGGATGTGGAGCCAGCAGCAGAGACTGTGATGTCATGGTAAGTGGAGTTGGGCAGCCTCAGCCAGGAGGGCTGGCAGGGCCAGAAGAGGACTGACTGGGAGCAGTAGTCCAGCAAAAGGTCAGCTAGCAATAAAGTCTTTTCTATTTTTGTTGCTACACTAAAGGGGCCCGCGGTCCCAGCCTGCAAATGGCAGTTGCTGAGGCCTAACAGAGTTAGAGTTGGGCCTACCTTGTGATAACTGTACCAGGAACCAAGTCTTGTACAGAAGAGGGAGAGACAGTCTGCAAATAAGCATTGTGCTGGAGGAGACTGGAGCTCTAGCAGTGTAAACAGAGGTTCTAACTAATCATCCAATCGATTCTACTATTGACGTTGGGCATCCCATAATTTCCCTTACCTTATCCAAGTTCAATATCCCTCAATAAATTACAAAACAAACATATGTTCGTCGTCTCAAGAGTGACAGGAAAGTGAATGTCAGGCTGGGCAGGATGACAGGTGGACCACAATATCCAGCAGCCCCTACTGGGGTACCGCTACATATATAGTTGTGCTGATAAGTTTATATACCCTGGCAGAATTTATGATTTATTTGCCATTTTTAAGGGAATATGAACAATAGCACAAAAACTTTTCTTTCACTCATGGTTAGTGTTTGTCTGAAGCCATTTATTATCAATCAACTGTGTTTACTTTTTTTAAATCATAATGACAACAGAATCTAACCAAATGACCCTGATCAAAAGTTTACATACCCCAGTTCTTAATACCGTGTATTGCCCCCTTTAACATCAATGACAGCTTGAAGTCTTTTATGGTATTTGTGGATGAGGCTCTTTATCTTCTCATTCCTCCTGGCAAAAAGCCTCCAGTTCCTGTAAATTCTTGGGCTGTCTTACATGAACTGCACGTTTGAGATCTCCCCAGAGTGGGTCAATGATATTGAGGTCAGGAGACTGAGATGGCCACTCCAGAACCTTCACTTTATTCTGCTGTAGCCAATGACAGGTCAACTTGGCCTTATGTTTTGGATCATTGTCATGTTGGAATGTCCAAGTACATCCCATGTGCAGCTTCCTGGCTGATGAATGCAAATGTCCCTCCAGTATTTTTTGCTAACATACTGCATTCATCTTGTCATCAATATTAACCAAATTTCCTGTGCCTTTTAGCTCACACATCCCCAAAACATCAGCGATCCACCTCCGTGTTTCACAGTAGGAATGGTGTACCTTTCATCATAGGCCTTATTGACTTCTCTCCAAATGTAGCGTATATGGTTGAGGCCAAAAAGCAAAATTTTGGTCTCATCGCTCCAAATGACTTTGTGCCAGAAGGTTTGAGGCTTGTCTTTTTGCCGTTTGGCGTATTGTAAGCGGGATATTTTGTGGCCTTTGTGTAGTAATGGCTTTCTTCTGGTGACTCGACCATGCAGCCCATCTTTCCTTAAGTGTCTCCTTATTGTGCATCTGGAAACAGCTACACCACATGTTTTGAGAGAGTCCTGTATTTCACCTGAAGTTATTTGTGGGTTTTTCTTTGCATCCCGAACAATTTTCCTGGCAGTTATGGCTGAAATGTTAGTTGGTCTACCTGACAGTTGTTTGGTTTCAGCAGAACATCTAATTTTCCACTTCTTGATTAGAGTTTGAACACTGCTGATTGGCATTCTCAATTCCTTGGATATCTTTTTATATCCCTTTCCTGTTTTATACAGTTCAACTACCTTTTCCCGCAGATCCTTTGACAATTCTTTTGCTTTCCCCATGACTCAGAATCCAGAAATGTCAGTGCAGCACTGGATGAAAGATGCTAGGGTCTGTCAGGCGTGCAGAAACGCATTAACCTTTTATACACACACACTACAAGCAAACAAGCAAACAGATCACAGATGAACATGGTTACATTTAATAGCCATTCAAACCCTTTTATGTCAACTTGTGTGCATGTTATCAGGCCAAAATCACCAGGGTATGTAAACTTTTGATCAGATTAATTTGGTAGTTTCTGTTGTCATTATGATTTAAACAGAGTAAACACAGTTGACTGATAATAAATGGCTTTAGCCAAACACTAACCATGAGTGAAAGAAATGTTTGTGTTATCACTCATATTCTTTGAAAAATTAAAGAAAATAAATTCTGCCAGGGTATGTAAACTTATGAGCACAACTGTAATTGATTGTATATATATATATATATATATATATATATATATATATATATATATAAAATAGTAAACAAAAAAGATAAAAGTCCAGCATCCCATGTGCTCTCATATCTTCTCCATAAAAAGATTGAGACACCCATGCTCTACACCATGTGATTTCTCAATCTCTGAGGTCAAATATCGCACAAATCTCTCTTTACCAAATTTCCCCTTTAAATCCGCTTTCATATACTGCTCTCTGTAAACCTCCCGCCCAGCTCATCCATATTTAAGTATCATCATTTCTCCGTATCCAATTCGCCTGTCAGGAGCCCGGTTTTACCAGAGCCAGTTCACACATCCTTAAAGGCGCTCCGGAGCGAATTGCACAGGAGTCCTGTGTATCTTCTGGTCCGTTGCTGGTCCGAATTCAGCCAAAAATTCAGACTAACATGGGATCTGAAACTATGAATAGGGACACACCATACCCCTGATGTGAGCAGCATCATGTGGACGTGTGAACCAAGCCTGAACCACTTACAAAACAAGCAGCAAAACCAAGTGCTATAATCAGCACTTTACATAAGCTCCAGGCTAAAACGGTGGCGGTCTCACACTCTCACAGCAATCCCAGTCTCTAAATGTGTGATGACATCATTGGCTTTAGGCTCTGTTCCCCTGTACGCATTGTGTCCGGTAGAACTGACTTTTTCAGCCGGACTTTTTTTTTTTTTATTATTTCCACTCAGCACGAGTGCCTTTTAAGGAACACTTCTCCATTTTCTCAATGCATGCAAAGTATTCTATGATTGGATGAAGTGGAGATCATGACATCACTGCCCTGCCTCTTCACCTTGTTCAATCAGAGACACTTTGCATTTAATAGTAAAATGCAAAGTGTTACCTAAATGATGCCTATGCCGAGCATGCAACATCCTGTGATCACAATGCAACAGGGTAGCCACCTGGCATAGGACCCGAAAGCTAGTGGAGATCACTGTAGTAGCAGTTCTTACTACAGTGATTTCCAGCTTCCAAGAGGATCCCACAGATATGGCACATACATACTTACAATGGTCCAAGCTAGAACATTATGACTATGTACAGGTTACCGTATCTGAAATTCATTTTTAAAGATAAGGTAAATCAACCTCCTGTGCACTCATTGTAGGAAACACACACTGGAGAGTGCGTTGTCAGAAAAGAAGTGAGGGCTGCAGGGGTAAGAGGATCTGGAGAACAACTGGCCAACCAAACTACTCAAACCAATACTTTCAACTTCATTCAGGTGGAAATGACGTTATGTATCCTGAAGGAACAGATGTAGGATTATCTGTCCATAAGCGAATCAGACACCCAGGCTCTGCCAATGCACCATAATTTACCTACAATTGCACAGACCCTTTTTTAACTAAATGTTCAGCAACACACAGCCATGAAATTCCAAGTGTTGGGGCATGCTACAACACAGGTGTGTTGCCTTATTGCAGGCATATGCAATTAGTGGACCTCCAGCTGTTGCAGAACTACAAGTCCCATGAGGCATAGCAAGACACTAACAGCTACAAGCATGACACCCAGAGGCATGATGGGACTTGTAGTTTTGCAACAGCTGGAGGTCCACTAATTGCATATCCCTGCCTTATTGCAACTGCAACCCAGCAATGCTGTTATGTGTTGAGTTGCATCTTGATATAGCACAGTCCTTAACCCAGCAGGGTCCCAACATACTAACAAACACATACAACTAAGGCCAATGTATAGACAAGATCTGAATAACCTACCAGCATGTCTTTGGAGAGTGGGAGGAAACCCAAGCAGGCACAGGGAGAACATGCAAACTCCAGACAGATGGTGTCATGGTCAGGATTTGAACCAACAACCCTATTGCTAGTTAGGAGAGTGCTAACCACTACACCACTGTGTGTCACTGCCTGTGGTAGTGTAAATGAGCTTTAAACATTTTAAAGATTTGAAGTACATAATGTGTGGTTCCAAGGAATCAACAACTGTACATAAGAAAAAAGAACTCTGTGAATTTAAGCCCACTGTATTCTTTGAATTTCCAGAAGTGATTTTTTTCTTTTGCTGCAACGTCTCACCCCACAGCAGTCATATAATTTAATCGAACTCTTGCCATTTTTGCTCAAGCTAGATATGCAAATCTGAAGAAAATGTAAAAAAAAGGCACATGACCTAGTAAGAAAGTTATTGAACCAGATCATTTTTCATAATTGTGGTCTTTAGTGTCTAATAAAGTAGCTAATGCCAAATATCCCCAGAATGGTAAAATGAATTCCCCTTTCCTCTACTTTTCATTTAATAAAAAATGACTAGTTTTAACCTTCAGCTTATAATCATCTTATTATCTATGATATGATCTGGAAATACATCCTACCGAATAGCTGATTAAAGGCTTCATTCTTAAATTGTAAATGGCTCTTAATATTGAGGAAGTAATCTTTTAGCATATCTATTTATATGAATCTCTGGAAATACAAGTATCTCGTCAATTAATTACTATCGCCATCTAAAGATTAATTTAACTGGGCTCATTACTAATTGAAGATTCCATTACTTCATTGAAATACATCAGTAGGATCATTAATTAATAATAATGTCTTTGGGGTTTTAAGAAACGTACTGTGTGGCTCCAAAAAAAAAATAATCAGATGTCATTCTCTTAATTAATATTGAACTTTACTTTGCATCATCTTTATCAATCTAAAGACAGTGAAATATGAGGCTGAGTTGATGGATGTTAGTCTTTTTTTCAACCATATTAACTATGTAACTATATTAACTATGTAACTGTAAAGCTATGATTTCCAGAAGAAAAGCTAAACTAAGCACTCTCTGTATTTTATAGAGAAACTACATTTCATCCGTGCACCACAAACCAAAAAGGCTATTTAATGTTAATATCCAAAGCAAACTCACTCACCCATCCATCAATGTTTCTACGGTTTATTTTGTTGAGAAATCACTTTTAACCCCCCCTAGCATGGCCATCTTGAGTAAGGGCAGAAGATTAATTTAGTATTTAGTACTACCTGGATCCACCTGCCCTTAGCTCAGGCATTCAAGCAGGAGAGGGTGTGCTTAGATGAGAAAGCCCCTCCTCCCCTATGGAAAACTCCTGGGATGTATGATATAATTTGCCTAGGCATGGAAACCAGGAAGTAACTGAAGAAATTAAAAACAAGTTTAACATAAGTAAATATGATATACTTTCCTATCCATTTACAAATACTAGCAGGATTAAAAATAATCTGATACTGATTGAAAGAATGAAGTTCCACTTTAAGTAAACCTGTCCTGCCACCATATAAAGCTCTGGGCTCGAGAAACAGGGTACACCCCAGGCAAAAAGGTTAGTATTTGGAGATAAACAGCACAATAAGCCTGCACTTTACCAGTAATCCCAGTTAATATACTTGGGTGAACCATGGCTACCTAATTGATGTCAGACAGCGGGGGACGTCACAACGGAGGAAGACAGCATCAGCACAAGAGTGGACTTTTTTGTTTTAACCACCTTCAGACCGGACCATTTTGCTGGTAAATGACCAGAGGTCTTTTTACAATTTGGCACTGCGCTGCTTTAACTGGTAATTGCGCGGTCATGCAATGTTGTACCCAAACAAAATTTGCGTCCTTTTCTTCCCACAAATAGAGCTTTCTTTTGATGGTATTTGATTGCCTCTGCGATTTTAATTTTTTGCCATATAAACGTAAAAAGACTGCAAATTTTGAAAAAAAATGATATTTTCTACTTTTTGTTATTAGAAAAATCCAATAAACTCAATTTTAGTCATACATTTAGGCCAAAATGTATTCAGCCACATGTCTTTGGTAAAAAAAAAAGTCAATAATTGTATATTTATTGGTTTGCGCAAAAGTTGTCACATCTACAAACTAAGGTACGTTTTCTGGAATTTACGCAGCTTTTAGTTTACGACTGCCTATCTCATTTCTTGAGGTGCTAAAATGGCAGGGCAGTACAAAACTCCCCCAAATGACCCCATTTTGGAAAGTAGACACCCTAAGGAAATTGATAAGTGGCATGTTGAGCCCATTGAATATTTTATTTTTTTGCCTCAAGCGATTGAATAATGACAAAAAATAATTTTTTTTTTTTTTTTACACAAAGTTGTCACTAAATGATATATTGCTCACACATGCTATGGGCATATGTGAAATGACACCCCAAAATAAATTCTGCTGCTTCTCCTGAGTACGGGGATACCACATATGTGGGACTTTTTGGGAGCCTAGACGCGTACGGGGCCCCGAAAACCAAGCACCGCCTTCAGGCTTTCTAAGGGCGTAAATTTTTGATTTCACTTCTCACTACCTATTACAGTTTTGAAGGCCATAAAATGCCAAGATGGCACAAAACCCCCACAAATGACCCCATTTTAGAAAGTAGACACCCCAAGCTATTTGCTGAGAGGCATTTTGAGTCCATGGAATATTTTATATTTTGCCACAAGTTGCGGGAAAATTACAAACTTTAATTTTTTTTTTTTTTTTTTCACAAAGTTGTCACTAAATGATATATTGCTCACACATGCTATGGGCATATGTGAAATGACACCCCAAAATAAATTCTGCTGCTTCTCCTGAGTACAGGGATACCACATATGTGGGACTTTTTGGGAGCCTAGCCATGTACGGGGCCCCGAAAACCAAGAACCGCCTTCAGGTTTTCTAAGGGCGTAAATATTTGACTTCACTCCTCAGTACCTATTACAGTTTTGAAGGCCATAAAATGCCAAGATGGCACAAAACCCCCACAAATGACCCCATTTTAGAAAGTAGACACCCCAAGCTATTTGCTGAGAGGCATGTTGAGTCCATGGAATATTTTATATTTTGCCACAAGTTGCGGGAAAATTACAAACTTTTTTTTTTTTTTTTTTCACAAAGTTGTCACTAAATGATATATTGCTCACGCATGCCATGGGCATATGTGAAATGACACCCCAAAATAAATTCTGCTGCTTCTCCTGAGTACGGGGATACCACATATGTGGGACTTTTTGGGAGCCTAGCCGCGTACGGGGCCCCGAAAACCAAGCACCGCCTTCAGGCTTTCTAAGGGCGTTACAGTTTTGAAGGCCATAAAATGCCAAGATGGCACAAACCCCCCCCCAAATGACCCCATTTTGGAAAGTAGACACCCCTAAATTTAGGGGTACACTAGTGAGACTAGGTAATAAATGGCGGGTGCCCTGAAACTATAAAAAAAATAACTAACCAACCAGCGTCACCTGTAACAGTTATATGGTGATCACTGGTGAAAGGGTTAACTAGGGGGCAATCAGGGGGCTTTATGCGGTAGTATATGGGGGTCCCTGGCGCTATAAAAAGCTGCGGCGAACCTAAATACCTACCTGCCTAACTAGCGTCACCTGTGACACTAATACAGTGATCAGAAAAACGATCGCTTATTAGGCTGGGTTCACACTGGAGCGATGTGGGAACACCACGAATGCGCGGCGGGTTCCCGCATCACATGCCTCCCGGCGGCAGTTCACACTGCCCTATGCGAACTGCTGGGAGTGTCAGTGAAATGTTAATGACACCCCCAGATCAGTTCGCATATCGCAGTGCGATCTGCAAACTCGGATCGCATGGTGTGAACACCCATGCGATCCGATTCTGCTGCGGAACAAAAAAAGGGTCCCGTGCGAGTTTGCGGCGGGTGCGGCGGGTGCGACACGAATTCAGCCATACTATCTGTATGGCTGAACTCGAATCGCACAGAAATCGGATGTGATTTGCACTGCAGTGCGGTGCGAATCACATCCGTTCTCATAAACCGCTGCAATGTGAACCCAGCCTTAGTGACACTGGCGATGGGGGGTGATCACGGGGTTAAACCTTTATTGGGGGGGTTAGGGGGGTACCTTAGAACTAAAGGGGGCTAACCCTAACTGCCCTAACAGTTATTACAGTCACAAATGACACCCGCCGGGTGATCAGGGGGTTAAACCTTTATTAGGTAATAAATGGCGGGTGCCCTGAAACTATAAAAAAATAACTAACCAACCAGCGTCACCTGTAACAGTTATATGGTGATCACTGGTGAAAGGGTTAACTAGGGGGAAATCAGGGGGCTTTATGCGGTAGTATATGGGGGTCCCTGGCGCTATAAAAAGCTGCGGCGAACCTAAATACCTACCTGCCTAACTAGCGTCACCTGTGACACTAATACAGCGATCAGAAAAATTATCGCTTATTAGGCTGGGTTCACACTGGAGCGATGCGGGAACGCCACGAATCCGCGGCGGGTTCCCGCATCGCATGCCTCCCGGCGGCAGTTCACACTGCCCTATGCGAACTGCTGGGAGTGTCAGTGAAATGTTAATGACACCCCCAGATCAGTTCGCATATCGCAGTGCGATCTGCAAACTCGGATCGCATGGTGTGAACAACCATGCGATCCGATTCTGCTGCGGGCCAAAAAAAGGGTCCCGTGCGAATTTGCGGTGGGTGCGGCGGGTGCGACACGAATTCAGCCATACTATCTGTATGGCTGAACTCGAATCGCACAGAGATCGGATGTGATTTGCACTGCAGTGCGGTGCGAATCACATTCGTTCTCATAAACCGCTGCAATGTGAACCCAGCCTTAGTGACACTGGCGAGGGGGGGTGATCACGGGGTTAAACCTTTATTGGGGGGGTTAGGGGGGCACATTAGAACTAAAGGGGGCTAACCCTAACTGCCCTAACAGTTATTACAGTCACAAATGACACCAATGCAAAAAAAAAAAAAAAAAAAGCAATTGGTGTCACTGTGACTGGGGGGGGCAGGGGTAATTGGGGGGTGATCGGGGGGTAAAGGGGGGGTTTGAGTGTGCCTGGCATGTTCTACTGTGTAGTGTAGTGCTTGTGCAACTCACCGATGCTCTCTCCTCGGTGCCGGAACGAAAAATACCGACACCGAGGAGAGAATACATCACTTCCTCTCCTGTGTTTACATTACAGGAGAGGAAGTGATGTCACGGGACATTTTCATTCGTCGGGAGCGATCGCGAGGGGGTGGCCATGAATGAATGGCCGTCCCCTCGTCCGGGATCGCTCCCGAACGAATACCGACCGCCGCAGGCACCGGGTGGGGGCAGGCAAGGACGTACATGTAAGCCCTTATGCCTGCCCGTGCCATTCTGTCGACGTACATCGTCGTGCGGCGGTCGGCAAGTGGTTAAGCAAGTAACCAGCGACGAGGAAGAAGACAGTGGCGTGAAAGAAGAGAGCTCTGGGAGAAGATGGCGGCGGGAGAAGATAGAGCTATTTTTTTTAAATAATGGACACATCAAAAACCAGCTCTTGTTTTTTTTTACATTTCACTGCTTTTTTGGTGAATGGGTAGGGGTACGATGTACCCGATACCCATTCACATGGGGGTGGTCAGGATCTGGGGGCCCCCTTGTTAAAGGGGGATTCCAGATTCCGATCAGACCCCCGCCCGGCGCCCCCCCGACTACCATCTGCCAGGGTTATCAGGAAGAGACCCTTGTCTCCATCAATATGGGGGCAAGGTGTTTTGGAGCGGGGGGTGCAGAGCTCATGTTGAGGGCATGTAGTCTGGTATGGTTCAGGGGGGGGCTTACTCCTCCCCTCCTATTCCTGACCTCCCAGGCTGCATGCTCGGATAAGGGTCTGGTATGGATTTTGTGGGGGACCCACACCATTTTTTTTAAATGTTGGCATGGGGGTGTCCCCTCCAAATCCATACCAGACCGAAGGACCTGGTATGGACTGGGTGGGGGGACCCCACGCTGTTTGTTTGTTTTTGTGAATTTTCTTAGCCGCCAATTTTTTTTCATACATTCAGCTGCCAGCAGGGAAGCCCGCTGACAGCTGATGACTCATCCATTGGTAAGGATGCTCCTTGGCAACCAGCTATATACAGTGAATGTAAATAAAATGCAAAATCACGTTAAAAACTGTTACAAAAACAGCAAAAAGCATGGCAGTAACGCTCAAAAGCAACATGCATTGATGTGAATCGAGCCTTAGTCAATTTGGGTTGTTCTGAAGAACTTCCCAAGGTGGTTTCTCGTCAATGTAGTGATGTACAGTGGAAAGAGAGGTAGGAGAAGTAAACACCTTCTTCCATTGCTCCATAGTCCAGTTCTGATGTTCGTGTGCCCATTGTAGGCTCACTTGGCTGTGGACAAGGGACACCATGAGATTGGTCTGTGGCTACAAAAAAAAATGCGATGCCCATTTCTTATGATTTCAACACATCAGCTTCAGGGAGAACATGTTCACTTGCTGCCTAATATATCCCAACGTCTTTCAAGTGCTATTGTAACAAGATAATCAAGATAATCAATTCACGTTACCAGTCAGTGATCTTAATGTTATGGCTGATTGGTGTAAGTACACAAAGGACACCAGGATTCAAATAATATCACACCTGCCTCTTTATTTAAATTTGATAAACAGGAGTTTAGTTTTAAATTGCTTAGAAATGTTTGAGATTACCTTGGAGAAAGTATGCTATTACCCTAGGCCAAGAGCATGAAAAATCCCTGGAGAGTGTGAGGCCGCGTACACACGCGCGGACTGTTCGCCCAACTTTGTCCGTCCAACAGTTTCGGCAAACAGTCCGCTCAAACTTAGCATGGACGGACATGGCCACACACGACGGACGAACAGTTTGCTGAAACCGTGCGCGATGACGTGAACGGCACGTACGACGGGACGAAAAATACGACGTCCTATACACTGCATTATAGCTTTCGGCGTGAAAATCCTTTCTGAGCATGCGCGCAACTTTGTTTGACGAACAAGCCTACACACGAGCGGGCTGTTCGCTGAAACAAGGTTTCAGCGGACAGTTTTTCGGAAATTCCGAAAAACCTTGTCCGTCCAACTGTCCGCTGAAACTGTCCGCTGAAAGCCCACACACGAGCGGACTGTCCGCCCAAACACTGTTCAGCGGACAAAGTTGGGCGAACAGTCCGCCCGTGTGTACGCGGCCTGAAACATCCCTCACTCCCTGCACTCCCCATATGGACTGATATTGACATAGACAATTATTTATGCAGAAAATCCTTTCCAAATTCCTGTTACTAATCCTTCTTTAACTAAAACACGTATTGCGATACATTTACACAGGCTGTAATTGTATTGTGCGCACTAGCATTGCAAGGCATTAAAACAAATGAAAAAATTAAGATATACCAATTATTTGAGACTGCCAGCCGTGAAACGTTTTGTATTTGACAATTGTGAAGATTATTACTAAACTAATAGGAATGCATGTTGTTGTAACTGTTTTGTTTTTATAGATGCATTTAATACATTTTGTAGTTTATCTATGCAGTAGATAGCCCTCTTTCTTAGCATGTATTAAGCCAGTGAATATGTCATTCACCAAACATTCACAGGTGGCTAATTATTTCCTGTAAGTTAAAACATATGCACCAGGGGTATTCACCTGCAGCGAATATTTGATAAATGTCACACTCCCTGCTTTGTAAATATGCCTCCAAGTCCTAAGTAGGGATGAGCTTCGTGTTCGAGTCGAACGCATGTTCGACGCGAACATCGGTCGTTCGTGCGTTCGCCGAATTCCGAACGTTTGGGCCGTTTGCGGCAAAATTTGTGTGGCCCACAATGCACTGCGATGGCGCAATGCATTGCTGTCTCACGATTGGCCAAGCATGCACTGTGACCCCGCATGCTTGGCCAATCGCAGCGCCAGTAGCGAGGAGAGCAATGGTTGGATGCCTGTGGCCAATCATAGCTCAGGCTGTGTAGTGCACGCCCCACACTATATAAAGCTGCCTTTCAGGCGGCCTCGTGTAGTGTTTGTTAGCATCTGAAGCAGTGGGTGTTCTGTGTACCTTCAACACAGTTACACACCAATCGTTTTTGGCTGATTTACTATTTTGCTCTTGTGTAGTGGTTACTGTCTGTGCCCTGACCGCAGTATACACCACTATATTCGCCTCACCTATATAGCTAGTGATCTAGCTTTAATAATAGAGCTTGCAGTCAGTAGTGTTAGTGCGTGCTGTCTGCGTGCTCTGTACCCAGTACATACCACTATATACACCTACATAGCTGTTCTCTATTTGAGCCCGATTGTCATTTGCTGGAGTTATTGGAAGTTGTGTGTGCTTCCAGCACAGCACAGTATACATCTGTATATACCCCTTTAACTCTGCTGTTTTCTTGTTATTGTCTGCGTGCCCTGACCGCAGTATACACCGTGATATTCACCTCACCTATATAGCTAGTGGTCCATCTTTAACAATAGAGCTTGCAGTCAGTAGTGTCACTCAGGAGATAGTGCGTGCTGTGTGCCTGCTCTGTACCCAGTACATACCGCTATTATCCACCTACATAGCTGTTCTCTATTTGGGCCCGATTGGCATCTGCGGGAGTTATTGGAAGTTGTGTGTGCTTCCAGCACAGCACAGTATACATCTGTATATACCCCTTTAACTCTGCTGTTCTATAAAAAAGGCATCTGCAGGAGTTAGTGGGTGTTGTGTGCCTCCAGCACAATATAAACTACCCAACTACTGTTTTACCCAACTCCCTTCAGGCCATTACCATGTCTGGAAGGCCAGCAAGGAGAGGCAGACAGGCGCGCGCCGATAAAAGAGGGCAAGCAGGCTCTGTGTCTAGAGACAACAGTGCTGGTCGTGGACGCGGTGCATTGTCATCAGCACGTGGCCATGGGACATGCTTGTCCTTCTTTTCTGCAGCTGGACATGTTGAACCGCAACATGCCAACGACTTGGTAGAGTGGATGACCAAGCCCTCTTCATCCTCCTCATCCTCTCTCACCCAGTCTCAGGGTAGTAGAAAAGCAGCTGCCAACACATCGTCGTCCCTCCTCTCAATGTCATCATCAGTGACTCCTTCCCTAGACCCACCACGTCCTCCTGAGGAGTCTCCTGAACTCTTTGAGCACAGTGTTGGGTACATGCTCCAGGAGGATGCCCAGTGTTTGGTGGGCTCTGATGATGACACTCAGCTAGAGGAAGGCAGTAGCGTGAGCACAGAGAGAGGGGATGCTCAAGAAGGACAGCAATCTGGCAGTCATGTTCCACAAGCTGCAGCATACTGCCAGGTTTGCTACAGCGATGAAAAGGGAGGGGATGATGAGGGCACTGACTCCACGTGGGTGCCTGGAAGGAGGGAGGAGGAGGAAGAGGAGGAGGAGGAGGCACATGTCCAACGAGGCAGGATGCCCTCCGGGGGCCAGCTTAGGGGCAGCACACCGACTGAATCACACCGCAGAGCTCCGCCTGCGCAGAGCGCTTCCTCTGCGCAGAGCGCTTCCTCTGCGCGTTATTCTAAAAGTTCTTTGGTGTGGGCCTTTTTTGAGACGAGTGCATCAGATCGCACCGCTGCTATTTGCAACATATGTCTCAAGCGTATCTCACGTGGCCAAAACATCAGCCGCTTGGGCACCACATGCTTGACCAGACATATGTTGACCTGCCATGCAGCTCGTTGGCAAGCATACCTCAAGGACCCACACCAAAGAACAAAGCGGACCTCTCCTTGCTCCTCATCAGCTGGCATCTCCAACCCCACTAGACCTTCAGTCCTCTCTGAAACCTGCTCTGAGAGGAATGAAGGTGTAGAATTAGGTGTGTCACAGCCAAGTGCTTCCGGGAACTCTGCTAGTGGTACATCCACGTCCGATTATAGCAGACAAATGTCCCTGCCCCAGCTGCTGGACCGGCGGAAGAAATTTACTCCCAGCCATCCACATGCCCAGCGGTTGAATGCTAGCTTGGCTAAATTGCTAGCACTTCAACTGCTGCCTTTTCAGTTGGTAGACTCGGCCCCCTTCCGTGAGTTTGTACAATGTGCGGTTCCTCAGTGGCAGGTCCCCAAATGCCACTTTTTCTCACGGAAGGCGATTCCGGCTCTCTACCGGCATGTGGAAGGCAATGTCCTTGCCTCGCTGGACAGGGCGGTCAGCGGTAAGGTGCATATTACCGCTGACTCATGGTCCAGCAGGCATGGACAGGGACGTTACCTGTCTTTCACGGCCCATTGGGTCACTCTTCTGGCTGCTGGGAAGGATGCAGGACAAGGTGCAGTAGTGTTGGAGGTTGTTCCGCCACCACGCCTCTAAAATGCTACTATTGGTTGTGACACACCTCTCTCCTCCACCCCCTCCTCTTCTTCTTCCTCCATGGCCTCTTCCAGTGCTCTGTCCTCAGAACCAGCGGTGCTCCGTAGGCGTTGCAGGGGCTACGCAAGTACGCAGGCAAAACGATGCCATGCCGTGCTTGCGCTGGTTTGTTTGGGGGACAGGGGCCACACTGGGGCGGATGTTTTGTCAGCTCTGCAGGGGCAGGCCGAGAGGTGGTTGACGCCACGCCAGCTTAAGCCAGGAATGGTGGTTTGCGACAATGGCACCAACCTCCTCTCCGCCCTCCGACAGGGACAACTGACCCATGTGCCCTGTGTAGCTCACGTCCTTAACCTGGTGGTGCAGCGGTTCTTGGGCAGGTACCCCGGCTTACAGGATGTCCTGAAACAGGCCAGGAGAGTCTGTGTGCATTTCCGCCGATCATTTAATGCCTGTGCTCGGCTGGCTGAGCTCCAAAAGGAGTTGAACCTGCCCAAGAACCGCCTTATATGTGACATGCCCACCAGATGGAACTCAACATTGGCCATGCTGCAGCGGCTGCACACGCAGCAGAGGGCCATCAATGAGTACCTGTGCGACTACGGCACCAGGACAGGGTCAGGGGAGCTTGGTTTTTTCTCACCACGCCAGTGGGGCATGATCAGGGATGCATGCACTGTCCTGTCACCGTTTGAGGAGGCCACAAGGATGGTGAGCAGTGACAGTGCATGCATCAGTGACACTATACCTCTTGTCCACCTCTTGGAGCATACGCTGCGTGGAATAATGGACAGGGCACTTGAGGCAGAACAGAGGCAGGAAGAGGAGGACTTCCTTGCCTCTCAAGGCCCCCTTTATCCAGACAGTGTTCCTGCTGTGCCACCCATCACACAGGAAGAGGGTGAGGAGGAGGAAGAGGAGGAGGAGGATGATTGTGTCAGCATGGAGGTGGAGGCTGGCACTCAGCATCAGCAGCAGCAGTCTTATAGGGATGATTTACAGTCCCAAGAAACACGTGGACTTGTACGTGGCTGGGAGGAGGTAGCTGCGGATCATGTTGTCCTTAGTGACCCAGAGGACTCCGGACCGAATGCCTCAGCTAACCTACGCTGCATGGCCTCCCTGATCCTGCAAAGCCTGCGGAAGGATCCTCGTATTCTTCGGATCAAGGAGAGGGACCATTACTGGCTGGCCACTCTCCTTGATCCACGGTACAAGGGTAAGGTTGCCGACCTTATCTTGCCATCGCAGAGGGAGCAGAGGATGAGACATCTCCGGGAGGCCTTGCAGAAAGCTCTGTGCAACGCATTCCCAGAGACTGGGAGGTCACAAACTCCTGGTCCTGGACAACGTGTTGCTGAGGCATCAGTCAGAAGGAGCGGTGGAGAAGGTGGCCGTCTGACTGATGCTTTCAGACAATTTTTTAGTCCGCAGCCCCAAGGTATGATTGGTTCCAGCACCCATCGCCAGCGTCTAATTTACATGGTGCAGGAATACCTAGGGGCAAGGTCAGACTTGGACACCTTTCCCACCGAAAATCCTCTGGCTTACTGGGTCTTGAGGATGGATCACTGGCCAGAGCTTGCACAGTATGCAATTGAGCTACTGGCCTGTCCTGCATCCAGCGTTCTTTCGGAACGCACCTTCAGTGCTGCTGGTGGCTTCGTTACCGATCACAGGGTGCGCCTGTCCACCGAATCAGTTGATCGACTGACCTTCATCAAGATGAATCAGTCTTGGATCACCCACAGCTACCAAGCACCTGAAGCTGATGTAACCGAATAATTTTTTTTGAAATACCACATCCCTTCAAGACTGCCTATGCTGATGCTGAGTGACTGTCCTGTTATGTTGATTGTCTATCCTCTTCCTCCTCCGCTGATTTGTTGGAAGAACATTTTTGGTTCTGGGTGATGCCAGCAGCCCAATTTTTCTGCCCCTGTTTAACAGGGGCGTTTAAGTAAAATTTTTGATGCAATGCTTTGCAGCAGGGCTAATTCCTGCAATAAAACTAGAGTGTATGGCAGAGGTTGCAGTGTGATGGCACCAGTGCCTAAGGCCCAATTTTTCTGCCCCTGTTTAACAGGGGCGTTTAAGTACAATTTTTGATGCAATGCTTTGCAGCAGGGCTAATTCCTGCAATAAAACTAGAGTGTATGGCAGAGGTTGCAGTGTGGTGGCACCAGTGCCTAAGGCCCAATTTTTCTGCCCCTGTTTAACAGGGGCGTTTAAGTACAATTTTTGATGCAATGCTTTGCAGCAGGGCTAATTCCTGCAATAAAACTAGAGTGTATGGCAGAGGTTGCAGTGTGATGGCACCAGTGCCTAAGGCCCAATTTTTCTGCCCCTGTTATTGGAGAGGTTGCAGTGTGATGGCACCAGTGCCTAAGGCCCAATTTTTCTGCCCCTGTTTAACAGGGACATGTAATTACAATTCTTGATATAATATTTCACAGGAGGGCCCCTTCCTGTGCCCACCCAGAGTAACGGTGAGGACTTATAGTGTTGTGGCACCAGCACCACAACCACCAAAGGACAATTTTTCTACCACTGTTCAACAATGGCATGTAATTACAATTCTTGATATAATCGTTCACAGCAGGGCGTTCCAGCGCCCACCAAGAGTCACTTTGAGGGCTTACAATGTTGTTGCAAAACCAACACCTTGTTCCGCCATTTCTGCAGAGCATATAGGGCAGGCCCCTACTTTCAAACATCCAATTTACAAACATCTCCTACTTGCAAACGGAAGGAGACAACAGCAAGTGAGATGAAAAAAGATGGACGACAAAACAAATTATACAGGGGTGATAACCCTTCCCTATGTTTTCCAAAAAGCTTAAAAATATTTTTTTTGACTGGAGCTACACTTTAAAAATGTACCAGTTGAAAATGACAAACAGATTCAACTTAACACAAGAAACCTACACAGTCCCTGTCTTGTTTGCACCGCCTGTATACTGCTGTTCTGAGTATATAGGGCCTGGGGGCCACACGCATTTCCTTTTTTTAATATGGGTACGGGGTTCCCCTTAATATGCGTACAAGACCCAAATAGGCTGGTAATGGGCAGGGAGGGCTACCCATGCCATTTTTCTGAATGATTTTCAACCATATTGCAGGAACCAGATATAACATTAAAACCGCAAGCAGTTTTAAATGGTGTTATTTCCGCGTAATGTCATTTTGTGCAGGGACTGTTCTAAACACGGGAAACACGTGGCACTTCACAGGCATACTACAGACACCCACCAGGCACCATATTTAAAGGAATATTTCACTTTTTTTTTTCACTTTAATCGTCATTAAAATCAGTTCTCCCGCCAAAACGGTAGTTTTTAAAACTTTTTTTTGCAGTGACCCATGTCCCCTGAGGCAGGAGGCAGGTCGCCAAACCCTTTTTAGGACACTATGTTGCATATTAGCCGTTAAAATTAGCACTTTCCAATTCGAACGTTCGAGTCCCATAGACTTCAATGGGGTTCTAACGTTCGTACCGAACGCGGGGGTCGTTCGCAAGTTCTGGTGCGAACCGAACCGGGGGGTGTTCGGCTCATCCCTAGTCCTAAGTCACACTAGGGGTGCTCTCTGATGAGAGATCCGTGTTTAGACCACTCTTCAGAGAGCACTTGACAGGTGGTGAGGAGATGCTTTATTGCACAGGTTCTGAGGCTAATTTAATGCAGATAAGGCACCAAGTAAGTTTAATTACCACTTTAATCAGCCACAGAACCTGTGTAATTAATATGGCAAAGGTATAGATCGGCATTTCTTGTTTCAATGTTTTTATTGATTATTATTGATAAAACAAATATTGCATGTTACATACACATAGTAAAACATAAATCTGAATATCATTGTAATTATGAAATACAGAATTTGAAAATAAAGCAACAATATGAATTGATATTTGGCATAAGATAGACATGCATAGATCAATAAAAAAAAAAAAAAAAAATTAAACAAAAACACAAAAAAAAAAAAAACACACTTGTAAATATC
Organism: Lithobates pipiens; assembly: GCF_037356315.1. Taxonomy (NCBI): domain Eukaryota; kingdom Metazoa; phylum Chordata; class Amphibia; order Anura; family Ranidae; genus Lithobates; species Lithobates pipiens. The sequence goes on from NW_027507748.1 coordinate 576,666,155, forward strand.
TATCATATAGATGAAATTACTCCAAGCTGAGATCGGCATTTCTATGCAAATTCGTTGTGCCACATCCTATAAAGACTACAAAAAGAAAGAGGATCCCTACTGGCGGACTTTGGAGGCACGTACAACAATACAGTAGAGTAAAAACTATATTTTAATTTGTACAAAATGTATATACCTGGTAGCAAAAAAGAAAGGAATATATATATCACAAACAATTTAAAAGATAGACAGAACTGTCTGTGGTACAAAATGTATCACCCAGACAGAGTAAGGTGGACCGAAGTACTTGTTACCCTACGTGTTTCGGAGGTATTGTAATCTCCTTCATCGGGGGTAGGTATGGGATAAAAAAGCATAATTCTAGTGGAGAACACAAATGACAGGACATTAGGCTAAAGGTAAAGACTAGGGATGAGCCGAACACCCCCCCGTTCGGTTCGCACCAGAACTTTCGAACGGACCCCAAATTCGAACGAACGTTAGAACCCCATTGAAGTCTATGGGACTCGAACGTTCGAAATGAAAAGTGCTAATTTTAACGGCTAATATGCAAGATACTGTCCTAAAAAGGGTTTGGGGACCTGGCTCCTGCCCCAGGGAACATGGGTCAATGCCTAAAATGTTTTTAAAAATGGCCGTTTTGGCGGGAGCACTGATTTTAATGACGATTAAAGTGAAAAAAAAAGTGAAATATTCCTTTAAATATGGTGCCTGGGGGGTGTCTGTAGTATGCCTGTGAAGTGCCACGTGTTTCCCGTGTTTAGAACAGTCCCTGCACAAAATGACATTAAACGGAAATAACACCATTTAAAACTGCTTGCGGTTTTAATGTTATATCTGGTTCCTGCAATATGGTTGAAAATCATTGAGAAAAATGGCATGGGTAGCCCTCCCTGCCCATTACCAGCCCCTTTAGGTCTTGTACGCATATTAAGGGGAACCCCGTACCCATATTAAAAAAAGGAAATGCGTGTGGCCCCCAGGCCCTATATACTCAGAACAGCAGTATACAGGCGGTGCAAACAAGACAGGGACTGTGTAGGTTTGTTGTGTTAAGTTGAATCTGTTTGTAATTTTCAACTGGTACATTTTTAAAGTGTAGCTCCAGTCCAAAAAACTATTTTTAAGCTTTTTGGAAAACATAGGGAAGGGTTATCACCCCTGTATAATTTGTTTTGTCGTCCATCTTTTTTCATCTCACTTGCTGTTGTCTCCTTCCGTTTGCAAGTAGGAGATGTTTGTAAATTGGATGTTTGAAAGTAGGGGCCTGCCCAATATGCTCTGCAGAAATGGCGGAACAAGGTGTTGGTTTTGCCACAACATTGTAAGCCCTCAAAGTGACTCTTGGTGGGCGCTGGAGCGCCCTGCTGTGAACAATTATATCAAGAATTGTAATTACATGCCATTGTTGAACAGTGGTAGAAAAATTGACCTTTGGTGGTTGTGGTGCTGGTGCCACAACACTATAAGTCCTCACCGTTACTCTGGGTGGGCACAGGAAGGGGCCCTCCTGTGAAATATTATATCAAGAATTGTAATTACATGTCCCTGTTAAACAGGGGCAGAAAAATTTGGCCTTAGGCACTGCTGCTGGTGCCACCACACTGCAACCTCTTCCATATACTCTAGTTTTATTGCAGGAATTAGCCCTGCTGCAAAGCATTGCATCAAAAATTGTACTTAAACGCCCCTGTTAAACAGGGGCAGAAAATTGGGCCTTAGGCACTGGTGCTGGTGCCACCACACTGCAACCTCTACCATATACTCTAGTTTTATTGCAAGAATTAGCTCTGCTGCAAAGCATTGCATCAAAAATTGTAATTAAACGCCCCTGTTAAACAGGGGCAGAAAAATTGGGCCTTAGGCACTGGTGCTGGTGCCACCACACTGCAACCTCTCCCATATACTCTTGTTTGATTGCAGGAATTAGCCCTGCTGCAAAGCATTGCATCAAAAATTTTACTTAAACACCCCTTTTAAACAGGGGCAGAAAAATTGGGCTGATGGCATCAACCAGAACCAGAAATGTTCTTCCAACATATCAGCGGAGGAGGAAGAGGATAGACAATCAACATAACAGGACAGTCACTCAGCATCAGCATAGGCAGTCTTGAAGGGATGTGGTATTTCAAAAAAAATTATTCGGTTACATCAGCTTCAGGTGCTTGGTAGCTGTGGGTGATCCAAGACTGATTCATCTTGATGAAGGTCAGTCGATCAACTGATTCGGTGGACAGACGCACCCTGTGATCGGTAACAAAGCCACCAGCAGCACTGAAGGTGCGTTCTGAAAGAACGCTGGATGCAGGACAGGCCAGTAGCTCAATTGCATACTGTGCAAGCTCTGGCCAGTGATCCATCCTCAAGACCCAGTAAGCCAGAGGATTTTCGGTGGGAAAGGTGTCCAAGTCTGACCTTGCCCCTAGGTATTCCTGCACCATGTAAATCAGACGCTGGCGATGGGTGCTGGAACCGATCATACCTTGGGGCTGCGGACTAAAAAATTGTCTGAAAGCATCAGTCAGACGGCCACCTTCTCCACCGCTCCTTCTGACCGATGCCTCAGCAACACGTTGTCCAGGACCAGGAGTTTGTAACCTCCCAGTCTCTGGGAACGCGTTGCACAGACCTTTCTGCAAGGCCTCCCGGAGATGTCTCATCCTCTGCTCCCTCTGCGATGGCAAGATAAGGTCGGCAACCTTACCCTTGTACCGTGGATCAAGGAGAGTGGCCAGCCAGTAATGGTCCCTCTCCTTGATCCGAAGAATACGAGGATCCTTCCGCAGGCTTTGCAGGATCAGGGAGGCCATGCAGCGTAGGTTAGCTGAGGCATTCGGTCCGGAGTCCTCTGGGTCACTAAGGACAACATGATCCGCAGCTACCTCCTCCCAGCCACGTACAAGTCCACGTGTTTCTTGGGACTGTAAATCATCCCTACAAGACTGCTGCTGCTGCTGCTGATGCTGAGTGCCAGCCTCCACCTCCATGCTGACACAATCATCCTCCTCCTCCTCTTCCTCCTCCTCCTCCTCTTCCTCCTCCTCATCCTCTTCCTGTGTGATGGGTGGCACAGCAGGAACACTGTCTGGATAAAGGGGGCCTTGAGAGGCAAGGAAGTCCTCCTCTTCCTGCCTCTGTTCTGCCTCAAGTGCCCTGTCCATTATTCCACGCAGCGTATGCTCCAAGAGGTGGACAAGAGGTACAGTGTCACTGATGCATGCACTGTCACTGCTCACCATCCTTGTGGCCTCCTCAAACGGTGACAGGACAGTGCATGCATCCCTGATCATACCCCACTGGCGTGGTGAGAAAAAACCAAGCTCCCCTGACTCTGTCCTGGTGCCGTAGTCGCACAGGTACTCATTGATGGCCCTCTGCTGCGTGTGCAGCCGCTGCAGCATGGCCAATGTTGAGTTCCATCTGGTGGGCATGTCACATATAAGGTGGTTCTTGGGCAGGTTCAACTCCTTTTGGAGCTCAGCCAGCCGAGCACAGGCATTAAATGATCAGCGAAAATGCACACAGACTTTCCTGGCCTGCTTCAGGACATCCTGTAAGCCGGGGTACCTGCCCAAGAACCGCTGCACCACCAGGTTAAGGACGTGAGCTACACAGGGCACATGGGTCAGTTGTCCCTGTTGGAGGGCGGAGCGGAGGTTGGTGCCATTGTCGCAAACCACCATTCCTGGCTTAAGCTGGCGTGGCGTTAACCACCTCTCAGCCTGCCCCTGCAGAGCTGACAAAACATCCACCCCAGTGTGGCTCCTGTCCCCCAAACAAACCAGCACAAGCACGGCATGGCATCGTTTTGCCTGCGTACTTGCGTAGCCCCTGGAACGCCTACGGAGCACCGCTGGTTCTGAGGACAGAGCACTGGAAGAGGCCATGGAGGAAGAAGAAGAAGAGGAGGGGGTGGAGGAGAGAGGTGTGTCACAACCAATAGTAGCATTTTGGAGGCGTGGTGGCGGAACAACCTCCAACACTACTGCACCTTGTCCTGCATCCTTCCCAGCTGCCAGAAGAGTGACCCAATGGGCCGTGAAAGACAGGTAACGTCCCTGTCCATGCCTGCTGGACCATGAGTCATCGGTAATATGCACCTTACCGCTGACCGCCCTGTCCAGCGAGGCAAGGACATTGCCTTCCACATGCCGGTAGAGAGCCGGAATCGCCTTCCGTGAGAAAAAGTGGCGTTTGGGGACCTGCCACTGAGGAACCGCACATTGTACAAACTCACGGAAGGGGGCCGAGTCTACCAACTGAAAAGGCAGAAGTTGAAGTGCTAGCAATTTAGCCAAGCTAGCATTCAACCGCTGGGCATGTGGATGGCTGGGAGTGAACTTCTTCCACCGGTCCAGCAGCTGGGGCAGGGACATTTGCCTGCTATAATTGGACGTGGGTGTACCGCTAGCAGAGTTCCCGGAAGCACTTGGCTGTGACACACCTAATTCTACACCTTCATTCCTCTCAGAGCAGGTTTCAGAGAGGACTGAAGGTCTAGTGGGGTTGGAGATGCCAGCTGATGAGGAGCAAGGAGAGGTCCGCTTTGTTCTTTGGTGTGGGTCTTTGAGGTACGCTTGCCAACGAGCTGCATGGCAGGTCAACATATGTCTGGTCAAGCATGTGGTGCCCAAGCGGCTGATGTTTTGGCCACGTGAGATACGCTTGAGACATATGTTGCAAATAGCAGCGGTGCGATCTGATGCACTCGTCTCAAAAAAGGCCCACACCAAAGAACTTTTAGATCTTTTAGTTCTGCGGTGTGATTCAGTCGGTGTGCTGCCCCTAAGCTGGCCCCCGGAGGGCATCCTGCCTCGTTGGACATGTGCCTCCTCCTCCTTCTCCTCCTCCTCCTCCCTCCTTCCAGGCACCCACATGGAGTCAGTGCCCTCATCATCCCCTCCCTCTTCATCGCTGTAGCAAACCTGGCAGTATGCTGCAGCTTGTGGAACATGACTGCCAGATTGCTGTCCTTCTTGAGCATCCCCTCTCTCTGCGCTCACGCTACTGCCTTCCTCTAGCTGAGTGTCATCATCAGAGCCCACAAAACACTGGGCATCCTCCTGGAGCATGTACCCAACACTGTGCTCAAAGAGTTCAGGAGACTCCTCAGGAGGACGTGGTGGGTCTAGGGAAGGAGTCACTGATGATGACATTGAGAGGAGGGAAGACGATGCGTTGGCAGCTGCTTTGCTACTACCCTGAGACTGGGTGAGAGAGGATGAGGAGGATGAAGAGGGCTTGGTCATCCACTCTACCAAGTCATTGGCATGTTGCGGTTCAACATGTCCAGCTGCCGAAAAGAAGGACAAGCATGTCCCATGGCCACGTGCTGATGACAATGCACCGCGTCCACGACCAGCACTGTTGTCTCTAGACACAGGGCCTGCTTGCCCTCTTTTATCGGCTCGCGCCTGTCTGCCTCTCCTTGCTGGCCTTCCAGACATGGTAATGGCCTGAAGGGAGTTGGGTAAAACAGCAGTTGGGTAGTTTATATTGTGCTGGAGGCACACAACACCCACTAACTCCTGCAGATGCCTTTATTATAGAACACCAGAGATAAAGGGGTATATACAGATGTATACTGTGCTGTGCTGGAGGCACACACAACTTCCAATAACTCCTGCAGATGGCAAGTGGGCTCAAATAGAGAACAGCTATGTAGGTGGATATAGCGGTATGTACTGGGTACAGAGCACGCAGACAGCACGCACTATCTCCTAACACTACTGACTGCAAGCTCTAATATAAAAGATAGATCACTAGCTATATAGGTGAGGTGAATATAGCGGTGTATACTGCGGTCAGGGCACGCAGACAATAACCAGAGAACACCAGAGATAAAGGGGTATATACAGATGTATACTGTGCTGTGCTGGAGGCACACACAACTTCCAATAACTCCTGCAGATGGCAAGTGGGCTCAAATAGAGAACAGCTATGTAGGTGGATATAGTGGTATGTACTGGGTACAGAGCACACAGACAGCACGCACTATCTCCTAACACTACTGACTGCAAGCTCTATTATTAAAGATAGATCACTAGCTATATAGGTGAGGTGAATATAGCGGTGTATACTGCGGTCAGGGCACGCAGACAATAACCACTACACAACAGCAAGATAGAAAATCGGCCGAAAACGATCGGTGTGTACTGTGTTGAAGGTACACAGAACACCCACTGCTTCAGACGCCAACACACTACACGAGGCCGCCGCGATGGCGGCCTTATATAGTGTGGGGCGTGCACTACACAGCCTGAGCTATGATTGGCCACAGGCATCCTGCCTGTGGCCAATCATGGCTCTCCTCGTTGCTGGCGCTGCGATTGGCCAAGCATGCGGGGTCACAGTGCATGCTTGGCCAATCATGAGCCAGCAATGCACTGTGCCATCGCAGTGCATTGTGGGCCATGAGCGCCACGCGAATTTGACGCGAACGGACCAAAATGTTCGGATTTCGCTGAACGGACGAACAGCCAATGTTCGAGTCGAACGTACGTTCGACTCAAACACGAAGCTCATCCCTAGTAAAGACATATAAGCAATGCAAATTCATCAAAAATTGTACTTACATAACAAGGTACAGAGATGTAAACATGCAGCATCTTATGGGTTAAAAACAATTAAATCAGGCGGGCAGAATACGTGGCTTTCCAGTGTTCAGGGCTCACATATACGGATGTATATAAGGTAAATTGGATTTACTAGCAAAGATAGTAAAAGTGGGGGGTCCTGTAAATCCCCTTCCCCCCACTCCCATAAAAAGGGGGGTAGCACTGGATAGGAGCCGGGGGATGCACTGAGGCGACAGTGGCAGGAGACCCTGAAGCAAAGGGGGAGAAAGAAAGACATAAGCAATGTGGTGTTGAACAAAAAACACAGACTACTAATATAAAAAACTGGATGCAAAATGGGATTGGTTAGTATAAGCAGAAAAGTACCTGCAGTAGTGCCCCCAATGGGATAGGCAAATGGGTAAAGGCAGCAAAATCTCCAAAGTGTAATAGTGGCTGTAAAGGTATCAATATAATTTTTGTATATTACTTATTAAAAAGGGGAAGGGCAAAAAAAAAATCTCTGTACCTTGTTGAAAGTAGAATTTTTGATGAATTTGCATTGCTTATATGTCTTTACCTTAACCTAATGTCCTGTCATTTGTGTTCTCCACTAGAATTACGCTTTTTTATCCCATACCTACCCCTGATGAAGGAGATTACAATACCTCCAAAACGTGTAGGGTAACAAGTACTTCGGTCCTCCTTATGCCGCGTACACACGATCAAACAAGTGGGTGGAAAAGTCCGGCAAACTCAAGTCCGCCGGACAATCCCCCCGTGTGTAGCCTCCGGCATACTTTTTTGACCCGAAAGTATGGCGGACTTAGAAAGTAGTTTTACACTCCAATATTCCCACCGGACTCGCATCTCGGCGGACAATCCAGCCGTGTGTGTGCCAGTCCGCCATACTTTTGAAATGAACGGACTTTTCCCGCGTGGAGAAAAGTCTGCTCATTTAGAGCGGGTCTCCAGGTAGGCGGGGCCCGCGAAGGTCCACATCAGACCCTTGTCCGAGCACGCTACCCGGCCGGCCAGGAAAGGGGGGATGAGCGAGTGCCCCCCCCTCCTGAGCCGTACCAGGCCACGTGCCCTCAACATGGGGGGTGCCTTGGGGAAGGGGGGGGCCGCGCGGCCCCCCCACCCCAAAGCACCTTGTCCCCATGTTGATGAGGACAAGGGCCTCTTCCCGACAACCCTGGCCGTTGGTTGTCGGGGTCTGTGGGCGGGGGGCTTATCAGAATCCGGGAGCCCCCTTTAATAAGGGGGTCCCCGGATACCGGCCCCCCACCCTATGTGAATGAGTATGGGGTACAATGTACCCCTACCCATTCACCTGTAAAATAAAGTACAAAAAAAAACACAACACACAAGGGTTAAAATAGTTTATTGCACAGCTCCGGGGGTCTTCCGTCTTCGGGGGTCTTCTCGCCGGACTCCTCTGCTATCTTCTTGTAGCTGCTTTCTTCCTCGCTGCCGGCCTCTTCTTCCGACTTCGGGGGTCTTGTCCCCCTCTTCGGTTCTTCTGCCGGGCCACCGCGCCTTCTTCTAGCTCTTTTACAGGCGGTGGCCCGGTCTTCTGCCGCCTTCCGTTCTTCTGTCCTTCTCTTCTTCTTCAGATGTTGCCTCGCCGAGTCCTCCGCTCACAATGACGGGGACCGGGCACATGGCGACTTATATAGGGACAAGGGGCGGGGTCTTTGGTTGATGTCACATGGGTTGATGTCACATGGTGACCCCGCCCCCTTACTTCAATGGGTTGCCTTTGGAGAGGATATTGCCTACTAAAAGTGACCTGTTAAAGTTGCCCATGACTGTGGCAGTGTGTACATGTTAACTTGCTGTTGAGAGGGGAGTGGGCCCATCAGGGGAGGTTAAAACCTTAGCATTTCCTGTTATAGGCTGAATACGCTCAGTCACTACCTCACAATTAGCAGTAGCATGCAGTGCGTGCGACTTCAGTTTGCTGTTGAGCTAACCAAGTGACAACCCATTTCCAAATGAAAGAGGACACAAGTTATAGCAGTCTGTTCATACCTTATAATAGACCAATATTGTCTGTTGATTTTACTATCGTTATTGTTGTTCATACAGTATCTCACAAAAAGTGAGAAATGACACTTTGCTACAATGTAAAGTAGTGAGTGTACAGCTTGTATAACAGTGTAAATTTGCTGTCCCCTCAAAATGACTCAACACACAGACATTAATGCCTAAACTGCTGGCAACAAAAGTGAGATGATGTGCAAGAGAGTCCACAAACAGTTTGCTGAAGACAAGCAGACTAAGTACATGGATTACTGGAACCATGTCCTGTGGTCTGATGAAACCAAGATAAACTTATTTGGTTCAGATGGTGTCAAGCGTGTGTGGCGGCAACCAGGTGAGGAGTACAAAGACAAGTGTGTCTTGCCTACAGTCAAGCATGTTGGGAGTCTCATGATCTGGGGCTGCATTAGTGCTGCCGGCACTAGGGAGCTACAGTTCGTTGAGGGAACCATGAATGCCAACATGTACTGTGACATACTGAAGCAGAGCATGATCCCCTCCCTTTGGAGACTGGGCCGCAGGGCAGTATTCCAACATAACGACCCCAAACACACCTCCAAGACGACCACTACCTAGCTAAAGAAGCTGAGGGTAAAAGGTGATGGACTGGCCATCATGAAGAGGACACCAGTGGCAACCTATGAAGCTCTGGTGAACTCCATGCTCAAGAGGGTTAAAGCAGTGCTGGAAAATAATGGTGGCCACACAAAATATTGACAGTTTGTGCCCAATTTGGACATTTTCACTTAGGGGGTGTACACACTTTTTTTGCAAGCGGTTTAGACATTAATGGCTGTGTTGAGCTATTTTGAGGTGACATAAAATTTACACTGTTATACAAGCTGTACACTCACTACTTTACATTGTAGCAAGGTGTCATTTCTTCAGTGTTGTCACATGAAAATATATAATAAAATATTTACAAAAATGTGAGGAATGTTCTCATTTTTTTGAGATACTGTATATCTTTTTCAACATGCAATTTCTGATGTTTGTGTTGTAAAATCCTGCCAAGAAGATCTATAAAAAAAACCTTAGAAACTATCATTTACTAAATGTTATGCTTGGCCCTGAGAAAAAAAAATCTTTTTAAACCTTCTATATCCTCATTGTTCAGTTTTGCTGGATTCAGATATTTCATTAATGAAGAGTCTGCTTGTGTAATAGACCTTTATGATGTTTTTAAGACTGATACTATCGTGGAGAACATTCAAGTCTACTATTATAGCTAGGATAATTACTGACTCAGAAAACCAATTTAAAATTTTCATGGCTTTATATACTGAGAGGAATGTCTTTTAAAGGCCCACACAACATACATTTCTCCACTCTACTCATCACCTGCCAATACCTGTAGATTAGAAGCTGCATCAAGGCACCTCTGTATGTTGTATTTGGGGCATGAACATGAGAAGTCTTCATCTACGTTTTGGTAAATTGGGTTCTGTGTGTACAATCTCAGCATTAAAGAACATTCCAGTACAATTGTAAGCCCCCCTTTCCCCAAACACCTATTTGTGTGCTCTTTACTGCTGCCGACTCCAGGCCACTTCTACCAGAATGCTGGGTTGTTGAGTCTTGCTGGGGGTAGGGAGGTGACAAGCTGCTACATCAGTCTCTCGTTTTTCTGGTAGAAGGGAGAAGGAGGGAGCAGGGGCATGGCTTTCTTGGTGCTATGTGCATCTATAGACGCACACAGCTCTGCTCAGGCCCTAGTCCGGATTTCACAGATGCGGGTGTCTCCATAGCAGCCAGCTAGCTAAAGGAGGCACCCACAATCAGGGGAAGTGGTCTGGTTTTCATCCAGAATGGTCCTGTATTTGGCTGCATCCATCTTCTCCTCAATTTTAACCATCTTCCCTGTCCCTGCTGAAGAAAAGCAGGCCCAAACCATGATGCTGCCACCACCATGTTTGACAGTGGGGATGGTGTGTTGAGGGTGATGAGCTGTGTTGCTTTTATGCCAAACATAATTTTGCATTGTGGGCAAAAAGTTCGATTTTGGTTTCATCTGACCAGAGCACCTTCTTCCACATGTTTGGTGTGTCTCCCAGGTGGCTTGTGGCAAACTTTAGACAAGACTTTTTATGGATATCTTTGAGAAATGGCTTTCTTCTTGCCACTCTTCCATAAAGGCCAGATTTGTGCAGTGTACGACTGATTGTTGTCCTATGGACAGACTCTCCCACCTCAGCTGTAGTTCTCTGCAGTTCATTCAGAGTGATCATGGGCCTCTTGGCTGCATCTCTGATCAGTCTTCTCCTTGTCTGAGCTGAAAGTTTAGAGGGACGGCCAGGTCTTGGTAGATTTGCAGTGGTCTGATACTCCTTCCATTTCAAAATGATATAAATGCTTGCACAGTGCTCCCTGGGATGTTTAAAGCTTGGGAAATCTTTTTTTGTATCCAAATCCGGCTTTAAACTTCTCCACAACAGTATTACGGACCTGCCTGGTGTGTTCATTGGTCTTCATGATGCTCTCTGCGCTTTCAACAGAACCCTGAGACTATCACAGAGCAGGTACATTTATACAGAGACTTGATTACACACAGGTGGATTCTATTTATCACCATCAGTCATTTAGGACAACATTGGATCATTCAGAGATCCTCGCTGAACTTCTGGAGTGAGTTTGCTGCACTGAAAGTAAAGGGGCCAAATAATTTTGCACACACCACTTTTCAGTTTTTTATTTTCTAAAAAAGTTTAAAATATCCAATAGATTTCGTTCCACTTCACAATTGTGTCCCACTTTTTGGTGATTCTTCACAAAAAAATTAAAATGTTATATCTTTATGTTTGAAGCCTGAAATGTAGCAAAAGGTTGAAAAGTTCAAGGGGACCGAATACTTTCGCAAGGCACTGTATTTTACACACCATGGAGGAGCAAATAAGAGAAGTCCATTGTTAAAGTGAACCTCCTGTGATGCATGTACCAGCATTACAGATTAGAAGGTGGCAAACTAAAACCAACATCCTTTTGTCCACTTTGTTCATGCTGCTTAGAACCCTTTCTGTGAAACTACGTTGCCATCTTCAAAGCTGACGTCAACAGTGGTCATCTTGGTGCCAGATCTTGCACATATGCAGCAGTGTATTGTTTACACATTGCTATGGCTTTGGTAACGTTGCTGTCATGACCATGTACAAACAATAACAGTAAATGTCATCTGAGAAAAAAAAAATTTTTCAGTGATCTTATGAGATCTTGCATTTTATAGACGAGAGTTCCCTGGGAGGCACTGGTGATGGAGCCTTCTCAGGGGACAGTGGTCAGGCCCTGACTATGTCATAAGCAGGGCCGGTGCTAGACTATTTTGCACCCTAGGCAAGACTAGCTACTTGCGCCCCCCCCCCCCAAAAAAAAAAGAAAAATGGGATGGCTTTGTGCAGTGTCATTAAATAATAGCACAATACACTCTTTGATCACAGATCCCAGTGTGTATTGTGTGACAATCTGTCACAATTTTTTTTTTATAATGGCACTTTTTAATTACTTCACTGTGTGCCATTATAAAAAATATATTAGCGGCGGAACCCCAGGGCCCGATTGCAAGGGTGACCTGCGGTGGCCTGATCGTTCGGCCTGGATTAGGAGCATCATAGGCCTGGTGCTGAGGATTTTGGTGGGCCCTGGATTATGAAGCCCCTTGCCCTGTATGCTACATTCAAATTTTCTCTACAGCCCCGCCTTAACCACCACTTGTGCCTAGGCATTCTTTCCATTACCACCCACTGCACCTGGGATCCCTTTCCTCATTATCTACTATGCCTGTAGCCTCCCTTGCCTGACCACCCACTGCACCTACAGCCCTCTTCCCTAACCACCCAACATGCCTGGGCCCCCCATCCCTCACTATCCACCATGCCTAGGTACACCTTCCCTTACCACCTACTGTGCCTGTAGCCCCCTTTATTGCAGAAATACTACAGGAGATGCTCAGAGACTGCAAAACATACTACAGGAGAGGGTCAGAGACTGCAGACATAGTACAGGAGATGATCAGAGATTGCAGACATAATACGGGAGATGATCAGAGACTGCAGACATACTACAGGAGATGGTCAGAGAATGCAGACATACTACAGGAGATGGTCAGAGACTGCAGACATACTACAGGAGATGGTCAGAGACTGCAGACATACTACAGGAGATGGTCAGAGACTGCAGACATACTACAGGAGATGGTCAGAGACTGCAGACATACTACAGGAGATTGTCAGAGACTGCAGACATACTACAGGAGATGGTCAGAGACTGCAGACATACTACAGGAGATGGTCAGAGACTGCAGACATACTACAGGAGATGGTCAGAGACTGCAGACATACTACAGGAGATGGTCAGAGACTGCAGACATACTACAGGAGATGGTCAGAGACTGCAGACATACTACAGGAGATGGTCAGAGACTGCAGACATACTACAGGAGATGGTCAGAGACTGCAGACATACTACAGGAGATGGTCACAGACTGCAGACATGGTACAGGAGATGGTCACAGACTGCAGACATAGTACAGCAGATGATCAGAGACTGCAGACATAGTACAGGAGAGGGTTAAAGACTGCAGACATGGTACAGGAGATGATCAGAGACTGCAGACATGGTACAGGAGATGGTCAGAGACTGCAGAGATGGTACAGGAGAGGGTCACAGACTGCAGACATAGTACAGGAGAGGGTTAAAGACTTCAGACATAGTACAGGAGAGGGTTAAAGACTTCAGACGTAGTACAAGTGTGTCCTAGCAGTGTGGAAAAACATTGATCACTGCAAACAGGGGTTTACAAGATATAACTATAAGTGGCAAAAAAAACACATATTTTTAACAGTCATTTCTCAAGCACAGGAGGACAGTAAATAGTTAACATGTCTGTGAAGCTCCCAGCTTGACCAGCTAATTCCTTCAAAGATAGCAAGGAAAGTTAGATAAATCAGGGATGGCTGACACCAACTCGGGCACAAATAACTATAGAAACAGCTTAAGTTTGAAGGTCTTGCAGAAGTCTAATCATCAGTCACTGTGCTGTGCAAATACAAACACAGATAAAAAGCTGTGTGAGAAGATAGAGGGGAAGTCATCCTGATCATTGTCTAATCTACACACAGGACAGGAGAACACACCGATTATTACACTTCTGCATTAAAAGTGAGTGTGTGACATGATCATACCTTCTTCTTTCTCAGGTATGTCGGATCCTCTGCATCTCATCCTGCTCTGGTCACTGGCATCTTCTCATCAAATGTGGCGGGCTGGGCAATCTGATTGGCTAAGGGGATGGTGGGAGGCGGAGCAACGTAGAAGTCATGCCCTCCCACTCAGAAGAGCAGCGCTATTGGCTGCCTGACACATTGGTCTGTCCCTCTCCCTCCATCATGTGAAAGCCGTGGGATGGAGAGGGGGAAGCTGAACACCGCTCTGCAATTAATAACACCCGCCCGCCGCACTGAGCGCCTTGCTGTCCCGGGGCCCCTCTATCAACAGCCCTGCTGGGAGCCTGGGGAGCGACAAGGAGGAAGAGATGAGGCAAGGGTCAGCAGCGCCCCTAGGTGGCAGTGCGCCCTAGGCGGCCGCCTAATCCGCCTAGTGGTTGCACCGGCCCTGGTCATAAGTGCCCCAATTAACTAGAAAACTATTCAATGTGAGTAACAGAAAAAAGCTTTGATTTAACAAATGACTTGCTTATGTTTTGGAGTCAACATGCAGAGATGGATGTACAGTGGATTTAAGGAGGGGTCTGCTTTAAGATATACAGTACATAGACTTTATTTTTTTAATTCTGACTGATATATATGAACTATGGCAAAGTTAAAAATAAATATTGTCCATAACCATCAACTAATGCCACGTACATACGACCGGACTTTCCAGCAGAAAAGGTCAGACAGAATCATTTAATCGGATATTCCGATTGTGTGTGGGCATCATCTGACTTTTTTTTTCAAAAATTCTGATGGACCTAGAAATAGAACATATATTTAAAATGTTTCCAACAGAATCAATTCCTATCAGGAAAACCATTTATCTGTATGATATTCCGATGGACCAAAAACGACGCAATGGCTACTGGCTATTGAACTTCCTTTTTCATACATCATCGTGTTCTAAATGAACAGATTTTGGTGTGATCGTGTGTAGGCAAGTCCGTTTCAGCGGAACTCCTTCAGAAAGACTGTCAGAGTTTATTCTGACGGAAAAAACGGTCGTGTGTACGCGCTAGGCACTAAGACAGTATAGGAGAAGGGTGTGCGCATCAAGAAACCTAAAGGTATTAAGAATGTTTGCATTGATCAATAGGTATATCTCTGAATTGGAAAGTATAGACTGCCAATCCGTGTCATATAATAATCCAATTCTTAATGAACAGTAAATAAGACAAGCACTTAAGGATTACAATGAGTTTATGCAGTGCAACGGGTACTTACAAACATATCCCTTTAGTAGTTGGGCAGGTCAAACCTCAACAATAAACAGCATAGAAAATTATGGGCAAGCCAGACAAACAAAGACTGGTCCAAAAATATCCGTATACCCACTCTTCAACTACCACCACTGCGCCAAAAGTAACCTAAAGGTTTAACAGCTGCTACTTTAAATAAAATTAATATAAATAAGCATTTACAGTATAAACTAAAGTAAATAGTAGCTCTAAACAGTTTAAATAAATAAACCCAGTGACAGGTGAACGTGATCAACATTAATACATAAATAAACAATTAATAATAAAGTTTGTGCAAAAATAGTATATATGAGACTGGATTGTCTCAAACAAGGAAAGCTGAATATATCCAGATGTGAAATCTTCAAAGCGTTCACCACACCGCATGCACTCAGTGTTTCCACTCCCCTCTGGTTAAACACTCACCGAATGGCGATGCCTTGGACTCTCAAGCTCGGCAAAACAGCATCAACCCTTACAGGGTTAAATATCCACCAATATCCAGACATGACACTCGATATCATGGACTCTCCATATATAATGAAACAAAGTGCTCCAATAGTGCAGTATCGTTGTAAAAAGTTTATTCTATTAGAACAACTACAATTATTGCACTCACATAAGTGTAAAACAATGAAGCCTAGAGGCATCCACTTTCAGCAGCAAGTACTGGTGTAATGTGGTCTCAGCGGACACAGCATAGGTGAACTCAATCTCACCAGCGAACGATTGTGATCCTCTGAGCGTCATTTCCGGTATAGCCTCAAGTGTAAACAACTGGTTGCTGTACAGCAACGTTTCGTCATAACGACTTACTCGTGGGATTGGCTGTACAGCACGGCAACTCTCCCTTTATAGTGCCTTGTTAATTAAACGAGAGACACCTGCATCAATTATGCTAACAGGTTGTCCCCGCAACCACAATACAGCCAGCACTTCCTCTGTCTATACTCATATTGCTTAGATACAACAATAATCATAGTCAGCGCATTCATATAAAAGCTGCCCAGTGTAAAGCATAAGGGATTCCGCCACTGCTAATCACTGAATCAATGCATATACTGCTAAACAATAGCTGCAGACAAACACCCTTGCCTGACCTTTTATTGTCTTCTTCTCTTTATCTGGCTTGTTTGGGTTCATCTTCATAGTTTGCAGCAATCATTCTAATTACACAGCAACAGAAAAAGCGATGTGCTGTCTGCTTTCTTCACCAAAATATTTAATCAATTTTATTCTCTTTTTTTTTTTTTTTCACCTCAATCACAAAACATTTCCTATCTCACTGCCAATTACAACCGGAATATCGTACTCTCTATAAGTAGCTGATATTGGCAGTAGCACATGTCAGAAATACACAAGAGATGGAGAGCTGGCCTAACAACATTGCACCTGCATGTCGTGTAGCCTTCAGCGAGCAAGGGCAATTTATGCTGAGACTAATCATGGCTAATTACTGGGCCTTTACAGGAAGGCAGCCAATCAAATTTGGCTGTCATCTGCGTTGCACCTGTGTCCTTTTTTACTGTACATACCACTCTTAAAAAAAAGAAAGATGATAAGACATAAAATGTTTGTAAAGCAAAATCACAGTTTTGAACTATTGTTATGCTATAACCAAATACATTAAATAACAGTGAACTGTGACAAAATTAATATATTGAACACATTAAAAATAAAAAATCTTTTATTTTTTATGTGTTCAATACATTAATTTTGTCACAGTTCACTGTTCTTTCATTTATTTGGTTATAGCGAAACACTATTTTATATATAGGTTCTCTGGGAGGGATACTTATTCTTATGAGTTTTTAAGAGCTTACATTTTTTTATTTTTTTTGTGTGCTTCACTGGCTTCCCCTACCCCACTGTGTAAAATTCAAAATGCTAACCATAACATACAAGGCCATTCACAACATCGCCCCCATCTACATCTCCAACCTCATCTGCAGATATCACTCAAATTGTTCCCTCTGCTCCTCCCAGTACCTCCTGCTTTATAGCTCCCTTGTTACCTCCTCACATGCTCGCCTTCAAGACTTCTCCGGAGCCTCTCCCATTCTCTGGAACTCCCTGTCCCAGTATATCCGATCAGCCCCTACTCTGTGCACCTTTAGGAGATCCCTGAAAACTCATTTATTCAGGGAAGCCTATCCCACACCCACCTAACAACTGTCCCCGAGCCACCCCCATCAAATCATTCTCTGCAGCTATTACCTTTTGTACCACCATCCCCTCCCTTTAGAATGTAAGCTCTACGAGCAGGGCCCTCCTTTACCTTTTGTATTGAACTGTACTGTAATTGTGTCCCCCCTATACATTGTATATGGCTGCGTAAACTGTTGGTGCTATATAAATTGTGTATAATAATAATATATAATAATATATTCCCAGTATTGAACTGCAGGATGACACAAGGGGGTTTGTTTACTAAAAGTGCACTTGTAAGTACAGTTGCTGTAGATCTAAGGGGAAGCTCTGAAATGAGGTGAAGCTCTGCTGATTTTATCATCCAATCATGTGCAAGCTAAAATGCTGTTTCTTATTTTCTTTGCATGTCCCCCTCAGATCTACAGTGCAGTGCACTTGTAATGCAAAGTTGATTTACCTTTAGTAAATAATCCATATTGTTTTGAAATTACATCTTTGGCTTGAACTGCCTTTGCAGACTTTCCTGAAGTGACAAGTATTTTTGGCTCAATATGTGTTCTGTTCACCTACCAAAACACAAAACATAACAGCCAAGTGGCTTTTAGCTGCATTGGTTGTTATCCCTGAAGAGCTGACCACCCGCTCTAAGAAACAATACCAAGGTGATGCCTGCAGCTGCAGGCATCACCACCATATAACCTCTTCAATCCGAGGCCACATATGTGTGTACGTTCAGCACTAAGGGGTTTAATAAAGAGCCTTGATTACTGACTCAAAACGCTGTATTAGTATTGAATTATTTTTTCTTACTTTGAAAATGTGTTCATTTCCTCAGTTCATTCTTGTAGCTGCCAGCAAGGCCACTTTGGCAGTATAACCGGTCCTGTTGTACCGAGCCCAGGCCCCATCAGCTCAACAGGGGGGCCCCGGCAGCTTTATAGTTCAAAATAAAAAATCTCCCAAATAAAAAATAGGGCTTCCTAAACTACACCCCTCTTCCTACTTGCTTAGGGGGTGTGTATAATTCCATTCTCCTAGGCCCCATCAGGTCAACAGAGAAGCCCAGGAGGCAAGAGCAGATGAGGGACTTTTTTCGGGATGCAGGTACATAATTCTGTGTTGCATGTAGTTCCGGCTGGCTGTCCACTGCCTTCCCTGATGGAGTGGTCTCGTGTACATGATCTGTTCCACTCCCTCAGGTGCTGAGACTAATGTGGCTAACAGCAGGGAGCAGCAAGTTTAATGTTGACCGCAGTGGTGGATGGTGTGGCTGCACTGTGAGTTACACTAATATCTGCTTAGAGTCCCCATAGTCTTTACTGTCAATGTGTCACAGTGCTGTTGGGTGTTGACTAACCCATATGTGCAGCAGCATAAAACTAGGCTTTGATGCCCACACGCCACACGTATGCATCCCTGGGCAGGCCACGTTTATGTTCTGGAAGCGTGCTTCTTACACGCTCCCAGCACAAAGACTGAGCTGCCAAAACAGCTCTTGGTCCCAAGAAAACATCAGTCCCAAGAAAACACCGGGTTAGGGACAGGGCCAGGGTTGGGGTAGAGGGTGGGATCAAAGTGGGTCCTCTCAGTTAGGCTGTACCGGGCCCCACGATTTCTAACAGCAGCCCTGGCCCCCAACACCTATACTAACTAAACTGTGTAAGAAAGATGTACTGTATATACTTATCTATTTTCAGAATAGAATAAGACAAATAAAGAATAAGACACATAAATATGTGCATTGCAAGGGAGAAAATCTATTGCTTTTTATTTTTACCATCATTTAAAAATAGAACTAAGACCTAGCTTGTCAATGAGCACATGGCCACACCTAGTCCTGTCCACTGCTTTCCGGAATTGACTGCACAGTCTTTGCTTGCTGAAACCCTCCCACTTTGAGCTGCAGTGTCTGTGAGGAGGAGCATGTGAGACACAAATGAAAGTCTGGAATAAACCTAACTAGTCTTAACCACTTCAGCCCGGAAGGATTTGCTCCCTTCCTGACCAGGCCATTTTTTTGCAATACGGCACTGCATCGCTGTAACTGACAATTGTGCGGTCGTGCGATGTTGTACCAAACAAAATGTATGTTCTTTTTTCCCACAAATAGAGCTTCCTTTTGGTGGTATTATCACCTCGGTGGTTTTTATTTTTTGCGCTATATACAAAAAAAGAGCAACGATTAAAAAAACACACAATATTTTGTTCTTTTTCTATAATATTAATACCAATAAAAAAATAAAAAAATAATAAATAATTTTTTCCTCAGTTTAGCCCAATGTGTATTCTTCTAGATATATTTATGGTAAAAAAAATTGCAATAAGCGCATATTGATTGGTTTGCGCAAAAGTTATAGCGTCTACAAAATAGGAGATAGGTTTATGTCATTAAATATTTTTTTTTTTTACTAGTAATGGCGGCGATCTGCGATTTTGATCAGGACTGCGACATTTTGGCGGACAGATCGGACACTTTTGACACTATTTTGGGACCATTGACATTTATACAGTGATCAGAGCTAAAAATAGTCATTGATTACTGTATAAATGTCACTGGCAGGAAAGGGGTTAACACTATAGGGCGATCAATGGAGTAACTGTGTTCCCTAGGTGTGTTTTCCAACTGGAGGGATACTTAGTATGAACACACGATCTGTCTCCGCTCCCCTGAGAGAACCGGGATTTGTGTGTTTACACACACAGATCCCGGTTCTTGCTCTGTCACGAGCGATCGTGGGTACCAGGCGGTCATCGCGCCTGCCGGGCACACGCATCAGCTCTGGGGACAAGCTGAAAATAGGTAAATATACACATCTTTCTTACACAGGTTAGTCAACTTAGGTGTTGGGAGAGGGGACTGTTGTAAGACTATTTAGGTTTATCCCAACATTTTATTTGAAGTAGACTTAAGATCAGTCAAGGAAGGTAAATTAAGTTATTGTTTACCTTATAACGCTTGTGCATCACATAGCAACTGTATTTGGTAGTGATGGCCGAACGGTTCGCCCGGCGGTCGTTTCGCGGCGAATTTCCGACATTCGCGGTCCGCACGTTCGAACGCCTTTTTCCGTCGTTCGCCGCGGCGGACTTACGTGTTTAATGTATACAAGAACTTTAACCTTTGGTGACACGTTTATCATGTGATACAGGACAGCCAATTGAGACATGACAGCACATGGACACTTGTACATTCCCCCTAACCTATAAATACACCCGATCCGGTGGCCATTTTACATTCTTTCTTCTGTTAAGATAGGGACAGGTTCCTGTGTGGAGTAGGGAGAGATAAACCACTAGCTATTTGGTACACAAAAGTTCTTTTCAGGACTGGTATAGGTGTTAGGTGTTGATAGGTTTGCTGTGCTGCTGATTCTTGCAGCAGCCTGAGTGTCTTTTGTTAGTTTAGAGAAAGGGAAAGGACGGTGTATGCTACAGGGACAGCCAGATTAGTCTTTCATCATCATCATCATCATCATCATCATTAGCTGTTACTATCAAGGTCCACAAAAGAGCTGTTCCAGTAACCACTAATCGTTCTCTTTTTTTGCCAATTTGTATAGGGACAGGAAGGAAGCAGTGTTGTCAGGCAGTGAGGGTAATTTTAAAGACTTGCTGTTATTATTAGTTCCACAAAGGTTCTTTTCAGGACTGGTATCAGTGGTACAGTAATAGGCTTGTACATGTATAATATTCTTTCTTCCAAATATAGAAAGGATATTATACTTGACTGCTGCCCTTCTGCTGCAGTCTGCTAAACATTCACAACTCACTTGTTCCACAAAAGTTCTTATAAGGACTGGTAACTTGGTATAGGGTGCTACGGTACATAGGCTTGAGTGCGGTACAGTCTGCTGTTCTGTAAGGACCGCTATCGGTCCACAATAGATAGGGTTGACGTGCACCACTGCTGACCGCTGCCCTATACTGCAGCAGTCCTTCAGCGGTATAGGGACTGACGTACAGTCTGCTAATCACTAACACACAACCTGCTTGTTCCACAAAAGTTCTTATAAGGACTGGTAACTTGGTATAGGGTGCTACGGTACATAGGCTTGAGTGCGGTACAGTCTGCTGTTCTGTAAGGACCGCTATCGGTCCACAATAGATAGGGTTGACGTGCACCACTGCTGACCGCTGCCCTATACTGCAGCAGTCCTTCAGCGGTATAGGGACTGACGTACAGTCTGCTAAACACTAATACACAACCTGCTTGGTCCACAAAAGTTCTTATAAGGACTGGTAACTTGGTATAGGGTGCTACGGTACATAGGCTTGAGTGCGGTACAGTCTGCTGTTCTGTAAGGACCGCTATCGGTCCACAATAGATAGGGTTGACGTGCACCACTGCTGACCGCTGCCCTATACTGCAGCAGTCCTTCAGCGGTATAGGGACTGACGTACAGTCTGCTAAACACTAATACACAACCTGCTTGGTCCACAAAAGTTCTTATAAGGACTGGTAACTTGGTATAGGGTGCTACGGTACATAGGCTTGAGTGCGGTACAGTCTGCTGTTCTGTAAGGACCGCTATCGGTCCACAATAGATAGGGTTGACGTGCACCACTGCTGACCGCTCACCTATACTGCAGCAGTCCTTCAGCGGTATAGGGACTGACGTACAGTCTGCTAATCACTAACACACAACCTGCTTGTTCCACAAAAGTTCTTATAAGGACTGGTAACTTGGTATAGGGTGCTACGGTACATAGGCTTGAGTGCGGTACAGTCTGCTGTTCTGTAAGGACCGCTATCGGTCCACAATAGATAGGGTTGACGTGCACCACTGCTGACCGCTGCCCTATACTGCAGCAGTCCTTCAGCGGTATAGGGACTGACGTACAGTCTGCTAAACACTAACACACAACCTGCTTGGTCCACAAAAGTTCTTATAAGGACTGGTAACTTGGTATAGGGTGCTACGGTACATAGGCTTGAGTGCGGTACAGTCTGCTGTTCTGTAAGGACCGCTATCGGTCCACAATAGATAGGGTTGACGTGCACCACTGCTGACCGCTGCCCTATACTGCAGCAGTCCTTCAGCGGTATAGGGACTGACGTACAGTCTGCTAAACACTAATACACAACCTGCTTGGTCCACAAAAGTTCTTATAAGGACTGGTAACTTGGTATAGGGTGCTACGGTACATAGGCTTGAGTGCGGTACAGTCTGCTGTTCTGTAAGGACCGCTATCGGTCCACAATAGATAGGGTTGACGTGCACCACTGCTGACCGCTCACCTATACTGCAGCAGTCCTTCAGCGGTATAGGGACTGACGTACAGTCTGCTAATCACTAACACACAACCTGCTTGTTCCACAAAAGTTCTTATAAGGACTGGTAACTTGGTATAGGGTGCTACGGTACATAGGCTTGAGTGCGGTACAGTCTGCTGTTCTGTAAGGACCGCTATCGGTCCACAATAGATAGGGTTGACGTGCACCACTGCTGACCGCTGCCCTATACTGCAGCAGTCCTTCAGCGGTATAGGGACTGACGTACAGTCTGCTAAACACTAATACACAACCTGCTTGGTCCACAAAAGTTCTTATAAGGACTGGTAACTTGGTATAGGGTGCTACGGTACATAGGCTTGAGTGCGGTACAGTCTGCTGTTCTGTAAGGACCGCTATCGGTCCACAATAGATAGGGTTGACGTGCACCACTGCTGACCGCTCACCTATACTGCAGCAGTCCTTCAGCGGTATAGGGACTGACGTACAGTCTGCTAATCACTAACACACAACCTGCTTGTTCCACAAAAGTTCTTATAAGGACTGGTAACTTGGTATAGGGTGCTACGGTACATAGGCTTGAGTGCGGTACAGTCTGCTGTTCTGTAAGGACCGCTATCGGTCCACAATAGATAGGGTTGACGTGCACCACTGCTGACCGCTGCCCTATACTGCAGCAGTCCTTCAGCGGTATAGGGACTGACGTACAGTCTGCTAAACACTAATACACAACCTGCTTGGTCCACAAAAGTTCTTATAAGGACTGGTAACTTGGTATAGGGTGCTACGGTACATAGGCTTGAGTGCGGTACAGTCTGCTGTTCTGTAAGGACCGCTATCGGTCCACAATAGATAGGGTTGACGTGCACCACTGCTGACCGCTGCCCTATACTGCAGCAGTCCTTCAGCGGTATAGGGACTGACGTACAGTCTGCTAAACACTAATACACAACCTGCTTGGTCCACAAAAGTTCTTATAAGGACTGGTAACTTGGTATAGGGTGCTACGGTACATAGGCTTGAGTGCGGTACAGTCTGCTGTTCTGTAAGGACCGCTATCGGTCCACAATAGATAGGGTTGACGTGCACCACTGCTGACCGCTGCCCTATACTGCAGCAGTCCTTCAGCGGTATAGGGACTGACGTACAGTCTGCTAAACACTAATACACAACCTGCTTGGTCCACAAAAGTTCTTATAAGGACTGGTAACTTGGTATAGGGTGCTACGGTACATAGGCTTGAGTGCGGTACAGTCTGCTGTTCTGTAAGGACCGCTATCGGTCCACAATAGATAGGGTTGACGTGCACCACTGCTGACCGCTCACCTATACTGCAGCAGTCCTTCAGCGGTATAGGGACTGACGTACAGTCTGCTAATCACTAACACACAACCTGCTTGTTCCACAAAAGTTCTTATAAGGACTGGTAACTTGGTATAGGGTGCTACGGTACATAGGCTTGAGTGCGGTACAGTCTGCTGTTCTGTAAGGACCGCTATCGGTCCACAATAGATAGGGTTGACGTGCACCACTGCTGACCGCTGCCCTATACTGCAGCAGTCCTTCAGCGGTATAGGGACTGACGTACAGTCTGCTAAACACTAACACACAACCTGCTTGGTCCACAAAAGTTCTTATAAGGACTGGTAACTTGGTATAGGGTGCTACGGTACATAGGCTTGAGTGCGGTACAGTCTGCTGTTCTGTAAGGACCGCTATCGGTCCACAATAGATAGGGTTGACGTGCACCACTGCTGACCGCTGCCCTATACTGCAGCAGTCCTTCAGCGGTATAGGGACTGACGTACAGTCTGCTAAACACTAATACACAACCTGCTTGGTCCACAAAAGTTCTTATAAGGACTGGTAACTTGGTATAGGGTGCTACGGTACATAGGCTTGAGTGCGGTACAGTCTGCTGTTCTGTAAGGACCGCTATCGGTCCACAATAGATAGGGTTGACGTGCACCACTGCTGACCGCTCACCTATACTGCAGCAGTCCTTCAGCGGTATAGGGACTGACGTACAGTCTGCTAATCACTAACACACAACCTGCTTGTTCCACAAAAGTTCTTATAAGGACTGGTAACTTGGTATAGGGTGCTACGGTACATAGGCTTGAGTGCGGTACAGTCTGCTGTTCTGTAAGGACCGCTATCGGTCCACAATAGATAGGGTTGACGTGCACCACTGCTGACCGCTGCCCTATACTGCAGCAGTCCTTCAGCGGTATAGGGACTGACGTACAGTCTGCTAAACACTAATACACAACCTGCTTGGTCCACAAAAGTTCTTATAAGGACTGGTAACTTGGTATAGGGTGCTACGGTACATAGGCTTGAGTGCGGTACAGTCTGCTGTTCTGTAAGGACCGCTATCGGTCCACAATAGATAGGGTTGACGTGCACCACTGCTGACCGCTCACCTATACTGCAGCAGTCCTTCAGCGGTATAGGGACTGACGTACAGTCTGCTAATCACTAACACACAACCTGCTTGTTCCACAAAAGTTCTTATAAGGACTGGTAACTTGGTATAGGGTGCTACGGTACATAGGCTTGAGTGCGGTACAGTCTGCTGTTCTGTAAGGACCGCTATCGGTCCACAATAGATAGGGTTGACGTGCACCACTGCTGACCGCTGCCCTATACTGCAGCAGTCCTTCAGCGGTATAGGGACTGACGTACAGTCTGCTAAACACTAATACACAACCTGCTTGGTCCACAAAAGTTCTTATAAGGACTGGTAACTTGGTATAGGGTGCTACGGTACATAGGCTTGAGTGCGGTACAGTCTGCTGTTCTGTAAGGACCGCTATCGGTCCACAATAGATAGGGTTGACGTGCACCACTGCTGACCGCTCACCTATACTGCAGCAGTCCTTCAGCGGTATAGGGACTGACGTACAGTCTGCTAATCACTAACACACAACCTGCTTGTTCCACAAAAGTTCTTATAAGGACTGGTAACTTGGTATAGGGTGCTACGGTACATAGGCTTGAGTGCGGTACAGTCTGCTGTTCTGTAAGGACCGCTATCGGTCCACAATAGATAGGGTTGACGTGCACCACTGCTGACCGCTGCCCTATACTGCAGCAGTCCTTCAGCGGTATAGGGACTGACGTACAGTCTGCTAAACACTAATACACAACCTGCTTGGTCCACAAAAGTTCTTATAAGGACTGGTAACTTGGTATAGGGTGCTACGGTACATAGGCTTGAGTGCGGTACAGTCTGCTGTTCTGTAAGGACCGCTATCGGTCCACAATAGATAGGGTTGACGTGCACCACTGCTGACCGCTCACCTATACTGCAGCAGTCCTTCAGCGGTATAGGGACTGACGTACAGTCTGCTAATCACTAACACACAACCTGCTTGTTCCACAAAAGTTCTTATAAGGACTGGTAACTTGGTATAGGGTGCTACGGTACATAGGCTTGAGTGCGGTACAGTCTGCTGTTCTGTAAGGACCGCTATCGGTCCACAATAGATAGGGTTGACGTGCACCACTGCTGACCGCTGCCCTATACTGCAGCAGTCCTTCAGCGGTATAGGGACTGACGTACAGTCTGCTAAACACTAATACACAACCTGCTTGGTCCACAAAAGTTCTTATAAGGACTGGTAACTTGGTATAGGGTGCTACGGTACATAGGCTTGAGTGCGGTACAGTCTGCTGTTCTGTAAGGACCGCTATCGGTCCACAATAGATAGGGTTGACGTGCACCACTGCTGACCGCTGCCCTATACTGCAGCAGTCCTTCAGCGGTATAGGGACTGACGTACAGTCTGCTAAACACTAATACACAACCTGCTTGGTCCACAAAAGTTCTTATAAGGACTGGTAACTTGGTATAGGGTGCTACGGTACATAGGCTTGAGTGCGGTACAGTCTGCTGTTCTGTAAGGACCGCTATAGGTCCACAATAGATAGGGTTGACGTGCACCACTGCTGACCGCTCACCTATACTGCAGCAGTCCTTCAGCGGTATAGGGACTAAGAGTTTTGTCACAGGGTCATTTAAAAAATGACATGCAGAGGAAGAGGCAGGCCCTTCCGCAGGGGTGGTAGGGGTAGGGCAGGAGCAACAGGCTTGAGCCAAAGTGGGAAGTTGCAGAAGGTGCGTTCAATTACTTTAAAGGATGCACCAGACTTGGTTGAGTGGCTCGCTCAGCCTTACTCTTCTGCACCCTCCTCATCCTCTCGATCTGCACCCTCTTCTTCACTCTCTGCTATGTGCACCCCCAAAGACACTACCACCAACAACACGACCACCACCACCACCACCACATACCTTCCGCTTGAGTCACTGGAATTATTTTCCGATCCATATCAAGAGGACATTTCTGATGCGCAGCCACTCTTGGTATTGGATCAGGAAGAGGAGGTAGCAACAAGCGCTACTCAGCAGTCTGACGCCAGTACCCAGATCAGCCCAAGGAGGAGGTTGGTCCCCGGTGTTGCTGCCTACTCTACTTATAGCGGTGGGGAAGGTGACGTTGATGATGACGTGTCTAGTGATGTCACGTGGGTGCCCACAAGAGAGGAAGAGGAGGGGAGTTCAGAGGGAGATATGGACCAGCAGATAGGGAGGAGAAGCAGCAATGACTTACATTGCACAGCAGGGACAAAGCAGACTGCAAATGTATCAGGAGCGAGTCATCGACCATGTACGGTCACATCTGGCGCTCCCAGGACACCGGCACATGGCTCCGCAGTGTGGGCTTTTTTTAACGTGTCCGCTGCTGACAATAGCGTTGCCATCTGCAATCTTTGCAGTCAACGCGTTAGTCGCGGTAAGCCCAATACTCACCTAGGGACGACCGCCTTAAGAAGGCACATGAGCAGCCATCACCGAGCCCAGTGGGAGCAACGGAACACACAAAGCCACACTGCAGGCTCTCACCGTCCAGCCTCGTCTTCTACTTCTCCTTCTCCTCTCTCCTCACAATTGTCCTCCACTCCACCTTCCATCACGCCAAGCTCACATTTTTCTGCAAAAAGGCAGGCTTCCGTGGGCCTAATGTTTGAGCGTAAAAAAATGATGACGCCGGATAACCCTCTTGCCCAACGGTTGGCGGCTGGCTTGTCAGAACTCATAGCCCGCCAACTACTGCCATATAAACTGGTGGACTCGGAGGCCTTTCGCAAATTTGTGGCCATTGGAACACCACAATGGAAGGTCCCAGGAAGGAAGTATTTCTCAGAGAAGGGCATCCCAGAGCTATATGGCCATGTTCAGCGGCAAGTGAATGTATCTCTGGCACACAGTGTCGGTGCCAAGATACATCTGACCACAGACACGTGGTCTAGCAAACACGGGCAGGGAAGGTATATCAGTTTTACTGCCCACTGGGTGAACCTTCTGACGGCCGTCAAGCATGTAACCCGTGGCACCCGTGTAGATTTGGTTTTACCGCCACGGATTGCATGCAGGCCTGACTCTTCTTCTCCTCCTCCTACTCCATCCTCCTCCCTCTCCTCCTCAGCTGCCTCCTCCTTTTCCGCTGCTAGCGTCTCTTCCACTGCACCGCCCAAGCTCCCCAGAACCTATTCCACATGCCAGGTGAGACGTTGCCATGCCGTGCTGCGTCTGTTGTGCCTGGAAGCAAAGAGCCACACTGGCCCGGCACTCCTTTCAGCTTTGCGTTCACAGGCAGATGAGTGGCTAACACCGCTCAATTTGACAGTTGGTAAAGTGGTGTGTGACAACGGTGCCAATCTGCTTAGCGCATTGAAACAGGGCAAAATCACGCACGTGCCGTGCATGGCACACGTCTTAAACTTGGTCGTGCAGCGATTCCTTGTCAAATACCCTGGGGTCCAGGACATCTTGCGGCAGGCAAGGAAAATCTCGGCCCATTTCAGAAGATCTTACACGGCCATGGCTCGCCTTGCTGACATTCAGCGGCGACACCATCTGCCGGTCAGACGTCTTATTTGCGATTGCCCGACGCGATGGAACTCAACCTTCTATATGCTTGATAGGCTGCTCCAGCAGAAACGTGCAGTTAACGTCTACCTGTATGAACTCTGCGAAAGAAACGGTTCTGGGGAGCTGGGTTTTTTTTCACCGCGCCAGTGGCTGCTCATGCGCGACACATGCAGACTTCTGCGGCCATTTGAGGAGATCACCAAACTGGTCAGTCGCAGCCATGGCGCCATCAGTGACATGGTACCTTATGCCTTCTTTCTGGAGCGTGCATTGCGTCGTGTCATTGATCAGGCTGTGGAGGAGCAGGAGCGGGAAGATGAGGAAGTCGCAATGCTGGATGAATTCCCAGGGGGGGCTACTCTATCTGAGACAAGTCAACAACAGGAGTCTGATGAGGAGTCAGAGGAGGATGGTGCCGGGGCGGATGAGCAGGAGCAAGAAGAGCATGCTTTAAACCTTTCTGGGATCCCTGTTGTGCGAGGATGGGGAGAGGAGAATGAAGAGGACGACATTATCCTGGATGATGAGCAGGAGCCAGGCCACCACACCGCTTCCACTTTAGTGCAAATGGGGGCCTTCATGCTCCAGTGTTTTAATAGGGACCCCCGTATAAAAAGCATGAGGGTCAAGGAC
This sequence comes from Lithobates pipiens, assembly GCF_037356315.1. Lineage (NCBI taxonomy): Eukaryota > Metazoa > Chordata > Amphibia > Anura > Ranidae > Lithobates > Lithobates pipiens. The sequence continues at coordinate 576,695,158 of NW_027507748.1, forward strand.
CAGTACTGGGTGGCAACGTACTTAGACCCCCGGTACAAACACAAAATGGCGGAAATGTTACCGCCGTCGCAGAGGGCTGTCAGAATGCAGCACTTCCAGGCCTTGCTTCGAGAAATGCTGCATTCTGCTTTTGCGTGCGCTGGCAGAGGAGCAATTCCCACTCCCAGAGAAGGATTTGCGGGTACCAATCCAACAGCGCCTGCAAGAAGAGGCCGGTTTGAAGATGTGTTGGTGACTTCGGATATGAGGTCATTCTTTCAGCCGACCCATCGACAGGTGTCATCCGGATCCAGCATCAGGGAACGCCTAGACCGTCAGGTGTCCGACTACATTGGGTTAACGGCCGATGTGGACGCTCTGAGGAGTGATGAACCCCTAGACTACTGGGTGGGCAGGCTTGACCTCTGGCCAGAGCTTGCCCAATTTGCAATCGAACTGTTGGCTTGCCCCTCATCCAGTGTCCTGTCCGAAAGGACGTTCAGCGCAGCAGGGGGGATTGTGACCGATAAGCGTACTCGCCTAGCTCACCACAGTGTTAACTACCTCACATTTCTAAAAATGAATGAGGCATGGATCTCGGAGGAATTCAACACATGTGATCAGTAGACCATGTATATGTCTATAAACAATTTTTGGAATCAAGCACACAGACCTTCTTAATTCATTTGGCTCACTTCCCTGACCCAAAAAAGCACACCGTACTATATGCCCCTACCCTCCTCTTTGAAGAGGTTGAGCGGTGTCATATTTCTACTGGGGCTGCTTATTATGAGGGGTTCCCACCATCCCTGTGCTGTGCTGACTTCCTCCTGGGTGTTCTTATTATGAGGGGCTCCCACCATCCCTGTGCTGTGCTGACTTCCTCCTGGGGGTTCTTATTATGAGGGGATCACACCATCCCTGTGCTGTGCTGACTTCCTCCTGGGGCTGCTTACGGTGCTGCTGTCAGCGCTGTATGTCACGGAGCTGCTGTCAGCGCTGTATGTCACGGAGCTGCTGTCAGCGCTGTATGTCACGGAGCTGCTGTCAGCGCTGTATGTCACGGAGCTGCTGTCAGCGCTGTATGTCACGGAGCTGCTGTCAGCGCTGTATGTCACGGAGCTGCTGTCAGCGCTGTATGTCACGGAGCTGCTGTCAGCGCTGTATGTCACGGAGCTGCTGTCAGCGCTGTATGTCACGGAGCTGCTGTCAGCGCTGTATGTCACGGAGCTGCTGTCAGCGCTGTGTGTCACGGTGCTGCTGTCAGCGCTGTATGTCACGGAGCTGCTGTCAGCGCTGTATGTCACGGAGCTGCTGTCAGTGCTGTATGTCACGGAGCTGCTGTCAGCGCTGTATGTCACGGAGCTGCTGTCAGCGCTGTATGTCACGGAGCTGCTGTCAGCGCTGTATGTCACGGTGCTGCTGTCAGCGCTGTATGTCACGGAGCTGCTGTCAGCGCTGTATGTCACGGAGCTGCTGTCAGCGCTGTATGTCACGGAGCTGCTGTCAGCGCTGTATGTCACGGAGCTGCTGTCAGCGCTGTATGTCACGGAGCTGCTGTCAGCGCTGTATGTCACGGTGCTGATGTCAGTGCTCTGTATTACGGTGCTGCTGTCAGTGCTCTGTATCTCCTGCACCCTCTTGTTTGCCTACCCTGGTCCCTGACCTTCCCTCTCCTCCATTGCCTTCATTAGCTCCATAGTCCTGAATTGTCAGAACAATTTCCCAAATAAAAAAAAAATGCTTGTAGTTATCGATCCCAAATTCACCTCATACATGTATTATGCTATTGTCCAGGTGGTGGGACTACGTGCTACCCCCTAATAATTACCCCGTGGCCGCAAATTCGACCTAAAGGTTTGCGAAATTCGCCTCCCATTGAAGTCAATGGAGCCCGCGGCGAACGGTCGTTTTCGCGAACGTTTGTGTCCGTTCGCGTTTCGCGTTCGCGAAACGTCCCGTCGGAAGTTCGTCCATCACTAGTATTTGGTACTTGTTTAGACTGTAGGTGGGTGCAGTGTGGTGCAGCAGCAATAACACACACAGGCTGAATGCAATGCGAAGAACTTGTATTTAAGTAGAGCAAAAACAGTTCACAGCAACCCAGTGGGAGAAGGCCCAACCAGGTGCACTCATGAATTCCAACAGCATGTAGTGCTGCAGTTTTCAGCCAAACTGTTAGGAGGGGCAGAATGCGGCTGGCTACCTTGTGCCCAAATGGTAAGATGTCCAGAGAGATTGCGAACTCTAAGGCCGCGTACACACGCGCGGACTGTTCGCCCAACTTTGTCCGTCCAACAGTTTCGGCAAACAGTCCGCTCAAACTTAGCATGGACGGACATGGCCACACACGACGGACGAACAGTTTGCTGAAACCGTGCGCGATGACGTGAACGGCACGTACGACGGGACGAAAAATACGACGTCCTATACACTGCATTATAGCTTTCGGCGTGAAAATCCTTTCTGAGCATGCGCGCAACTTTGTTTGACGAACAAGCCTACACACGAGCGGACTGTTCGCTGAAACAAGGTTTCAGCGGACAGTTTTACGGAATTTCCGAAAAACCTTGTCCGTCAAACTGTCCGCTGAAACTGTCCGCTGAAAGCCCACACACGAGCGGACTGTCCGCCCAAACACTGTTCAGCGGACAAAGTTGGGCGAACAGTCCGCCCGTGTGTACGCGGCCTTAGTTTTCCCTCCTCAACTAGAATTTTTCCCTGCCACTAGTGCTGTCCCTGACAGATGGGTAACCTGTCCCTACACTACCCACGGGAACTTAAAAAGGCTCTACTTACCCAAGTTGGTCATCTGGACACAGAGCAGCCAACCAGAATGCTGCCTCCAGGAAACCTCAGAACCTCTGAGTTTCCCTTGACTTCCTCTTCAGTCTGTAATGACGCTCCTGTTTGGTGCCACCTACACTGGAGAAAGCAGACTGCACCTGCCTACAAGTCTGTCATATAGGGGCCTTTAGATGTACATTAAATTCATGGTGACATCTTTCTGTCTCTATTTGGTAAAGTAGTTATGCTTACGGATTACAGATTTTTCATTCTAGCAACATGATTCTGGCAATTCAAATCATAATTTGGCAGTTTCATTTATGACAAGGAAACCTGTCATGTTAGAAGTAAGTGTATTTCTACTACAGACCTACATAAAATTCTACTTGCTTGCCTACCAGCTGATGCTAACCTGGGACAAGAGTTTTACCTTGGTTGTACTGGATTTGCAGTTTTGGAAATCCTGCCAGACCAGCATGTAAACTAGGCAGCAAAATCTTTTAGAAGGAGGTCAGCAATGTTGTCAGCCCACACATTTCTCTCATGACACTTTTCTTTGATCTGTAATATAACTTTTAAAGTACTGCCTTTATAATAAAAATGTTTTTTTTTTGTTTTGTTTTTTGCTGTCCACCAGCGAATGCACTGTACATAAGATGTTCTTTACACTGGCACATCATGCTGTTCTATTTGATAGACTGGTGTGCCCCTAAGTCTTGATGCCTCTGTTGTGATGGGCTTAATATACTTGGCATCTTACTGCTACAGATGGAGCTTTGTATTCAGTGAAAAGTGGGATTTCTCCTATAAAGGGATTAGATTAATCGCAGTCTGATATCCTTAGATCTAGCTCAAACCAACTGCTCCAGCGCTGATTGTTTATAGTGATGGAGTTGTTCTGTCAAAATGGTCTCATTCAAATTGTTGCATGTGCATTTGTACTTGTACAGTAAATATTTGATTAGATAGTTTTCTACAAATATTGAATCTATATTAAGTATTTTATTTTAGTATTGTGTTACATTCTAATAGAATGGAGCCTATGGGGATAGATGCACCTGAACACAGTGTATTTGGCAGTTGCTTTGTGCTGATAGTGTAGTACAAGCAGGGCCGGCGCTACCACTAGGCAAACAAGGCAGCCGCCTAGGGCGCACTGCCGCCTAGGGCGCCCGGCCGCTAGTGATCTTACTCCCTCTTTCCCTCAGCAATTAACTTGACAAGCAGCCGCTCTGCTCCCGAGTTCCTCCATATAGTATCAGAGGCGCCAGTGCAGCGGCGGCGGGGTACTGTATCCATTATAAAGGAAGTAAAGAAAACATCCCCTGCGCCGCTGCGCGCCCCTGATGATCACAGTGCCACTGCCAGTGAGTGTGACCTGTCTGTACCACCACACGCAGCGCAGGTCTCTATTGTTCCCTGGCGGCGGCGGCGGCGGCAGTGAGAAGAGGAGGGGAGAGAGCTTGGACAAAGAGCAGAGCACCGGCCCGCCCTGAAGTGCTTGCCTGCAGACAGTATACATGGAACCGGCCGGATGAGATGGAAGCCCCCGGCTGCATGTAAGTTCGGGATTGACGCAAATTTCCCCACCCTCCTTCTCCTGGACTGTCAGGATACTTTGTGAGGACAGGAAGCAGCGCTGCTCTGCTTGGAGTGAGGTTACCATGGCGTGCACAGGCAGTGAAAAAACAGCACCCAGTAACCTGAATTTTTAAAAAAACTTTTACTGCTGTCAGGTTCATATTGCATTATGTGCAGAGGGGGACAGAGTTGTGTGTGGGGGGGGGGGGGGGTTAGAGGGACAGGACAGAGGTGTGGGGGTGGGTGCGTAGAGGAACTGATGTGCTGGGGGGGGGGGAAGAGGAGAAAAGATATGTGGGGGAAGGGGTTACAGAGGTGGGGGGGTACAGAGGAAAACAGGTGTGTGTATGTGTGTGGGGGGGTTACAGAGGAAAACAGGTGTGTGTGGGGGGGGGGGGGGGGGGTTTACAGAGGGGAACAGATGTGTGAGGGGGGCAGAGAGGAACGTGTGTGTGGGGGGAGGAGGTTACAGAAGGGAACAGATGTATTGGGGGGTCAGAGGGGAACAGAGGTGGGGGGGGGGGGCAGAGAGGAACAGATGTTTGAGGGGGCAGAGGGGAACAGATGTGTGGGGGGGCAGAGGGGAACAGATGTGTGGGGGTGGGGGGGCAGAGGGGAACAGATGTGTGGGGGGGACAGAGGGGAACATGTGTGTGTGTGTGGAGAAGGAGGTTACAGAGGGGAACAGATGTATGGGGGGGGGGGGCAGAGGGAAACGTGTGTGTGTGTGTGTGTGTGGGGGGGGGGGGGGGGGGGGAGGAGGTTACAGAGGGGAACAGATGTATGGGGGGACAGAGGGGTACGTGTGTGTGGGGGGGGAGGTTACAGAGGGGAACAGGTGTGTGGGGGGTGATTACAGGGGAACAGATTGTGGGGAACACAGGTGCAGGGGGGGTACAAAAGATAAACAGAGGTGCGGGCAGGGTACAGAGGTGCAGGGAGGGTATAGAGATAAACAGAGGTGCGGGGAGGGTACAGAGGTGAAGTGGGGTACAGAGGTATGGGGAGGGTACAGAGGTGCGGGGGGTACAGAGAAAAGCAGAGGTGCGGGGAGGGTACAGAGGTGCGGGGAGGGTACAGAGATAAACAGAGGTGCGGGGAGGGTACAGAGGTGCGGGGAGGGTACAGAGATAAACAGAGGTGCGGGGAGGGTACAGAGGTGCGGGAAGGGTACAGAGATAAACAGAGGTGCGGGGAGGGTACAGAGGTGCGGGGAGGGTACAGAGATAAGCAGAGGTGCGGGGAGGGTACAGAGGTGCAGGGAGGGTACAGAGATAAACAGGTGCGGGGAGGGTACAGAGGTGCGGGGAGGGTACAGAGATAAACAGAGGTGCGGGGAGGGTACAGAGGTGCGGGGAGGGTACAGAGATAAGCAGAGGTGCGGGGAGGGTACAGAGGTGCGGGGAGGGTACAGAGATAAGCAGAGGTGCGGGGAGGGTACAGAGGTGCGGGGAGGGTACAGAGATAAACAGAGGTGCGGGGAGGGTACAGAGGTGCGGGGAGGGTACAGAGATAAACAGAGGTGCGGGGAGGGTACAGAGGTGCGGGGAGGGTACAGAGATAAGCAGAGGTGCGGGGAGGGTACAGAGGTGCAGGGAGGGTACAGAGATAAGCAGAGGTGCGGGGAGGGTACAGAGGTGCGGGGAGGGTACAGAGATAAACAGAGGTGCGGGGAGGGTACAGAGGTGCGGGGAGGGTACAGAGATAAACAGAGGTGCGGGGAGGGTACAGAGGTGCGGGGAGGGTACAGAGATAAGCAGAGGTGCGGGGAGGGTACACAGGTGCAGGGAGGGTACAGAGATAAACAGAGTTGTGGGGGGGGGGGGGGGTGCAGCGAGGAACAGGTGTTCAGGGGATTGATGAAGCAATTGGGGTGATCTGAGGTGCTGAAAATACAGGAATTGGGGTGATTTGAGGTGTGCAGGTTCAAGTTCACCTTTGTGAAAAAATAATAAATGCAGATCTTTTTGCAAAATGGTAAAAAAAATGTGCATTTATTATTATTTTAGTCATTGTCAGTGTATCTGTCTGCTCGTATGGACAGGCAGTTACACAGTTAGCCTGGTGTGGGCCTGTGCTTCACGGGCTGAAGAAAAGGTGGAGAGGTGCTGCAAAAATCTCCCCCCACCATCTCCACCATATACATGGGCATTGAAAAGGGGTGGGGTCAGGGGCAGAGCTAATGGGGGGGGGGGGGGGGCGCCAAAATGAGGTTTCGCCTAGGGTGTCAAAAATCCTTGCACCAGCCCTGAGTACAAGTGGAACTAATGGTAATTGTATGGACTTGTGTTGATGGGTGTTGTCAGACACTGTAAGAAAGATGATCCGCACTCTGGTTGTTGCTCCTAAAACATTTTTTCAATCATTTTATTGAAAAGCCACAGTGTAATCGCAGATAAAATGAGTTGACGCGTTTCAGCCTATACGGCGTTAGTCATAATAATGTTGTCAGACACTGCCTTTTTACATTTCAATGCTGCGCTGCTCAAATTTAAATGAAAAATGCAGAAAAAGCTACATTTGACCTGCTGCCTGCAATGCAAATACATCTCAATAGGACTTCCTGATGGGCAAATGAGGTCAAACACAGCCTTCGAACTGTCTTCTATACTACATCCAAGTAATCTAGCAATATGCTGTTCTGTGTTTGAAATGCACATTGATTGCAGGAAACACAACCTGTGTAATCACATTGGTAGCTTTACTAGACATAACTAATCAATAAACAGTTATTATTATTATCATCGATTTATACATCGCCAACAGTTTACGCAGCGCTTTACAATGTTTAGGGGGGACAACAAAATTACAGTACAATACAAAAGGTACAGGAGGGCCCTGCTCGTAGAGCTTACATTCTAAAGGGAGAGGGTGGTGGTACAAAAGGTAATAGCTGCAGAGAATGATTTGATGGGGGTGTTCCAACCAGTGCTGGTGGGATTTGGTAGCAGTATTTACACAGATCTTGACAAATCAGTACTTTATAAAGAACAGTTGGACATTTTTTCTGAACTTTACTTTAACTGCTCAGTAATGATCCTTAAAAAGGGGAAACAGCTGCACACAATGGATATTGTACAGTCCCTTGAGGAAAAAACAGTACAGCCTAATTTGGGAATTAAGAATCTGTCTTTCTTGGAAAAGTACTCTTTGGAGATCGCACTATACTTTGGTAAAGATCGAAAACCAACCGTTTGTTGGAAGCATATGTTGCCTTCTTATTTTGGCATTTTACAGAATTCCACTTAAGTTGTATAGCTTTAGGGTCTTTCCCCCCCTACCGGAATTCTTCTGAAACAATATGATACAGCTTTGGATTAGGATATTAGGTCTGAAACACATCATTTGGTGCTATCACCTGTATGATGAAATTGTAAATAAAGAGCTCTTTGAAAATTAAGATAAAAAAAAAACAACAACAAAGGGAAGTGCACAGACTAGAGCAATTAATCACTTTATTTGAATGTTAATAAAAAAAATCCACCCACGTGTTTCAAATGAATTATGAGCCTGTAACAGCCTCTCACATGATTCACTGGTAGGTTTGTTTATCCTCTATAAGGGGCTGTGGTTGCTCACAATTCACTTCCTGGATAGCTGTGGCTGGCTGCCATGACAATGACATGTTTCGGAGGTGTGAACCCCCTTCTCAAGTCTCAATTGACTTGAGAAAGAGGAAGCACGTCCCAGAAACCTTTTGTTTCTTCTTACACTGACAGCTCCTCCATGAGCTCTGCACATCCAACAGACTGAAGCTGGAAGTGAGTGCAGCTTCTTTCTTTGGTTTATCAGCACAGCATTATGAGCGAAAGGAGAAGCTTAGTGTGACATTGAGCTGCATCTGGCCAGGCTACCAGTGGTCAACGTTTGAGGCTGCTACATGCACACTATTCATTTGGAACATGTGAGTGGATTATTTTAATTTTATGTTTAACATTCAAATAAAGTAAATAATTACACAAGTCTTTAAACTTCCTTTTGTAATTTTCTTGTCATTTGAAGTTACCTGCATCACCTTGTGTATGGTCTGAGGGAAAGCTGCAAAGGATTTAAGCCTGAAGGAGGCCATTGTATACACTGTATTTATTGGGATACCTAAGTATGATAAGTGTATAAAGGTTTTTGCTGATATGCTCTTTTGAACAGTGGATGCAATACTGCCTTCTGTCACATAGTAGAGATCATGTGACCATACATTACAATGGTCCAAAGTGTCTTATGTATGATCCGACCAGGGTGGAGTCAGCCTTACCTGCCTCCACATTTTGAGTAGGAAGTTTTGGAACATACGTAACTACATACATAATTACACTAACCTCACATCAGTCCAAAGCCCTTCTTAAAAAGTATCCATTTGTAGCACTACCCCCGTAGAAGCTGCTGGAGTATTGTCCAGGTATTCCCCACTTCTGTACTGACAGCCAGGCACAAGGTATTTCCATAGCCAGATGCACAGTCACTTCAGCTTGTTTGAGTCAAAGTGTTTTGTAGTTCTATTTTGGAGGAACTTGGACAGGGTAATAGGTTTGTAGTAGGATACTCCAAACCAAAACTATGCACAACTTGGGGAATTTAGCTATTCTAAGATGGAGCATTAGTTGAAGTCCATTGCTGGGAGCAGATGGAAGACTTCTGATTTAGCATTGTAGAAGAGTAAAGAAGCTTGAGCAAGTCAGTAAGCAGGTAGACAGATATCTTCAGATCACTAGCCAGTGTTCTCTTTAGCTGGGTTCCTAGCTGACTAGGGGACAGCAAAGGGGGGTTAACAGCACTAGTCCCTGAGATACCACAGAGCCTCTCTTAGTGATACCAGACAGATCATCAGCAAATTTCCCCCTCAGACAGCTTAGAAGAACCACTCTTCTATTCCAGTTTCAGGCCCTCAGGTCGCCCACCTGAGATGGCATGGCAGCTAGTGCTGCTTCCACCCTGACTGGTGCAATCCACTATGGGAAGGACCCAGAGCCCCTTGTTCCCTGAATATACATGCCAGCCCCAGCATTCTCAGGGGCACCCTCCCCTGTAGTTGGCCAGTGCTGCATACATATGCATGCTGCCCATTTGCCTAGCTCCAGCCTATGTTCTGGAAAGCTCTGTTAGTTTCCAGAATGCAGGAGCAGCCCATGCAAACTTAACAGCACCAAAACATCATAAGCAGTCCTGACTAGTAATTTGCAGCACTCGGTTAGGCAGAATGCTAAAGATAACTTTGCCTCTAGCTCCCCCATTAGGCGGAGGAACAAATTACACTAACCTAACCATTTACATCGTAGCATCCATACTAGCGGGGTGCTACATATACATAAAGATATCCAAAACATGAAAATGTGCTTTTTTGGCAATGATCACTCTTATGCCGTGTGCACACGGCTGGACTTTTCGACAGCAAAGGTCAGACGGAATTCGATCGTGTGTGGGCTTCATCGGACCTTTGCTGTGGAAAAATCAGATGGACTTTAGATTTAGAACATGTTTCAAATTTTTCCAACGGACTCGAGTCCGGTTGAAAAATCTGTTTGTCTGTATGCTAGTCCGATGGACGAAAACCGACGCTAGGGCAGCTATTGGCTATGAACTTCCTTCTTTTAGTGTGGTTGTACAGTATCCCATTCAAATCTGTCAGACTTTGGTGTGCTTGTGTGTGGCCAAGTCCGTTCCTTTGGAAAGTCTGTCAGAACTCCGCCGAAAGTCCATCAGGAAGACCTTCGGTCATAGTCTGACGGAAAGTCCGGCCGTGTGTACGCGGCATTAGAGGATCTCTCTTCATTTTGCCTCTACATCTACTACTCAGTGTGTTTAGGGAAATATAGCCTACCGCAGTAAACTGACACAATCATTTGCTCTCTAATTATGAAAAAAATATTAACACCAACAATGTCAGATTTTAAATACAACTATTTTAATGTGCATATTAACATATAGAAGATATATTTTAATGACCCTTTTATTTATTTCACCAACAGAAATCGATGAAGAACAGAGCCCAAAGCCTTTACAAAAGGTATGATTATTAGTGAACAATAGTGTTAAGGATAAAAAAGGCAAGAAATAAAATGATATTTACAGTAAGTCACTAAGGGTCATTCTAACATTAATTAGCCTTATGAGAAATGACTTGGGGTACTTTTACTCCCTTTGCACTGCAAAAATCCTGCAAGCAGCATTTCCTAAAGTCACTCACTATCTTCCATGCAGCGGCCTAGCTATGTATCTAAGGGCCCAAGGTAATTTTTAAAAATCCAAAGTCATTGGGGGTTATTTACTAAAGGAAAATCCACTTTGCACTGCAAGCGCACTTGAAAGTGCAGTCGCTCTAAATCTAAGGGATAGATCCGAAATGAGTGGAACCTCTGCTGATTTTATCATCCAATTATGTGCAAGCTAAAATGCTGTTTTTTATTTTTGTTGCATGCCCCTTTCGGATCTACAGCGACTGCACTTCCAAGTACACTTTCAGTGCAAAGTGGATTTTCCTTTAGTAAATAACCCCCACTGCAGATCCGAGGGGGACATGCAAGAAAAATAAAAAGCAGAATTTTAGCTTGCACATGATTGGATGATAAAATCAACAGGGTTTCCACTCATTTCAGATCTGCCCCTTAGATTTAGGGTGACTGCACTTCCAAATGCACTTTCAGTGCACTTTCAAGTACACTTGCAGTGCAAAGTGGATTTGTCTTTCGTAAATAACCTCCATTGATTGCTGACCATATTCCTCCACTAAACACGACAACAAACTTCAGGGTCAGCTGCTGCTACAGTATTATCACTCTTACATTAAAAATACACGTCACATGGACCTGTCCATTATGGTGCTTTGCCTCAAACATGACTGATAGGACAAAATTAAGCAAAATGCTTGTTTACCAATCTAAGTCACGACTGTATGCTCTAAGGATTTATTCCCCAAGCCTGGTCACATGACATTACGTGGAATAAAATTGCTGCATGCTATATTACTGTGTGAAACAATATATCACAGCCTGTAGAAAAACCCACAGCCTGCACCTTAGAGAATAACAGTGCATAGAATGATTTGTATTCTGTGCAGGATAAAATGACAGTTTACTGATTTACCTGCTTCTGAGATTTAGAATTTAACACCAGGGAAGTACCCAGGAGAATTACTCTTCTGCAAGCTGAAAAATAGTATTATCCTAATATATCAGCATAATAGCTTATGAATTTCCAATAGCTTCCCCTTACTGGTCAAGAAATGAGATGTCAGAATATAATTAACATGTTTCAAACACCTTTGACTTTCCAAGTAGATAAATTGGAGGATTTTCAGGAGCCTGTACCAATGAGTGCTGGTTCCATTATTGAACCTGTCTGTAAAGGATTGCCTGGATTGTTGACAAAGGCAAAGCTGATTGATCATACTAAGAAGTAGGGATGCACCGATAGCAGTTTTTTCAAAATTAGTACCAATACTTTTTCGCAAGTACTCGCCAGTACCAATTGCCGATAACCTATTTTTATTTTATGGAGCTGGTTCACATGTGCAGACCTGCTGCAGTGCAATTTTAAAAAGAGTTAGGTACAATTTTCAGTTTGGTTTAGGTGTGATTTCCAGTGTCAGACACATTCAAAATTCCCACCTGAACTGTACCCGAACCACTGAACAAAATCACACCGGACATTTAAATTTAGATTTAGAAATCCCACTGAAACTGGCATCGCACATATGTGAACCTAGTCTTACAGTTGGCTGACTGGGAGGTATCGGTTTTAATATCAGAGCATTTGCACGAGTACACATACTCATGCAAATGCTTAGTATTGGCACTGATACTGGTATCGGTGCAACATTAAGTGATGTGTGATTGGATGCTAGGCTATGCTGTACTTTGCACATCATCACTTGATTTTCCATATTATAAAGGTCCATTGGATAGGTTTAATCAACAATTACTTATAATGTACAATTAAATCTTTAATATATTGTTAATTAAAATCAAGGGATATATAATTATCTCTATAGTGCTTTTTGTGCCTAATGTATTTGTGCCATCCTGGAAACTGACCTTTACATTAATTACATTTCAAATACTTAGCCAGAATATTTTTTCTTGTTTGGAATCTATCAGCACATTATTTTTGTGAGTGACAGACTTTCCAATATGATCAAATATGGAAGTCATTGTTATTGAATAAACTCATCAGTCCATTTATAAATGATATTATTCATTTTAAGCCTGCTAGTTTGGCTCATTTGGCTATTTCTCTAGTGCAAGAATATTACAAATTGAATACTAATAATAATACCAATATTGACCGTTGGTCTTGGTACTGTAGTTGAGTGAAGCTGGTCACTGGAGCAGAGATCTTGTTCTTATCTTATGTATTTTTCTTCCCTGCAATTGGAGGCTGATTTAAATCATATGCATCTTCCTAAAGCCAAGATATGAGTTTTAAAAAGGACTGTTCCTTTAAATATGATTCACATATAATTTCTAAGAAGCCTGTAAGGTAATTTTCTGCCCATTTTCTTGCAACCCTGTTTAACTACTTCCCATGCTGCCTGTCTTTTCCAAGGTCTGACCATTTTGACTGTGCATGGGTTTCTTCTAGTTAGGAAGAATGAACACACTTGGCACGGTACAAGCTATTGACATCTTAGTTGATAAATCTAAAAGACTGAGATCAGTATCACTTTTTTTTAAATTCATTAATTAGCAGGCTGTGGCAGATGTGTTTATGCTGCCTCCCCAGTAGCTTGATGAGATGCTGAAGATCTGTACAGGAGACAGATGAGGGAGGGACAATGCTGCTGCCTACCAGAAACTGGATGTTGCACGTCTAGGTATTTTTTCTTAGGCTAAGATCAATGATAATTTGTTTTAAGTGATGGCCATACATTACTAGCATCCAACTTTGACAACCCACCCTTTGACTTGCTGACTTTGCTGTGTATTTGTTTTGGTAATTTTACATTTTACATACTTATATAATGTATACATGTATATAATGCAGTATATATATGTGTGGTAATACTAGTTTACCAGTGATGAAAACTGCATTGTAACAGATTTGTAAACAGAAATCTAAAGAATAAATATTTGATACTAGGTCATTATTAGAATGTAGTCTTTTGGTGGAGAGGAATGACATCTATGTATGCTATGTGTTTATTCTATATTCTGTTTTGGGCTGCCACGGTCAAAGTGAAATGTGACAGTAAGAATACATCCTGTCTCTTCTTACAGAACACATTATCAATGTCCCCACATCAGAGGAAAAAAGTGTCACGTACAACACCTACAATGAAAGGTACTAAATCATTTTCTGCATGATATTCTAATTTTAGGTTAATTTTTTTTTTTATCTTGGTCATTTCATATCATCATGATTATATGTAAATCACAAGTGTTTCTAATGGTCAAATTTACTCAAAAAAGGAAACAATATTTGGCCAAAAAACACATCTGAATTCTGGAAGAAAACAAAACTTGCTTTATCCTAAATACATTTTCTAATTATCCTGTAAAGTCATCTAATCCATTTGGAATCTTATTAAAAAAACAGATTTTTCATGATCAGCCTCAATTTTATTGATGCCGAGGCCAATTTTTATAATCGTTAGTTATGGTAAAGTAATACTAAACTCAGGAGCCTGCATTCACTATATCTGGTCTCCCACAGTACACAGAAAATGAAAATGCAATCATTTAAAGAGGTTGTAAACCCTTGTGTTTTTTCACCTTAAAGCATCCTAAGTACCTGGCAGTGACTGGCCCCCCAGCCCCCCTGTTTTACTTACCTGAGCCCTAGAATTTCCCATGGCGGAGACACACTGTCCCTCTGCCTATGGTTCTCGGCTGTTGAATGGATAGATTGATAGCAGCGCAGCAATTGGCTTCCGATGCTGTCAATCAAATCCAATTACGTGGGCATGGGGGGCGGGACAAGTCCTACAGTCCTACGAATGATGGACTCGGGAGCGCCTGCAAGGTAACCCCCTGGGAGAGCGCTTCTCCTAGGGGGTTATCTGATTAGAGTAGGAGTCAAGAGAGCCACCAAGGGACCCCAGAAGTCGAGGCTCAGAGCCACTCTGTGCAAAATGAACTGCACAGTGAAGGTAAGTATGATTTGTTTGTTATCTTAAAAAAAATGAAAAATTGAAGCTTTACAATCACTTTAAGTAAATATCAACTGCTAAATACCTTTTCTCGTCAGCTGTATATAGCAGTCTTGTGACTTATATCAGTCCCTGGTTAAAGCTTGTAGGAGGAGTTTTCATACTGCACTAGCTGTCCTATCAGGATGCAGAACCCCTGACCCTCTGTCTGGACAGTGCTGATCACTGCACTGTGTAGCAATACACACCAAACTGAGCATGTGCAGCCTTACTCCAAAGGCTCTATCTTATCTGGACATGTTTTTGAGTCAGTGGAAGATGAAGAGGATCTGTGCATACAAGATGAAGCAGCCTTTTTACACACTGCAGAGGATTAACCCCTTCTGCAGTGAGTATAACATGCATGCTTTACTGCATATACGGACTGATTTTAAAGTTGTAGGTTTAATAACACTTTAACTGTATTACTTAGTAGCTGTATGGCAGAAAAAGACGTGGTTGATGTAACTGGGACTACTACCAGCAAAAGAGAATGACCTGTAAAATCTGTATGTAGTTGGGACTTGGTGACTACCTATGAATGGACCACAACCTTGGTTTGAACATGGTGTGTGGATTGCAGTGGAACACAGGTCTTTACCCATTTGTCAACCGTTGCATTTTCTTGTATGTGTATAATACCTTTATTTGTCCAGATTTCAGCTATTGACATTGATAGAGCATCCAATTTAGGACTCTGTAGGAACTATGGTATAAGATTTATTTTCCATAATAATAATGTATTTGGCAGTCCAACAAAGTTTGCATGGTGATACTACTTGGGACATTCTTTTGCAATAGTCCCAACAATGGTTTAGTCAGTAATAATAGCACTAAAGAGGTTGTAAACCTCTGTGGAAGTTGTACCTATAGGTAAGCCTAGAATAAGGCTTACCTATAGGTGCTCTAAATATCTCCTAAATGTGTGCCATTTAGGAGACACTCACTGTGTTTTTTGTGCTGATGATGTCATCAGCACATGCGCTGTGAAGAAACGCCCCCCCCCCCCCTGCCATTTCTTTATGAGAGAGTGCCATCACTGGCAGCTCCTGCATGCATGTGACGTCACGAGGCTCTGGCTCTGTCACAGAGCCGGAGTTCACAGCCCTGGAAAGAAGAGGGACGAACATGGATGCCGCCTGCAGTGGGGAAGGCACGGGCTTCGTTTGCAGGTAAGTGTCACATTATGCGCTAGTATGCGATGCATACTAGCACATTATGCTTTTACTTTTCAGGGGCAAAGGAAGGAAGTAAACCCATCAGGTTTTACTTCCTCTTTAAGCCATATCCTAACAACCAGGTCCTCTTTGTTGATTTGAGCATATTTTGTGTTGTACTCCCAAACCGAGAAGCTTTAAACACTTCTGCACTAACCTCCTGCCAGGTTACATTTTAACAGTTCAAAAAGGCTAAGTAAGAGTGACTTGACTTTCAGGAAAGAATGATGCAAGTTAAAGCAGAACTAAACCCTCCTTTTCTTTGCAACCAAGGAAGCTGCCATTTAGCTTCTGTTTGATCTGGTGATGCCATGGTGCTGCACATATGATCAGTTATGACACCAGCCATTTGATGATTTGACAGTTTCAGTGTATTTAGTTCTGCTTTAAGAAGTAGTGTGGATGCTTGCAGATCTTGGTTATTATTGAAAGTAGATTTCAGTTTTGAATCCATTTAATGTGTTTCATCATCAACTTTATACTCTAGGAACTCAGCATTGGGGGCCCTAAAAAGTGGAGTTTAACAATTTAAATCTTAACTGAATAACATTTTGTTTGCTAAAGCGCTGTGTATCATCATTATCTGCAACTTTTTAAATAATATTTTTCACCTTTTTTTCCGTCCTTTTGCATCTCAGTGCTGCTGGTCTTCTCCAGCCTCCTTGCAACCCCTTCCTAATTAAATGCATGTGCTCCAGCAATGGCTGCACGTCATTTCTCAGGGCAGTTTTCATGATGGTGACAACAGTGGACAATGCTTAATGTGTGTTTAAATAGCCACTTGAGTTTCTTTCAATGCCCACGTGACAGGTTAAAACTTAGAAGCACATCTAATGCCGCATACACACAACCGGACTTTCCGAAAGAAAAGGTCAGACGGAATCATTTCATCAGATATTCCGATCGTGTGTGGGCTTCATCTGACTATTTTTTTTTTCAAAAATTCTAACGGACCTAGAAATAGAACATGTTTAAAATCTTTCCGACGGAATCAATTACTATCGCGAAAACCATTCGCCTGTATGCTATTCCGACAGACCAAAAACGACGCAAGGGCAGCTATTGGCTACTGGCAACTTTGGTGTAATCGTGTGTAGGCAAGTCCATTTCAGCGGAATTCCATCGGAACTCCGTCGGAACTACATCGGAAAGACCTTCAAAGTTTATTCTGTCAGAAAGTCCAGTCATGTGTACACAGCATAAGAGAGGGACAGAGTATTGTCACCTTAAAAAGTGCCTGAATAAAGACTTTCATGATGGAATCACTAGATATTATTTTAATGAAAGTTGTTGATTTCATTTTTAATATGTAAAAACTTTGTATGCAACTTTAGTAATTATTTTTACATATACCATATAAAGCCCAGCTTCAGCTTATCTTTGCAGAAGTTTTCTGAGCCATTCAGGTAATGTTTCTGTAGATTCTGTTCCAAATATAGTGGTGTCAAAATACAGCACTAAAACTGGAAGACCTGAAAGAATATAATCCATCAGTCTTTGGAACAATCCTGGTGCAAGTGGGTAGATTTGAATGCCCCATGTGAGTTATTACTGTTATGCCCCTTACACACGATCGGATTTTCCGACAACAAAACCGTGGATTTTTATTCGAAGGATGTTGGCTCCAACTTGTCTTGCATACACACGGTCACACACATGTTGGCCAACAATTACGAACGTAGTGATGTACAAGAAGTATGTGATATCTCCATTACGAACGCTAGTTTTACAAGACCAAGTGATTCCCGGCTCGTACTTGATTCCAAGCAAGTGTGGACTTTTGTCTGGCGGACTTGTGTACACACGATCGGAAAGTCCGACAACAAACATTTGTTGGCGGAAAGTTTGAGAACCTGATAGCCAACATTTCGACAACAAATGTTCGATGGATAATACACACGGTCAGACTTTAAGCCAACAAGCTCACATCCAACATTTGTTGTCTGAAAATCCGATCATGTGTATGGGGCATAAGTGTTAGTACACCCTCAGCAGTATTATCTGCACATAGCCAATAATGATATGTTTGTGTGAAAATCAGTTAAGCAAATATTTCTCCTTTGAATTGAATTACCACACCTGGTAAAATAGGTGTATTAGCAGAAATGTGTGAACTCTTTGCATTTGCAGGTGTGTGCAGGGGTTATGATTACATTTTTAAAATATATTTTATTATAATTTTATTTTATTTATTTATTTTTTATTTAAATTTATTCACAAGGGGTTATCAAACGCTCATGTGATAGCATTGGGCAGGTGACGGGCACTCTTTATGAAGACATTCTATTAGACCCAATGGGTTGATTTACTAAAGGCAAATCAATTTTGCACTACAAGTGCACTAGGAAGTGCAGTCGCTTTAGAACCGAGGGGAAGATCCGAAATCAGGGGAAGCCCTGCTGATTTTATCATCCAATCATGTACAAGCAAAAATTCAGCTTTTTATTTTCCTTTCATGTCCCCCTCAGATCTACAGCAACTGCATTTCCAAGTGCACTTGCAGTGCACTTGTAGTGCAAAGTGGATTTGCCTTTAGTAAATAAACCCCAATGTCTCCCTGCCCTCCAAAGCATCTACTCAGCAGAGCTTTCTTTGGTTAGATGCTTCCCTGGCTGTATCAGCCAGAGAATAATAGCTCTGAGTTGTAATGGTTGTGAGCATTGGGCCCATGAAAAGATGCATGTGGCATGCATTTTTTCATGTCTCAGCTCATCTCAGCCATGTTGTCATGTAAAGGGCATAAGCACAGTGACCTTTTCCTCTCTCCCCCTCCCTCCTCCTTACAGTGCATACAATTCACAACCCTTAAGTAAACCTCCCTATCATTTTCAGCCAAGGAAGCTGCCATCTTTACCTCTGTTTAATCTTCAACTGCTATGGTACTGCACATGTGATTCGTTATAACACCAGCCATTGGATGGTTTGAAGCATGGCAGACATCTCTTATCAATCTCTCAATACACATCTCAGGGCCCATAAAACTGTCAGCTTGCCTGCTTGAGTGAGGAGAGAGTTAAAAGACATTGGGTCATAAATACCTTAGTTGGACTCCAAACAATACACAAATCTGTCTCTTGGTAGAATCCATCATCCCAGTATATTCCATAACTTCTAAAATCCTGACAGCACAGCCAGGATATAGACATATTTTCTTCCCTCAGTTAATTTGTAGCATTTTGAGTTCAAACATTGTTAACCTAGGAGTACCGGGAGCAAAGCTGGCCCAATTCCTCCCCTAGGCAAACTGGGCATGCGAGACCTAACATATTTGTAGCCATTTTGAAGCTAATTTCATGCTGGACAACATGCATGTTAGCCGACTGTAAACAATAGGTATTCAGAGATATGAATACCTATAGAAAACTGTGTCTGGGACCTGGTCATAAATGTGATGACATCCCAGCAACCCTCAGATGCTTATGATTTGCTCTCACGGCAATGATTTGAGGTCACACAACATTCCTAAGCTCTCCTTCACTGATCTAAGGAATGCGGAGGGAGGGGCTGAGTGTACCTGAACTTTAAAGATGAAGATTTGCTATATTATAGGGGTCATACAGAAATGTTACTTTGCCTAAGCAATACCCTGAAAAATGAACATTTTGTCTTGCATTCTGATGAAAAATAGTAGTCACTCTGTCTGCTACTTTCATTAGATTTGGAGTGAATTTAAATGTCAGCTGCTCAATGTGCTCCTTGCTGGAGAGGAAGCTGTACCTGAGGACCCGCAGTGAAAGCATATTGCTGCTTCTTTTTCATTTATTCTGTGCTTCCTTCACCTCTTCTGATCATTACTTCCACCAGTCATCAGATCGCTAGTCATTGGGGGCATGAAAAAGTCTCTACCAAGATGGCTGCCTCACAGAGGCATAGTGCAGAACCAGGGCCAGGACAAGAGGGTGGGGGGGGGGGGAGTCAGAGGGATACGTGCTCTGGGCGGAGTGTTTCAGTGTGTGGTGGGGCACCGCAAACACAGGGCATGTATCTCACACATCCTAGAAAACCCCTGCGTTCCATTGCTGTGAGCACTGCTTACAAGCTTATTCACTGGTTGCTGGTGCAGAGCTTCACCCAGCGGCTGGCCAGCAGTTCACTCATCATTGCCGCCTCCCCAGGCCAGCACCGCCCACAGCCTTGTGGATTCTTACAGCCAGTAGGTCCTTCCCTGAGGCTCTGGTAAAGAAAGGAGGGCACAGAGGGGATCACAGCGGGGGAAAGGGGGGTGTTGATGTTGAAATGCAGAAGTTAGCAAAGAGAGTGGGGTGCAAAGGTGAACGAAGAGGGGGCTTTGAGGTGTGGATGACCGCAGGGGGGATTTGGGGTGCAGAGGTGAGCACAAGGGGTTTTGGAGTGCAAAGGTCAGCAGGGTGGAATTGTTTTTTTTTTAGGATAGCAGAGAGAGTAGGGTACAGAGAGGAGAAAAGGAAAAGAAAGCTGCCTCTAAGTGCAGTATGCAAAATTTAATAAAGTGCACAAAGGGTTAAAAGCACTTGCAAGATTGTTGAGTGTTAAAAGACATGATAAAATCAGGAGTCCTCATCTGTGGCATGTGTCCATTCTCAGAATGGTAGTAGAGAGCAGTGTAAAGCCATCCAACAGCTGTAAAGCGTTCTCGTATGTGTTGAAGAGAGGAGGCAGCAGGGAAGCCTGTATTTACTGTGGGATACACAAAGCTGATGGTGTCAGTGGAGAGAAGGGGTCGGTAACGCGTTTCGTAGCCTGTGTGGCTCCTTTGTCAGACATGGTCAGCCTCATGTATCCCACAGTGTGGTGCAAAGGTGAGTGTAGAGGTAAGTAGGTAGGTAGATTTGGGGTGCAGAGATAATCAGATGGGGGGGTTGGGGAACAGAGGGGGAGAGGTTTGGGGTGTAGAGTTTAGTGCAGAAGGGGGTTTGGGTGTAAGGGTGAGCCGAAAGGGGGGTGGGGCTTGAAGAACTGAAATTAGTAGAGAGGGAGGCATTGTAATGCAGAGGTTAGCAGGAATAGGGAAGTTTGGGGGGCAGATATTGGGGAGGGGGCTTTGGCATTCAGCTGTGAACAGACAGGGCAGTGCAAATGTGAGTAAAGAGGGGACGTTTCTGGGCAGAGAGATGCAGAAGTACTCAGAGAAAGGAGGAGCATTTTTTCTTGTGGGGATAGTTTTTTGAGATCTGCTTGAGGAGGGTTATTTTTGGATGGTTTACTGTGCAAGGTTTTCGTTTTTGTTGAGTAGAGGGTTTGCTTGAATATGGCATTTTTGTTTAGGGGAGGTAAAGGAAATATTTTTGCTGGGTGAGAATTTTTGACTGAATGGCTGCACTCTGTACTCTGTAAATAGTGGAAGTGCAGCTGGGTGCTGGGTGACCTTACCCCCCCTCTACTGTGCAGAAGAAAGCATGGTAGGTGAGTAAGGATGAGCTCCGGCCTGTTTGCATATTCCATGTGCAGAGCCCGCCAGGAAGTTGGCGCAGTGATGTGATAATCATAGGCAGTGAGACATTGCCCCGATGCGTGGCTGCAGAGATCGGGCAATGTCTCATTGCCTGTGATTAGCGCAGCGCTGCGCCGACTTCCCGGTGGGTTCTGCACATGGAGTATGCAAACACGCCGGAGCTCATCCCTGTAGGTGAGTAATAGGGGAAAAGATAAACTGCAGGCAAACCACAGACAATACTGGGGGTGACTACTGATTTGCATTCTGCTTCCACAATTCCAGTTCTAATTAAGCTTCTCATATATCAGCTGTCACTTTCTGAATGATCAGCAGTAACAAAGGCATACATGTGCATCATGCATCCTCTGGAAAGTCTGAAATTTTGTTATAAAACCCGCACTGTCAAAAATATCCAGTAAGCAGACAGCATCTTTTTTTTTGGAATAGAAAATGATTGTGAATGTCTGTCTCCGGGGAGGCTAACCAGTCAAGCATTCCTTTCTCAATATGGTAAAATAAGTCTGAATTTAAGTGCCCGCAAAAGTACATGAGGCTTGGAGCAATTTTGTAATTTCTATATTTACATTTCATTGTGCTGGTCCATTCGAGTCCCCCTTTTTGCAAGACAAAAAGCAATCTCAAATGTATGAAAGCTGAAAAGAAAAAAGTTTCCAGGTACTGAGTCACAGCCTCTCTCCACCGCTCAGCTGAGCATTAGAAAAATGAAGGCTTAGAAAACGGATGATAGATGTGACTGCTAGTAGACATAGTAGAAGCAGAACAATACCCGGGTACATCATTCTCCCTGATGCTTAATGTTAATATTTAATGTGTTGTGGCTTTTGTCATATCAAAATAAAAAGGGAGTTTTAAAGGTATGCTCTTATTTTAGTTCTTTGCTAGCTTCCTTTTTTGAATGTATTTTTCCTAATGTTTATTGTTACTGCTATTTTATGCATTTACTTTGCCAGGTATGGTGCTGTTATGGTGCTTTTCTTACCGAGCCTTTACCGCAGTGATTTGGATTGCATTTTTTGAGTTGTTAGAAATCCAGACCCACAATAAAACAGAAAAGAAATTAAACAGTGCTAGCTATAAATATAAAAAATGTAAAAAAAAAAAAAAAAAAATTTAATTCTTAATACACAAAATGAAATACATATAAATCACAGCTCTTTTATCTTCCAAAGGGTTTACATTGATGTTCATCCAGTCCAGGCATTTACACAGCTTTATCACACAGCACAGCTAAGTGAATAGCACCACTTATAATTAACAAAAATGTATATGTTGCAGCTTACTGGTGCTTTGTGGTGGCCACATTAGTATTTTTTCAGGCCTTCTTTATTTTTACCTGGTAATCTTGCCAGCACCACACTTTATTTAAAAAAAAAAAATCATAATTTGCCAATGAAAGTGCATGTGAATTCATTCTGTGCAAAGGGGGCAGAGAACTGATTGTTATTAAGCTATATCTCATGCTGGTCGATTGTTTTTTATGACTGCAATGCGATGTGTGTTTTTGTGTTGGAGACATGAAAACAAAATTAGTGATGATGGGAAGACTCCCCAACTGTTGTCCAACCAGTCTGGAACGCTTTCAATGTAAATAAAGTTGGCACCCAGGGGAGGATGAATAAAATGTCTCTTTATTTCATCCAAGAAGTACACATGTTCCAAACGGAGCCAACAGTCTGGAAAGCAGCTTCTCACTGGCAGAAACTATGGTGTGGCACTGGAACTCAGAGTCAGCCTGTCTACTCTGCCTTTAGTCCCTAATACTTTCTAATCTGTCATGCAACCGGACCTCCACCCGCTAGAAGTGGCAGTCATATGTCTAAAAAATGTATCAAAAAAAGTTATAGAACCCCCAGACCAGAAGGGACAGGGTATACTAAAATAACAGGAGCTGTATATTAACTATATTGCAATCAACAGGTTCATTATCTACTAACATACTGGAAGAAGACCACTACACGCATAGTAGCACAGACTTAGCTATCTGGCATTGTACATGTGCAGTAATAACAATAGGAGAAAAATGTCTGTCACAAGGATTTAGATACACACTTAAGAAGCTGTGGACATCTGCTGTGTAACTAATCGAACAAAGGAATACTTTGCAAGTAGTCTCTGCTTCTGGTCTGGGTGAAAATACAACAGCAGTAGTATCTCTGTGTGTATAAAACCATGTGGCTCAGCTCTGTGTGTGTCTCTCTCTCTCTCCGATTTCTCATTCTGGGGTTTCCAATCCAGACCTGCAGAGAGAGGAAGTGATGTAAATAAACAAGTCTGTGAACATCAAGCAGAACAACCACTTACAGACAGTAGAGGGCAGTAGATCCCTACACAGAAATAATAACCAAGTCTCTGGTATTTCATAATGTCTTTATTTAGGAACTGACTGCATTTAAGTTTTGGAGTAGTGTTTAAAAAAGAAGTAGATTTGAGTGATCAAACACAGCTGATCACTCAGTTCTCCCCTCCTCTCTGAGCAGAGAGCCAGGACATTCAGACTCCAGCTCTTTGCTCTGCCCCTCCTGCACTCAATGGAGCGATGAGCTGTGGAGATGGTGGGAGGGGTTGGCTCAGGCTCTTTGTGTATCGCTGAGAGGCTGAGCCAGGTGCCAGTCCAGGTTTCTGTGCGGACCATATAGTCAGGATCTTTTCAGAGCCTGGACTGGCTCTCTGACCTCAATCAACAGTGTGCTTTTGCCCGCTGTTTGCTGAAAATGGCTCACAGGAGTACAGAATGAACTGCACTCCTGTGATCCATAGGAGAAGCACAGTTAAAAAAGATTTGGCTATGCTTCTGCTTTAAAATTCATCATGTCTTTGAAATATGTAATTTTATATACTGAGAATTGCAGCTGTAATATTTATCATAACTGTAATGGAAGAGTTACTGTCTGGTGATCCACAGTCATCTACATCCGGCAAGCACCAGCTGGCGCGGCACGCTACACCAACCTGCCACTCTGTGTCCTGGCACCTCCTATCATCACTACCAGGGGTGTTACACAAGAGATGCAAGAGAAACCCCCTCTCCAGCTAAAACTCTACTAGGTATGCCACAGTCCCGAGTCAGGGTTTGGAGCTTAAAGACTTTAAAACAATTCGGGTGGTAAGAAGTCTCACACACACACCTAATTTGAAAGTGCCCACTACCACTGAGCTAAGCATCCCCCAATATCACAATACATATAAAGTAAGTCCTCTACATACGAACATTCAGCTCGCAAACTTTCAAAAATATTAATATTTGTTTGCATGTCCAATACTGTAAAGCTGGGCAGACACACTGAGTTTTTTTTTTGTTCAACCCAGTGGGCTGAACGAAAAAAACAAACAAAAAACTGACAGATCTCCGTACCAACACAAGCAATGTTGGTGCAGCAATTTTCCATGCTTTGGCTTTGTGTTCTGACAGGGGGCCAGAACACACTAATCAGTGCTCTCAGCCTTTGTCTGCGAGCGCTGATCTTTGCTGGACTTCCGAACAAGTTGAGCTCCCGGAACAGAATTTATTCATAAATAGGGTATTTACTGTACATAGTTTATGACTAGTGATGAGTGAATCAGGCAAAGTTGATGAACCCAGTTGATTCATAGTGTTTCACCTCATTGAAACCATGTTATTTTTTCTGCCCCTTTTTATGGCTAATTTGCAAGATTGTGTTAATATAAAAGAGTGCTAGTAGCTGGGCACTGCCATAGGGGTTATGTACCCATACAAAAATCTACAATTAAATTGTACCACTGGGAGGGGTCGTTTTAATGCAGCCTAAATGAGTACATTAAAAATACACACATCCTTTTATTAACACGCTTTGGGGATGCCTTAAACGTAGAAGTTGTTTAGCAGTATGAGACACTCCTTTAAAAGTGACATTGTTTAAAAACAGTGGTCGGGGATCTGTCACTTAACACCTCTAAATGACAGATACTTCTCCGGGTTCTGCTGCTAAATAAACCAGGGCATCTGTCAATTAGCAGCTGTAGCACTAATGATGCTAAATGACAGATTCTCACTTCTGTTTGTAAAGAAAAAGACTGGAGATCCTGGGTGACATCTTTGACTCAATATGGACATGAGTGAAGATTGGGTCCATGGTTACATAGTTTATCAGGTTGAAAAAAAAAACACACGTACATCCAGTTCAACCACAAAAAAAATAAAATCATATCATACAATCCCATATACCCACAGTTGATCCAGAGGAAGGCGAGAAACCCCAGCAGAGCATGATCCAATTTGCTAAAGTAGGGGAAAAAATTCCTTCCTGATCCCCCGAGAGGCATTACCTATAAATGTTGATACCCAGTTATAGTATGTACATTTAGGAAATAATATAGCCCTTTCTTAAAGCAATCTACTGAGAACCACCTCTGCAGGGAGTCTATTCCACATTTTCACAGCTCTTACTGTGAAGAAACCTTTCCGTATTTGGAGATGAAATCTCTTCTCCTCTAGACGTAAAGAGTGCCCCCATTGTCCCCTTTGTTGACTGTAAAGTGAATAACTCAACACCAAGTTCCCTATATGGACCCCTTATATATTTGTACATGTTGATTATATCTCCCCTTAATCTCCTCTTATCAAGAGAGAATAAATTCAGTTCCTCTAATCTTTCCTCATAGCTGAGTTCCTCCATGCCTCTTATCAGTTTGGTTGCCCTTCTCTGCACTTTATCCAGTTCCCCGATATCCTTTTTGGGAACTGGTGCCCAAAACTGAACTGCATATTCCAGATGAGGTCTTACTAATGATTTGAACAGGGGCAAAATGATCTCTCTCTCTGGAGTCCATACCTCTCTTAATACAAGAAATGACTATAGGAAGGGTCCATGATGTCACCCATCAAAGTTGGCCAGGGATCTGTTATTTGTTATGGAAGTAGCATCATCATTTTGGCAGGTCAATGTGATTGACATGGATCTATATACCTGGACAACATGATTGACGTTGGATTAACATAGTGGGACATCATTGTTTGTTTATTTTTTCTTTTGTTTTAAATCTAATAAAGGAAATTTTTCAGGTGTAGGTATTTTTATTTTACATTTATTTTTAAAGAATGGCAAGGGCTACTATGTACCCGTAGTCTTTCACCTGCAAGAGGCATATATCTGGGGGAAAGGTACCCTCCTACTCTTGGAGGCATGTGGACTGGTTCAGGAAGGATTGTGGAGATAAAGTTCTCATCCCCAAATCCTGTCCCCTAAAAGGGAGGTCTGTGTGTGTGTGTGTGTGTGGGGAGGGTACTTTAGAATAATAGTACCAATTGTTTTCGTTTCAAATATTTTTATTGAAAAGTCAAGTAAGTCACATAGGGATAAGCAGAACAGTTTACATTGGTAACAGTAACAGATAATAATCAAATGAGCTGCTACTTAATTTTGCAAAAGCAGATATTCCAGACAAAGCTAAAGCATGCTCACGGACCCTTCGCATAAGTAGGCTGGCGGTCATAAAACATCCAAGAAGGGGGTCAAATAAAAGGAAACTAACGATTTCCAGAGGAGGAAAAACATTTATCAAACATTGCTGTAGTGGCAACTATTACCACGGGTAATGGCATAGAATAGAGTTCCGCTGGATACATTTTACACATATAGAAGAGAGAAAGAAAGGGGAAGAAAGAAAGAAACAAGGAGAGAGGGAAGAGGGAAAATAGGAGTAGAGACACAAAATGGGAAAGGAAGCGAAAAAAAAAAAAAAAGGGGGGGGTATGGTCAGAAGGCCCGGAGGAACCCCAGACCCCAAACTGACGCTTAGTATAGGCTAAGGGGCGATAAGACGAGTATCAAAGTCCTTCGGTAGAAAATGGTCCACCCAAGGTTGCCATGTTCTATTAAATAACGGGATTCTATCCAGCACAACTGCTTCTATCTTAGCATGTATCATCGCCTGTGTGATTCTATGTTTAGTTTCAATTATATTCAGGGATGGTGTCCTCCAGGCTCTCGCAATCGTTTGTTTAGCTGCAGTTGTTACTTGAAGGAAAAGTCGATTTTGGGCTTTATTAAGATCTTGGGGTAAACAGTTCAGCAAGGCTATTGCTGGGTCAGGAGTTATGGGGTATTGCAACAGTCTAGTCAGCAAATGGAAGACCGAGGACCAGAAATTTGTCACGATGGGACAAGTCCACCAAATGTGGAGATGGGTGCCCCGATCTTTACAACCTCTGAAACAATCGGGTGGATAGTTAGGTACAAATTTGGAGATTCTAGAGGGGACCAGATACCACCGCATCAGGACCTTATAATTCGCTTCAGACGCCACAACATTTTGTGAAGAATTTTTGGTATTGGTCCATATGTCGGTCCATGACTCTGCATTAAGGTTAAGTGACAAATCTGTGGCCCATGCGGTAGCATAAGGCGGGAGGTCCTCAGAGATATTGGAGAGGCAAGAATATAGACATGAGATAATGCCCGGGGCATGTGGATCAGAGGAGCATATGGATTCAAATTGGGACATGGAATTGAGATTAGAGTTAAAGTTAATATGTGCTCGGAAAAAGTGTACTATCTGCAGGTAGTGAAAACATTCTCCGGGGGGCAGGTGGGCCTGTGTCTGTAGGTCGGAAAATGTTGCAAGGGATCCTCTCGAGGAAAAGTCACAAACTCTGGTAAGGCGTGCTCGGGACCAGGCCGAGAAAGTGCCCAGCTCCGCGCAGGCCGGATAGAAATTCGGATGACCCATAAACGAGAGCAAGGGGAGATGTGGGGACAGTAGTTTAAAGGGAGTACGTACCTTGTGCCAAATTTTAAGGGAGTGACTCGTAACAGTACCGATTGTTTTAACTCAGTAAATGTTAAATAACCCACAACATGAAAAATAAACCTTTATTCGATAAAAAAATAAACACCAAATGTAAATCCAAAGTCACCCTTGTTAGTTCATGTGAATCACAACTCGCCATCATAACGACCCACTGCCTGACGATATTACCCACCACCACTCCCGTCACAAATGACAGATCCTCGTCAAACAAACATTAGCCAGGAGTTTAAATGGGTGAATTGACCAAATGTACATCCAAAGTTTTTTATGTTAATTCATGTGAATCACAAACCACCATTGCAACAACCCACTGCCTGACAATATTCAACCCACACCACTCCTATCACAAATGACAGATCGTTAGCCAGGAGTTTAAATGGGTGAACTGGCCAAATATGGGCAGTTTATTCACTGAACTGTGAACATGTTGGTTTTGGGTCAAACTCATATTCAATCTGATACTGAAACTCATCTCTACCTATAACATAATATATATATATATATATATATATATATATATATATATATAAATATACAGTATATAAAGCCATTTTCTTCTAGTTGATTAAAAAAGTTGATAATGTGCTTCAGCGTATTAGATCTGTAGATTTACACCACCGCCCACTCAGAAACAAGACATTACTGTGTGTGATGTATTGCAGAGTAGAACATACACAACCGCCCACAGAGAAGCATCAAGTCTGCGTACTTGCGGTGCTCTTCTCACATCGTGGAAAGACGTCAGCTGTTTACACAAGGTATCTTCCTGCAGCAATTGGTTTAATGAGCCATTGCATGTCTAATGTATATCAGTCATCATTTAGACAAAGCTACTTTAAATTACCCTTGTTTATCTACTATGCGATGCTTGGTTGCATGCATTTATCAAGGATGAAAATTGCTTACGTAATCCCATTTTACACAGTTTTTTTTTTTTTAAATATGTGACAATAATCACTGCAGAGGAGAGAAATCTCTGTGAAATAGTTATTATAAAGTGTTGAGTTATTGTTTTAAAGCAGCTATTGGGCAGGTTTTATAACCAAGCGATCCTTGTAGGAGTAGGCGGAGTGTGCGCTGATATATTTATTATGATAGAAGTCGTAGTAGCACACACGATTGTTTCTGATTTTAATGGAAAGTCACAAGTTTTGAGAATTTGTACTTCAGTTTTTTTTTTTTTTACTTTATCCCTCAAAGTGTCTGATACTTTAAAAGCCTTTACAAGTTATCAGCTTAACCATGAACAAGCTGACAAAGGGTCTGGAGGATATTAGTTATGAGGAAAGGTTGCGAGCACTGAACTTATTCTCTCTGGAGAAGAGATGCTTGAGAGGGGATATGATTTCAATATACAAATACCATACTGGTGACCCCACAATAGGGATAAAACTTTTTCGCAAAGGAAATTTAACAAGACTCATGGCCACTCATTAAAATTAAAAGAAAAGAGGTTTAACCTTAAACTATGTAGAGGATTCTTTACTGTAAGAGCGGCAAGGATGTGGAATTCCCTTCCACAGGTGGTGGTCTCAGCGGGGGGCATTTATAGTTTTCAAGAAACTATTAGATAAGCACCTGAACAACCACAACATACAGGGATATACAATGTAAAACTGACATATAATCACACACATAGGTTGGACTTGATGGACTTGTGTCTTTTTTCAACTCACCTACTATGTAACAATGGCCCTAAAATTATTGCTTCCATACCAATCTTCACAGCAACACCTCACATGTGTGGCGCTATTCCTGTTTACTTACACATGGGGGACCTGAGCTTACATCCACATGTATGTTTTGGGGGAGGAGAAGTGCTTTTAATTTATTTTTTATATATTTTTGTTTATTTTTTTTAGAATTCATTTTTTAACATTCTTAATTCCTTTTTCATTTAATGGGCTTTTAAAGCTTAAAGTCATTATAAAGGTTTAAGGTTTTTTACCTTCATGCATTTTATGCTTACTTACCTGAGCCCCATCCCAATCCAGCGTGCAAGAGAGGCTCTCTGGGGACTCTCCATCTTCATTGGCTGAAACAGCAGTGAGAGCCATCAGCAGTGAACCAATGAGGAGAGAGAGGGGACGGGACTGAGCCACAGCTCTGTCTGTGAATGGACATGCTGCTTATTCTGGGTGCAGGAGGGAGGTGCCAGGAGCACCAGCAGAGGACCAGAGAAGTGGAGGATCGGGGTCGCTCTGTGCAAAACCATTACACAGAGCAGGTAAGTGTGACATGTGTTTTTTTTTTTTTTAATTGCCTTTATTATCACAATAAAACACAAATTGTTTGCATTAAAATAATAAACATGTTATACTTACCTGTTCTGTGTAATGGTTTTCCCCCGATCCTCCTCTTTTCAGATCCCCCGCCAGCACTCCTGGCTCTCCACTCCACTGCAGTGTGCCACCATAAGAAGCCACTTCCTATGGGGGCACTCATGCATGCTCGATCTCGAGCTAACAGGTTTTAACTGACAGCAAGCTCTCAGCCAAGCCTGTGAGAGTGGGGAGAAGAGCTGCTGCAGATGTGCAGAGCGCTGGACTAAAATCCAGCTGAGGTGAATGTTTTTTTTGGGGGGGGGGGGGAGGGGGGGTTCAGAGGGAGCTGGTATTAAAAGGTATTTTACCTTAATGCAGATAATGCATTAAGGTAAAAAAAATACTTTTATCTTTACAACCACATTATCTTTATTGTTATCACAAGGGCTTTACAAGCACACTATGTGATAATTATAGAACAATTGGACATTATATTATCTTCTTTCATAGGCCAACATCCTAGAAAGATATGGAAGCAACGTTTCTCCCTTAAAGAGATGGGACTTTAAAGGCACAGAGATTTAAACAAGAATAGTATAAAAGTTATAAAGTTTCATTGTATCAAAATTAACATGAAGTAGAGACGTATATACAAGAAAATTACTGAAGTAAAAAGTATTGACTTGCAAAGAGTAAGGTACAAATCACCAGACTATATTAAACATGATATAACAGCAATATTGATAGATTTACATTAAAAAAAAATGCATTGACAATTCCAACGCGTTTCTGAGTAGTCTTGACTCCTTCCACATGGAAGGTCCTTTCAAATTACAAACATATTCCTCAAATTATACAGCGGCTGGCTACTTAAATGGCAGTGAATGGGACATTGGAAACAATACTCACAGGGCCTTGAATCCACAGCTCTACATTGGTCAGCACATAAAAACTGAGATCCTCTTTCATCACCTGTGTTTTTATGTGCTGATCAATGTAGAGCTGTGGATTCAAGGCACTATGAGTATTCTAGCCAATGTCCCATTCACTGCCATTTAGGCAACCAGCTGCTGTATAATTTGTGGAATATGTTTGTAATTTGCACTTTACTTTATAGATTATACTTACATTGATTGCAAAAAGGACTTTCCCTGAGGAAGGAGTCAAGACTATGCCGAAATGTGTTGGTATTGCCAATGAATTTTTATGTAAACCTATCAATATTGCTGTTATATCATGATTGATATGGTGAAGTAATTTGTAGCTTACTCTTTGCAAGACAGCTTTTTACTTCAGTAATTTTCTCACATATACCTCTCTACTTCACGTAAATTTTAATACAATTAAACTTTATAACTTTTATACTATTCTTGTTTAAATCTCTGTACCTTTAAAGTCATATCTCTTTAAGAGGGAAACATTGTTTCCATATGTGATAACTATGTGATAGCATGGGCAACTGACAGGTGCACTCTTTATGGAGAAATCAGAGTTCTATAATACCTGTAATGTCTCCCCTGCCCTCCAGTGCAGCTAATCAGGTACAGATCCTGCTTGATTAGCTGCATCCATGGCTACAGTATGAGGAATGACAGCTGTAAACAACGAAGTGATGTAATACACAATGTTTCCAGAATAATTAGTCTCAGGGGAGATCAGGAAATAGATGTTCCCCGATCACCTCCTGTTCTGAAAATTACCGCTATTTACCACGGTTCCAGGCTTCCGGTGGAACAGGAGAGTCTAGGAACCTCCATGGCCAGTGGCAGAGGGGATGGTGGGATTGAAGGTATGGCCCTTTTCACCACCCATATCACGTTTGATGAACAGACAATCATCGGTTAACCTCCCTGGCAGTATGATTATTTTGGATTTTAGGTGCTAAAAGCGGTACCATTATTTTGCATGAAAATTTGGCGTTTTATATTGTAGTCCTGTAATTCTTAGGAATAACTCTCTTAAATCTGTCCAAACCAGAGTCTAGCAGACATCCTGGGTATGATAAAGTTTGAAAAATGAAATCATAAATTATAATATAATAAATAACTACAAATAATTGTACCAAATAATAATATAACAATAATAAAAATTATTTAATAATGTAATCAAATCAAAAACACTGAAATTTGCTCAGTTGCAGAATTGTCACTGTCATTACTTTTCAGTATTTGATGACGGATCTCCCCACAAATCGCTATCGCTCAATTCTGCGAGTGATTACAATTTATTATCGCTGTTTTCTAGCTGGTCTAAAATCATTTTTGATGTAAAGGGACAGTTTTAGTTGCTATGGACAATCTCCAGTTTCCAGGCATAAAGAACAGTTTTTATAATATAAAACGGCATGCAGGACACTGGGCAGACCACTAGGGACAACGGGGATGTGAAATATTTACATACAGCAATGTAATCTGTAAGATTACATTATACTGTATGTATACTGTCTGTTTCACTTTTTGAATTTAGCGCCGATCTCCGTCCCCGTGCGTCGCAACGCTCGCAGGGTACGGAGATCGGCTCCGTGATAGATCGAGCGAGACACGGCTCGCTCGTACAGCGGGGAGACAACGCTGGATCCGAGGGAGAAGGTAAGTAAACCTCCTCCTGGATCCAGCGATGCAGTCCCGAGTCTGGCTCGGGGTTACCGCTCTTGGTATAAAAATTCCACCCCGAGCCAGACTCGGGAATACCGTCAGGGGGGTTAAAATAGATGGAGACTATTTATTGCAGTCTAAAAAATGCCTAAAATATGCCTCAAAAACACTTTATTTAGAGCAGGGGTCTCAAACTGGTGGCCCTCCAGCTGTTGTTAAACTACAAGTCCCATGAGGCTTTGCAAGGCTGACAGTTACAAGCATAACTCCCACAGGTAGAGGCATGCTGGGACTTGTAGTAGTTTGAGACCCCTGATTTAGAGGCATTCTCACTGAGACCAAAAACACCCAACTATGCTTCAAAAGTAGCTCATGTAGCTTTTGGAGGATTAGGCAGCTACAGGCATGTGCACATTTATTTATGAACGGCCACTATTTAATTATATGGGGTTTTGTTTGAGAGTTTTGGAGCCTCAAACTACAAACCGCCCAGGCATGAATGGCTCTTACTGCATTCCTGTCACCAAGCAAAGCTGAACTTTAAGCTTTAAAACTTTAAAGCTTGTTTTCACAGAGTCTTTTAGCGTCTGAATTCGTTTTATAGTGTTTTGTTAACTCTACTCTTTGAATAATTATCTGTAGTATTCAAATTCAGAAGTGTACCAGTTTGCAAAACAAACAGACACCATACTGCACAGATCACAAGCCTTCTGCTGGGGCCCTGAGCACTATTACCCTTACTTTCAAGGAACAACTGCCTGGCAAGAGATTGTACTTACTTGAGGCTGGGTTCACACATGTGTAGGCACAGGTTTGTGCCTGGGGTCTGGTGTGTGTCTGTTCACGGGTTCAGGTGCGATTCAGGTCCAAATTTTTGCCCGAATTCAAACCTGAACCAGACCCAAAGACGCACCGGCCCCTTTTTCAATCTGGACTGCGGCCGCCCGAACATGTTTGAACTGGCTCCATTGAGAGATGGTCACAATTGTCCGTGATGCAAATTCATTTTCATATATTAGTAGAAAATGTGATGCGCTAATCTCAAGACTTTCGATAATCGCAGTGAACCACTAATGTGCAATTATAAAAGGTGCAACCATGCATAAATAAATCAGAGGATACCTCTGTGCATATAATAAAGTGCTAACTAGTGCATAGACCATAAAGTGACTCAATGTGCAGAAAACGCAAATTTAACATATAGACCAAAATACAAATATAAGATGTGGAAACGTATTACAATGTGTATATAATGGAGCAAAAACAGGTATAAATAAAAAGGGAAAAAATTATAAAATATTAAATCCAAGTGACCAGCGTGATTGAAGATATAAATGTCCCATACACAATCCAATCAAATCGTGCAATTCGGTAAACACACTAAATTAAACGTGCAACGTGCTGGGCAGTCAATCCATCCGTGATGATCCGCGCAGATAGTGTAAATACTATGCAATTACCTCACTGCTGTGGGTACACAGCAAAATTAATAATGGACACCAAGATGCTTGCAGGGACGGCTGTATAACACAATCTTTAGGAGACTTCTCTAACTTCCTCATGGATGGTAGGTAAACTCAGGGGAATGGATTAGAGAGAACCGCCATGGTGTAGTAGTTTTTTAAAATGTATCAATTTTATTAAAAGATTAAGACTACTCACAAGTGAAGTAGAGATAGGCACATTTGACAGACAGCATAAAGCAAACCGGATATGGACGTCACTTCCGGGTTCCTACGCGTTACGTCGTGGAGACTTCAACTGGGATGTTTTCACAGGGTACAGGAAGTGACTTATAGGTGTACTGGGCGGGATTACGCCGCCTATTTCATTAGTATACCGCTGCGCCGCTGTATCAACCCAGTAATGCTAATGGGGGCGGGCCAATTCAAAATAGATGCACTAGGTAACCTCCCATCTAAAAGTATATAACATTAGTGGGCAGCAGCGCAAGGAGGGAGACAGATAAAGAGGCGGGAGGGACGGAACGAGCACTGTACTAGATTTAACTTACTAGGGAAATAGCCTAATGTTAAGTTATGTCAGCTGCAAATAGCGCCGTGTAATAAACTAGAGCGTGCTATCTATCACTCTGGTAGTATAAGGCGATAGAGCACGTCCGGCGGCCATTTTGTTGAAGTTAATTTCAAAGTATGTGTGTGGCCATATTTTCGGTGGTCTAACAACCTCTAAGGCAATAGTTTTGTTTCAATTATGACTGAAAACGAAGTTTTATAAAGAAGAGATTTGAGACCACACCAAACACAAAACCAAAATAAATACTATTATATCCTAATAGCTCAGGGAGGATAGTAGTTAATAGGGAAAATTATAAAAATATCCACCTTGTATCTATAAATACAAGTACAAGAAGGTATGCATAGACAGCTGTATTTATAAGACGGAGAACGATTTTTAAAATAAAATAAAATAATGTCCAAAAAAGGGGGTACTAGGCAAAATATATATACACAAAAGTGCATAATTTTATGGAAACACGGAAATGACGTACATATTCTGGATAATATCAAAACATAGCACATTGATTTAAAAACTTTAAGTAACTCTAAAATGCATAAAATCGCATACAGAATTTAGACCATAAATCTTAAAGCCATGGAAACTTGTTTTAAAAACACATGAGATTAAGATAAAAGTATATAAATGAGTCGCTTTAAAAGATATATAGATAGTAAAATTAAAAATAACAAAACAGAACCTAAAAGACCGTGGCACAAAATCGCATGTAAAAATATCATTGGGGGGCTAAAAATCGCTAATAAAGCAGTTCAAATCGAACTCTATATTCAATCCCCTGGGGGCAAAGGTATCAAGGGTATATATCCATTTGGACTCTATCTGACTCAGGGTCCTCACCTTGTGCCCTCCCCTCCAATGTTTGACATAGGGACAATGCCCCAGAATTTTAAATGCTTGGGGTCTCTATTATGACGAATAGCGAAATGTTTAGAAACATTATGTTTATCGTACCCCTTCTGTATATTTTGTATGTGCTCTTTAAGTCGAGTTTTTAAAGGCCTTTTTGTGCGGCCTACGTATTGTAAGCCGCAGCTGCACTCTAAGACATAAACAGCGCCTACTGTGTTGCAGCAAATAAAATCTTTAACCTTGTGGGTATTGCCGGTACTTGTCGCTAAAAATTCGAAGACTTTATTTGGTTTACTCGCTCTCGTGCACGCCAAGCACCTTTTGCAGGGGTAGAAACCTTTCCCTGTGAAAAACGTGAAGTTATTCACGGGAGGATCGGGTATATTTTTGACTAACATGTCTCTGAGGCTCGGGGCGCGTCTGTAAATAAACTTCGGTGTAGGGGGTAGAACTTCGTGTAAATCTTTGTCATTCAAGAGGATGTGCCAGTGTTTTTTGATTATTCTTTCTATGTTTTTATATTGGTTGTTATAATCCAAAATTATTGCTCCTTCTACACCTTTTTTATCTTTACGTTGTGTTTTCGTGTCTTTAAGGAGATATTGGCGGTCCATCTTTTCCACTTCTGATATTTTTTCTTGGATTACGCACTTATCGTAGCCTTTCTCCTGAAATCTCTGTCCCATGGACTCGGCTTGTTCAAGGAACACTTCTTTTTTGCTGCAATTTCTCCGTAGGCGCATAAATTGCCCTTTAGGGATATTGAAGAGCCAGTTTTGGTGATGGCAGCTTGTCAACGGGAGATAGCTATTTTTATCTACACTTTTAAAGTGTGTCTTGGTTTCTATTCTCCCGTCCCTTTGTGAAATTAGTAAATCCAAAAAGACTATTTCCTTCTCATCCGAATTCCAGGTCAGTATTATATTCAAATTATTCTCATTTAGTTTTT
Organism: Lithobates pipiens; assembly: GCF_037356315.1. Classification (NCBI taxonomy): domain Eukaryota; kingdom Metazoa; phylum Chordata; class Amphibia; order Anura; family Ranidae; genus Lithobates; species Lithobates pipiens. Next base: position 576,731,740 of record NW_027507748.1, read on the forward strand.
GTTGGAACAAATTAAGACTGGCACTACTCCCTTTCCAAAGTATTAAAATATCGTCAATATAATGCCTATATAACACTAGTTCTTTAGGTGGGTTTGAAAATACTGCGTTCTCTTCCCATCTAGCCATAAATAAACCGGCAACGCTTGGGGCAAATTTAGCCCCCATGGCAACGCCTGTGGTTTGGTGATAGAACGTCCGGTTAAACCAAAAATAATTGTTTTTTAGACAAAAGTCGAGACATTTGACTAGGTATTTTCGTTGAGAGCAAATGAGGTCAGAGTAATTTCTCAAACCCCACTTAACGGCCTCGCATGCTTCATGATGGGGGATTATGGTATAGAGAGAAGTTACGTCTGCCGTAACCAACATAAAAGGGCCATCATGTATAAACTCTTCTAAAATCTGCAAAACGTGCTTGGTATCGCGAAGATAAGCCTCCGAAGAGTCTCCAATGAGAAATAAACCCAATGTGGTTCAGAATCACTCCAAACAGTCCACACCCCAATATCCAGAGAGAAGGCCCCCGTATAATTCCCATACGCCAAAAAAGGGGTGGAAAAAACCTCACTGGAAAAAAGCTCATAATAAGAGGGTGAATCAGGATGACCAATGGCACCATCCCTCTTATGAACAGCCTCGAGCTCCCCACCATCCTCCTCAAATTAGGAACCCTGCTCCGTACTACGATCATAACCGAAGAGAGAGAGAGGATTGGGGACCAGCACAACCCTACTATCGACCCTATGATCATTATTCAGTCCCCACTTACAATCATTATGCACCATTAAGGGACTATCGAGAGGATGATAGGGAAGACCAGTATTATCAAACTTACTACCCCGATCCAAATACAAATAGGGCTTTTTTAGGAAGAGGCCCGGATCATCATCCTCCGAGGGTGAGGGATGTGCAGGGAGACAGAGAACTAAGTCCAAAAAGAAGAGAGGAAGAAGAGCAGGAGCGAGAACTCAAGCAAAAAAGAGAATAAAAGGAGAAGGAGTATTCAACTTGAGTGGTATCTCGTTAACAACGGAAGAATTGGCAGTACTGGACAAAGGCCTCACCTAAAAAGAATCTGAACAAATTCGAGACCTATGTAAACATTCAGAAGTACATAAGGGGCTTAAATATGAAAAAATATTTCTTGAGCAATCCTAGAACTACTCATGCCCCCCTATCTGATGACATCAAACATAGCACTTTTAAGAATAAATCTGTTTTTAACCCCCAAATAGGCAATAATAAATTTGTAGACGTCTTTAAGAAAATTGTTGTAGAAGATTTAAAAAACCTTGACACTAAGAAACATACAGAACCTAACTATATGAGATGTGGCATGAAACGCCTCAGTGAGCGGAAAGATATAGTGATCCGTCCAGCCGACAAAGGCGGAGGTATTGTGGTCTTGTCCAAAACGCAATACAACGACAATATGGCAAAATTGCTGAGTGACACTAAGACTTATACCATTTTACCAAAAAATCCCATTTTCAGAGGAAGAAAGGAGCTTGAGCTTGTAGTACACCTGGGTTTGAAAAAAGCAATTTTGAGTAAAAAAGAAGCTCAATACCTGATGCCAGAAGCAGCAAGAACACCAATTATCTATTATTTACCTAAAATCCATAAGGACAAGACCAACCCTCCACCCAGGCCCATAGTAAACGGGATAGACTCCCTTACTTCAAGGATGGGATCCTATATAGATAACTTTCTACAGCCGACAGTACAGAAGACGAAGGCTTATCTTCACGATACCAAGCACGTTTTGCAGATTTTAGAAGAGTTTATACATGATGGCCCTTTTATGTTGGTTACGGCAGACGTAACTTCTCTCTATACCATAATCCCCCATCATGAAGCATGCGAGGCCGTTAAGTGGGGTTTGAGAAATTACTCTGACCTCATTTGCTCTCAACGAAAATACCTAGTCAAATGTCTCGACTTTTGTCTAAAAAACAATTATTTTTGGTTTAACCGGACGTTCTATCACCAAACCACAGGCGTTGCCATGGGGGCTAAATTTGCCCCAAGCGTTGCCGGTTTATTTATGGCTAGATGGGAAGAGAACGCAGTATTTTCAAACCCACCTAAAGAACTAGTGTTATATAGGCGTTATATTGACGATATTTTAATACTTTGGAAAGGGAGTAGTGCCAGTCTTAATTTGTTCCAACAAAAACTAAATGAGAATAATTTGAATATAATACTGACCTGGAATTCGGATGAGAAGGAAATAGTCTTTTTGGATTTACTAATTTCACAAAGGGACGGGAGAATAGAAACCAAGACACACTTTAAAAGTGTAGATAAAAATAGCTATCTCCCGTTGACAAGCTGCCATCACCAAAACTGGCTCTTCAATATCCCTAAAGGGCAATTTATGCGCCTACGGAGAAATTGCAGCAAAAAAGAAGTGTTCCTTGAACAAGCCGAGTCCATGGGACAGAGATTTCAGGAGAAAGGCTACGATAAGTGCGTAATCCAAGAAAAAATATCAGAAGTGGAAAAGATGGACCGCCAATATCTCCTTAAAGACACGAAAACACAACGTAAAGATAAAAAAGGTGTAGAAGGAGCAATAATTTTGGATTATAACAACCAATATAAAAACATAGAAAGAATAATCAAAAAACACTGGCACATCCTCTTGAATGACAAAGATTTACACGAAGTTCTACCCCCTACACCGAAGTTTATTTACAGACGCGCCCTGAGCCTCAGAGACATGTTAGTCAAAAATATACCCGATCCTCCCGTGAATAACTTCACGTTTTTCACAGGGAAAGGTTTCTACCCCTGCAAAAGGTGCTTGGCGTGCACGAGAGCGAGTAAACCAAATAAAGTCTTCGAATTTTTAGCGACAAGTACCGGCAATACCCACAAGGTTAAAGATTTTATTTGCTGCAACACAGTAGGCGCTGTTTATGTCTTAGAGTGCAGCTGCGGCTTACAATACGTAGGCCGCACAAAAAGGCCTTTAAAAACTCGACTTAAAGAGCACATACAAAATATACAGAAGGGGTACGATAAACATAATGTTTCTAAACATTTCGCTATTTGTCATAATAGAGACCCCAAGCATTTAAAATTCTGGGGCATTGTCCCCTATGTCAAACATTGGAGGGGAGGGCACAAGGTGAGGACCCTGAGTCAGATAGAGTCCAAATGGATATATACCCTTGATACCTTTGCCCCCAGGGGATTGAATATAGAGTTCGATTTGAACTGCTTTATTAGCGATTTTTAGCCCCCCAATGATATTTTTACATGCGATTTTGTGCCACGGTCTTTTAGGTTCTGTTTTGTTATTTTTAATTTTACTATCTATATATCTTTTAAAGCGACTCATTTATATACTTTTATCTTAATCTCATGTGTTTTTAAAACAAGTTTCCATGGCTTTAAGATTTATGGTCTAAATTCTGTATGCGATTTTATGCATTTTAGAGTTACTTAAAGTTTTTAAATCAATGTGCTATGTTTTGATATTATCCAGAATATGTACGTCATTTCCGTGTTTCCATAAAATTATGCACTTTTGTGTATATATATTTTGCCTAGTACCCCCTTTTTTGGACATTATTTTATTTTATTTTAAAAATCGTTCTCCGTCTTATAAATACAGCTGTCTATGCATACCTTCTTGTACTTGTATTTATAGATACAAGGTGGATATTTTTATAATTTTCCCTATTAACTACTATCCTCCCTGAGCTATTAGGATATAATAGTATTTATTTTGGTTTTGTGTTTGGTGTGGTCTCAAATCTCTTCTTTATAAAACTTCGTTTTCAGTCATAATTGAAACAAAACTATTGCCTTAGAGGTTGTTAGACCACCGAAAATATGGCCACACACATACTTTGAAATTAACTTCAACAAAATGGCCGCCGGACGTGCTCTATCGCCTTATACTACCAGAGTGATAGATAGCACGCTCTAGTTTATTACACGGCGCTATTTGCAGCTGACATAACTTAACATTAGGCTATTTCCCTAGTAAGTTAAATCTAGTACAGTGCTCGTTCCGTCCCTCCCGCCTCTTTATCTGTCTCCCTCCTTGCGCTGCTGCCCACTAATGTTATATACTTTTAGATGGGAGGTTACCTAGTGCATCTATTTTGAATTGGCCCGCCCCCATTAGCATTACTGGGTTGATACAGCGGCGCAGCGGTATACTAATGAAATAGGCGGCGTAATCCCGCCCAGTACACCTATAAGTCACTTCCTGTACCCTGTGAAAACATCCCAGTTGAAGTCTCCACGACGTAACGCGTAGGAACCCGGAAGTGACGTCCATATCCGGTTTGCTTTATGCTGTCTGTCAAATGTGCCTATCTCTACTTCACTTGTGAGTAGTCTTAATCTTTTAATAAAATTGATACATTTTAAAAAACTACTACACCATGGCGGTTCTCTCTAATCCATTCCCCTGAGTTTACCTACCATCCATGAGGAAGTTAGAGAAGTCTCCTAAAGATTGTGTTATACAGCCGTCCCTGCAAGCATCTTGGTGTCCATTATTAATTTTGCTGTGTACCCACAGCAGTGAGGTAATTGCATAGTATTTACACTATCTGCACGGATCATCACGGATGGATTGACTGCCCAGCACGTTGCACGTTTAATTTAGTGTGTTTACCGAATTGCACGATTTGATTGGATTGTGTATGGGACATTTATATCTTCAATCATGCTGGTCACTTGGATTTAATATTTTATAATTTTTTCCCTTTTTATTTATACCCGTTTTTGCTCCATTATATACACATTGTAATACGTTTCCACATCTTATATTTGTATTTTGGTCTATATGTTAAATTTGCGTTTTCTGCACATTGAGTCACTTTATGGTCTATGCACTAGTTAGCACTTTATTATATGCACAGAGTTATCCTCTGATTTATTTATGCATGGTTGCACCTTTTATAATTGCACATTAGTGGTTCACTGCGATTATCGAAAGTCTTGAGATTAGCGCATCACATTTTTTTCTACTTATTTATTTCCCATTAGTGAGAGACAACTCACCTAGTGACTGCTGCTTTTTTCTTTTCATTAGCTACTTTTGCTTTGTCTTACTTTTTCCATAGAGCGCAGAAGTTTTTAGATATACACATTTTCATATATTCATTTCATTCAGATTAATCTTGGTAAACATTTTTGACTGACATCTATGGAAGTGAAATTAAATACGGTATATTATTGAAGTATGACAGCGATTTATTCTCAAATCCGCATCCAATTCTCATATGTGTGAACCCAGCCTTACTAAGTGCAATCGTACATATTTACATACACTGACAAGGAATACAGGGCTCAATTCACTAACTTTTATTGTATGCAATATCTGTGCTTTATACAAAGTAGCATGTGAGATATGTAAAGTACCAATTTACTACAGTTTAAGTGTCGCAGTTGTGTTAAATATCGCAAATGTGCTAATTGCCTGTGGTAAATATAGCAAACAAATGTGATGTTACATTAAAGTAAATTCACAAAAAAAAAATTAAAGTTGGAACATTCAGTAACAGTATTCCTACTACTAGTGGCAGCTCCAGCTTAGGGACGATGGATAGTGACTTATTTTATGGTACAATTTTTCTTTAAGGTACAAAATCTGTAGGCTTTAGTACAGCATACGGTCAAGGCTCAGAAGGTAAAACTCAGAGGTAGGAATACCATTATACAACAACAATATAATCAACAGCAGATATGAACGTTTTCTTTTTAGCACAGAGCAATACCCGTGATGGCTAGGATCAGATTGAGAAGTGCAATATAGAGAGGGTTAAGACTGGAAGCAGGCAATGGGTTTCATGTGGTTCAGAGGAGGTGGGTAAGCCATCGATGCCAGGTATGATAAAAAATAAGGATAGGAATTGATGGATATTGACTTCTTTTATCCTGTGCGCTCCTACTATCTGGTTTTCTTCTCAAGCGTATGGTGGCAGTTGCAGTGATTGTCAGAGCCTGGTCACCATATTGGAAGGTTACTGTGTATTTCTTTTTTTTTTCTTTTTCTTGGTGGAAGTTATAGCCTCACTCCTAGTGCTGGAATTTTCTTTGAGAACTGGTATATAAGTATTTGCCCTTTAAGGCTATAAAGGTTTATTAAGCCATCATATTCACCCTCTGTTCGCTGTCATGTTGTAGACTGGCAGACACATGCATAAATGCAGCATTTAAATAAATGGCAAAAATTAAAATAGCTCATTAATATAACATAGAATTAATCAGTACATTTCAAGCTAATTACTTGTTTGTTCTTTTTTTTCCCCATAGAATAATGACCTTGAATGTTCTAGCTTTAGTTCAATATCTTGTAAACTGCTCTTTGTATTGTTTTTTTGAAAAATCACCAAAGAATATTTTCATTTAAATAAAAAGTATATCAAAATAGTCGCTTGTAATTATGTCACTATCTAAACGTTAATTAACATTCTTCATTTTAATATATTAATTCCATTCGGATTAATGTTGTTAAACATTTTTGACTGACATCTATTGAAGTGAAATTAAATACTGTATAGTATTGAAGTATTGCATAGATTTATTCTCATTAGCTAATACTTTGTTGCTCTGCAGTTTACTAACAGGGAGGTTGTACAATTAATGCCGTGTACACACGGCCAGACTTTTTGACAGCAAAGGTCCGACGGAACAAATCAGTCGGACAATTTGACCATGTGTGGGCTTCACCGGATCTTTGCTGTGGAAAAATCAGATGGACTTCAGATTTAGAACATGCTTCAAATCTTTCCAATGGACTCTAGTCCAGTCGAAAAATCAGTTTGTCTGTATGCTAGTCCGACGGACGAAAACCGTCGCTAGGGCAGTTATTGGCTACTGGCTATGAACTTCCTTATTCTAGTCTGGTCGTGCGCCATCACGTTCAAATCCGTTGGACTTTGGTGTGATTGTGTGTGGCCAAGTCCGTTCATTCAGAAAGTCTGACGGAAGTCCGCTAAAAGACAATCGGACCTAGTTTGCCAGAAAGTCCGGCAGTGTGTACACGGCATTAGTCCATTTATTTTTGAAATTTTGTAGGGTTCAAATATATGCGAATTGTGTAAATTTTTAACTGCATCCAATTCGCATAACATGTGAGTGTGACCAGATTTCAAAAGCCGATTCACACACGTCCGGGGCGGCTGCGGTGCAGTTTTGAAAAGGGTCCTGTACATTTTTGGGTCTGGCTCAGGTGCGAATTCAGGGAGAAATTTGCATCTGAATTACACCAGATTCAAACACTGCATTATGCATTCTACTACCATGCATGTAGTGCACTGTGCATGCACTTTTTGTGCATTGGCCAGCACATTCAAATGATTGGGCTGCCCTTCAGAAAGGCAAGGTAAAGCATAACATAACATAACAAGCATTAATTACATTGATCAGAAATCAAGTATAATTTAGCAATTTGGTGTAAGGTAAAAAGCCTCTTAAATAACAGCTCATTTTAAAAATGTTGTTCATGACTATACATAATAATAGGAAGTGATAAAAAAAATCTCATTGTTATGGATCAGAATCAGGAACATGATTAGCATGCTTGTGATTTGGCAGAGTAATTGATTTTTCTTCATCTCATGTTGTGCCGATGTCTCAGAATTACTGCAGAGTTTGTAGAGAACGGTAGTACAGTGTTTATTAGCAGATTTTAGATTCTACCAAAGTCTGCATTGCACACCTCCCTCCATATTTATGGGTACTTTGGGCTCCTTCTATATTACAAAAACGTACCAATAGATTATGTGTAAATTCCCCCTAAATCACGCATTAGTGCTTTTGTGCTTAAAACAGAAAAAGAAGAAGAATTTTATGATCAAATGTACTTATTCCCCAAGCAGATCTCTATTTTGCAGACTGGCAAGTTCCCACTATGGAGTTGCACCTCTTAAAGGCACGCTTAGATTTCTGTTGCTGTAAGCAGCTAACTGTATTTTATTGCCATGACATAAAATTCAGGATATGAGTAAAGTAAATTTTATTGATTCCACGGGTTCTGTTTTTGCAGTCTTTATCCTTTATCTGTTTTGTGTCCATCCACAAGATACCTATTGCAGTGAAAACAGTTTCAGCAATCACATTGCTACGTGGAAAAGCTAGAATGGCCTGCACGGTTTTCAGTCAATGAGATAGCTTGGTGTTCTATATACTGTATATTCAAGCAGTATTAAACACAAAAACATTTTTTTAATATACTGCTGTTTGCCAATCCTTAAATGTGGTTGCTGTATTAGTTTTTTCTTTTGGATTTTGTTTTCCTTTATTTTCACCTGGTTTCACCTGTCCAGCAACACACTCATGCCGCATACACACGATCAGAATTTCGGCCAGCAAAAGACAGATGAGAGCTTTTCATTGGAAAATGCGATCGTGTGTGTATGCTCCATCGGAATTTAGCTGGCCGAATTCCCGCCAGCAAAAATTTGATAACATGTTCTCAATTTTACCAATGGAAGCACTTTCTACTGGAAATTCTGATCATGTGTATGTAATTCTGATGCGCAAAAACTCACGCATGTTCAGATTCAACTACAAGATGGAAGCGATTGGCTACTATGTATTGAACTTCCTTTTTCTAGTCCCGCTGTACGGGTTGTACGTCACCGGATTCTTGGTGGTCGGAATTTGTTGTGACCATGTGTAGGCAAGACAGTTTGAGTGGAATTCCGTCGGAATTCCGACTGTGTGTACGCGGCATTAGGGGTTGATTTACTAAAGGCAAATAGACTGTGCACTCTGCAAGTGCAGTTACTCCATAGTTTAGTAAATGAGGTGAATACCCAATCACATTCAAGGGAAATGAAAAAACAACATTTTTGCTTGTACATGATTGGATGATGGAAGAGCTCCCCCTTTCCATTCACTAAGCTCTGGGACAACTGCCTTTGCAAAGTGCATAGTCTTTTTGCCTTTAGTAAATCAATCCCTTTCTGTCTTACGGTGGCTCCGGTGGAGCTCCTAGAGGAGCAATGGAGTCACTCTTGGACAGCAGCACTGTCTATAGAGGGTAGCGTAGGCAGGGGCGGACTGACCATTGGGGCACTCGGGCACGGCCCGAGGGCCCCATGCCACTAGGGGGCCCCATGAGGGTTGCCAGCCTTAGTAAAACCAGGGACAGTATGTAAAAATCTGTGTTTTTTTAAAAATACCAAGATTATAGCTGCCTCTCCAGTACCTTTTCAGTGTGTGTATGTGTATTCTCTGTGTATACTGTGTGTCTGTGTATACTGTATGTGTGTGTATACTGTGTGGCCCCATAATCTCCTATTGCCCGGGGGCCCCATGAGTTGTCAGTCCGCCCCTGAGCGTAGGACACACTAGTAGATTTAGATGGAATTTACATAAGCGACCAAGCAAATAACGTCTAACTTCATCTAACACATTTTAACCAGTTACAGAGTTCTTGTTTTTCTTTTGGGATTTAGGTTTTACCCCTATGGATAAAAGTTGACTATTGTAAGCACTCCTGTCAGAGTTAAATCATTTATCTCGACCCCCTAATTGTCACTTTTGCTGCACACCTTGGTCTGTTAAAGTGGAACTAAAGTCTGCAATAATTACCTTTGCTTCAACAATACAATACCCACATGGTCCCTCGCATTTCCTCCCTGGCTTCTTCTAGGTGCTAGTCATTGCATGTCTCTTCTCCAATAAAAAGCCTGCCTGCTCGCGGTTATTTCATTTTAGATTTAAGTTCCAGTTGAAAAGTAACAGCAGGATCACCAGATTTAAAAAAATTACAAGGTGACTAAAAAAAACAAAAACAAATACTTATTTTATTAATGTTAGAGACAGACTGCATCATATTTGACTTTTTTCATTTTGCCTTTGGGACAATTTAAGGTACTAGAACAGGAAAGGTCACAAATGCTGCTGCCATTGCTGTTTTGTATACAAATAAAACAATCTGACATGCAAGTGTTTGAAAGGGGACATGATGTCAAACCAGGACCATTTATCCTAGTGTAACAAAGCTTTGTCAAAATAACCTAAAATGGTTTTGCAAATCTTTGTTGACTTTGTAGCAAACATTCTTGTCTTGTTCAGCTGGTTTTGAAGGTCCAGAATAAAGTTCTGGAATAATCAGTAAATTGCTGAATGTTTATGTAAATCCAATCTCTAAAATCACATCTAAGCTATAATAAATAAGCTTTAAAGCTCACCCTCATTTACAATGAAGGGAAATGCTATCCATGCACCATGCAGTTGCCATGGTGCTGCACATTTAATCAGTTATGACACCAGTCCTTGGGTTCGGTTGAAGGCACAAGCAACTGTAGCGGTTATAGTTCACAGCATACCTTTTTTGGGAAACAGTTCGATCGATAGATGTAGTGCTGCTTTAACATTAACATGTTATTGTAATTTCAAAAGCTGTTTTCAGTTTATTTATATCTGCAGCTTTCATTCAAATTGTATCTTTTTATCTTGGAAATAAGGAGGGAAAATACTGCGCTAAACCCAAAATAAATCAAATGTGTGTAACAAAAGCAGCTAACACTCAAACAAAGTTCAAAGTAATGTGCAAAGATAATGTGTAGCGCTAAATATTGTGACCTGGTAAAGGAAACATCTATACATGTGATAGTGTAAATATCAAAAACTAAAACGAATACCAAGAGGATTAGTACTCGTGAAAATATACATGTGAAAACAATCAATAGACAACAATGAAATCAAATGAATCTGTGAAACGGATTGTTTGATCACAGTCTAAAATAGCCGAGTCCATGAGAAATGGAAATGGAGACATGTTAATCCCGCATTCCCAAATGGGCTGGGATGTATGATCCTGGTAAACCAGATGGTATGCCTATGGATACTTGTACAAGTTCACATGAAAGAGTTGAGGTACCCTTGCCTAAGATGGTGGACCCAAATACCATATGGTAAGAGTCAAAAAGGCTTGAATATCCTCCATTCTAGGAGATGTCACGCTGGATGCAATGAAGGATATATGGCTCCAAGTTGTGTACAGGCATACCCCACTTTTAAGTACACAATGAGGTTTATTTACTAAAGCTGGAATGTGCAAAATCAGGCTCACTTCTGCATAGAAACCAATGAGCTTCCAGGTTTTATTACCAAAGCTTAACTGAACAAGCTGGGATTAGAAGCTCATTGGTTTCTATGCAGAAGTGAGCCTGCTTTTGCACTTTCCAGCTTTAGTAAATAAACCCCATTGTGCACTTAAAAGTGGGGTATGCCTGTAAGTGACAGGCGACGGATGCCCCGCAGCCAGATGGGTCCAGGACAATCCAGGAAGTAGAGGTACGTGAGTGATCAGCAAAACCCAAAAATAGAAGAAAAAATAGAAGAGGGCTCCATATGGTGCAGGTTAACCAGGGATGGTTTATTCAAATATAAAAAAATCTTACAATGATATGCAAGATAGAAAATATAAAGGTGATCACAAAAATTGATAAAAAAACATCTAAAAGCAATGTGGGGGATATAGAAATGCTGGCCCAACATGTTTCAACAACAAAAGGTCTTCAACTGGGGCATCATCTTGTCTCCTCACATTGCTATTCAATTTTTAAACTAACAGTAAAACATGAGGAAGTGGGACCGCCCCCATCATGGCGGAAACGGAAATTATGTGGACGGCAAGCATCTCAAGCCTCTAATATCGATCCACAGATGCATATCATAAATATATATACGCTTTTATTATCATTAACCCAACAGGGCTGACAATGGAATAAGAAATCCATGTGGAGATACATACAGAACTAAAACAGGCTGAATGGCAGATAAAAAATTCTGGTGTTGTATTCCAAGCCTCATAGTGAGTGAAACAGTGAAGTCATCCAATCCCTTCCATCGTCGGCTCAGATCATTTGATATCTGCTCAGCTGGTTCATAGAGTGTATCACAGTGCAACACCCAGAAGCTACACATTATTTTGCACATATCTTTTTATCCTGCCATGAAGGTCCTTCCTGTTTCAAACCTTATAGCAGTGTGCGGAAAGAGCAATAGACTTAGGGGTTGATTTACTAAAACTGGAGAAAGCAAAAACAGCTGCATCTCTGCATATCAACCAATCAGCCTCCAGTTTTGTTTTTTGTTGAAGCTCATTTGAACAAGCTGAAGTTAGAAGCCGATTGGGTACCGTGTACAGCTGCACTAGATATTGCCTTCTCTAGTTGTAAAAAGTTACATATGTCTCCAATGACGGTTGTCCTCTCTTGGTAGCACAACTGTCCCCTTTGTAGAAGCCCCACTGTACATCAGGGTTATGGTGGGGTGTTAAGCACTGAAACTTCTTCCTATGTTGAGAAGTATCAGTGAATGATGGCTAGTGTGTACATTACACTGTCTTTCTTTCCTGTGCTTTCCTGAAGGAGTAGACGTGCACACATTTCTGGATAGTTGAGAAAATGTCTTATAGGCTATGCTCAAACTGTCCAACTTTGCTCATGTCATGACATCGTAATGCTATTTATGGTTGAACGCTGTATGTTTTGTGCAACCTGTATATTCTTTAAACAAATAAAAAGTTACTAAAAAAAGTTACAAATAAAAAGAAATAAAGGTAATTCAAAAAAACTCAACCTAGCTGTGATTGTGTCTCCTATACACTGAGGTACCCCTGGCTATCCCAAGCTATTTGTTGATGACCTTAAGGCAGTGTTTCTCAATTACAGTCCTCAAGGCGCCCCGACAGGTTATGTTTTCAGGATTTTCCAGGATGGAACGGCTGTGGTAATTACTAAGGCAGTGAAATTGATCAAATCACCTGTGCAAAATAATGGAAAACATGAAAACATAACCTGTTGGGGCACCTTGAGGACTGGAGTTGAGAAACACTGCTTTAAGGCATGTAATGCATTATTCAATAATCCCAACATAAGGCTATCGCTGTTTAGAGCACATACACCCGATCACATGATCACATGCAGCCTTGTTAGAGACTACTCACATACATTGCGCGGGCATGGTACTCTGTGGTCACTATCAGGAAGTTGTTGCAGAGAAACAATGATATGCAGCCAACACTCCAGCATGTGCATGCCGACAGGAATGGCTGAAAAAGCCTTGGGGGTGAATAACAGAATGAGATGAAAAAACAGAATTAGGAGGTTTTGTAATGGAGAAAAAATGGCAATTGCTGATGATAGGCAGTGCTTTAGGACACTGGTCATCAATTTCTGTCCTCAGGGCCCACTAACAGGCCAGGTTTGCAAGATAACTGAAATACATCACAGGTGATATCACTTGCTGCTCAGTGATTGCAGTATTCTAGTCTGCATCTCCCCAAGGTAATACATAAAACTTGGCCTGTTAGTGGGCCCTGAGGACAGGGTTGATGACCACTGCTTTAGGACACTAGATGTTCTGCAGGGTTTATTTTAGGTATATGGGAAAAAGCAACAAATAAAATTAAATACTGTTAAAATGTTGTTTTTCTGCAGATCATCTTATTGAAGTCCTAGATCAAAGTGGCAGTCTTCTTCCCTATACTGCAGGAAAAAAAATGCTATCTTTCAATTTTACAGAGCATTTTTTCCTTTGAATGTATTACATTGGGAGGCATTGGGAGTCTAATAGGTCACTGATGTTTTCAAAAAGTGAACCTGTAACCTGCCCATGCTCACACAGGGCAGTGTCTCTCAACCAAAGGTGTGCGCACAGGGTGTACCGGGTGTGCCTAGGCAAATCCTAATTCGGTGGATCGATCTCTATTTTTCCCCTTCAAACAGCTGAAAGTAGGCATTCAGCTGTTACAGGAGGAAAATATAGGGTATTGGTAACAGCCCCTTATGTCATTCTTTTTTCTGCTGCCCGGCTCCCTCCCCCCACAGCTCTGCCATCTTCCCCTCCTCTCCTCTTCCGCCAACTGCTGTGAGGGAATCTTTTCAGGATGGAGAGTGGGGAAGGGGCCAGCAAATATATCATTTTCTGGGCCCCTTCCTTCCTAAATGAACACAGTGAGTGATCAGTAATACCATTCACTGTCTTAATTTATAACTGAAGCATAGTCAACTGTGTTGTTGTGCGAATGAATAGGAAGCCGCTCAGCACAGAACACTTCTCATTCATTCACTGTCCAGTGCAGCACGTGTGTTTGTGCTTTGGGGTGTACACCCTAATTCAATAGACTGTGCACACCTATGCTCTCAGCCTTTTTCCAGTCAAGGCACCCTTTAAAATTCTGCACAATCTGGAGGTACCCTATTCTAAAATATATAAAACTAAACTAAAAGTTTTACACAGTGTAGCAACATAAACACACGTAGGACAACTAACATTAGTGTCAATTTATTCTTTCAAAGCAAATACACTTTTGCACACTGGCAATGACTAGTATTCCAATGTTTCTCTTCTCCCTCAGTTTCTCTCACTCAGCTGATATGACCCCAGTGTTGACAGAGAGGGACAAGGGAGGGACAAGGGAGGGACAAACAAGGATGCTGTGCAGTTGCCCAATATCTATCTTATTAACTGATGATGTCATTAGTTGCTAGGACGCTGACTACAGTGTGTAACTAAAAGGCATGCTCACACATAGAGCTCACACAAGATCGGATTTTCCAACAACATAATCCGATCGGAGCGTTTCTGTTGGAATTTCCGACCGTGTGTACAGGGCATAAGTCTGTAGGGTTCAATATTGAGTTGGCCTACCCTTTGCAGCTATAACAGCTTCAACTCTTCTGGAAAGGCTTTCCACAAGGTTTAGGAGTGTGTCTATGGGAATGTTTGACCATTCTTCCAGAAGCGCATTTGTGAGGTCAGGCACTGATGTGGACGGGAAGGCCTGGCTCACAGTCCCCACTTTAATTCATCCCAAAGGTGTTCTATCGGGTTGAATTCAGAACTCTATGCAGGCCAGTCCAGTTCTTCCACTCAAAACTTTCTCATCCATGTCTTTATGGACCTTGCTTTGTGCATTGTCATGTTGGAATAGGAAGGGCCCATCCCCAAACTGTTCCCACAAAGTTGGGAACATGAAATTCTTCATAATGCTTTGGTATGCTGACACCATAAGAGTTAGTTTCACTGGAACTAAGGGGACAAGCCCAACCCCTGAAAAATAACCCCACAGCATAATCACCCCTCCACCAAATGATTTGGACCAGTGCAAAAAGCAAGCATCCCAAGCAATGGACAATTTCATGCTCTCAAATTTGTAGGAACAGTTTGGGGATGGCCCCTTCCTGTTCCAACATGACTGTGCACTAATGTACATGGCAAGAAAAAGTCTAAATTTTCCAAAGGAAAAATTTTAGTGGCGACAAACAGGATATAAAACTCAAATCTTGGTAAAAAATAAAATATAGGATTGGGTCGAGAAAATAGATACTAAACCTGTCAAAATCCAAAATTGCCATTGTACCTAAAATTTTTGATAAGCGATACTTTAAAAGCTCTTACAGGTTATCAATTTAGAGTTAACCATAAAACCGTAAAGAAAAGGAAGAGCAAGTTTGGGGTGGATGAACTTGACTGGCCTGCACAAGTCCTGAATTCAACCTGATAGAATACCTTTGGGATGAATTAGAGCAGAGACTGCGAGCCAGCTCTTCTCATCCAACATTAGTGCCTTGCCCTTACAAATGCTCTCCTGGAAGAATGGTCAAACATTCCCATAGACACATAAACCTTGTGGACAGCCTTCCCAGAAGAATTGAAGCAGTTATAGCTGCAAAGGGTGAGCCAACTCAATATTGAACCCTACAGACTTATGCCCTGTACACACGGTCGGAAATTCCAACAGAAACGCTCCGATCGGATTATGTTGTTGGAAAATCCGATCTTGTGTGAGCTCTATCGGACTTTTTCCGTCGGAAATTCAGACAGAAAAAGTTTGAGAGCTGGATCTAAAATTTTCCAACAAAAATCCGATCTGACTTTTTCTGATCGTTTGTAGAGAATTCCGATGGACAAAGTGCCACGCATGCTCAGAATAAATTACGAACGAAAGCTATTGGCTACTGGCTTCTACGTAGTCCCGTCATACGCAACGAACGTCACCTTGTTCCGAACGATTGGATTTTCCGACAACTTTGTCCGACCGTGTGTATGCAACACAAGTTTCGGCCAAAATCCGTCGGAGAAAATCCGACGGATTTTGTGGTCGGAATGTCCGACCGTGTGTACAGGGCAGACTGGGATTCCATTAAGTTTATTGTGCAAATAAAGGCAGGCATCCCCAAGTTCCTGTGAATGTACAATATATATCTAAAATACCTGCATATATATATAGTTACATCATCTGGTTGAAAAAAGACACAAGTGCATCTAGTTCAACCAATAAAAGGGAAGAAAAAAACAATCCTATATACATAATCCTTTACCTACAGTTGATCAAGAGGAAGGCAAAAAAAAAAACAATAAAGCATGATCCAATTTGCTTCAGCGGGGAAAAATTCCTACCTGATCCCCCAGGAGGCAATGGTATATTCCCTGGAACTTTACCTATAAATATTTGTATCCAGTTATATTATGTGCATTTAAGAAAGAATCCAGGCATTTTTTAAAGCAATCAACTGAGCTGGACAGAACCAGCTCTTGAGGGAGTCTATTCCACATTTTTACAGCTCTTACTGCAAAGAAGCCTTTCCGTTTTTTTTAAAGAGTGCCCCTTAGTCCTCTGAGATATATATATATATATATATATATATATATATATATATATATATATATATATATATATATATATATATATAATGTGTGTATGTATATGTGTATGTATATATATTCAATTTATTTAGTGATCACCAAACCAATGAACAAGTCGCTATTGTGCTAATTTTCACCTTTGTCAAGCCAGTTTAAATTTATTGGAATATTACACTAAGCCCTTGTACACACGGTCGGACATTCCGACGGAAAATGTCCGATCGGACCGTGTTGTCGGATAATCCGACCGTGTGTGGGCTACATCGGACTTTTTCCGTTGGAATGTCCGACCAACAAAGTTGAGAGCTGGATATAAAATTTTCCGACAACATGATCCGATCGGACTTTGATGGTTCGGACAAAGTGCCACGCATGCTCAGATCAAATTACGAGACCAAAGCTATTGGCTACTAGCGTCAACGTAGTCCCGTCGCAACGAACGAACGTCATCACGTTATGAATGATTGGATTTTCTGACAACTTTGTCCGACCGTGTGTATGCAACATCAGTTTCGAACAAAATCCGTCGGAAAAAACAAAATTATATAACAAATTATCAAATTATACAACCTTTGTTTTTCACAATGGAACATCAAAAGAGGAATAAAGCTCTCCTTAAAAAAAAAAAAAAAAAGCATGCGTCCCATTCTGCTACGTTAAACAAAATCACATTAATGACATATTTTAATCAGCAGCATTTAATTTAATGATTTTATTTTGTATGTAAATATATATAAATGTGTATGTAGCTATATGGGATTGTGCACGTTACATAAGCACTGTGTGTGAGAAAAATCACCGGAAGATGCATTTTTTTCTGATCTTTTAAATGTATATTCCCAATAACAACCAAAAAAAAATTATATGCATCCAAATCTTCTTCTAAATTAAAACCTTCTCTGTCCCTCAAAAAATGATGTGTAATTTATTAGGGTAGACTACAAGCAACATAATGTGCGGACCCGAGACTTTGCCAGAAAACAAAAACAAAAAAACCCCTGGATCTCGAGGGTATTTAGGGAGAAAAAGGCCTACATACTTAAGCGGTTAAGGGGGAGACGGATCCAGATCCAAGACCTGGGGCACCTGACAGGGGACTAGCTGTATATAGCTTCGGTGTCTGCAAATTCTACCAGAGAAGTGTAGTACAAGTTTAACCATTTTCATGTAGTTTAGCTCTCAGCATGCATGCCTCCTTTATTATGCAGCTTTGACATATTTGCGGTAGGCAAAGAATCATTTAACATTTAGGTCAACTATATTCTTAAATAATTAACAATCGACTTCTTAGTTAAACATGTTTGAATATAGTGACATCTAGTGGTAATTTAAGAAACTAGTGAGTAGTGATCACACGCCGTACATACATTGTTTGCCTGTGATCATACATGAAGTTTTTTGGGCCTTGTTGTTACCTTTGTCTGACCATTACTCTTCCTTTTCAGAACTGCAGCTATTAGCCGATCATCACTTTTGTAAACAAGGCTCGGAAGATGAAAGTACCCCACAGAGCCAGAACAGCGTGGATAACAGGCCCAACTTGGGATGTTGTTGCCATGGTAACACAGCTCCGATTCACGCGTCTCAGCAGATGAGCTCATGTCGCTGTTTTGTGCAGGATGGCCAACAAGAGAATAACTCACTGGGGAGGCAGCAGGATAGTCAGCTAGACTCTTCAGAAGGTAAAGTATACCGATCTTTTCTCTGCATAGCAGGCTTTCAAACGCCAATAAATGCCACATGTGGTTGCGAATGTATTGTGAATATAAAATTACAGTAGTTTCATTTTGATTAATATTTAAAATAATAATTATAAACATTTTCTCAGTTTGCTTTTAAAAAAAAAGATACAAAATTTCAAAGGGGCTCATTTACACTTGCTTGGGTTTCAACATACATTAACGGCTAGTTTACACTTGCTTCAAAACAAGGCTTCGGACAGGCTTTGTTAAAGCTCTCTGAATGCTAGTCAAAGCCCCTTTCACTTAATAAAATGGTTAGCTTAAAGTCCCGTTTACACCTTGCTTTTGCTTTGCTTTGCCTCAAAAAGTATACCTCATGGAGCTTTAGTGGTGCTTCAAAGCATCTTCAAAGCCTCCATAGAAGTCTATGGTAAAGCTCGCTTGAAGCCCCACTGAAACCTCATCAAAGCCCCACCGAAGCCTCCTCGAAGCTCCACCAAAGCCTCATTGAAGCTCCACCAAAGCCTCATTGAAGCCTCATTGAAGCACCAAGCAAAAGCAAGCTGTAAACAGGACTGTTAGCTAACCATTTTTTATTTAGTGACAGGAGCTTTGACTGGCGTTCAGAGAGCTTTAGCAAAGTGTTGTCCGAATCCATGTTTTGAAGCATGTGTAAACTAGCCCTAACAGAAAAACTGTCTCAAACCACCTGGCTCCTGAATTATTTCAAATGGAAATAAACCCATTGTTCTAACTGTATCCCAAAACAGTTACATTCATGGCATGCCTCAAATATGAACTAGTATACTAGTGTGCTTATGTTGGTTCTCAACCAAACTGCCAAATAAGCAAATGGCTGGCGTCATAACTGATCACATGTGCAGCACTGTGGCATCTGCAGATCAAACTAAGATGGCAGCTTCCTTGGCTGAAAAGGACAGGAGGATTTAGTTCTGCTTTAGGTCATGTTAACTGTAACAACACACACCCATCAGTTAGTTAGTCAAGGTTTACACTTGTGTGGGTTGGGACTGATCTCAAAATTACGTGTGTTCCCGACCTACAGTGTAAGGGGGAACACTGTGAACCCTAATGTAAAGGGGAATGGTAAAGACGGTATATGAGGAGTTCTGGGTCCCCTATAAACAATACACAGATAGCTCTGGGGTCCTTATAGATAGTACACGTGGATCTCCGGAGCACCTATAGACAGCAAACAGGGATCTCTGAGGCCCCTACAGACAATACACAGGGACCTTTGGGGCCCCTATAGACAGTATGCAGAGAGATGTGTTATAATACCAGGCCCAGGCCCCACATAGCTGGCACATGGGTTGGGGGAGGGGGGATCGGTAGGTGAGGGAAGGGAGGTCAGCCTGGATGTAAACAAGGGGAAGTCTCTCAGTCACTTACCAAACTTCTGGCACTAATGCCACTGTCACACTGAGATCCTAGCGCAGGTCACGTGACAGAGTGAGCCTTGAGCCTGCCCAAGACCGAGCTTGTCCAAGCCCGAGCCAGCCAGTTTTGCAACTGTGCATGCGCAGTTCCCAAGCCAGCCCGTGGACATATTTTTTACGGGCAGCTGCTATCCATAATGGACAGCTGGTAAATTGGACGATTTTTACAAACTGTCTGTTAATCTGCACACAGTTAGCAAACCCTGGTGGTGGGTCATGGTAATGGCAAGAAATATACCACTAACTTTTAATTAAAATGATGTTCTTACTATTTTGGGACAGTTTTGCTTTGATAAAAAAAAGAAATTAGGAGATATCAGCATTTTTCCTACATTACATCACACCTTCTGATATTTTTGTTGAATAAATGATTTAAAAGCCACATTCTCCTTGTGTTTTATTCAAGCATATATTCCCTTTATTTGTAGGCACTGTTTGTATAATGTTCTAATGTTTGCCTATTTAAATGTGTTGAAAAAAAAGTCTACTTACTTCTTCAAATGACTATGTTGAGCAGGTAACTAACTAATTTCTATAATAAAATATTGTATGCTTATCCAGAGGACTGAAATCATGTACATTATCTTTATATTTAGGAATATCAGCAAGGCTATCAAGTACAGACATAAAAGAATCAAGAGAGAAAAAGCACAGCAGCTGCATAACCTTTCTAGAAGAAAAATAGGCCTCAAAACAAAAGAAGATTAAAGATTTAGTAAGTGTTTCTACATAGAAATTATCATAAAACTGTCTATTGTGAAAGCTTTAAAAGGGCACATATTGATGCAGCTATAAATTAATAAAAAAGTGTTGTAAGTACATGAATTTGGCTTAGTATCAGCCTATTATAATCCCTAGTAATGTAGAACCAAAGCCTAAAGCCTAGTACGCACCATTCCTTTTTTTTTTTTCATTCAACCCAGCAGGCTGAACAAAAATAAAACTGACAGCTCCGGTGAGAGCCGCTGTACTAACTATCCAATGTTAGTACATCGATCTCCCCCGCTGAGCTGTTGTGTTCTGACAGAGGTTTGGCCCCCCCTGCCATTGGCTGAGAGCGCTGATTGGGTGCCAGTCAGCTGTTGGTTTTCCAGCATTCACTTTTGACAGAAGAAGGCCTGCTGCCATACACGCGGGCCGAATGTTAGCCGTTTTTTTTTTTATAGCCAGCTGATGTTGCCAGACATTTGGCCCATTTGTACTAGACAGGAGAAAAGATCAGAATGAGGCATGAGATCATCAATCTGTCTAATCATAGGATGGGGGCTGGTAGGTGACCAGCAACAGAGAAAAGTTAGGTCACTAGGTCTAATGTGTAAAACTTCAGACTGGATAGAAAGTATTAAAATTATCTGGCAGGTAAAAAACGTTTTTTTTCTAGCATTATTTGCTATAATCCCAACCTTTCCCATTCTGGAACAGACACACTTTTCCTAGTAAAATATAAAATATAATAAAACTGTTCTCACAATATTGGCAGGACAAAAGTACCACAACATGTTGAAGTTGTTGTCAGACCTAGCTTGCCATTGTCTTTTATTTACTCACTGGGCACATACAAACAGGATTTGATATTTCTAAATTAAAAAAAGAAGCATTAAGAACTCTAGGCAAATTTATAAAGGCACAGTTGAGAAAATGTCTTATGCCGCGTACACACATTCGGAAATTCCGCCAGCAAAACTCTGATGAGAGCTTTTTGTTAGAAAAATGCCACTGTGTGTATGCTCCATCGGTCTTTTGCTGGCAGAATTCTAGCCAGCAAAAGATTGAGAGCAGGTTCTTTATTATTCGGTCGGTAAAAGTTCCTATCCGAAAATACGTTCGTCTTTATGCAATTCGGATGCACAAAAAATCAGGCATGCTCAGAAACAATTTGGCGCATGCTCAGAAACATTGAACTTCGTTTTCTCAGCTCATCGTAGTGTTGTACCTCACTGCGTTCTTGACGGTCGAAAGTTCTGAGAACTTTTGTGTGACCGTGTGTATGCAAGGCAAGCTTGAGCGGAATTCCTTCGGAAAAAACATCCAAGTTTTTTCTCACAGAATTTCTGATCATGTGTTTGGGGCATTAGTGTTTAGTATATGCAGGAGAGAAGTGCAGTGGGTGTAACGGGGCAGTGTGTGTAGGAGCAGTGCAGAGGGCAGCACACAATGCGGTCAATTCTCTAAATTCCACACGCGATATGAAGGTCACATGACAAATTTTTCAGAAATATCAAATGAGATAATAAGAGAGAGTCAATTAATAAAAGTAAAATATTGAATGTAAGGTAAATACCGCAAAGAAAAAAGACAACTCATTAACCACCCCCCTTCATGACCAGGCCATGTTTTGATATACGGCACTGTGTTACTTTAATTGACAATTGCGCTGTCATGCAACTCTGTACCCAGATAATGTTTATTTATTTTTTTCTAACAAATAGAGCTTTTGGTGGTATTTGATCACAACTACGTTTTTATTTTTTGCGCTATAAACAAGAAAGACCAACAATTTTGAAAAAAAACCCAACATTTCTTTTTTTTTTTTTTTGCTATAAAACATACCCAAAAAGAATATTGAAAAAAATCGAAGTTCTTCTTCAATTTAGGCCAATATGTATGCTGCTACATATTTTTGCCAAAAGAAAAACCCAAAAAGCGTATATTGATTGCTTTGTGCAAAACTTATAGCTTCTACAAACTAAGGTATACTATATATACAAAATTATTGTTTTTTAAATGCTAGTAAAGGTGGCAATCAGTGACTTATAGTGGAACTGCGATATTGCAGCAATGACAATGAGGAGAACGCTGCACTGGCCAGTAAGTTAAACATATACAATGTATCAGTGTGGAAATGTTCTGCCCTCAGTGCAATGGATATGACAGGGGCAGTATGTTTAGGAACAGAGCAAAGAGTGCAACAATATGCAATATTTTCAGGAGAGGAGTGCAGTGGGTATGACAAGGGCAGTATGTGTAAGAGTAGTGCAGAGAATATGACGAGAGCAGTGTGTATAGCAACAGTGAGGAGAGTATGACAGCAAACAAAATGTGCATGAGAGGAGTGCAATGGGTATGACATGGGGCAGTATGTGTGGGAGAGTGCAGGGTGTATAACAGGGGCAGTGTGTATGAAGCAGTGAGGAAGGTATAACAGCAGACAGTATGTGTTGGAGAGAAGTGCAATGGGTATGACAGGGGCAGTATGTTTAGGAACAGTGACAAGGGTATGACAGTAGACAATATGTGCAGTAGATGAGTGTGATGGGTATGACAGGGGGCAGTATGTGTACCAGCAGTGTGGAGGGTATGACAGCAGACAGTATGTGCAGGAGAGGAGTGCAATGGGTAAAACAGGGTGCAGTATGTGTAGGAGTAGAGATAGGTCGAACACCCCCCTTTTTGGTTTTTAACAGATCTCCCGAACAGGGGAACTCCATTGAAGTCTATGGGAGCCGAATATGAGAAATCCAAAGTGCCCATTTTGAAGGCTTATATGCCATACATTATACGCCATTTAGATTTGACAAAGAAGCGGATGCTTTAAAAAGTTATCTCCCTGTTCTGACATCACTTCCGATGCGACTCCGAGTGTGTTCCATGCTGGTTTTGAGGAGACAAGACAGATGTCAGGCCGGATGTTCCTCTCCTCTCGTGTTAACATATACACACCATCATCCACTACAATACTGTTATATGCCTATTGAGCTTTATATTAGTGTGAGTAGCCATATGGCTGATTTTAATTATAAAAAAATATATACCATTCCTGATATCTTCTGCTGTGTTGGCGCACCTTGTTTTTCTCCCATTGCTCTTCCAGAGATGGCTTCACTCTCAAGGGAGCTGCCACTATTGTTGCATACCCATACTTCCTGGACTTTATTGACTTTTAGTTGTGTTATTTGTGTGTTTCGGTACCCTCTTGTGCGCCATTCTGTTTTTGTCTGGTTGGCGCAGAATGCACTGTGCCACAAACAGTGTGTTGCGGGGCAGGAAAACATCTTCCGAACACCCTGAAAATTGGGGAGGGGGCGCAAACAGCCAATGTTTGCCTGAACTCATGCTCGGGCTGAACTGTTCGCCCAACACTATGTAGGAGTAGTGCAGGGAGTATGTGCACAGACAGTATGTACAGTAAAGGAGTGCTGTTTGTATGACAGGGCAGCATGTTAAAAACAAGGCAGAGGGTATGACTGTATGCAGCGTATGTAGGAGCAGTATGGAGGATTTGACAGAAGGGAATATCGTATAACAGTAATGCCACTTTTCTGACAGTATGGCATCTTTAACATGGCTTGCACCTAATTGATGAAAGCCGTGCTCCAGTTTTGGTACAAGTACCGACTAGGGATGAGCTTCGAGTTTGAGTCGAACATCGGGTGTTAGCCTGTTCACTGAACAACGAATTTTATGGGGAGTTCGCTGCAAATTCAAGCACCCCATAATGTACTGCAAGACTGCATTGCATTGCTGTATGATGATTGGCCAAAGCATACACCTGACCTGCATGATTTGGCCAATCACAGTACGCTCCTCAGCATGAGCCATAATTGGCTCTCATGGCTCAGGGGGACTAAGTTCACACCCCACACGATATAAGGCTGCTTACACAGCACCCGTATAGTGTGTTGTGGACGGAGATAGAGAGATTGAGCTAGATTAGGCAGGCAGGTTAATTAGTGGCAGTGTATTTGATATATATAAACAATCAGACTAGTGTGTCTATCTATCTATCTATCTATATATATATATATATATATATTGTAATGTTCGGGGGACCAGGTAGATCGCAGGACACAGGCTTTTCATACAACAAAGGGTTTATTAACTTAAATAGCTTACAGCAGCCAAAAACAAAAGGAAAAAGGTTTGTAGTCTCACCGACTTGCAAAGTCCAGAATAGCTGTCCTTATCAGAAACAGAGCTTGGTCTTGATGGCAGGTAGCTTCCCCTGCCAGGAGCCTTCCAAACAGGACACTGCTGTCCACTTCAGTTGCTGCAACCCAAAACAAACACCAAACACCATCCACCATGTGTTCTCCACTCCTCCACACACACCTACCACTTCCTGTCTTGTTTTTTAAAGGCACTCCCTTAACAGGTGGGTTAATCAATTTTATTCATTTAAAAAGACCACAACCCAAACAGAGGGGAAATATAGCGTCCTTCCAGGACCCAGCCACGGCGTCCTGTACATATCCCCCCCTGTGCCCCAACGCCAAGGAGGTGGAGGCAACAGTGGAGCTCAAACAATGGACTCGGGAGAGGGCATCTGCATTTTGATGCAGTCTCCCGAGCCTATGCTCCACTACAAATTTAAATTCCTGGAGTGCCAGGAACCACTGGGTAACCCTGGCATTAGTCCCTTTTCCCTGTCTCAGCCATGTTAAAGGGGCATGGTCAGAAATCAACCTAAACTTCCTTCCCAAAAGGTAATATCTAAGGGATTCCAGAGCCCACTTAATGGCCAGACACCCTCGTTCAATTATGGCATAGTTTTTCTCCGCTGGTGTTAACTTCCTGCTGAGGAAGACTATCGGGTGTTCCTCGCCATGAATAACCTGTGACAACACCGCTCCCAATCCTACATCGGAAGCATCAGTCTGGACAACAAATTCTTTTGAAAAATTGGGTGCTACAAGGACAGGGTGTTGGCACAGCGCCGCCTTGAGCTCCAAAAAAGCCTTCTCAGCGTCTGCATTCCACTCCACCATGACCGATTTCCGACCCTTAGTCAGATCGGTCAACGGAGCCGCCAACGTGGCAAAGTTGGGTACAAACCTCCTGTAGTATCCCACCATGCCCATGAATGCACGTACCTGCTTTTTTGTGAGGGGGCGGGGCCAATTCTGTATAGCCTCTATCTTGTTGACCTGAGGTTTCACTACCCCTCTACCCACGATATAACCCAGGTATTTCACCTCCTCCATTCCCAAAGCACATTTGTTCAGGGTTTATTGTAAACCCCTCCTTCCAAAGAGAGTCCAGCACTGCCTGCACTTTGGACAAATGTGATTCCCAGTCTTTGCTAAAAATGACTATATCGTCCAAGTATACTGAGGCATACTTCCGGTGAGGTCGTAAAATCCTATCCATTGCTCTCTGGAACGTGGCTGGAGCAGTTTGCAATCCAAAAGGCATCCTTTTGTACTGAAAACTCCCCTCTGGGGTAGAAAAAGCTGTTTTCTCTCTAGCGGCCTTAGTCAACGGTATTTGCCAATACCCCTTGGTAAGGTCTAATGTAGTGATATACCTGGCTGGACCTAGTCTCTCGATAAGCTCATCTACCCGGGGCATGGGGTAGGCATCAAACCGGGAAACTTCATTAAGTTTCCGGAAATCATTGCAAAATCGCAGAGTCCCATTGGGCTTCGGTACCAACACAATCGGGCTCGACCACTCACTCTGCGATTCCTCAATAATCCCTAGGTCTAACATCTTTTTTACTTCCTCTGAAACGGCCTTCCTTTGAGCCTCTGGGATGCGGTAGGGCCGGACAAAAACTTTGACTCCTGGTTCTGTGACAATATCATGCTCTATGACACTAGTGAGCCCTGGCAAGTCTGAAAATTTTTCTTTATTTCTCTGCAAGAACTCCTTTGCCTGCTGACTTTGGGTTTTAGACAGGGTATTTGCTACTTGGACACTCTCCACCCCAACCCGAGGCTCAAGTTTTGTACTAGCCAGGGAGGTCACTGGTTCCCTGTCTGTCCAGGGCTTTAACAAGTTTACATGATATATCTGAAAGGGTTTCCTCTTGCCTGGCTGGTGGACTCTATAATTTACCTCTCCCATTTTTTCTACAACCTCGAAAGGGCCTTGCCATCTGGCCAAGAACTTACTTTCCACAGTGGGAATCAACACTGCTACTCGATCCCCCACTTGGAAGTTCCTAATTTTGGCTGCCCTATTATAGACCCATCGTTGAGCCTCCTGGGCTTTTTGTAAATGTTCCTTAACTAGCGGCATTACAGTTCGGATCCTCTCCTGCATTTGAGAGACATATTCAAGAACACTTTTATGCTGAATTGGTTCACTTTCCCATTCTTCTTTAACAAAGTCCAGTAATCCACGAGGTCTCCGCCCATATACCAATTCAAAAGGCGAAAACCCAGTGGAGGCCTGGGGCACTTCTCGGATAGCAAACAGGAGGGCTGGTAACAGGCAGTCCCAGTCTTTCCCATCCCTTTGTACCACTCTCTTGAGCATAGACTTAAGGGTCTTATTAAAACGTTCTACCAATCCATCTGTTTGGGGATGGTAGACTGATGTGCGCAGCTGTTTAATCCGGAACAGTTTGCACACATCAGCCATAACCTTCGACATAAACGGGGTGCCCTGGTCTGTGAGAATTTCCTTGGGAAAACCTGTCCGTGTAAACAACTGGAATAACTCCCGTGCAATAGCCTTAGAGGAGGTATTCCGCAGGGGTAGCGCCTCAGGATATCGAGTGGCATAGTCGAGGATCACCAGTATGTAAGAATGACCTCGAGCGGACTTTACCAAGGGACCCACTATATCCATGGCTATCCTCTCGAATGGGACCTCAATTATGGGCAGAGGGACCAACGGGCTCCGGAAATGGGTCGCTGGAGCGGTCAACTGACAGGTGGGACAAGAGGTACAGTATCTCCTTACCTCTGCTTTCAAGCCTGGCCAGTAAAACCGGTCGGCGATCCGTGCCTCCGTCTTTTCAACTCCCAGGTGTCCCCCTAAAACATCATCATGGGCCAGTTCCAGGACCTTGCGTCTATACTGTTGGGGTACCAATAATTGTTCTACCACATTTTCTCTCACTTTAGTAACCCGATAAAGCAATTCATTACATATTGAAAAATGTGGCCACCGCTCATTAGCACCTGGCTCTTGGGGCTCCCCATTTATAACTACAACCTGTTCCCGTGCCCTGGCCAAAGTGGGGTCCTGCATCTGGGCAGTACCAAATGTCCCCTGGGGAACACCCAAATCTGGCAAGTCAGGGGTAGAGGCCATTTCCTCATCCTCTTCCCCCAGCATTACCTGAAGTGGGGAAGGTTCCCCCCCCCTCAGTGTTCAGGTAGGTCTGAGAACCCCACATATTGACATCCTTAACAGTATCAGCACTATTTTCATCATTATTAACCAAAGTCTTGGCGTTTTTATCAACTGGGTCCATATTACGAATATGTGGCATCTCAGGGTTATTACCCTCAACAACAGGAACAGAGGGACTAGTTTCTTCCCAGTCTCTGGACTTTTCAGACAGTTCTCCTTGTCTCCAAAGTTTTGTAAATAACGGACAGTCACGTCCTATGATAACGTCATGTACCAAGTTCTTTACCACCCCCACCTCTTGAGTACCAGTGCCACATGCTGTGGAGATGGACACCGAGATGAGAGGGTACTCTCTAGTGTCCCCATGAATGCACACAACCCGCAACCTTTTGCTTACCGGACCGATCTTCCCAATTACTCTAGGGTGAACCAGGGTTATCATGCTTCCAGAGTCCAGCAAAGCCTGTGCAGGGTGGTGGTTCACTTGGACTTCACACTCAAACTTCCCCTCTCCAAGGTCAAGATGTGTTGTACACGCTTTATGAGCATAAAAAGACCCCCTCCGATGAACCCCGCACTTCATGGGTTCTTCCTGCAATGGGCAATGGGCCCGGGTATGGCCCCAGGTATGACATCGCCAACATTGTACATCCCCTCCTCTCCGATCAGGAACAGGTCGCTGAGGGGGTAACGGGTGTGACTCTTGGCCTTCCGGGGTGTTGGTTCCAGGGCTCCTGGGGACATCCTTTCGAAGGGCGGCAGTTGGTCGGAAGGGCCGTGGCAGACTGGGCCCTTGACGCTTGGTGGGGCCAAGCAGATCCTCCACCACCGTATATCGTTCCACCATCTCAACAAGGCAGTTCGCGGTTTTGGGGTCTCCATGGCTGACCCACCGTTGAAGGTCATCTGGCAGTGACCTTAAGTATCGGTCCAGCACAACCCGCTCCACAATTTCGGGGCCAGACAACACTTCGGGCTGCAGCCATTTTTTTACTAGTTGCACCAGGTCATGCATTTGAGATCGCGGTGGCCGGTTTGAATGATACTTCCATTGGTGCACTCGTTGGGCCCGAACGGCCGTAGTCACCCCCAACCGAGCCAGTATTTCTGCCTTTAGTTTTTGATAATTTTTAGCATCTTCTGGTGGTAGGTCAAAATAGGCTTTTTGAGAATCTCCGGTGAGGAAAGGAGCAATTAAGCCGGCCCACTGGTCCTGGGGCCACCCTTCTCTCTCTGCCGTCCTCTCAAATGTTGCCAGAAACGCCTCTACGTCATCACTCAGGGACAACTTCTGCAAAAAATGGCTTGCCCTTATGGTCACCTGGTTGCCAGGGGCAACGGCCACTTGTTCACGGCCCTGAGAAAGCTGCTGCACTGCTTCTTTTAAGGCCGCCATCTGAGCCTGCATAACCTCTTGTTGGGTCGCTAGCTGGGCTGCTAACTGGGCCACCAACTCGTTGTGGTGCGTTTTTTGTACCTCCAGCTGGGTTGCTAAGCGCTGATTAGCTTCCTCATGGCGAGTCTGCGCTTGTATATTAGCTAAGGACAGCTGTTTAATTAGCTCCTCCATTGTTTCAGCTTTCAACAGTTGTGCAGCTTTAACCCAGGACATAAATTCACTGTACTGTCCCTTTAAATGTCAGTTCAGATCCAATGCAAAAAAAAAAAAATAGCAAGAAAACGCTTGTTACTTTGTCCTGCCCGCATTCGAGCACCACTTGTAATGTTCGGGGGACCAGGTAGATCGCAGGACACAGGCTTTTCGTACAACAAAGGGTTTATTAACTTAAATAGCTTACAGCAGCCAAAAACAAAAGGAAAAAGGTTTGTAGTCTCACCGACTTGCAAAGTCCAGAATAGCTGTCCTTATCAGAAACAGAGCTTGATCTTGATGGCAGGTAGCTTCCCCTGCCAGGAGCCTTCCAAACAGGACACTGCTGTCCACTTCAGTTGCTGCAACCCAAAACAAACACCAAACACCATCCACCATGTGTTCTCCACTCCTCCACACACACCTACCACTTCCTGTCTTGTTTTTTAAAGGCACTCCCTTAACAGGTGGGTTAATCAATTTTATTCATTTAAAAAGACCACAACCCAAACAGAGGGGAAATATAGCGTCCTTCCAGGACCCAGTCACGGTGTCCTGTACAATATATACATATGCATTCAGTGTAGCCTATAAATACAGTGCTTTCGGCAGTGTACAGTAGATAATACAGTGCAGGCGGTGTACACAGTATATGATACAGTGTGTACAGTTTCAAATACATTTCAGGCGGTGTACACAGTATATAATACCGTGTAGTGCTGTGTTAAAAAAAAATAACCATCATGTCCGGAAGGCCTCCAAGGAGAGGAAGATGCTCACGGGCCCCTAAAAGAGGACAAGCAGCCTTTGAAATAATATTTAACAGCAGGGACCATTGCTGCACCCAACAAGAGTAACTGTGAGGGGTTACCGTGTTCTGCCACCACCAACACCTAAGGCCCAATTTTTCAACAGGATATATAGTTCAGTTCGTATAGTATATATACTGCAGTTCAGCGTATATATAGTGCCCTCAGTGTAGCATATATATTTAATAGAGTACAGGGTATATAGTGCAGTGCACAATATATAATATAGTTTATTGAAGTGGTTAAAGGGAGCTCTATGACAGAATTAAGAAAAAAATGGCATGGGTTTCCCCTCCTTTCGGGTCTGGTATGGATTTTGGGGGGGGGGGGGACCCCCACGCCATTTTTTAAAAAAAATAATCGGTGTGGCGTTCACCTTAATATCCATACCAGACCCAAAGGGCCTGGTATGAACTGGGGGGGAGCCCACGCTGTTTTTTAAAATGATTTGTTTATGTATATTGCCGGGATCTGGCAATACATTACAGCCGTGAGCAATTTTAAATGACATTTTTTTCCTTTAGAAATGTCATTTTGCTGCGGTACTTTTCTAAACATGGGAAAATTGTGCGACTTTACAAGCATACTAAGCAGATCCCCCAGACACGATATTTAACTTGCCGACCAGCCACTGTCATTATATTGCAGCAGGTCGGCACAATCCCGAGAGCCGTCGTAGCTATACGCCAGCTCCTTTAAGTGGGATAGCAGGCACACGTGGCACCGGAAGTGTGCGCACACGCCCGCTGCAATGGGAGGGGTGATGCTCGTGACCGGCGGTTATGATGACTGCCAGCCACGAGCAATCGCGTGTACGAGAGGCAGAACAGGGACGCGTGTGTGTAAACACATAAATGCCTGTTCTGTTCTGAGAAGAGATGCAGATTGTGGGTTCCTAATAGCTAAGAACCACGATCTGTCATCTCCTATAGTCAGTTCCCTCCCCCCACAGTTATAACACACAGTCATTAAATACAGTTAACCCCTTGATCGCCCCCTAGTGTTAACCGCTTCCCTGCCAGTGACATTTTATACAGTAATCAGTGCATTTTTATAGCACTGATCGCTGTATAATTGTCAATCGTCCCAAAAATGTGTCAAAAGTTTCCGATGTGTCCACCATAATGTCGTAATCATGATGAAAATCACAGATCACCACCATTACTAGTAAAAAAATAAAATAAAAAATCTATCCCCTATTTTGCAGACGCTATATCTTTTGCGAAACCAATCAATATACACTTATTTTGTTGTTTTTTTCCCCCCAAAAATATGTAGAAGAACACATATAGGCCTAAACTCAGAAAAAAATTTGCTTTTTTTTTTTAAAAAAATGGGGATATTTATTATAGAAAAAAGTACAAAATATTGTGTTTTTTTCAAAATTGGGGCTTTTTTTGTTTATAGCACAAAAAATAAAAACTGCACAGATGATCAAATACCACCAAAAAAAACTCTATTTGTGGGAAAAAAAGGATGTCAATTTTTTTGGGGTACAACGTCTCACGACCGTGCACATGTCAGTTAAAGCAACGCAGTGCCGTATCGCAAAAAGTGCTCTGGTCATTGAGCAGCCAAATCTTCCGGGGCTGAAGTGGTTAAAGGAATATTTCATTTTTATTGTTTAACTTTAAGCATTCTTAAAATCACTGCTCCTGAAAAAATGGCCGTTTTAAAAACTTTTTTTTGCATTGATACATGTCCACTGGGGCAGTATCCAGGTCCCCTTGTACACACTTTTTTTGGCAATAACATCCATGTAAGCCCTTGTACACACGGTCGGACATTCCGATGGACAATGTCCGATAGGACCATGTTGACGGATAATCCGACAGTGTGTGGGCTCGATCGGACTGTTGATTTTTCACGTTCGTGTCCCATAGACTTTAACAGTGTTCGCATGTTCGCAAAAATGTTTTGTCTGTTTGCAAGTTCTGGTGCAAACCGAACCAGGGGGTGTTCGGTTCATCCCTAGTACTGACATGTGCCAGATTCAGGTAGTTCTTACCAATGCCACTATTAGAATCTGTCACTATGGTTGTGAAAGATTCTAAAAGAATTACATCCAGTTTGTAGATAAGAAAACTCACGATAATTAAGACAAACTCAAGGTTGATGTACAGGGGGGGCCCATGAGGTCCACTTTGCCTGTGATTGACAACGCACAACAGTGAGCACATCAATAACTGCTATTTAGTCCAAATATAGCTTTCAAATCTACAAATTGTCAATTACAGGCAAGGTGGACCTAATCCATGATCCATCCTGGACCTAATCAGGATCCATCCACCCAACAACTCAAATCCATGCCTGCTGAATTTTTTGATGGTCAAAGTTTGATGAGGAGCTCTGAGACTAGTTCTCCATGAGGTCCACCTTCACCTGATGTGATTCACCCCATGTGATTTGACAGAGCACAGCAGTAGGCAGATTCAAAACCCTGATATTGGACTTAATAGCATCTATCCCCCCACTGCCATGTGCTGTCAATCAAAAGTAAAGTGGACCTGACAGAGAACTAGCATCTCAGTTTCCTATCAGGCTTCACCCACTCCTAGTACTTCTTGACAATGTGTCTGTCAGTGTGACAGGTGAAGTGGCCCGAGGAAGAAATAGACTGTGGAAATAGTGTCCAGGATGTTCCTGATACTTGATGTTCTTCTTAGTTTTGGATGGAATAGACCAGTGGCCATCAACCCTGTCCTCAGGGCCCACTAACAGGCCATGTTTGCCAGATAACTAAAATACATCACAAGTGATATCATTTCCTACTCAGTGAATGCAGTATTCTAGTCTGCATCTCCCCAAGATAACACATAAAACCTGGCCTGTTAGTGGCCCTAAGGACAGGGTTGATGACCACTGGAATATAGAATAGTTAACTACTGCCAGGCTTATTTATTGCTGTTTGCGTATCATTGGACAGATTTCTCACTTTCTGTGTACAGATAAAACATATGTGAGAGGAAATCTCTCCAAAGTAGAGAGAATACAGGAAATTTCTCCTCTATTCTTGTTCCAGTGACAGCTAAAACATTGTGGTTCTCCCCTTACTTTCTGTGTGATAGAGGTCAACAGGACATAGACAAGGGTAATTTTCCCAGTGGAGACACCAATAGCAATAAAGACCTGACAATGATTTTCCCACATTACCCAAACCTGAAATAACATTTTGGCTTTAGAGACACTGTAGGACAATAGACTACAATGGTATTCCAGAAGAGATACTGCTTTGATGGAAAGGATAGTGCTAAACTAGGTTTTGTTTTTCAGTTGTACTTCAAATGTATCTGGAGCCAGGAAAGGACGTCACCCTCTTCAATGCAGATGGAACCAGACACATAAAGGATTCAGAAAGCCTTTGTTTGGAAATAATGTTCTATGTCACATCTCTGCTACTTGGGAGGCCTATGTCTGCACTGAGTCTACAGCAATAAAAAGGAGGCCCCTCTAGAAGCAAAGAAACCCGGCATTGTTAGAGATATTAACTCTGTCTGTTTGACTCTGTATTCTCTTCACATATCTAAAAGGTGCTAGGCCCAACATCATAAGGACATTTATTTCCATTCTGTAAGAAATCACTCAACAATAAATTTTTTGGTACACTTAGACTTTTCTATGTTGAGATCAGAACAGATCTTTATGAACATTGATCTCAATATTGGTCAAACCTGTAAGGTTTTTTTACTTAATCTTCAGAAAACACAACACTTCTGCACAAAACACACCATAATATAAATATTACAGAGTCTCACCTATACACTACATGCACTCTCCCTGCTGGGGAGTCGTCCATAGACTAGGGAACTGGGGCACCACTTTAGATTTTCCTTCTCTTTGTCTTATACAATGTACTATAAATCCAATTTATTCATGAATATAAAATAAAATACCTTTAATTGGTTTTACTAGATGTATTGTGTGTTAATTATGTAACAGTCTGTTTATGTATTTGAATGATGTGCGCCCACTTGTGGTTTCAGGAAGCTACTACAGGTTGAATGCTTTGTATCAAGTCTGATAATAAAATTAAACATGGAATTAAGCATAAAAAGCAATGGTTGGGTTTGCATACATTACACATAAAATTACAAATCATTTTTTTTTCTTAGTATGACACATAATCGTGTGCTAAACCTCACATATATAATTCGTTTATAAAATTCTGTGAATAAATGAATATAATAGTGACCAATTATAAATATAAAAATATACAAAAAGTCCACATGCATACAATTATATACATCTCCCGAATGCTGACAAAATGTGAATAGAAATCACTCCATTATCTGTGATAGTCTCTCCAGGATATATGTGCTGATTTTTATTTATTTTTTGTGGTGAGCAGGCATTGCACACTGAGGTGGTGTTGATTATTTTCAGCACATATATCCTGGAGAGACCGTCACAGTTTTGTCAGCATTCGGGAGATGTATATAATTGTATGCATGTGGATTTTTGTATATTTTAATATTTATAATTGGTCACTATTATATACCGTATTTATCGGTGTATAACACACACCCCAAGTTTAGGAGGGAAGTTTAAGGAAAAAAACTTACATTTGCCCATCAATGCAGCCTTATCAGTGTCCATCTGCAGCCTTGCCAAGTGTCCATCTGCAGCAAGATAGTTTTTAAAATTTTAGTGCCACTGAGATACACAGAGCCGGATGTCCTGTGTATTCGGCTCCTCTCGACTCGTCTCGCAGTCCCGCCCCTTGGCCCGACTCCTTTGATGGACACAACACTGGTCCAATGGTGGGACGTAAAGGCTAGGAGGCGGGACTGGGCGTGACTGCAAGCAGAGCCAAGCCTAGCAGAGTACACAGTCCACTCAGCTCGGTCTATTTCGGCGGCGCTCGCTCCTCTTCCCCTCAGAGAGAGCAGGGATCAGCATATAACACGCACCCACATTTTCCCCCTGATTTTAAGAGGAAAAAAGTGCGTGCCATACGCCGATAAATATGGTAAATGTATTCACTGGAGTTTAACTAATTATATATATGAGGTTTAGCGCACTATTATTTGTTATACTATCATTATTTGTAGTGTCAGAACACAGTCTGAATAGTTGCAGCTGTTCCCCAACTAGATATATATATATATATATATATACATATATATATATATATATATATATATACATATATATATATATATATATACATATATATATATATATATATATATATACATATATATATATATATATATATATACATATATATATATATATATATATATATATATATATATATACACACATACATACATACATACATACATATATATATATATATATATATATATATATATATATATATATATATATAGTTTTTCACATTTTTTCACATTTTGAGATTAATCCATATATGCGCTTCAGTATCTTCATAAGTCTTTTTTTTTCTTTTCTTTTTTTCTTTTTTTTTTTTATTGAAGAAAAAGGAACAGTACATAACAAAACATTATATATACCATGGAAAAAGGTGTATATGGTACATATGACTGGTTATAATAGCAATTACAACATTTTGAACAACCTTGGGAAGGATAACAATCAAACCCTTGTTACTAATCATCCTGATGGCTATTATAAAGCTAGAGGAGGGTAAGTGGGTCTCGTTGTGTAGTGACTGGATACCTGATAGGGCAGCGGGTCAGTTGGGCAACCCATGGGTAACTGATGAAAAAATATGAGTTGTTACCATTGTTGAAGCAGATACCTAAGGAAACCGGTATGGTATAATAATTTATGATAAGCTTAGATGACCGTATCTAATATGTTTTGCATAGGTTGTTGTCTGAGGCTATAACTGGTGTGTGTGTCCAGCACACCACCAAGATTTTTAAAAGAGGGGGGGGAGGGGTGGGGGGAATAAAGAAAGGGGAAAAATTAGAGGGGGAGTGGGTAACTGCCAGGTGCCATAGTAGGTGTGTATTATAAATAGAGTGAAAGGAATATCCCATTCGAGGATGTGTCTCGGCATCGTAACCTATAGAAGGTATAGAGGTCAAAGTAATTATGTCGATCTGTCATTCTTTTGAGTTGGGCAGGTGGCCGCATTACCAATACTAGATTGTGTCTTGGGGGGGGTCTAGTAAATGGCCGATAATTATCTCAATTGTGAAATCTTCGTTTGTATTCATCAGTTAATTTAAAGTGTATCCAGCAAGCCCATAGGGTAGTGAATTTTTGAGGTGAGTTGTGTGAGATTGCTATGAGTTCTTCCATTTCTGCAATCTTGTTAACTCTCATAAACCAATCCCTTATGGAAGGAATTCTTGGGGAGCCCCAAAGAGGGGGTATACACAATTTTGCAGCATTAACGAGCATCATGGCCAATGATTTAAAGTAGGGTAAGTTTCCGGAGATATGGAGATGGAGAAGGAATTGGGCAGGTGAGAATTTGAGTTCGTATGTGGTAATTTTTGAGATCAGCTTGTGTACTTGAAGCCAGAATGATTGTATGTACGGGCATGACCACCAGATATGGAGGAGTGTCCCCCGTTCCCCTTGGCATCTCCAACATTTGTCTGACTGGGATGTGTTGAATCTGCTTAAAAGGTAAGGGGTGCGTTACCAACGTGAAATTATTTTAAAGTTTGTCTCTTGGGTGGAGACGTTTATAGATCCTCTATGAGTGTTTCGGTATATTATGTCCCAAGAGTCTTTTGTTAACTCTAAACTCAGATCTCTTGCCCAGTTTTCACAGGCCCTGCCTTCATTGGATTGGACGTTCCACCAGAACATATTCTGTATTTTGGATATAATATGACGTTGTGATTCACTACTTAGACACATATTTTCGAACTCAGTCAACTCGTCAGAGAGATCTGATTGATTGTTGACACTATCAGTAAAGTGTTTGAGTTGCCAATAGGAAAGGGGAGTAAGTTTGTGTGCTTGCCACGTCTCAACTAGCTGTTCCCGGGGTAGTAGTTGACCTCTCCTGACTATGTGATGCAATCTTATACCTATAGTTGGTTGCGAATGTGTAAACGGGTGGCGATCCATACCAGGTGGGAAGTATGGATTAGAGAGGACTGGCGAGAGTGGGCCTGGGTTTTTGGAGAGGTGAAATAGGCGATTGGTTTGTTTAAAGCATTTCAGTGTGGCGCTTCTTGTTGGGTGGTTCTTAAGGTTTTCTGGTAGAAGTTCGTACTTGGTCCAGGGGAACCCGGCTATAGGGTGGTCAGAGAATGCATTTTCTAAAGCTATCCAGTCCTTTGATTTTTGATTCGTGTGCCAGTCTATAACACGTTGTAACTGACAAGCCCAGTAGTAGTGTTGAATGTCTGGTAAACCAATTCCCCCTTTGGTTTTTGGTTTAATCAGCTGTGTATAACTGATTCTGGGCCGTTTGAGATTCCAAATGAATTCTCTACAAATTTTGGAAATGTTATTTAGAAAGGGCTTAGGGAGTTGGATGGGGATTGTTTGTAAGAGGTATAGAATGCGTGGTAAGATGTTCATTTTTACTATTGCCGTTCTACCGAACCATGAGAAGTGGGCCTTGTTCCATTTTGTAAGATCCTCTTTGAAGGTTTTTAGTAATGGGAGATAGTTTTTTTGAAAGATATCAGATAAATTAGCGGGTAATTGGATCCCCAGGTAAGTCAAAGCGTCTGATTTCCAGATGAAAGGGAAGTTTTGCTTACTGAGGGCTACTTGTGGGTCTGGTAGTGAGATATTTAGGGCATGCGATTTAGCGAAGTTAATTTTAAGGTGGGCTATGTATTGGAAAATAGCAAAGTCTTTTAAGAGGTTGGGGATCGTAATCAGTGGGTTGGACAAAAAAAGGAGGATATCGTCCGCAAAAGCGGCCACTTTGTAACTTTTCTGTGCTATGGATATTCCATGTATATCGGGATTGTCTCTCAGTCTGCGTAAGAAGGGTTCAAGTGTAAGAATAAATAGGATGGGGGATAGGGGACAGCCTTGACGCGTACCGTTGTTAATATTGAAGGCCTCTGACAGGGTGCCATTTACTCGGACTCTCACCTTGGGGTTAATATATAGGGATAGGATAAGGCTTATAATGCGATCCCCAAAGCCAAAAGTTCTTAAAACCGCTTCAAGATAGTCCCAGGCTATCCTGTCAAAGGCCTTCTCCGCGTCTAAAGATAGGAAGAATCCCGGGGTTTTAGTGGAAGAGAGCCAGTGATGAATATTGATAGCTTTAAGGGTATTATCCCTGGCTTCTCTCCCAGGGATAAATCCCACCTGGTCCGTTGATATGAGCATAGGAATTAAGGGGAGAATCCTATTGGCTATAATTTTTGCGAAAAGTTTCAAATCGGTATTTAGTAGGGAAATTGGCCGATAACTAGAGGCCAATTCTTTGTCTTTACCCGGCTTAGGGACAACACAAATGTGTGCATCTAATAGGGAGTTAGAGATTGTGTTAGGTTTTGCTAATAGGTTAAAAGCTTTCAGGAACGGCGATGTTAGAAGGTTTGAGAAGGATTTGTAATATGTCAGACAAAATCCATCTGGGCCGGGGCTTTTGCCTGTTTTCATATTTTTAAGGGCCATGAGATACTCACTTTCTGTTATTGGGCCATCTATTAATTTAGCTTGCTCAGGGGAAATAGGAGTAGGGCAATTGTGTTGGAGGAAATCAGCAATTATATCTCCCCGGCTCCTGCTGTCTTTGTGTGGTTTGAGTTGAGGGGGGAGGTTATAAAGGTCCTCGTAATAACGAGCAAAATGGCTCGCTATTTCCTCACTACTAGTAATAGATGTTGTCGCAGACGATCTGAGTTTATGGACTGTGTTGTTTGCTTTTTTTGTTTGTATAGCCTTTGCCAGTAGCTTACCACTTTTATTGCTATGCTCATAAAATAGTTTTTGGGATAGGATAAAAGTTTTCCTGTTTTTTTTCCCTAATTCTTCTCTGAGAAGATTACGGGCTTGCTCCAGTTCTTGTAGGGAATCTTGGGCTAGGGTAAGTTTGTGTATGCGTTCTAATTTGCGAATGCGGTCTAGCAGTGCATTCGTGCTATCCTGTTGTACACGTTTGCGATGAGACGCAAGATTTATTAGCTCTCCCCTGACCACACATTTGTGGGCCTCCCACTGCATCAAATGCGACGTATCCGGAGTATCGTTTGTTACAAAGAAATCCTGAATGGTCTTCATGACCGTGTTCAGGTATAGCTCATTTGTTATAAGAGATGCGTCTAGTCTCCAAATTTTAGATCTCTGTGTGTACTCTGGAAATTCCAGAGTAACAGTGATTGGGTTGTGATCAGATAGGAAAGCCGGTTCAATTGTAGCCTCTGATAGCAGTGGTAGGTCCCTTTGTGTTAAAAAGAGGTAATCAATTCTAGAATGACGGTTGTGTGGTACAGAATAGAAGGTGAAATCTCTTACTCTGGGGTGAAGTGTGCGCCAGGAATCATGGAGGAGGAGATCCTGAAGCTGGGTTTTAATTTGTTTAAGGGCTCTAAACGGGATTGAGGACGTTCCAGATGAGGCATCCTCCAACGGGTTAAGAGCTACGTTAAAGTCGCCGCCAAGCAGGAGGACGCCTGACTTGAAAGAAGCTAGGGACATAGCAATCTCACGAAAAAAGCTAACCTGCTTTGAGTTCGGGCTGTATATATTAGCTATCGTAATAGGATTATTCCAAATGGTACCTTTGATAAAGGCGTAGCGGCCATTTACGTCAATTAGTGAGTCAGTGATGTCTAAGGGTATGCGTTTTGAAATCAGAATAGAGACCCCCTTGGTTTTCGCGACTGGATTCGTTGCATGGTAGGATGTCGGGAACTCTTTATTTGAAAATTTGGGTACTTGTTCAGATTTGAAATGTGTCTCCTGGAGAAGGATGACATCCGCTTTAAGTTTTTTCATATGTGTCAGGAGTTGTGATCTTTTTTCGGGAAAATTCAACCCTTTTGCATTGAGAGATATTATTTTCAGCTTGTTCTTGATGGAGGTTGTTTTTGTCATAGGCATTCTGGCACGTGTTATAAAATGCTTATAGTGTGTCAAGTAATTTATATGTGTTTCGTCTAGCTGGTTTAGAGAGAGAAAAATGAGAGGGGATGGGGGAGGGCGGGGGTGGGTAGGTATAAAAAGGGTAAATAATTTGCGGTATAGATATTAAAGGGGAATGTGGGGGGGGAATGTGGATAAGACCGACTGCAAGGATAGTCCCGCTATCCAGCCTTGAAGGAGTTGTCTCCTGTCGGGGGGAGTCAGCACAGCTTTGAGGACTGTACTGTTGTTGGGAGCGGTAGGACTGGTGAAGATGGGATTAGGATATATAAGTGATAGATGTAGAAATAGCAATCCGTAGCTACTCAGAGGGTCATTACAGGCAATGAGAAATTTAAGGGGACTAACATATTCATTAAAGGGGGATACATACATACATAGGGGGATATTAAGGCACTTTGTAAGTCACAGGTTTTCAATGTGTATAAGTTGCGCTTGATTTAGAAAATGGTGGAAGGCTAACATTCAGGAAAGAAGATAGCGTCTAGGTCCAAATTTTGATGGACTCTAAAAGGATACCCCTATATCGATGCAAAATTAAGATCATGAACAAAGAAATATTACAACTGAATGGAGATATATAAAATACAGTACCATCTTGAAATATATGCGTATACGTATAACTTTTATAATGAACAGACACCACTTATAAAGAAGAAGGAACCCAACTAGAAGAACCAAGAGATTCAAAGAAGTTCAAAGTCCACAGTCAGAAGTATTAAACAGAATAGCTAAACATCCTAAATGGTAGACCCTGTCACCCCAGCCTCCAGCATCATGTAGTGGCTACTCAAACGGGAGGACATCCAAAAGTATTACCGTCTCGTATACGGGAGATGGATGGGTATAGATTGTGTCCTGCTAAGTGTCTGGGTGACAGGACATACCTCTAGGGACATATGATCTTCAGGATATCTCAGAAATGGAACATGTCATTTGTAGAGGTAACCGGCTAACAATATTTGCAGGTAAAACCCGGTGTTCCAGGAACTCTTTTGTACTGCTATACAGGGATGCGCTATTTCCCTGCGTGTGTAGGGTGCAAAAAAAAAAAGGGGGGGGGGGATACAGCAGTTTGATTTTGTACTCCAACTAAATAGTCTTAACCCCCTTTTAATAGGCCGCACCTTCCTGGCTTGTAGTATCGAGTGTAAGAGTTCCAATTCTGCGGGGAAAACAGATTTTGAGTTGCGACAGATCAAGCTGTTTCAATCTGGTCCAAGTCACATTATTGGAGTAATCTAATGCATTGGACAAGATAAGGAGAGATTTGACACTCCCCTGGCCCTTTTAGCGGTAGAGGCTTTGGAAGAAGGGCGTTTCGTGTCCAATAACAGAGAAGTCATCTCTGAATGTGTATACGTAGAGAGTGTAGGATTTCTCCAGTTTGAGGAGATACTGTTATAGCACGTGTGTCAAAATGGAGCTTGTCATACCTTAAGTTCGGGATAAACTCAGCTGAATGCAAGAGGTAACTAGGTTCAGTCTTTCCTAGGCTTTCTGTGCACCGGGGAGGCCGGGACACTACCTTCTCTCGGAGAGCGTCGGAGAGCTGGTGCAGGCGATACGCGGTTGGAGAGCCTTCGACGTCTGGACGCTGAAGGGTTGTCACGGTGTTGTATCTCCATTATTTCTTCACGTTGTGGAGCGTCAGAGCGTGTTTCTTAGTGCCAATCTGGGATAACGATTGGCGGAATACCCAAATTTTCGCTGAATGTGGTAGTGTCTCCAGGGTGTCTTATGTACGCAAATCGTCCTCCAGAACCCGCCTGTAGGCAAAAGGGGAACTTCCACCTATAGGGGACATTTCTCTCCCTAAGGACGTCTAAAATCGGGCGCAAAGCTCTTCTCTTCTGCAAGGTGATTTGAGATAGGTCTTGATATAAGTTGATTTCTGCCCCTTGAAACAAAATATGTCTTCTGAGCCTGGCTTGTTGCATGATGTCTTCCTACAATCTGAAGTTAGTGAGACAGCCGATGACATCTCTTGGAGGGTCCGTGTCTCTGCCTCTGGGACGCAGAGCCCTATGAAGCCGTTCCATATCTATAGGAAAATCAAGGGGACGACCCAGGAGGTCATTAAAAATGCTTAACACTGCTTGGGGCAGGTGTTCAGAATCAATCGCTTCAGGAAGACCTCTGATTCTAATGTTGTGTCGACGGCCCCTGTTGTCCAAATCTTCGATGTGCCTTTGCATATTTTGCATTTGGACATATTGTGAGTTCAGAGAGCTCTGTGCAGCAGTGATGGCCACTTCATGGCGATCAGTCATATCCTCCACTTCCTCAAGGCGACCAGCCACAGCATGCAGGTCTAATCTGAGCTCAGAGATTGCTGCAGACAGTGTGTTTTTAATATCAGCAGCCACTGCTCTGAGGTCCTCTAAACTCAGGCTGCTTCTAGGAGAGGGCGGTGTGTCACTTGTGCGAGCGCCTGTGTGCCTCGTGGGGCTGCAGCTTACCTCTCTGGAGGCCTGAGATGTCGGAGCGGGCTCCCGAGAACGGGACCGAAAAATCTCCGGAATGCTGCCGGTCAGCTGTGCTTCGTGGCGCCGCGGGGAGCGCGAACGAGTGGCGGTATGTTCTTTGTCCGTTTTCCCCATGATGGGCGAGTGTGTGTCCTGCTAATGTAGTTGAAGGACCTCGGAGTAGCGGAGGAGAGAGTTCAAGCAGCCATCTTCCGCCGGGTCCAGACCACGCCCCCTTTTTTTTCTTAGCTATCATATATGTTCACATTACTAATTCCAAAAGTTAATGCCCCATCAAATGTGTCATGTTTAAGGTTAATTTTACTAACAGCCCCCCACCCCCAATTAAAAATGGCTTAAAATGTCGACTAAAAATGCTTAAAATAATTATTATGGGAAGTACCTGTATGTATAGAACTCTATGTATGACTCCCCAAGTGAGCATTTATTTAACCTAAAAGGATTGTCTGGTTGAAAAGCACTTTGCTGCCAAACAACCCCCAGCCCAGACATAAACCATTAGCAAGTCTACTGTATGACCTAGAAAGAGGACTGGATATAGTCCAGTGGTTACACAACATTAAAAAAAAACTAAGATCACATAGCTAAAGGCTTAATGTTGGAGTGTAAAGTGTTACTAATCTCACAACAGTAAAATCAGTCTCTATATGCAGCAGGGCCGTCTTTAATATTGATTGGACCCTGGGCAAAAAAATTCTGCCCCCCCCCCCCCCCCCCCCCCCCACATGCAGTTTTGCTCTCTACCTGCTCTGAACCATAAACTAAATAGAAGCTAGACTCAAAATCCGTTTACTGAATCAGAACAGGCAGCAATTATGATTGGTTGACAGAGGTTACAATATATCATTACTGCTCACTGACTGGTTGTTAGAGGTTACAGCACACATTGTAGTTCACTGATTAGTTGCTAGAGGTTACAGCACATGATTTCTGCTTGTTGATTGGGCTGCTAGAGATTACTGTACATCAACACTGCCCACTGGTTGCTAGAGGTTAGTACACATCATTACTACTTACTGATTGGTTGCTAGAGGTTACAGCACATCATCTCCTCACTGCCT
Source organism: Lithobates pipiens (assembly GCF_037356315.1). NCBI lineage: Eukaryota > Metazoa > Chordata > Amphibia > Anura > Ranidae > Lithobates > Lithobates pipiens. Next base: position 576,775,510 of record NW_027507748.1, read on the forward strand.
GCACACCATGGACTGTGGAGGTGAGGGGACCCGTTAATAGACAAAAAACTACTAGGGATCCTAGGACTCCTGGGATCAGTGGCAGTGCTGAGGAGAGGGGAGGGTGTGATCAGTGGCAAGTTATTTTTTTTACTGACTTCCAATATAAAGAAGTTTCAACACTGGCCATCAATGTAATATGGTTCTACACTGACCATTAATGTAATAGGGAGTTACACTGACCACTAATGTTACCTAGTTAGTTAAATAGTTAGTCAGGTTGAAAAAAGACACAAGTCCATCTAGTTCAACCACAAAAAAAAATATGATAATAATTATAATATCATACAACCTCATATACCCAATTCTATACCCACAGTTGATCCAGAGGAAGGCAAAAAACCCCAGCAGAGCATGCTCCAATTTGCTAAAGCAGGGGAAAAAATTCCTTCCTGATCCCCTGAGAGGCAATCGGATATTCCCCGGATCAACTTTACCTATAAATGTTAGTACCCAGTTATATTATGTACACTTAGGAAATAATCCAGGCCCTTCTTAAAGCAATGTAATGTAATGTAATGTAATAGAAGCATTCATAGTAATCACCAATGTAAGGAGGGATTTACACTGAACACCAATGTAAGGGCAACATTCACACTGACCACTAGTGTGCATGAAAGGATTCTACACCAAGCCCCAATGTAATGAGAAGATTTACACTGACCATCAATGCAACTGAGACATTTAGCCTGCTTTCACATTTGTGTGTGTCAGGAATGCATGCAAAATCGCTTTCCTGACACCACAGAAATGTTCTGCCCTTTAGCAGATACACAGCAGTGCCATTAATTGTTAATGACACACTCAGGCATCTGCTGACATGTGTCTTGGCATTGTGTGATTTTGAAAAAGGGTTTGGGACTTTCTTCCACATTTGTAGTCCATAGAGCAGTCCAATGAAATGAATGGGCTGCCCTACACACGGCCTACATCTTTATACACCCTGTCAGTACACCTTTGCATCCTAAAACCCATGCTAACCTCTGCACCCCAAACCTTCCCCCATCCTCTCCACTTCCCCTCCCCTTTAACTCTACCTGCCTCCTCTGCTCATCTTTGCACCCGCCTTCCTTACCTCTACACATCCCTCCTTGCTCACCTGTGCATTATAAACTGTAATTCCTTCTCTGTCTACTTCTGCACACCCCACACTACCCCCCCACCCCACTAATTTGCTTACCTTTGCAGAACAGTCTGATGGTAGGCTTAATGACCACAGTTATAGGCAGGACTTTCAAGCATGCCCCCCAGTGGGCAGCATTCAGTATAAGTGATGGTGGATATGACCTCAGGGGGCATGATATACACATGAATACTGCCCAGTGCTGCCAACCTACGAGATTAAAATTTACTGACAAGACACACAAACTTTACCGACACAGCAACATTTTTACTGGCATTTCAAAAATGTACAAATTTACAGTTTTAAGTGCAAATTTCAGTATGTAGAATACAAACACGTACAATATGCAATTAGAAATGGGGTTTAAGGTGGATATTAAGGCAAAAAGCATATTTAATATTTTATTTTCAAAAAAGTAAGTAAGTAGCTCAGGGCCAGGACAAGAAATTAGAATGGGCGGCACACACACATGAAATTGACTATCACAGTGACACTGACAGCAGCACAGATGATGATGACACCTCACCAACATGACACTTTTTCCTTATGAGTGAGGCCGCGTACACACGCGGGGACTGTTCGCCCAACTTTGTCCGCTGAACAGTGTTTCGGCGGACAGTCCGCCCGTGTGTGGGCTTTCAGCGGACAGTTTCAGCGAACAGTCTGCTGAACAAAGTTTTTCGGAAATTCCGAAAAACTGTCCGCTGAAACTTGGTTTCAGTGAACAGTCCCCTCGTGTGTAGGCTTGTTCGTCAAACTAAGTTCCGCGCATGCTCAGAAAGGATTTACACGCCGAAAGTTGTAATGCAGTGTATAGGACGTCGTATTTTCCGTCCCGTCGTACGTGCCGTTCACGTCATCGTGCACGGTTTCAGCAAACTGTTCGTTCGTCGTGTGTGGGCAAGTCCGTCCATGCTAATTTTGAGCGGACTGTTCGCTGAAACTGTTTGACGGACAAAGTTGAGCGAACAGTCCCCGCGTGTGTACGCGGCCTCACAGTGACAGTCTCTCTCTCCATGACAGGTGGTTCCTTCGGGCCACTCCAGTCCGAATAGTACTGACAGTCCTGCTCCCGGCTTGCCTTGCTCCCTTACCGCAGATCCGCACACGAGGCCACTCCCCTCCACCTCCTTGCATCACATGACATGCTCAGGCACTGCGTCCACCAGACACCCCCCCCCCCCCATGGCGATGTCCAAACACACTGTAGCATGCACTCAGATGGTCTCCGCTGGCTCTGGACCAGGACTGTGCATGCGTGGGGCTAAGCTGAGCATCATAGCCATATTTTTAACTGGCAATCCTTTCCTTTTACTGGCATTTACTGGCAGGAGAAAAAAGCCTGTTTTTTACTGGTTACCAATAAAAATACTGGTGGTTTGCAGCAATGATACTGCCTCTATTTACATATAAATGCTGCCAGTCCTCTGCTATTTACATATGAATGTTGCCGCTATTTACATATCAATGCCGGTATTTAGATGTAAACACAGGGTCTGCAGGTGAGTTATCTGGACAGCATGGGTATAAAACCTTAAGGGATGAGGGAATTTAAACTGGGATAGTTGGCAAGTATGAGGCAGCTGCTTTGGGTCCCACGACAATGACAAGGCCCAGGGCAACTGCCCTTTTTGCCCTGCCTTAAAGACGCCCCTGATATGCATGCTTGTTATACTTAATGTGGAACCTAAGGGGTTAATCCTCTGCATTATGTAAAAAGGCTGGTTGATCCTGTCTTCTCTGATTCCCCCCTTCTTTTAATGTCCCCAATCTATCTGCTGATAAAATGAAGCCTTGGGGGCAAGCTGCACATACTCAGTTTGGTGTGCATTGCTAGAGAGTTTTTTTTTTTTGGGAGGGTGCATGTGATCAACACAGGACCAATCAGCACTGTCCAGACAGGCAGTCAGGGGTCATACCACCTCATAGGGAAGTCAGAGGAGAATAAAAACTCTTCCTACAAGCTTCAACCAGTGCTCGGACAGACCCTGATAGAAGTCACAAGACTTCTATATACTGCTGATGAGAAAAGGTATTTAGCAGTTTATATTTACTAAAATAAATGCATTACCATATTATGTGTGCTGTGGGAGACCAGATATACTGGATGCAGGGTCCTGAGTAGGGATGGGCCGAACACCCCCCCAGTTCGGTACGTACCAGAACATGTGAACAGGCAAAAAGTTTGAGCGAACCCTATTAGTCTATTTGACATGAAGATGAAAAATCAAAAGTGTCAATTTTAAAGGCTTATATGCAAGTTATTGCCATAAAAGTGTATGGAGACCTGGGTACTGCCCTAGGGGGCATATATCAATGCAAAAAACTTTTTAAACAAACCATTTTTTCAGGAGCAGTGATTTTAAATATCATGCATGGGGTGTCCCCTTAGTCTGAATATAAAGTGGTACATCTGTGTGATGTGTAGAACAGTGCCGCAGCAAAATTAAATTTCTAAAGTGAAAAATGTAATTTAAACTTGCTTGCTGCTGTAATGTATTGCTGGCTCTCGGCAATATAGTTAAAAAATCAAGGAAAAAAATGCCATGCAGCCCCCCCCCCCCCAGTCCATACCAGGCCCTTCATGGGGAACTGTGTCAAATGCTTTTGCAATATACAGATACACCACATCTATGGGCCTTCCTTTAACTAGATGGCAACTTACCTCCTCATAGAAGATTGATTGATTGGTTTGGCAAGAACAATTCTTCAGGAATCCATGCTAATTACTGCTAATGATACCGTTCTCATTAATAAAATCGTGTATATAGTTCCTTATAATCCCCTCTAAGCCCTTGTACACACAGTCGGACATTCCGACAACAAAATCTGTCGGATTTCGTCCAACGGATTTTGTCCAAAACTTGTGTTGCATACACACGGTCGGACAAAGTTGTCGGAAAATCCGATCATACGTAACGTGATGACGTTATTTCGTTACGACGGGACTACGTTCAGGCTAGTAGCCAATAGCTTTGGTCTAGGAATTTGATCAGAGCATGTGTGTCACTTTGTCTGATCGGAATTCTCTACACACAAACGGACAAAGTCCAATCGGATCATGTTGTCAAAAAGTTTTATAGCCCAGCTCTAAAACTTTGTCCATCGGATATTCCGACGGAAACAGTCCGATGGAGCCCACGCACAGTCGGATTATCCGACAACACGGTCCAATCGGACATTTTTCGTCGGAATGTCCGACGGTGTGTACAAGGGCTAAGAGCTTGCATACTATTGATGTTAGGCTATCTGGTCTGTAATTCCCGGGGATGGATTTTGGGCCCTTTTTAAAATTGGTGCTACATTGGTTTTTCTCCAATTAGCTGGTACCATTCCAGTCAATAGACTTCCAGTCAGTAGACTGTCAGTAAAAATTAGGAACAATGGTCTGGCAATTACTTGACTGAGTTCCCTAAGTACCCTCGAATGCAAGCCATCCGGTCCCGGTGATTTATTATTGTTAAGTTTCCCAAGTTTATTCTGTCCTCTGTTAACCATGGACGTGCTTCCTGTGATGTGTCACTGCAGTTTTGGTTACTGAAGCCCCCCGATTCCCTTGTGAAGACTGAGGAGAAGAATAAATTCAATACCTTCGCCATCTCCCCATCCTTTGTAACCAGATGTCCTTCTTCATTCTTTATGGGGCCAATATGGTCCGTCTTCTCTTTTTTTTACTGTTTACATACTTAAAGAATTTCTTGGGATTTTATTTGCTCTCAATGAAGCATACTTATTGGGATGCTCCAGCCCTGGATCGGCCTCCCTGGCACTTCCCCCTCTACCCTTCCTTACTGCCACCCATCTACTCTTTCCTAGTGCCTGCACCTCTTTGTCTCCACCCGCCTCTGTGCTGGCCCCTGCCCCTACTGTATGTTCCTGGCTCTCCTTTAGTATGGAGGGTCTTCTCAGTGCTGACAGTTTCTTCCACAGATTCAGAACATGGACTTCAAGGGAAACAATGTGCTTACATTTTGCACAACCGTATTCGCCCTCGATCACATGATCAAGGAAGGCCTACATGCTGCAACATGTACACCGAGTCCCATCTCCACACCCACTGTGCATTGTAACTACTAATTTAATGAGGATTGGAGATTATACCCTGTCCAAATTACCTAACAACTAGCTTCCTGACACTAATACTCTATATAGCCCACATGCACTCGCAGCACTCATGTACTCAGGGCTGGTACAGGGGGGGCGGAAGGGTCGGGTGCCTTGGGTGGAACAAATTACCATGGGAGAATTTTCATGGGAGGGGGGGCGCATTGCTGGCGGTGTACTGCTAAAAATGTTTTGGGCATACTGTGATTACTGTCAACCAGCCACGCTAGAATCCCACACAACTGCCTGCAATGATGTGCCGAGTGCGCTCCTGCACCCAGCACAAGAATAGGACCCGGTCTTCCCATCCCTGTCAGGCAGAGCCGTGGAGTGATTTCCGCCCGACAGGCACTTCTGAGTCCCGACGTGACGTCACTGGGAAGCTGGGAAGAGAGAGAGTGGACCCGTAGAGAGCTGCCAGGCACCGCAGTGAGTGCGACCTTGAAGAGGAACCAACCAGGCAGTGCATCAATAGTAAGCAGATGATCTGATACAGATGAACCGGCTAACTCTGGGGGGAGGGGAGAGGTGATATTATATACCAATGGTATCAGTAATATACAGCATGAAGGGGGTTATTGTGTTGCCACTGGTCATTAATGCATTAGTGACCATTGTTAGTTAACCTCTTTGTGCTGCATTAGTGGCACAAGTATCAGTGTTCATTAACCCCTTTATGCTACAGAATAGCACTTATACTTGTGTCACTAATGCAGCACAAAGGGGTTACCTGACACTTGTCACTAATGCATTAATGACCAGTGGCAACACATTAACCCCCTTCATGCTGCATATTACTGATACAATTGGTAATTAAGGCAGAGCTCTGTCCTGTCCTGGTTTATTTTCATGTTTCCTATCATGCACGGTGTTTGTCAAACGACTTTTATCGGACGCATACTGTACTGACTACACGATTGTCATACGATGGGCTGTCAACCGACCAAAGTTTTCCTGTTTGTCCCTTCGGATTTGGTTGTACGGACTGTCCTGATCGGCTGTGGAAAGCTGCGTGCTAACGATCAGATTATTGAACGATCTGTCTGAAAGCGACTTTTGTGGTCCGATAATCGGAACGTGTGTATGGGGCATAAGTTCCAGCAAGCTCAAAGATGAGCAGGCTAAAAATTAGTTCTACAGAAAATTATATAGACCTTGAGCACCTGTGACCAATTAACCACTCCTCTTAATTCGTAGGCTGAAGGAAGCAAAGAAAAAAAAGCTGTTTAAAAAGTGACAGAAAAAGGTGTTAAAAAACTACAAGAAAAAGCCTTAAAAATAACCTAAAAATGCAACCCAGCAGTCAAAAGCAAAACGTGTTCACTCTCCACTCAACGTCCCCACTGTTTAGCTTCCAACCAGCAGTCGATTTGAATATCGGGACATCCCTAGATCTATTTGATTATTAATCTATTAATCGAATCTATTAATTATTAATCTATTAGATTATTAGATCTAATAGATCTATTGAGAAATCCCAATCATAGGGTGATACGTGTGTAGAGGGGAGGAGCCAAGCTTGTGACGTCATTCGACCATAGTGGTGAGCGAGCGGACATCTTTTTCAATTGTGTTATACAAATTTCCTTTTTTATTCCTGTAAGTACAACTTTACTGGGGACTTCAAATAGAATAGTGAAATGGAGAGTGCTATGTTTCCTGTATTTATATTTTCATGATTCCAAATGACATTTTAAGAGGAAATACCTTACCTGGGAAGCTTCCTGTGTGAGAAACCTATAATGAGTAATGCCGTGTACACACGATCGGACTATCCGGTGGACTTGGTCTGGCGGACCAGAGTCCGCTGGACAATCCACCCGTGTGTGGGCTCCGGCGGACTTTTTCTCTCCAAAAGTCCGCCTGACTTAGAAAGAAGTTTTGACTCACAATTTTTTTTTCAATCCATACCAGGTAACTGGGCTAGTGAGGTGTCAATCTCGCCAATGGAGGTGGCGACATTGACTTCCTTCGCTAGTTCCATCTACCTGGAGCCACGTTCAAAATGAACGGACTTTTCTCCGTGTGTGCGCAAGTCCGTTCATTTCAAAAGTCTGGCGGAATCCCGCCATAGTCCGCCTGGTTGTCCGCCGGACCTAGCCCTCCAGAAAAGTCCAGTCGTGTGTGGGCAGGTCCGCTCATTCAGAAAGTCCGGCAGACCTCAGCTGCAAATTCAGGCGGTTTGTCTGCCGGATTAAGTCCGCCGGATAGTCCGATCGTGTGTACGCGGCTTAACGCGGCTTAACAGGCTGGAGCAGGATGAGTGATACTGGATCGGAGAGAAAGTAAAGAGATTTCATTCTGAGCATTTAAGGCTCATTGTTGAGGTGAGCAGTTATAATGGCTGGTGGAGGTGTGCACAGTTTAACATTATTTACAGAGCACAGTAAAAGCACAGTGGTGGATTATTATTTTTTGTACTGTGTTGATATTTAATTCACAATTTTTAGTTTTTTGCTAGTTTCATGCGAGTTGGCAGCACTGCACTATTTATACACAATTATAATATTTGGTGGTGAGGTGATACACTATGAGTGATTAGTGGCTGCAGATAATTAATTAATTGCAACTTGCAATATTCCATTGATTTCATTATTTATTTATTTACATGTAGCACTTTGTAGAGTGGCGCTGATTGGTTTTTATATGTATAGTTGGATATAAAATGGACTACTTATCTATCAAAAAAGTGTTTCACAGTGCTAAATCAGGGTTTTAAATTGCTGCATTTATACCTTTCAAAAAGCCAGTCTAAAGGAATGGTAAAAATAAAGCATTTGTGGGTTTAACTAATCATTTTCTTTTTGTACAATTCTCTATTAAAGAGCAAGTAAAGCCTCTTAAAAAAAATACATCCAGCAAGGCAAAGGCATAATGAGCTAGTATGCATAGCATATTACTTACCTGAGAACCCTTGTTCGCCTCCTCCGACGCCGCTATCTATCCTGGGTGACTTCCGGGTATCGCGGTTCCAGCACTGTGGCTGGCCGGAGCCATGATGACGTCACTCCCACACATGCGCACTGGTGCTGCCACTGACAGCATGATCGCAATTAGAAATGGCACGCTCAGTGCGCCTGCGCCCGATGTCTACGGCACATGCACTGTAGACATCGGTGCCGCTATTCCTGCAAATATCTCCTAAACCTTTTAAGTTTGGGAGATACTGCTTGTACCTACAGGTAAGCCTTAATTTAGGCTTACCTGTAGGTTAAAGTGGTTGTAATGGGTTTACTACCACTTTAAGGGGACTTGGCAGGTGGTATGTCCCATGCCTATATACTTTTGCTAATAAGTGTCCCTTCGTTAGCAATTCCAGGTAGAAGAGATCAGCAATGACAGCCTCAATATTTTCTGGGTATATATTTTTTTAAGATTATTGTTTCCAGGTGACATGTTTTATTCTATATGGACACTAGAGGGAGTGAAATGACCACCTTAAACACCCTAGCTACATAACTAAGCCATTTCTGATGTTATAAACCTAAATAGAGACCCTTTTACTGCAAGTTTAGGTAGCTGATAATTCCTAAAAACAGCATTTTTTTTAAAAAGCCTCAGCTATCCAGCACACTGAAAATTAATTAGTCCATTGCTCAAAGCGGTATTAAACATAAAAACAAAAATGTAAGTTTACGAATCCTTAAATGTGGTGTTTGAATTAGTTTTCTTTATTAGGATTGTTTCCTTTATTTTCAATTGCTGATCAGGATAGAGTCAATAGCAGATTTAGTTGGACTTGGCTTATAAATGATAAAAGAAGTCCAGGTAACACCTTTCAATCAGAAACATTTTTTTTCCTTTTATGATAAAGATTTTATGCAAGTAAATTAAAGATGACGAATGCAAACACCCCTATCAGCGTTAAATGGGTTGTCACAACCTTCTAACTGACACTTTTTCTGGTCTGTTAAAGGAAGTTGAAAAATAACAGACTTACTAGCAGTTGTGATCTTCAAGTGCTGCAGGGGTTAAAATATCTGCTGAACCTGCCATAAGCATTTGTTAAAGTGGTTGTAAACCCTTACAAACCACTTTGACCTACAGGTAAGCCTAGATTAAGGTTTACCTGTAGCTCCAAGAAATATCTCCTAGACCTACACGGTTTAGGAGATATTTAGTAAAATACAGTGACAGCTGTCTACGGCGCATGCGCCGTAGACAGCGGCATGCAGGCGCACTATCGCCGTTAGCAGCATGCCACTGCTAACAGCAATATGCCGTTAGTGGCGGCTCCCATGTGCATGCGCGGGAGTGACGTCATCGCTGCTCCGGCGCTGTGAGTGGCTGGAGCAGTGATACCCGGAAGAAGATGGATGCTCCAGACTACAGGGGGCAGCGGTGACATCGCTGGCTCCTGTGTCAGGTAAGTGACACATAATGGGCTACTATGCGATGCATAGTAGCCCATTATGCTTTACCTTTGCAGGGAGACAAAGAGGAAGTAAACCCATCGGGGTTTACTTCCTCTTTAAGAGCCCCCCTCCTCCATTCATAGAAGCTGTACTATACAGTATATCTATACTTACACTACATTGAATGAGGACAGGTGGATGAATGAAAGGTCCACCTCCTCATTCATTCATTGATGGAACCCATAGTACAGATTCTATGAATTTAGGGGGTGGAAAGGGTGGGCATAGTGGGCAGTCTCAATGAAAAGGATTTTACAGGTATATCAATAATCCTTTTTTCTTAAAAGTAGATTGCAGGACACAGGATCCAAGTCTTATACTATGGGATATTCAAAAGCATTCCAACTGAGTGGTTGGCGGTGCGGCATAAACTATAAGATGCACAAATAGGTCAACCTTACAACCAATACTGGCATCAGATGAGCCTGAACAGAAGATCAGATGGCAGCCTTACAAATCTTGGAAACAGATGCCTTGAAGCGGGAACACCTATGAAGCACTAATAGATCTGGTTGAGTGTGCTTTTATAAGGAAGAAAAGAACCCTATGCTTCAGACTACAGGTTTGAATAGTCAGTTGTCTAATTGACCTAGCATATTTAGAGTGAGAGGTAGACTCGAACAGTGCCTACCACATCCAGAGAGGGGAAAGAAATCTCCCTAGAATATTCTGGTGATGAACCTGAGAGGGAAGAACAATGTTCTGGTAAGTGTGGGAACAGAAAACCATTTTGAGAAGAAAGGAGGCCTTAAGTGTTAGGTATCACTAGGAAGGGCTCTTTACATAAAGCTGCCTAAGTAGATCAAGAGGTAGACTTGTACAGTGCATACCACCAGTGGCGGAACTACCGCCATAGCGGCACATGCAGCCGCTATGGGGCCCGCAGCTGAGAGGGGCCCGTGGGAAGGATGAGGAATGCATACTGTGGGGGGGGGGGCAGCACCTCCCGCATGGTCCCCCAGCCAGCGGAAGCGAGGAGAGGAAGAGGCAAGCTGTCTGTACAAGCAGAGAGCTGTAATAGCTTTCATTTGAATGTCCTGTGTTCACGGGGCTCACCGTCACATAGCCCCACCTCTTGGCCCGGCGTCTTTGATAGACAGAACACCGGTCCAATGCGGGACATGTGACATCATCAAAGGCTGCAGGCCAAGAGGTGGGGCTATGTGACGGTGAGCCCCGGGAACACAGGACATTCAAATGAAAGCTATTACAGCTCTCTGCTCGTACAGACAGCTTGCCTCTTCCTCTCCTCGCTTCCCCTGGCTGGGGGACCGTGCGGACAGTGCTCGCCCCCCACTCTGAGTCAGCCCCACACTTGCCAGCAGCCATTTGAGGGCTCCAGTATGCATTCCACATCCTCCCCGGTAGTTCTGCCACTGGCTCGCCTCTTCCTCTGCACAGGTGAGGCTGCAATTGTGACTGCACATTCATTCAGCATTTCTCTAGTTGTTCTAATTCGAACATTAGTCATTGGTTACATAAAGGAAAATTACCAGATCATTCAGATCTTTACAAATGCTGATCTTTTAATTCATGTTATATGGTAATTTTTTGAATTTGAATTGGCAAAGGAAACTAATGTTTGAAAAAAAAATTATGTCTAAAGAACATGTAATGTACAGTGCATTTTTGCATGTAGGAATTATCTTTACTACATATTTCTGATTTTTTTTTTTTTTTTTTTTACAGCTATAAAGTTAACAGTATTAGTGTTTGCATTTTTAAACGATAACTTAATTGTTCACTTAGAATGAGAATGAAGGAAAGAAAAAAAATCACTAGGATGATTGGTTGAAAAGGGACAGTTGGTAGATTCAACCCTATAATGAAAATTCTCACTTTTATTCTATCAAAGTAAAGGTATAAACCTCTGCAAAATGCAATGGGGCTGATTTACTAAATGAGTAGAGAATGTTTACTCTCAAAAGTGGTTATGCTAAGCCAGCCTTTCTCAACCTTTTCAACACAAAGGAACCCCTCAAATAACTTTCCGTCTCAAAGAACCCCTGCTAAAAAATTACTATATCTACAACTCATGATATACTAGTATCAGGGGCGTAACTAGAAATCACAGGGCCCCATAGCAAAATGTTGTATGGGCCCCCCCCCCCATCAAAAAAAAAAATGAACTAATGCCATTGAACAACAGACTACCACACCCATGTGGCACAGTACCCAGGCAACAGCTTATATTAATTTTGAACAACAAAGTATGCAGTATACTGTATGCAGCCCCTGAAGGGAACACATTGCTGACCTCCAGGCCTTCTAACCAATTTCTGTTCTGTTATATAAAATGAAATAGTTCAACTCACCATAATGCAAAATCAGTGGGATCCCTGAGCGTGTCACTTGCCATCATCGCCTGCCACCAGATGCAGATTGTAACTTGTCACAGGTTGCGGAATGTCACCTACCACATGTTGCAGATTGTCCACTTGCCACATCCCAGATTGTCACTTGCCAAGATAGATAAGTCACACATTATGCCACACATTATGGATTGTCACTTGCCACGTCCTGGATTGTCACTTGCCACGTCACTTGCTAAACATTATGGATTGTCACTTGCCACGTCCTGGATTGTCACTTGCCACATCACTTGCCACACATTATGGATTGTCACTTGCCACGTCCTGGATTGTCACTTGCCACGTCACTTGCCACACATTATGGATTGTCACTTGCCACGTCCTGGATTGTCACTTGTCACATCACTTGCCACACATTATGGATTGTCACTTGCCACGTCCTGGATTGTCACTTGCCACACATTAAGGATTGTCACTTGTCACATCACCTGCTACATGTTGCGGATTGTCCACTTGCCACATCGCCTGCCACCAGATGCAGATTGTCACTTGTCACACGTTGCAGAATGTCACCTGCCACATGTTGTGGATTGTCCACTTGCCACATCCCGGATTGTCACTTGCCACGTTACCTGCCACACATTACGGATTGTCACTTGCCACGTCCTAGATTGTCACTTGCCACGTCCTGGGTTGTCATTTGCCACGTCCTGGGTTGTCACTTGCCACGTCACCTGCCACACATTACAGATTGTCACTTGCCACATCACCTGCCACACATTACGGAATGTCACTTGCCACGTCACGGATTTTCACTTGCTACGTCCCCTGCCACATGTTACGGATTGTCACTTGCCACATCCAGGTTGTCACTTGCCACGTCACCTGCCACACATTACGGATTGTCACTTGCCACGTCATTACAGATTGTCACTTGCCACATCCTAGATTGTCACTTGCCATACATTATGGATTGTCACTTGCACGTCCCGGGTTGTCACTTGCCACGTCACCTGCCACACATTACGGATTGACACTTGTCACGTCACGGATTTTCACTTGCCACGTCACCTGCCACATGTTATGGATTGTCACTTGCCACATCCAGGTTGTCACTTGCCATGTCACCTGCCACACGTTATGGATTGTCACTTGCCATACATTATGGATTGTCACTTGCACGTCCCGGGTTGTCACTTGCCACGTCACCTGCCGCACATTACGGATTGACACTTGTCACGTCACGGATTTTCACTTGCCACGTCACCTGCCACATGTTATGGATTGTCACTTGCCACATCCAGGTTGTCACTTGCCATGTCACCTGCCACACGTTATGGATTGTCACTTGCCACGTCCCGGATTGTCACTTGCCACGTCGCCTGCCACACATTATGGATTGTCATTTGCCACGTCATGGATTTTCACTTGCCACGTCACCTGCCACACGTTACGGATTGTCACTTGCCACGTCGCCTGCCACACATTATGGATTGTCACTTGCTCTGCCACTTTCCTGCTGTGTCACTGAGTCAGGCAGCAGATTATCAGTCAGACAGCAGAGAGATAATGTCAGCTCTCTGCTTCCTGGCTGCCTGCCCAGTGAGGGGGGAACTGCACTGCAGGGATGCAGGGCGGCCAGAGATGATGTCATCTCTATGCTCCCCGCCTGTCAGCTCCCTGATTGGCCAGCCCACTCTCTCACCAGCGAACTGGCCACTCTCATCCGCCTCCCACGGATCCTCTGACCGCCCGCTCTCACTCACTGAGCCGCCTGTGGACCACCCGCGGAGCCGCGGACTACCCGCGGACCACCCACGGAGCCGCGGACTACCCGCGGAGCCGCCCGCGGACCACCCGCGGAGCCGCGGACTACCCGCGGAGCCGCCCGCGGACCACCCGCGGAGCCGCGGACTACCCGCGGACCTCCCGCGGAGCCGCCGGCTATCTCCCGCGGAGCCGTGGCGCCTGTCCTCACCGGGCCCCACTTGACTGCGGGCCCCATAGCGCCCGCATGTGTTGCTATGGCGGTAGTTCCGCCACTGACTAGTATGATGGTCAGTCAGATGAATGCTCCTTAGTGCTGGTTCACACAGGAGTGACTTGTCCAGGAGACTTAGCCGCCTGACAAGTCGCACTCCGTTCCGTACTATGGAACCGTTCTAATAGGAGCGACTCAAGTTGCTCCGACTTAGAAAAAAGGTTCCTGTACTATTTTTGGGGCGACTTTAGGCGACTTGCATTGACTTCTATACAGAAGTCGTTTTGCAAGTCGCCGCTGATCGCGTGCAGGTCGCGTCTGTGAGTCGCGCTGCAAGTCGTGCCGCCCCTGTGTGAACCGAGCCTTACTCTTGTGGTCATTGGGAAGAATTCCCACCTTACAGATAGTTAAAAAGATCAATGGTGTCAGTGGTAACTTATCTGAGACAGAAATTAATCAAGGAACCCATAGCAACCTCTGGAGAAACCCTAGTTGACAAACCCTGTGCTAGGCTATGGTTTAGTAATTCCTTTATTAATGTTATAGTGTAGCACCCTCAACCTTAGGTAGGCATGTGCTAGGTGTAGGTTTTGTGTAAGCTGCCAGCACAGGTAAATTTAAGCAGGCCTATGCTGTGAGCTAGGTCTGTTTGTTTTGATCTGGGGGCAGGGGAGGGGTTTAGTATAGCAGCAGGTGACTGATATGTGCCTCAGTTCTTGGGTGCCTCCTCTGTTTCCAGGGAGAAGGTTCTGGAAAAGGGACATGGCAGAGAGCTGGAGTGCCATGTGGTGCATGTGGGAGCTCCGACCAATCCCCAACTAGGACTCCTTCATATACCCATGGTCAACTTGCTGTGGGAGGAGTTGTCGGCTGCATGATAGAGTGTTAGACTGTTTGTGTCTGAGGGAACCCCCTTTCTTGGGGGGGTGTACCTCAGGCAGGGTGCTCGGGGCTGGGAGGGAGCATCTCCTTACACGGTTATGGAGAGGTGTCTGGGAACAGGAGCCAGAAAGGACAGCTGGTCAGCACATCCTGAGTAAAGTCATTCAGGAGGGATCCAGGCCAGGTGTCGGTGAGTGGAAATCACAGTGGAAAGCTCTGGAAGAGACATGCCAGGAGTTGGATGTAGAGCCAGAGCCCCCCCCACTGTGAGGCAGCCCCACACTTGCCAGCAGCCATTTGAGGGCTCCAGTATGCATTCCTCATCCTCCCCGGTAGTTCCGCCACTGGCTCGCCTCTTCCTCTGCACAGGTGAGGCTGCATTGTGCACGGGTCACGCTGCATTGGGCACAGGTGAGACTGCATTGGGCACAGGTGAGACTGCAGTGGGCACAGGTGAGGCTGTATTGGGCATGGGTCACGATGCATTGGGCACAGGTGAGGCTGCATGGGGCACAGGTGAGGCTGTATTGGGCACGGGCAGGCCACGCTGCATTGGGCACAGGTGAGACCACATTGGGCACAGGTGAGGCTGCATTGGGCACAGGCAGGTAACGCTGCATTGGGCACAGGTGAGGCTACATTGGGCACAGGGGAGGGTGCTTTGGGCACAGGCCACACTGCATTGGGCATAGGTGAGGCTGTATTGGGCACTGGACAGGCTGCATTGGGCACAAGTGGGCACAGGTGAGGCAGTATTGGGCATGGGCAGGCCACGCTGCATTGGGAACAGGCAGGCCACATTGGGTACAGGTGAGGATTATTGAAGCGCTAACACCAGCTGTTTGGAGTATCTTTATCTGTTGATTGTTATACGTTCTGGAATATGTATATTGCTATTGTGGTGTAGGATCTGGGCCTGTTGTCCCTCCATCCCTTTTCTTTGCTTCCTTCCTTCTTTCTTCCTTCATCTCAGACTCGAACCACACACCCTTTGAGCTACGTATTTTAAACCACGCCCACTATTTAATTTAAGCCCTGCCATTTTTTGTGGGGGGGGGGGGGCTGTTTGAAGGGGGGGGGGGCCCATACAACATTTTGCTATGGGGCCCTGTGATTTCTAGTTACGCCCCTGCATACCACATCCATGCATCCTCCTATAGACTCTAGGGAAAGGAATGAGGGGGTTTGCGTGTGGCCACTGCAGTCCAGAGGCCTCCAAAAGCACTGATAGTGTCGCCATTAAATCAGACAGTGGCAGACAGCTTCTCTCTAGATAAACAGTAGAAAAGGAGTGCACCAGAAAGAGCTCTGGTGGTCTCTGTGAGGGACAGCTACTCAGATTGAGGACATTGGATGAGGGCTAGCAGAATTCTGAGCTTGCGGGGGGATTTTACTGCCCCCACCAAACTGATAGATAAGCATGAGCTGGCAAGGGTTGCTGACCAGGGATGAGCCCAATGTTTGACTCGAACATTGGGTGTTTGCCAAATAGCGCACAATTTGGGGGGTTTGGTCAAATTTGAAAGCCACAATTAAAAAAAATGGGTTGGGGTCCCCCTTAAAATCCATACCAGACATGAAGGGGGTTTTAAGGGTCTGAAGATTTTAAGGGGAGCCCCATGCCAAAATAAAAAAAACTGGCATGGGGGCCCCCAAAAATCCATACCAGACTCTTATCTGAGCAAACAACCTGGCAGGCTGCAGGAAAAGAGGGGAGGACAAGAGAGCGCCCGCCCTCCTGAACCATACCACGCCACATGCCATTAACATGGGGAGGGTGCTTTGGGGTACCCCCAAAACACCTTGTCCCCATGTTGATAGGGAAAAGGGCCTCATCCCCACAACCCTTGCCTGGTGGTTGTGGGGGTCTGCGGGTGGGGGGCTTATCGGAATCTGGAAGCCCCCTTTAACAAGGGGACCCCCAGATCCTGGCCTCCCCCTCTGTGTGAAATGGTAACTGGATAAAAATGTACCCCTACCATTTCACAAAAAAGTGTGAAAATGGTAAAAAGGACATTACACGGCTTGAGGATAAGTGCTTTATTAAAAAATAAAAAAATAAAACTGTCCCATGAAGTCTTCTTCTTCTTCACTTGCTCCACTAATGGACCAAAAAAGAAAAAAAAATGTGACTGACCTGCCTCCATAGAAGGCACCCGCCATAATGACCATTCTCTCAGGTGACAGCTATTTTATAACTAAGGGCGCGGACACACGGTGACGTCGCCGGGTGACCCCGCCCCCTCTGATGCACAGGAACATCCCTATGGCTTTCCTGTAGCGTCAGAGGGGGGTGGGGCTCTGCCAAAATTCTTGCTGCTCAGGTCCATACTCCTCCTGAGAAGCCTTGTGACCACTGCTTTGTCCCAGAGAGTCTCCGTACTGCCGTGCTCCAGACTTACCATTTTCCCAAAGCTGCTGGCCACCCTGGGAAGAATCAACTCTTTTGGGCCATTTTTCAACAATTCTGGTGGCCTAGTCTACATGCTGATATAACTTCCTTCGTAGCTGCCTGTGTGCTCAGAGTAAGACTCCACAACATCTTCCAGTGGGCATCCTGCAGCCCATACCCAATGGAAAGAGGCCCTGGACCCACCTGTCTATGGATTTCATTGTGGAGTTACCCAACTTTCAGGGCAACACAGTTATCCTTATGGTGGTTGACCAGTTCTCAAAGATGTGTCATTGTACTCCACTTAAGAAGTTGGCCACTTCTAAGGAACTGGCTTCCATTTTTTTGAAATTTACATATGCAGAAATTTAGAATGTGTATGAAAAATTTTAGCACTGTGAAACACTTTTTGAAAGATAAAAAGTGCATTTTATATACAACTATATAAATCAGACCAAAATGAGGGACAAATGAGGAACAAAGAGCAAAACATGTTTCAAATCTTTCCGACGTAAAGTCCAGACGAAAAATCAGTTCGCCTGTATGCTAGTCCAACAAACGAAAACCGATGCTAGGGCAGCTATTGGCTACTGGCTATGAACTTCCTCATTGTAGTCCGGTTGTACATCATCATGTTCGAATCTATTGGACTTTGGAGTCCGTTCATTCAGAAAGTCCGTCGGAACTCCGCCAAAAAGTCAGTCGGGAAGACCGTCGGACCTAGTCCGTTGAAAAATCCGTCGTGTGTATGCGCCATTAGTGTCCTGTAATGTATGATAAAGATGCCCAAGATTAAGATGCTCTAAGGATAGTGGCTTTGGCACCAGGCATACTTTGACAAAGTATACTGCTGCTTTTTTGGAGAGAAATTAATATTTTAACAAACCTACAGTCATAAAGAACTAATTTCAATTTGAGTTTATGACTACAGGTCCTTTAGTTTTAATAATAATGACTTAAAAGAGAAGTAAAGTTTTTTTTTAGGAACCATACTTACATAAGTGGATGCAGCATCATTCTGATGCTGAATCTGTCCCTCTGCGCCTCTGCACTGAGAACCGAGCGATTGAATACTGCAGATCGATACGTTTTCAGAGCTCCCCGAGAAGAGAGCTGTAGACTGTCAGTCACAGCTCTCTGCTCTGCTCCCTTCTCGCTCACTGGAGGTCTGAGCTGTGAAGAAAGTAGGGGTGGCCAGCTCAGGCTCTCAGTGGCTCGCTGAGAGGCTGAGCCGGGTGTCAGTCTAGGCACCTGGCGAATCCAGACTTTATTGTCATGATGACATGGTGCCTGGACTGACTTTTGTGACGTCAGCAGAGAGCAGACAGGTCAAAGAAGTGCAAAACTAACGGCACTCCAGTGCTCCATAGGAGAAGTCCAGCCAATCAAGCTCCCCGAGGAAAAGTTGTGGGTAGGTGAGGTTTAAGGCTCGATTCACATCTATGTATGTTGCTTTTGAGCGTTTCTGCAGTGCTTTTTGCTGTGCTTTTTGCATTTTTATAACCGATTTTGCCACAATTCCTGAAAAGACAGCTCGGGGAGAACACAGCTCGGCACTATTTTTTTAATAAAGGACTTGTCATTTCACTGCTTTTTGGTGAATGTACCCCTACCCATTCACATGAGGGGGCAGGATCTGGGGGTCCCCTTGTTAAAGGGGGCTTCCAGATTCTGATAAAGCACCCACACCCAGACCCCATTAACCATCAGCCAGGGTTGTCGGGAAGAGGCCCTTGTCCCCATCAACATGAAGCAAGGTGCTTTGGGGTGGGGGGCACAAAGCTCCCCCACCCACATTTTTTTCGTGAATTCTTTTAGCAGGCAATTTTTTTTTACATTCAGGTGTCAACGGGGAAGCCCGCTGACAGCTGATGACTCATCGGATGTTAAGGATGCGGCGGCTGGCTTCCAGGCCCACTCCTTAGCAACCAGCTATATACAGTAAATGTATAAATAAATACAAATTTAAATCACAAAACGCAAATTGCTGCAAAATCGTGGTAAGATCACGGTAAAATCGGGTTTTGGATGCGGGTCCATTGAAGTCTATTACATGCAAATTGCTGCAAAATCGTGGTAAGATCACTGTAAAAGCCTATTACGTGCAAAAAGTCCCAGACCCTTTCCAAAAACGTTAGTGAAAATATGCAAAATGCAACAAGCAATAAGGCTGGATTCACACCTATGCATTTTTAGTGCTTTTTGCAGATTTACACTACAGTCCATTTACCATGGTTTCCTATGGAACACGATCTGTAGTGCAAATCTGCAAAATGCAAAAAGCACAAAAAATGCATACTGTAGGTGTGAATCCAACCTTAAAATGCATAGGAGTGAATCGGGCCTTATTACTGACTTAAATTAATTAAATTTCTCATCTCTCCTACAAGGGATCTTTATTCACACTCATGCATTTTTAGTGCCTTTTGCATTTTTCAGATTTGCACTACAGAACGTGTTCCATAGGAAACCATGTTAAATGGTCTGTAGTGCAAATACGCAAAATGCAAACAGCACTAAAAATGCATAGGTGTGAATCAGGCCCAACTGACATGACCCATGCCTATAAGGCTGGATTCACACTTATGCTTTTTTTGTGCTTTTTGCATTTTGCAGATTTGCACTACAGACTGTGTTCCATAGGAAACCATGTTAAATGGACTCTAGTGCAAATCTGCAAAATGCAAAAAGCACTAAAACTGCATAGGTGTGAATCCAGCCTAAATCCTCTGCAGCCTGGTTGTATGTGATGCCACTCTCAGTAGTCCACATAGGATTTGACCTTTAGGCCTGGTTTACACTTACCCTAGGTTCACACCTATGCGTTTTTTAGTTTTTTAGTGCGTTTTGCAGTTTGCAGAACTGCACTACAGTCCATTTAACATGGATTCCTATGGTACAAGTTCAAATCTATGCGTTTTGTGGCCGGTGCGTTTTTGGAAAGGGTTGAGGACTTTTTTCCCCGCGATTTGCAGGTAATAGACTTCAATGGAGCCGCACCAAAAACGCAAGTTTTGTGTCTGTGATGCGAATTTTGATGTGTTTTGCCTTTTTTTATTTTAATACTGAACTGAGAGCCTCCCCTAAACCATACCAGGTCACATGCCCTCAACATGGGGGGGTAGGTGCTTTGGGACAGGGAGACTCTGCCCCCTCACCCCAAAGCACCTTGCCCCCATGTTGACGAGGACAAGAGCCTCTTCCCAACAAACCTGGCCGGTGGTTGTCAGGGTCTGTGGGCCAGGGGCTTATGTAAATCTGATAGCCCCTATTCCACCACTGTGTTCTTCATCACAGCCACTGTCTTCTTCATCGCCGCTGGTTACCTGCCAAAAAAACAAAAGAAAGCAGGTCTTGTCCTGAAGCTATCTTTCTCCGTTGTGATGTTCCCGCTGTCCGGAACCTCTTATATACGCATGGGGTGTGGCAATCCAATGATGTTGCCCAGAGAGCCTGCCCCTTGTGATGTCATGTGGGTCCCCTCCGAATCCATACTAGACCCGAAGTGTCTGGTATAGGCCTGGGGGGGGGGGGGGGGGGACATGCCATTTTTTTCAAGATTTGTTTTGCTGGCAATTTTTTTTTGTTTTTACATTTAGCTTTCAGAGGGGAAGCCCACTGACTGATGACTCATTGGTTGTTAAGGACGTCGCAGCCGGCTTCCCTGCCCCTTCTTTAGAAATCAGCTATATACAGTGTATTTAAAGAGTTTAAAGAGAAAAAAAGTAAAAATGCATTGCAAAACATGCTGAAAAGTGCATTAAGCGCAGCCACATAGATGCATTTTTTCATCCCACCGATCATCAATTTAAGGGGACAGTGATCTTATAACTGATTACCAATGTACAAGTGATTTTTTAGTGCATTTTAATTTTTTTCTGGTTTTTGGTTCTATAAACTTCAATAGATCAAAGACATGTATTGAAAAATGCACCTGCAATATGCAAACTGCAACAGCATAGGTGTGAACCAGGCAGAATAGCTGCCCTAGCATTTTTATAACCGATTTTTGCCACAATTCCTGAAAAGACAGCTCGGGGAGAACACAGCTCGGCACTATTTTCTATTTTCGTCCGTCGGACTAGCATACAGACGAACTGATTTTTCGACCGGACTCGAGTCTGTCGGAAAGATTTGAAACGTTTTAAATCTAAAGTCCATCTGATTTTTAGACAGCAAAGGTCCGATGAAGCCCACACTTGATCAAATTGTCTGGCGAATTTGTTTAGGCCTTTGCTGTCGAAAAAGTCCAGTCGTGTGTATGCGACATAATAGTCAGTCCTGTCTTAAAGAGAAACATTCCTTTTCATTTTTTGTCAGTGAAAACCAATATAATATTTGGTGACTGGGAGGAATTAACAGGACGCTGCCTTCCCTGTATACCCTCTTAAACATCACCAAGAGAAAACATTCTTAAAAGTTCTCACCCATTGGTACAGATGTCCTTTTACCCTACAGTGCATATACCCCTCCTAAAATACATTAGGAGGAGTTATGTAAATTGCTAACTTTTTTAAATACCGTATTTGCCGGCGTATAAGACGACCCGGCATATAAGACGACCCCCTAAAAACCTGCACAGTTAAAATGTTTTGCCCGTACTCACCGTTTAAGACGACCCCCGATTCCGAGGCTTCCGACGCTTCATATCCCTCTTCTTCTTCGTTCTTGCTGGAGCCATTTCCTTCTTCCTTCTGGTGCTGGAGCCAATCACGGCGAGCAATGTATTCTATTAATGAATAGAAAGCCTGCTGGGATTGGCGGAGGCTGTTACATCATCAGCCCGCGCCTCACTCTCAAAGCCAATCGGAGCAGGCTACTGTGTGTAGCCTGCTCGGATTGGCAGAGATTGCTGCTCCAATCCGAGCAGGCTCTGTATTCATTTGAATACATCGCTCACTGGGATTGGTTCAGTGGTATATACTGTATGTAGCCGAAGCTACATACAGTATTACCGGACAGCCAGAAGGCATCCCAGCAGCGGACCCGGCGTATAAGACGACCCCTCCTTTTTGCTCAGTTTTTTTAAGTGTAAAAGGTCGTCTTATACGCCGGCAAATACGGTAATGTGTTTATAGCCTGCTGCGCAATGAAATTCATGACCATTACCAGCTCTCATGAATCGCACTTTAGTCTTTCCTCCTACAATAAATGAAACAGATTACATCTGACATTTTCAGCCATTGCCTGAGAGCACCCCAAACACTAGTATTCTGTTACTGGAGGCCTTTATCTTCTTAGACCGCCATCTTGGACAATATCATGCATGTGGAGAGTTTGATAGCAGACGACAATGACTACATGGAGCCCTAACTATAGCCATGGTCAGGCTGGACTATATACAACAGTACAAGCATATTAAAATCCTTTCTGACCTCTTATGTACACACAATAAGATTTTCCGACAACAAATGTTGGATGTGAGCTTGTTGGCTGAAAGTTTGACTGTGTATATGCCCCATCCATCATTTGTTGTCTGACTTTCCGCCAACTAATGTTGGCTAGCAGGTTCTCAAATTTTCCGCCAACAAAACTTGAAGAATTTCCGATCATGTGTACACAAAGTCCAACAGTGTACACACTTATTCTCGGAATCAAGCAGAAGGAGCCGTACTGGCTATTGAACTTCCTTTTATTTGGCTCGTTGTATGTGTTGTACGTCACTGAGTTCCCACATTCGTGATTGTTGGCCAACATTTGTGTGACCATGTGTATGCAAGACAAGTTGGAGCCAACAATCTTCAAACAAAAATCCACGGTTTTGTTGTCGGAAAGTCAGATCGTGTGTACAAGGCATTAGAGTCAGTAAATATGCTCAGTCTTACCCTCAAATGAACCTTCATACTTCTCTTACCCCTTTTTTCTCCCCAGTTAGTGCCTACTACTACCTACCACCATAAAGTCTAGACACAAAGTAGTCTGCTCTCTATCATTAACCCTTCACTTCTTCCCACTCCTGCCACCCCATATGATCAACCCCTATCTGTTTGTTGTCATTGACTTTTTTCAAAATATGTTTATTAGATTTATAGCATTACAGCAGGAGAAAGCGTTGTGTCAACATCGTAAGAACAGAAGAAGGAAGAAGAAGAAGACAGCGACAGCGACGACGAAGAAGAAAGCCAGGTTCCTCCGCTAGCAAAAGAGCGGCAGAAGATATCGGAGGAGCCCAGCGAGAAGAACCGGAAAGCGCGAAGAAGTCAGAAGAAGACCCCCGGAGCTGCTTAATAAACTACTTTAAAAACCTGTGTAGTGAGGTGTTTTTTTTTGCACTTTTTCCCTCAGGTGAATGGGTAGGGGTACGATTACCCCATACTCATTCACAAAGGGTGGTGGGCCAGGATCTGGGGGCCCCCTTATTAAATGGCTCCTGGATTCCAATAAGCCCCCTGCCCGCAGACAGCGACAACCAACGGCCAGGGTTGTCGTGAAGAGGCCCTTGTCCTCATCAACATGGGGACAAGGTGGTTTGGGGTGGGGGGGCCGCAGGGCACCCCCCTTCCCCAAAACACCCACCCCCCATGTTGAGGGCGTGCAGCCTAGTATGGTTCAGGAGGGGGGCACTCGTTCAACCCCATCCCCTTTCCTGACCGGCCGGGCTGCGTGCTAGAATAAAGGTCTGGGATGGACTTTGGGGGGGGCCCCCACGCCGTTTTTCGGTGATGGGGTTACCCTTAAAACCCATACCAGGGCTCGCAAGGTGTCAGTTTCGCCAATGGAGGCGACGAGATTGACTACCTTCTTTAGTCCTGTCGTACCTGAAGTCACGTTCAAAATAAATGGACTTTAGTCCGTTTGTGTGCAAGTCCGTTCATTTGGAAAGTCCGGCGGACCAGCATACAGACGAGCGGATTGTCCGCTCGAAAGCCGGACAATTTTGAGTCAAGTCTTCTTTCTAAGTCCACCGTTTTTGGGAAGAAAAAGTCCGCAGAGCCCACACATGTTTGAATTGTCCGGTGGACTCTGGTCCAATCGTGTGTACGCGGCCTAAGAGATAAATATGAACCCAATGGGGCAGGCTCTGGAAACGTGATGATGAAAGTGGGTTTGGCATGTTTTCAGAGCCAAAGATGCATAGCATGGGATCTTTAAGCACCAAGACCTGGTAAACTTGAGTAACGTAGCTGAAGACTCGATCCCAGAAAAAGGAGGTTGCTTGGCTTTCCCATAACCTATGAAACAATGTTGGCTAAGGAGTGGCACACCAGGGGAAGGATGTTGGTAATTTTTAAACCCAAGTCTTCCCCCTTCTCTTTTTCCCTTAAATGTTCAATCATCATGAATTATGTTATCAATAAAAATGACAAGACAATATCTTTTGGATCAAATGCCTTTATTATGCATATTTCAACATGGTTTATGACTGTTTAGCGCCAGGTCCTGAAGAGCATGTGCTATGTTTTTTGAAAGTTAAGGTTACACCTGAACTGCAGTTTGGTTTGGGTACAATTGTTCTAAATTTGGATCTCAGCATCAGTCTGACTGGACTATAGGATGTTCAGCCTGGCCACAAGGGGCACTGTCTCTTCTGGCAGGCATGGATCCACAGTCTGGTTGGGTGCTTTAAGTTTACTCTCTCTCGGGGCCCGCCCAGTGGGAGTGTCACTCTTGCTGTGCTTTCTGGGAGAGGGTACTTGAGATGCGGATGTCGTGTGGTTCAGGGTTCCGGTCCAGAAGGATGTTCTGACTCCATGGTCCTGGTCCTCCTGACCAG
Organism: Lithobates pipiens; assembly: GCF_037356315.1. Taxonomy (NCBI): domain Eukaryota; kingdom Metazoa; phylum Chordata; class Amphibia; order Anura; family Ranidae; genus Lithobates; species Lithobates pipiens. The sequence continues at coordinate 576,800,472 of NW_027507748.1, forward strand.
CCCCCAGGAAGGCTATGGCCTGGGGTGCAGATCCACCCGACTTATTGTCTCAGGGCTGGCTAGCCCGAGGCAAGGAAACTAAAGCAGGATTCTGAGGTGGTCCGGTGCCATCTCTGGTAGTTGGAGAGGCCCAGTAACTTCATAGCTATCCAGGGGAGGACTCTTCAGAAGAAGGCCACGTATAGGTTGGTTTCTTAGCAGGAGCCTGGAGGGGCTGAAGTACCTAAGGGAATCCAGTCTCGTGGGTATCAAAAGATCCAGGTATTACATGAGTGTTCCACAAGTGTTAGTTTCTTGAAGTTTACAACACCGTCTGTGGCAGAGACGTATTCCTGTATGTTCTACAACAACGTATGTGGCAGAGACTTGTTCCTGAGTAAAGCACCTTGTTGGCTGCTAGGCCTTGTGAGAGAGGGACTATCCAACTTGAGTGGACATCCAGTTGTGAATGGCTATTCTCTGGATTTAGTCAAAGTAAGCAAGTCCTTCATTATTAACTTTGACACTAAGAGTACCTGAACTTCCTTCCTCTGATCCTATTTTAAGAGACTGTTCGTTGTCTACGTTTTTCAAATAAAAATCCCTTTATGAGGATCTATCGTCAGTCTCTGAGTTTACTGGGCCATCTACCATGGGAACCCCTAGACACAGATCGAGGAGGAGAAGGTAAAGGTAAGCCCAATCAAACCAGCAGCTCATTCAGGGGTCAGTGCTACAACTGTATACTTGTTTAATTTTGAAAATTTTGTAAACAAATCTTTACTCAAGTTGATGTGTGGTGATTATAGGGTGGCCTTGTCTGTTTCTATTAACCTACATGCACCTTACAGCCACTCTACAATAGTAAAGTAGCTACAGTGGCTACGTTTACAGTTCAACAGAGGAAATGGGAACAAAAATTCCCAGGGAATCTGCTGATAACCAGTATACTGGCCATGTCACATATATTTTCTGCACATCATAACACCAAGGGGTGGTTTCTTCCAGTGACACCAATTTAGGAAGGCATTCTTCCTCCCAATTACTACCAATGTAGGGAGACATTCTTCTTCCAACTATACACCAAGATAAGGTCGACCTCTAGCTTCCACTTACCAATGTAAGGGGGCAATATTCCTGACAATTGACCACCAATGTAAGGCAGCATTTTATTCCCACTAACCATCAATTTCAAGGGTCCTTCTGAATTCTTACCAATGAATAGTGATGGACGAACTTCCGACGGGACGTTTCGCGAACGCGAAACGCGAACGGGCACAAACGTTCGCGAAAACGACCGTTCGCCGCGGGCTCCATTGACTTCAATGGGAGGCGAATTTCGAAAACCTTTAGGTCGAATTTGCGGCCACGTGGTAATTATTAGGGGGTAGCACGTAGTCCCACCACCTGGACAATAGCATAATACATGTATGAGGTGAATTTGGGATCGATAACTACAAGCATTTTTTTTTTATTTGGGAAATTGTTCTGACAATTCAGGACTATGGAGCTAATGAAGGCAATGGAGGAGAGGGAAGGTCAGGGACCAGGGTAGGCAAACAAGAGGGTGCAGGAGATACAGAGCACTGACAGCAGCACCGTAATACAGAGCACTGACATCAGCACCGTGACATACAGCGCTGACAGCAGCTCCGTGACATACAGCGCTGACAGCAGCTCCGTGACATACAGCGCTGACAGCAGCTCCGTGACATACAGCGCTGACAGCAGCTCCGTGACATACAGCGCTGACAGCAGCTCCGTGACATACAGCGCTGACAGCAGCTCCGTGACATACAGCACTGACAGCAGCTCCGTGACATACAGCGCTGACAGCAGCTCCGTGACATACAGCGCTGACAGCAGCACCGTGACATACAGCGCTGACAGCAGCTCCGTGACATACAGCGCTGACAGCAGCTCCGTGACATACAGCGCTGACAGCAGCTCCGTGACATACAGCGCTGACAGCAGCTCCGTGACATACAGCGCTGACAGCAGCTCCGTGACATACAGCGCTGACAGCAGCTCCGTGACATACAGCGCTGACAGCAGCTCCGTGACATACAGCGCTGACAGCAGCACCGTGACATACAGCGCTGACAGCAGCTCCGTGACATACAGCGCTGACAGCAGCTCCGTGACATACAGCGCTGACAGCAGCACCGTGACATACAGCGCTGACAGCAGCTCCGTGACATACAGCGCTGACAGCAGCTCCGTGACATACAGCGCTGACAGCAGCTCCGTGACATACAGCGCTGACAGCAGCTCCGTGACATACAGCGCTGACAGCAGCTCCGTGACATACAGCGCTGACAGCAGCACCGTGACATACAGCGCTGACAGCAGCTCCGTGACATACAGCGCTGACAGCAGCTCCGTGACATACAGCGCTGACAGCAGCTCCGTGACATACAGCGCTGACAGCAGCTCCGTGACATACAGCGCTGACAGCAGCTCCGTGACATACAGCGCTGACAGCAGCACCGTGACATACAGCGCTGACAGCAGCTCCGTGACATACAGCGCTGACAGCAGCTCCGTGACATACAGCGCTGACAGCAGCTCCGTGACATACAGCGCTGACAGCAGCTCCGTGACATACAGCGCTGACAGCAGCTCCGTGACATACAGCGCTGACAGCAGCTCCGTGACATACAGCGCTGACAGCAGCTCCGTGACATACAGCGCTGACAGCAGCACCGTAAGCAGCCCCAGGAGGAAGTCAGCACAGCACAGGGATGGTGTGATCCCCTCATAATAAGAACCCCCAGGAGGAAGTCAGCACAGCACAGGGATGGTGTGATCCCCTCATAATAAGAACCCCCAGGAGGAAGTCAGCACAGCACAGGGATGGTGGGAGCCCCTCATAATAAGAACACCCAGGAGGAAGTCAGCACAGCACAGGGATGGTGGGAACCCCTCATAATAAGCAGCCCCAGTAGAAATATGACACCGCTCAACCTCTTCAAAGAGGAGGGTAGGGGCATATAGTACGGTGTGCTTTTTTGGGTCAGGGAAGTGAGCCAAATGAATTAAGAAGGTCTGTGTGCTTGATTCCAAAAATTGTTTATAGACATATACATGGTCTACTGATCACATGTGTTGAATTCCTCCGAGATCCATGCCTCATTCATTTTTAGAAATGTGAGGTAGTTAACACTGTGGTGAGCTAGGCGAGTACGCTTATCGGTCACAATCCCCCCTGCTGCGCTGAACGTCCTTTCGGACAGGACACTGGATGAGGGGCAAGCCAACAGTTCGATTGCAAATTGGGCAAGCTCTGGCCAGAGGTCAAGCCTGCCCACCCAGTAGTCTAGGGGTTCATCACTCCTCAGAGCGTCCACATCGGCCGTTAACCCAATGTAGTCGGACACCTGACGGTCTAGGCGTTCCCTGATGCTGGATCCGGATGACACCTGTCGATGGGTCGGCTGAAAGAATGACCTCATATCCGAAGTCACCAACACATCTTCAAACCGGCCTCTTCTTGCAGGCGCTGTTGGATTGGTACCCGCAAATCCTTCTCTGGGAGTGGGAATTGCTCCTCTGCCAGCGCACGCAAAAGCAGAATGCAGCATTTCTCGAAGCAAGGCCTGGAAGTGCTGCATTCTGACAGCCCTCTGCGACGGCGGTAACATTTCCGCCATTTTGTGTTTGTACCGGGGGTCTAAGTACGTTGCCACCCAGTACTGGTCCTTGACCCTCATGCTTTTTATACGGGGGTCCCTATTAAAACACTGGAGCATGAAGGCCCCCATTTGCACTAAAGTGGAAGCGGTGTGGTGGCCTGGCTCCTGCTCATCATCCAGGATAATGTCGTCCTCTTCATTCTCCTCTCCCCATCCTCGCACAACAGGGATCCCAGAAAGGTTTAAAGCATGCTCTTCTTGCTCCTGCTCATCCGCCCCGGCACCATCCTCCTCTGACTCCTCATCAGACTCCTGTTGTTGACTTGTCTCAGATAGAGTAGCCCCCCCTGGGAATTCATCCAGCATTGCGACTTCCTCATCTTCCCGCTCCTGCTCCTCCACAGCCTGATCAATGACACGACGCAATGCACGCTCCAGAAAGAAGGCATAAGGTACCATGTCACTGATGGCGCCATGGCTGCGACTGACCAGTTTGGTGATCTCCTCAAATGGCCGCAGAAGTCTGCATGTGTCGCGCATGAGCAGCCACTGGCGCGGTGAAAAAAAACCCAGCTCCCCAGAACCGTTTCTTTCGCAGAGTTCATACAGGTAGACGTTAACTGCACGTTTCTGCTGGAGCAGCCTATCAAGCATATAGAAGGTTGAGTTCCATCGCGTCGGGCAATCGCAAATAAGACGTCTGACCGGCAGATGGTGTCGCCGCTGAATGTCAGCAAGGCGAGCCATGGCCGTGTAAGATCTTCTGAAATGGGCCGAGATTTTCCTTGCCTGCCGCAAGATGTCCTGGACCCCAGGGTATTTGACAAGGAATCGCTGCACGACCAAGTTTAAGACGTGTGCCATGCACGGCACGTGCGTGATTTTGCCCTGTTTCAATGCGCTAAGCAGATTGGCACCGTTGTCACACACCACTTTACCAACTGTCAAATTGAGCGGTGTTAGCCACTCATCTGCCTGTGAACGCAAAGCTGAAAGGAGTGCCGGGCCAGTGTGGCTCTTTGCTTCCAGGCACAACAGACGCAGCACGGCATGGCAACGTCTCACCTGGCATGTGGAATAGGTTCTGGGGAGCTTGGGCGGTGCAGTGGAAGAGACGCTAGCAGCGGAAAAGGAGGAGGCAGCTGAGGAGGAGAGGGAGGAGGATGGAGTAGGAGGAGGAGAAGAAGAGTCAGGCCTGCATGCAATCCGTGGCGGTAAAACCAAATCTACACGGGTGCCACGGGTTACATGCTTGACGGCCGTCAGAAGGTTCACCCAGTGGGCAGTAAAACTGATATACCTTCCCTGCCCGTGTTTGCTAGACCACGTGTCTGTGGTCAGATGTATCTTGGCACCGACACTGTGTGCCAGAGATACATTCACTTGCCGCTGAACATGGCCATATAGCTCTGGGATGCCCTTCTCTGAGAAATACTTCCTTCCTGGGACCTTCCATTGTGGTGTTCCAATGGCCACAAATTTGCGAAAGGCCTCCGAGTCCACCAGTTTATATGGCAGTAGTTGGCGGGCTATGAGTTCTGACAAGCCAGCCGCCAACCGTTGGGCAAGAGGGTTATCCGGCGTCATCATTTTTTTACGCTCAAACATTAGGCCCACGGAAGCCTGCCTTTTTGCAGAAAAATGTGAGCTTGGCGTGATGGAAGGTGGAGTGGAGGACAATTGTGAGGAGAGAGGAGAAGGAGAAGTAGAAGACGAGGCTGGACGGTGAGAGCCTGCAGTGTGGCTTTGTGTGTTCCGTTGCTCCCACTGGGCTCGGTGATGGCTGCTCATGTGCCTTCTTAAGGCGGTCGTCCCTAGGTGAGTATTGGGCTTACCGCGACTAACGCGTTGACTGCAAAGATTGCAGATGGCAACGCTATTGTCAGCAGCGGACACGTTAAAAAAAGCCCACACTGCGGAGCCATGTGCCGGTGTCCTGGGAGCGCCAGATGTGACCGTACATGGTCGATGACTCGCTCCTGATACATTTGCAGTCTGCTTTGTCCCTGCTGTGCAATGTAAGTCATTGCTGCTTCTCCTCCCTATCTGCTGGTCCATATCTCCCTCTGAACTCCCCTCCTCTTCCTCTCTTGTGGGCACCCACGTGACATCACTAGACACGTCATCATCAACGTCACCTTCCCCACCGCTATAAGTAGAGTAGGCAGCAACACCGGGGACCAACCTCCTCCTTGGGCTGATCTGGGTACTGGCGTCAGACTGCTGAGTAGCGCTTGTTGCTGCCTCCTCTTCCTGATCCAATACCAAGAGTGGCTGCGCATCAGAAATGTCCTCTTGATATGGATCGGAAAATAATTCCAGTGACTCAAGCGGAAGGTATGTGGTGGTGGTGGTGGTGGTCGTGTTGTTGGTGGTAGTGTCTTTGGGGGTGCACATAGCAGAGAGTGAAGAAGAGGGTGCAGATCGAGAGGATGAGGAGGGTGCAGAAGAATAAGGCTGAGTGAGCCACTCAACCAAGTCTGGTGCGTCCTTTAAAGTAATTGAACGCACCTTCTGCAACTTCCCACTTTGGCTCAAGGCTGTTGCTCCTGCCCTACCCCTACCACCCCTGCGGAAGGGCCTGCCTCTTCCTCTGCCTGTCATTTTTTAAATCACCCTGTGACAAAACTCTTAGTCCCTATACCGCTGAAGGACTGCTGCAGTATAGGGCAGCGGTCAGCAGTAGTGCACGTCAACCCTATGTATTGTGGACCGATAGCGGTCCTTACAGAACAGCAGACTGTACTGCACTCAGGCCTATGTACCGTAGCACCCTATACCAAGTTACCAGTCCTTATAAAAACTTTTGTGGACCAAGCAGGTTGTGTGTTAGTGATTAGCAGACTGTACGTCAGTCCCTATACCAATGAAGGACTGCTGCAGTATAGGGCAGCGGTCAGCAGTAGTGCACGGCAACCCTATGTATTGTGGACCGATAGCGGTCCTTACAGAACAGCAGACTGTAACGCACTCAGGCCTATGTACCGTAGCACCCTATACCAAGTTACCAGTCCTTATAAGAACTTTTGTGGACCAAGCAGGTTGTGTGTTAGTGTTTAGCAGACTGTGCGTCAGTCCCTATACCGCTGAAGGACTGCTGCAGTATAGGGCAGCGGTCAGCAGTAGTGCACGGCAACCCTATGTATTGTGGACCGATAGCGGTCCTTACAGAACAGCAGACTGTAACGCACTCAGGCCTATGTACCGTAGCACCCTATACCAAGTTACCAGTCCTTATAAGAACTTTTGTGGACCAAGCAGGTTGTGTGTTAGTGATTAGCAGACTGTACGTCAGTCCCTATACCAATGAAGGACTGCTGCAGTATAGGGCAGCGGTCAGCAGTAGTGCACGGCAACCCTATGTATTGTGGACCGATAGCGGTCCTTACAGAACAGCAGACTGTAACGCACTCAGGCCTATGTACCGTAGCACCCTATACCAAGTTACCAGTCCTTATAAGAACTTTTGTGGACCAAGCAGGTTGTGTGTTAGTGTTTAGCAGACTGTGCGTCAGTCCCTATACCGCTGAAGGACTGCTGCAGTATAGGGCAGCGGTCAGCAGTAGTGCACGGCAACCCTATGTATTGTGGACCGATAGCGGTCCTTACAGAACAGCAGACTGTAACGCACTCAGGCCTATGTACCGTAGCACCCTATACCAAGTTACCAGTCCTTATAAGAACTTTTGTGGACCAAGCAGGTTGTGTGTTAGTGATTAGCAGACTGTACGTCAGTCCCTATACCAATGAAGGACTGCTGCAGTATAGGGCAGCGGTCAGCAGTAGTGCACGGCAACCCTATGTATTGTGGACCGATAGCGGTCCTTACAGAACAGCAGACTGTAACGCACTCAGGCCTATGTACCGTAGCACCCTATACCAAGTTACCAGTCCTTATAAGAACTTTTGTGGACCAAGCAGGTTGTGTGTTAGTGATTAGCAGACTGTACGTCAGTCCCTATACCAATGAAGGACTGCTGCAGTATAGGGCAGCGGTCAGCAGTAGTGCACGGCAACCCTATGTATTGTGGACCGATAGCGGTCCTTACAGAACAGCAGACTGTACTGCACTCAGGCCTATGTACCGTAGCACCCTATACCAAGTTACCAGTCCTTATAAGAACTTTTGTGGACCAAGCAGGTTGTGTGTTAGTGTTTAGCAGACTGTGCGTCAGTCCCTATACCGCTGAAGGACTGCTGCAGTATAGGGCAGCGGTCAGCAGTAGTGCACGGCAACCCTATGTATTGTGGACCGATAGCGGTCCTTACAGAACAGCAGACTGTAACGCACTCAGGCCTATGTACCGTAGCACCCTATACCAAGTTACCAGTCCTTATAAGAACTTTTGTGGACCAAGCAGGTTGTGTGTTAGTGATTAGCAGACTGTACGTCAGTCCCTATACCAATGAAGGACTGCTGCAGTATAGGGCAGCGGTCAGCAGTAGTGCACGGCAACCCTATGTATTGTGGACCGATAGCGGTCCTTACAGAACAGCAGACTGTACTGCACTCAGGCCTATGTACCGTAGCACCCTATACCAAGTTACCAGTCCTTATAAGAACTTTTGTGGACCAAGCAGGTTGTGTGTTAGTGTTTAGCAGACTGTGCGTCAGTCCCTATACCGCTGAAGGACTGCTGCAGTATAGGGCAGCGGTCAGCAGTAGTGCACGGCAACCCTATGTATTGTGGACCGATAGCGGTCCTTACAGAACAGCAGACTGTAACGCACTCAGGCCTATGTACCGTAGCACCCTATACCAAGTTACCAGTCCTTATAAGAACTTTTGTGGACCAAGCAGGTTGTGTGTTAGTGATTAGCAGACTGTACGTCAGTCCCTATACCAATGAAGGACTGCTGCAGTATAGGGCAGCGGTCAGCAGTAGTGCACGGCAACCCTATGTATTGTGGACCGATAGCGGTCCTTACAGAACAGCAGACTGTACTGCACTCAGGCCTATGTACCGTAGCACCCTATACCAAGTTACCAGTCCTTATAAGAACTTTTGTGGACCAAGCAGGTTGTGTGTTAGTGTTTAGCAGACTGTGCGTCAGTCCCTATACCGCTGAAGGACTGCTGCAGTATAGGGCAGCGGTCAGCAGTAGTGCACGGCAACCCTATGTATTGTGGACCGATAGCGGTCCTTACAGAACAGCAGACTGTAACGCACTCAGGCCTATGTACCGTAGCACCCTATACCAAGTTACCAGTCCTTATAAGAACTTTTGTGGACCAAGCAGGTTGTGTGTTAGTGATTAGCAGACTGTACGTCAGTCCCTATACCAATGAAGGACTGCTGCAGTATAGGGCAGCGGTCAGCAGTAGTGCACGGCAACCCTATGTATTGTGGACCGATAGCGGTCCTTACAGAACAGCAGACTGTAACGCACTCAGGCCTATGTACCGTAGCACCCTATACCAAGTTACCAGTCCTTATAAGAACTTTTGTGGACCAAGCAGGTTGTGTGTTAGTGTTTAGCAGACTGTGCGTCAGTCCCTATACCGCTGAAGGACTGCTGCAGTATAGGGCAGCGGTCAGCAGTAGTGCACGGCAACCCTATGTATTGTGGACCGATAGCGGTCCTTACAGAACAGCAGACTGTAACGCACTCAGGCCTATGTACCGTAGCACCCTATACCAAGTTACCAGTCCTTATAAGAACTTTTGTGGACCAAGCAGGTTGTGTGTTAGTGATTAGCAGACTGTACGTCAGTCCCTATACCAATGAAGGACTGCTGCAGTATAGGGCAGCGGTCAGCAGTAGTGCACGGCAACCCTATGTATTGTGGACCGATAGCGGTCCTTACAGAACAGCAGACTGTAACGCACTCAGGCCTATGTACCGTAGCACCCTATACCAAGTTACCAGTCCTTATAAGAACTTTTGTGGACCAAGCAGGTTGTGTGTTAGTGTTTAGCAGACTGTGCGTCAGTCCCTATACCGCTGAAGGACTGCTGCAGTATAGGGCAGCGGTCAGCAGTAGTGCACGTCAACCCTATGTATTGTGGACCGATAGCGGTCCTTACAGAACAGCAGACTGTAACGCACTCAGGCCTATGTACCGTAGCACCCTATACCAAGTTACCAGTCCTTATAAGAACTTTTGTGGACCAAGCAGGTTGTGTGTTAGTGTTTAGCAGACTGTGCGTCAGTCCCTATACCGCTGAAGGACTGCTGCAGTATAGGGCAGCGGTCAGCAGTAGTGCACGGCAACCCTATGTATTGTGGACCGATAGCGGTCCTTACAGAACAGCAGACTGTACTGCACTCAGGCCTATGTACCGTAGCACCCTATACCAAGTTACCAGTCCTTATAAGAACTTTTGTGGACCAAGCAGGTTGTGTGTTAGTGTTTAGCAGACTGTGCGTCAGTCCCTATACCGCTGAAGGACTGCTGCAGTATAGGGCAGCGGTCAGCAGTAGTGCACGGCAACCCTATGTATTGTGGACCGATAGCGGTCCTTACAGAACAGCAGACTGTAACGCACTCAGGCCTATGTACCGTAGCACCCTATACCAAGTTACCAGTCCTTATAAGAACTTTTGTGGACCAAGCAGGTTGTGTGTTAGTGATTAGCAGACTGTACGTCAGTCCCTATACCAATGAAGGACTGCTGCAGTATAGGGCAGCGGTCAGCAGTAGTGCACGGCAACCCTATGTATTGTGGACCGATAGCGGTCCTTACAGAACAGCAGACTGTAACGCACTCAGGCCTATGTACCGTAGCACCCTATACCAAGTTACCAGTCCTTATAAGAACTTTTGTGGACCAAGCAGGTTGTGTGTTAGTGTTTAGCAGACTGTGCGTCAGTCCCTATACCGCTGAAGGACTGCTGCAGTATAGGGCAGCGGTCAGCAGTAGTGCACGGCAACCCTATGTATTGTGGACCGATAGCGGTCCTTACAGAACAGCAGACTGTACTGCACTCAGGCCTATGTACCGTAGCACCCTATACCAAGTTACCAGTCCTTATAAGAACTTTTGTGGACCAAGCAGGTTGTGTGTTAGTGTTTAGCAGACTGTGCGTCAGTCCCTATACCGCTGAAGGACTGCTGCAGTATAGGGCAGCGGTCAGCAGTAGTGCACGGCAACCCTATGTATTGTGGACCGATAGCGGTCCTTACAGAACAGCAGACTGTAACGCACTCAGGCCTATGTACCGTAGCACCCTATACCAAGTTACCAGTCCTTATAAGAACTTTTGTGGACCAAGCAGGTTGTGTGTTAGTGATTAGCAGACTGTACGTCAGTCCCTATACCAATGAAGGACTGCTGCAGTATAGGGCAGCGGTCAGCAGTAGTGCACGGCAACCCTATGTATTGTGGACCGATAGCGGTCCTTACAGAACAGCAGACTGTAACGCACTCAGGCCTATGTACCGTAGCACCCTATACCAAGTTACCAGTCCTTATAAGAACTTTTGTGGACCAAGCAGGTTGTGTGTTAGTGATTAGCAGACTGTACGTCAGTCCCTATACCAATGAAGGACTGCTGCAGTATAGGGCAGCGGTCAGCAGTAGTGCACGGCAACCCTATGTATTGTGGACCGATAGCGGTCCTTACAGAACAGCAGACTGTAACGCACTCAGGCCTATGTACCGTAGCACCCTATACCAAGTTACCAGTCCTTATAAGAACTTTTGTGGACCAAGCAGGTTGTGTGTTAGTGATTAGCAGACTGTACGTCAGTCCCTATACCAATGAAGGACTGCTGCAGTATAGGGCAGCGGTCAGCAGTAGTGCACGGCAACCCTATGTATTGTGGACCGATAGCGGTCCTTACAGAACAGCAGACTGTAACGCACTCAGGCCTATGTACCGTAGCACCCTATACCAAGTTACCAGTCCTTATAAGAACTTTTGTGGACCAAGCAGGTTGTGTGTTAGTGTTTAGCAGACTGTGCGTCAGTCCCTATACCGCTGAAGGACTGCTGCAGTATAGGGCAGCGGTCAGCAGTAGTGCACGTCAACCCTATGTATTGTGGACCGATAGCGGTCCTTACAGAACAGCAGACTGTAACGCACTCAGGCCTATGTACCGTAGCACCCTATACCAAGTTACCAGTCCTTATAAGAACTTTTGTGGACCAAGCAGGTTGTGTATTAGTGTTTAGCAGACTGTGCGTCAGTCCCTATACCGCTGAAGGACTGCTGCAGTATAGGGCAGCGGTCAGCAGTAGTGCACGGCAACCCTATCTATTGTGGACCGATAGCGGTCCTTACAGAACAGCAGACTGTACCGCACCCAAGCCTATGTACCGTAGCACCCTAGACAGACCAAGTTACCAGTCCTTATAAGAACTTTTGTGGAACAAGTGAGTTGTGAATGATTAGCAGACTGCAGCAGAAGGGCAGCAGTCAAGTATAATATTCTTTCTATATTTGGAAGAAAGAATATTATACGTGTACAAGCCTATTACCGTACCACTGATACCAGTCCTGAAAAGAACCTTTGTGGAACTAATAGTAACAGCAAGTCTTTAAAATTATCCTCACTGCCTGACAACACTGCTTCCTGCCTGTCCCTATACAAATTGGCAAAAAAGAGTAGGCTGGAACGATTAGCTGGAACAGCTCTTTTGTGGACCTGATAGTAACAGCTAATGATGATGATGATGATGATGATGAAGAAAGACTAATCTGGCTGAGCTGTCCCTAAAATAGCAGCATACAGCGCTCTGTCCCTTTATCTAAACTGACAAAAGAAACTCAGGCTGCTGACCTAACACCTATACCAGTCCTGAAAAGAACTTTTGTGTACCAAATAGCTAGCGTTTTCTCTGTCCCTACTCCACACAGGATCCTTTCCCTACAGTGACAGAAGAAAGAATGTAAAATGGCCACCGGATCGGGTGTATTTATAGGTTAGGGGGAATGTCCAAGTGTCCATGAGCTGTCATGTCTCAATTGGTTGTCCTGTAACACATGATAAACGTGTCACGAAAGGTTAAAGTTCTTGTATACATTAAACACGTAAGTCCGCCGGGGCGAACGACGGAAAAAGGCGTTCGAACCCGCGGACGGCGAAAGTCGGAAATTCGCCGCGAAACGACCGCCGGGCGAACCGTTCGGCCATCACTACCAATGAATCAACACTGATTCATCAGCTGGACTTTTCGAAAGCAAAGGTCCGATGGAAAAAATCTGTCGGACAATTCAATTGGCTTCATCTGACCTTTGCTGTCGAAAAATCAGACAGACTTTAGATTTAGAACATGTTTCAAATCTTTCCGACTGACTCGAGTCCGGTCAAAAAATTGGTTTGTCTGTATGCTAGTCCGATGGACAAATACCGACGCTAGGACAGCTATTGGCTACTGGCTATGAAATTCCTTACTCTAGTCCGGCCATACGTCATCACGTTCAAATCCGTTGGACTTTGGTGTGATTGTGTGTGGCCAAGTCCGTTCATTCGGAAAGTCCATCGGAACTCTGCTGAAAGTCCGTCGGGAAGACCGTCGGACCTAGTCCGTCGAAAAGTCTGGTCGTGTGTACGCGGTATAAGGGGGAATTCCCCCTGACCACCAATGTAAATGTGCATTTTTTCATCCCACTGATGATCAGTTTACGGAGACATTGATCTTACAACTGATTACCAATGTTAAAGTGAAAGTGGGCATTTTTCTTCCAAAGCACTCTTATATGTCAATAAGATCCCAGGCACATTCAATTTCAGGCATAGTTCTTTTCTCGGGATGTGAAAAGGATGAGCATTAGCCACTTTAGTGAGCTCAAAACTGGTTTATTGCAGATTGAAATATGGGAAGGTGAGCGAGGTGCAGATCATGATATTCCTAAAACATGGATGGTCTCAAACCCCAGCCTAGGTTCTAATTTTTACTTCATCCCGGATCCTGCATTGATGGGCACTGGTAAAGCTGCATTGAGTGGCACTGGTGAAGCTGCATTGAAGGGCATAGGTGAAGCTGCATTGAGGGGCACTGGTTAGGCTTCGCTAATGGGCACTGATGAGGCTGCATTGATGGGCATTGATCAGGCTGCACTTATGGGCACTGGTGAGGTAGCATTGGTGTGCATTGATAAGGCTGTGCTGATGGGCACTGGTAAGCACACGCACGCGACATCATTTTGTGTTGTGCCGTGAGACTCTGCACACTGGGCCTGCTGCAAACCTAGTTCTACCATCCCGGATCCTGCATTGATGGGCACTGGTAAAGCTGCATTGAGGGGAACTGGTGAGGCTGCATTGATGGGCACTGGTAAAGCTGCATTGAGCGGGACTGGTTAGGCTGCATTGATGGGCACTGGTGAGGCTGCGCTGATTGGCACTGGTGGGGCTGTGCTGAAGGGCATTGATCAGGCTGCATTGATGGACACTGGTGAGGCTGCATTGAGGGCAGTGGTGTTGCATTGATGTGCAATGATGAGGCTGCGGTGATGGGCACTGATGAGGACAAGCATGCAATATCATTATGTGTTCTGCTGCGCACTGGGTCTGCAGCAAACCTTCTAGTCTACCATCGCGGATCCTGCATTGATGGGCACTGGTGAGGCTACATTGATGGGCACTGGCGAAGGCTGCCCTGATGGGCATTGTTCAGGTTGCACTGATGGGCACTGATCAGGCTGCATTGATGGGCACTGGTGAGGCTGCATTGATGGGCACTTGTGAGGCTGCATTGAGGGGCACTGGGGAGGCTGTGCTGATGGGCACTGGTGAGGCTGCATTAATGGGCACTGGTGAGGCTCCATTGATGGGCACTGGTAAAGCTGCATTGATGGGCACTGGTGAGGCTGCGCTGATTTGCACTGGTAGGGCTGTGCTGAAGGGTATTGATCAGACTGCATTGATGGACACTGGTGAGGCTGCATTGAGGGGCAGTGTTTTTGCATTGATGATGCTGCACTGATGGGCACTGGTGAGGACCTGGACGTAATGTCATTATGTGTTGCACCGTGCAACTCCGCGCACTGGGCCTGCTGCAAACCTTCTAGTTCTACCATCCCGGATCCTGCATTGATGGGCACTGGCGAGGCTGCATTAATGGGCACTGGTGAGGCTGCATGGGGGGAGATGGTGAGGCTGTTTTGATGGGCATTGATCAGGCTGCACTGATGGACACTGGTGAGGTTGCATTGATGGCCATTGATCAGGCTGCGTTGATGGGCATTGATGAGGCTGTGCTGATGGGCACTGGTAAGGCTGCATTGAGGGGCACTGGTAAGGCTGCATTGAGGGGCACTGGTGGGGCTGCATTGAGGGGAACTAATGAGGCTGCATTGATGGGCACTGGTGAGAATGTGATGATTGGCACTGGTGAGGCTGCACTGATGGGCATTGATCAGACTGCATTTTTGGGCACTGGGGAGGCATATCAATGAGAAACCCACATCCAATTCGCATAGGTGTGAACCCAGCCTCAAGGTAGGCTCAGACAAAGTTTTAGCTCTCTGTATATTTTTAGTTTGTGCAAAACCATATGCAATGGAAGCTGTTTAGTCTTTTTTTTTTTCATTATTCTGTTGGGGTTTATATGTGCTACTTTTTCTTGTGGCACAGCAATCAAAGCAATCTTTATAGGTATACCGAAGCCTGCTTTTTGTTTAACCATGCCTCTTAAGCCACTCCCATTGTTAAGAGTTTGTCCACACTTATTGCCTCATTTCCCCCCTCCAGTGTCCCCCAGTCTGAAGGTCAAAACTTGGCAGGTAAGTTCAGCTGCCAGAATAAAATCATATTGGTCTAAGTGCTTCTCCACTACTCACAGGAACCATTGTAATTTTATGAATGAATACAAGGCTTCCTCTGACTGGCTGAGGTTGAGAGGTAAGTGGATGACATCAAGATCTCCACATTGCTCATTCAGAGGAAGCTTTGTATTCATTAAAAACAATACAAGGCTTCCTGTGAATGACAAACACTCAGCCTGACTTGATTATGGGGGAAGACCCCATACCGCTGCTGGAACACAGTGCTCTATACTGTATATAGCTGATGCTGAAAACCTTTTATACAGAGCTGACAGCAGCTGTATCAGTTAGGAAAGGAAAAGGTTTGTATGGGCCAGCTTGGCCCAGACAAACTATCTAAACAAACTAGTTAAAGTGAAAGTGATATCTATCTAGCACACCCTGTTGGAGTAAGATCAAACGAGTGTCAAAGAAAAGACATTTTATGCTTAGAGATCTCCCTTTCTTGCTGAGGTACAGAAAAACTGGGAACTGAAAAAAGAAAAAAAAAGACAAAAAGGAATTTAGCAAGTATACTACATCCCTTCACTCTTCACAAGGAAAGTCTCATCTAATTAGCAACTGTCTGCCTTTATAGAAAACTGCCACTGTCTTAATGCCAGACTATGTATGTGTTCTGGATCTGGAGCAATTACTTTATTCACAAAAATGTCAAAGTGATGCTTCAGTGCACTGGAACAAGCATGTAGCTTGTGAGTCAGATGATAACAACTTAAATCAAAGACTTTTTTCAGCTTTGTGACAGCTTATCTGTGCTTTGCTCATGCAGCGCTACCCCTGAAGGAGCTGCTTGGTAATTTGGGTTCTCTATTCTGCGCCTCAACTCCAAGAACAACTTCAGCCCCTCTGACACACCTGGCTACTACACTTATAAGAACATAGATGCCTTCAACTTGGCTGTAAATTAGCACCAGGAAAAAGACCATTTAGTGGTAAATTAACTCAATGTATTGTACATATTAAAATAAATGGTAGTTTGAGCAGTGGCGGCCCGCCCATAGGGGGCGCCCGGGCGCCGCCCCCCCCTCTCCCTAGGTGTAAAAAAAAAAAAAGTAAAAAAAAAAAAAAACCGGGCCCTTTAAGACATTTAAAAAAAAAAAATGTCATTTAACAATTTGACATAGTGTACTGTGGCGCCGGTCACAGTGCACTATGAGAAGCGCCACGTCGATGCAATCACAAGATTGCATCCATGGCGCTTCATTTGCGGGTTAAAAACCCGCCTTGCGGCGCACTTCAGAACGCCGACTAGCTTCCGCCCGTAAAATCACTGTGATTCTACGGGCGGGAGCATTGTCATTCTTAGACAGGCAGTCACTTCCGGCTGCTTCACAAAACCCGGAAGTGACGTCGGCAGCTCCGTTCCTTAGCCCGAGCGGAGCTGCCAGACAGTGAGACAGGTGAGTCACCGCATAAAGGCTTTCTAGTTTCTACTTTGTTGAGAATGTTCATGCATTTAGCTGAATGAATGCAAAAAGCTTTCACAGCCAGAAAGGTTTCCCCAGGCCAGGCGACTTTTGCCGTGGCCAATCAGAGAATGAGCTCTGAAGGGGGAACTCCACGCCAAATTTCTGAAAAAAAATTTGACGTGGGTTCCCCCTCCGAGAGCATACCAGGCCCTTAGGTCTGGTATGGATTCCAAGGGGAACCCCCTACGCCGAAAAAACGGCGTGGGGGTCCCCCCCAGATCCACACCAGACCCTTATCCGAGCACGCTACCCGGCCGGCCAGGAAAGGGGGTGGGGACGAGCGGGCGCCCCCCCCCCCTCCTGAGCCGTACCAGGCCGCGTGCCCTCAACATGGGGGGGTGCCTTGGGGGAGGGGGGGCGTGCGGCCCCCCCACCCCAAAGCACCTTGTCCCCATGTTGATGAGGACAAGGGCCTCTTCCCGACAACCCTGGCCGTTGGTTGTCGGGGTCTACGGGCGGGGGGCTTATCGGAATCCGGGAGCCCCCTTTAATAAGGGGGCCCCGGATACCGGCCCCCCCACCCTATGTGAATGAGTATGGGGTACAATGTACCCCTACCCATTCACCTGTGAAAAAAAGTACAAAAAAAAAAACACAACACAGGGTTAAAATATTTTATTGCACAGCTCCGGGGGTCTTCCGTCTTCGGGGGTCTTCTCGCCGGACTCCTCCGCTATCTTCTTGTAGCTCTTTTGCTAGCGGAGGAGCCCGGCTTTCTTCCTCGCCGCCGGCCTCTTCTTCCGACTTCGGGGGTCTTGTCCCCCTCTTCGGTTCTTCTGCCGGGCCACCGCGCCTTCTTATAGCTCTTTTACCGGCGGTGGCCTGGTCTTCTATCGCCGCCGCCGCCGCCCGTTCTTCTTCTTCTTCTCCTTCTTCTCCGGGAGATGTTGCCTCGACGATCTCCCTGGCCGGAATGCCAGGGACGCGCTGCGCTGCCACTTATATAGGGACAATGGGGCGGTGTCACATGGGTTGATGTCACATGGGTTGGTCACATGGGTTGATGTCACAGTCGCCATGTGACATCAACCCATGTGACCAACCCATGTGACATCAACCCATGTGACACCGCCCCATTGTCCCTATATAAGTGGCAGCGCAGCGCGTCCCTGGCATTCCGGCCAGGGAGATCGTCGAGGCAACATCTCCTGGAGAAGAAGGAGAAGAAGAAGAAAAAGAAGAACGGGCGGCGGCGGCGGCGGCGGCGGCGGCGACAGAAGACCGGGCCACCGCCTGTAAAAGAGCTATAAAAAGGCGCGGTGGCCCGGCAGAAGAACCGAAGAGGGGGACAAGACCCCCGAAGTCGGGAGAAGAGGCCGGCGGTGAGGAAGAAAGCTGGGCTCCTCCGCTAGCAAAAGAGCTACAAGAAGATAGCGGAGGAGTCCGGCGAGAAGACCCCCGAAGACGGAAGACCCCCGGAGCTGTGCAATAAAATATTTTAACCCTGTGTTGTGTTTTTTTTGTACTTTTTTTTCACAGGTGAATGGGTAGGGGTACATTGTACCCCATACTCATTCACATAGGGTGGGGGGGCCGGTATCCGGGGCCCCCTTATTAAAGGGGGCTCCCGGATTCCGATAAGACCCCGACAACCAACGGCCAGGGTTGTCGGGAAGAGGCCCTTGTCCTCATCAACATGGGGACAAGGTGCTTTGGGGTGGGGGGCCGCACGCCCCCCTCCCCCAAGGCACCCCCCCCATGTTGAGGGCACGCGGCCTGGTACGGCTCAGAAGGGGGGGCCGCCCGCTCGTCCCCACCCCCTTTCCTGGCCGGCCGGGTAGCGTGCTCGGATAAGGGTCTGGTGTGGATCTGGGGGGACCCCCACGCCGTTTTTTCGGCGTAGGGGGTCCCCCTTGGAATCCATACCAGACCTAAGGGCCTGGTATGCCCTCGGAGGGGGGAACCCACGCCAAATTTGTTTTTCAGATTACATAAGGGGCGTGTTTTATGAGAAGTGGGAGGGGCCAAAACGATGGGCGGGGTCATGATGGGTGGGGTCTGGCGCCCCCCATCCAAAAACTTCACCAGCCGCCACTGAGTTTGAGCACAAATGAAAACATAGAAGGTAGGTTTAGACACAGCCTGCTATAATCACTAGGCAAAGGTAAAGGGAAAGAGTTCTGTACCATTAGACTGGGATTAAAGTGTTACTAAACCCACAACAGTAAAATCTGTCTGTATATGCAGAATAGCATGCTTGTTATACTCACTGTGGAACTTAAGGGTTAATCATCTATATTGTGTAAAAGGGCTCTTTGATCCTGTATGGACAGATCCTCCCTCTCCTGCAGAGTCCCTCTTGGCAAGGCCAGATAAGACACAGTCAGAGTAGTAAGGCTGTACATGCTCAGTTTGGTTTCTATTGCTGGACAGAACATTTCCTTGTTGAGCTGAGCTTTTTAGGTTACATGACATTGACATCACACACGTGGCCATGTATACAGATCCTAAATGACAGCCCAGTCCCTCCCTCCTCCTCTATGTCCAGTAACTAAAAAAGAACACATTGGGCGGGATGTCACATCTTGATTCATGGATGATCCGCCTCCCAAAACAGCATGAGGACACAGGCTGTAGTGGAAATCTCCTCCTACCTGAACAAAATATTACAGTGCACACATGCAAAAAAGATATTTACCTCCTGCAAGGCTATTTAAAACACCTAAACATTTTCAAAAAACATTTATCAAAAAATATGGGGATTTGGTCACACCATATTGCTATATGGTACTTAAGCCCACTTACTGCAACAACGTACCCCATGGTTAGTGGGTCCTATGCTATCTATAGACTGGGATATCCTGCTTCTCTGAACCATAGGAGCCATACACTCCTCTATACAGGAGAACTAAAGGTATCCACCTATGACACAGGTGGACACTAATGAGAGGCACTGATGAGGGAGTGGGATACTCCTGCCCAGAAGGATTTGGTCAGAATCCATACAATAGACAAACAAAATATTTGGGGGGCACGCCCTAAAAGATACATTAGGACAGGAGCACCCCACTCCCTCAACAGTGCCTCTCATTAGTGTCCACCTGTGTTATAGGTGGAGACCTTTAGTTCTTTAGTTATAAGCATATAAGCATTAACTACAGTTTGAATAGTAATATTATAAGTAGTCCAGAGTGCACTAGCAATAATTGCTAAGCAATAGGTAAATGTCTCTGTGTAGCATCTGTAAAGGGATGGTCTATAGTCCTAACTCTTTAACTGGGGCCCAGTTGTACCATGCACATGAGGATAGGCCCAGTCAAGCCTGCAGGCATCAAAAAAGCTACTAGATGGCTATATGGCCAGTTCCTAAAGGGCTCAGTCTCTCTAGCAGCAGATAGTAATCCTCACAGCAGCAGCTTACCATCACCAGTTCAAGCGATGTTGCGGCTCATCCTCTGGTCACACACAGTGATAAGTCCACTCTCTGCTCTGCACCCAGGTGACTCTGGCTGTTGGCATATTTGGAATCAACACTTTAAATCCTGCTCACATTATGCAGCAGTGTTGGTGCACACTGCACAGCGATGTGCACTCCATGGCTCCCTCATGGCAAGAGGAAGTGGTTTACTGTACAGTTTGATAAAATGCAGCACTTTCCCTTCCTTCTGGCAACCTCCCTCTGGGAAATGCAGTTCAAAAGCTCTTGATTATAGTAGAGTCTCACTCCTCTGGACTTGGACTGCCTGACCTACCCTATTGAACTCTTCCTGCTCAGCAGCTCCCTCCTCTTTCTACCATAACCAGTTCAGCACCCCAGGGTAGCAGTTACAGGGAGCCGCTGCAGTCAGTGTTTCTCTCACTTTCCATTCGTAGCCAAGTACCTGGCTACACACATGCATGATAAGGAACTAGTTCAGTGCATTACCTTCTTTTTTCATTTCCCACAGCTGTGTTTAGCAACCAGTGGCCAATAGAGGAAGACTAAAGAACATTCCCCCATCTCCCATGTGACAGCCTGAGCAGCTTTCAGAAAGCACCAGCCTTATTAAAAACTACCAAATACTTTTCCTTACTCTTGGCAAATGAATGGATAAGTGGGAGAGCATTAGGCGACCTGCTTCTCATTGTGCTGCATTTCTTTAGATACAGCATGTCCTTTTGAGGTGCATTTGATCCGCAGACAAAGCAGGCCTTTTGTTGTCAAACACATTGGGGTTTATTTACTAAAGACAAATAGACTGTGCACTTTGCAAACTGCAGCTGCACTCTGCAAGAGCAGTTGCTCCAGAGCTTAATAAATGAGCTGCAAGGAAATAAAAAAATAAAAAAACAGCATTTTTGCTTGCACATGATTGGATGATGGAAGTCAGCAGAGCTTCTGCTCATTTACTAAGCTCTGAAGCAACTGCTCTTTGCAGAGTGCAACTGCACTTTGCAAAGTGCACATTCTAGTTGCATCTAGTAAATCAACCCCATCGTTGACCCTGGAACAGGTAAGTGTCCAATTATTAAAAATCAGCAGCTGCAGTATTTGTAGCTGCTGACTTTTAATTTTTTTTTCAAACTCCTCTTTAACATTCACATGTATTAGACAGCTGGGAAATGTTGCCTCCTCACCACCTATTTTTACCCCTAAAAACACAGTTGTGGAGCTTTGGGTGCATAGCATCCCAGCTGTGGCATGTTAACACCCCTATCCTCTGCCTTTGTAAGGGGGAGCAGTTGGTGGCAATAAAAACCATGGCTCAACCCCTCAACCGCAAGTTTAAATGAGGTCTAAAAATGTCAGTTTCAATCTAGGTTACTTACATTGCCATGATGGCCATGCAACCCAGTGCATTATTAAAGAAAATAGGATAATTAAATGTAGAAAAATTGTGACAGAGCTGATTCATTATCAGCATTGTACAGGTATATATACTCTAAGGACCAAATGTGACAAACAGATTGATATGATTCCTCATAACTGTCTTTTTTTCCATCTATGTTTTTATATTGTTGTATGTTTTATGTCTTCCCTTTGGGCCTTCATCTCTAGATTTCAGGCACCCTGAGAAATAACTTGCGAAGATTATCATACTCTCTGCTGCAGTCACAAATCATATCATTGTTGTTTGTTAAAGCGTAGACAGATCATTGTCAAGAAATGAATAAAAAAAAAAAAAGAATAATTTTTAAGGGAAATATTATGTGTGGATGCAGTGTCTTCAGGCCCGAAATGATACATATGCAATGGCTTAGAGAAGATGGGGTAAATAAAATAATGTTGCACTACCCAAACAACTAAATCTTGTGCTCAAATCAAAATTACTTTGAAAACCTTTTTTTTCATGCTGTGGCCAAAGAGCCAGTATGGCATTATCTTAAACCTTGATTTACCCTTGTCATTTGGATCTCCCTAAATTACCAGTAATTTTATAAAACATGAGATCCCCAAAAAAATCATTATAGGAGCCTACCTGCTGTGCCTCACCTCCACACAACCTATTGTGGTAAAATTACTTTGGTACGTACTGGTATAAAACCTTAAAATGTAAGAGAACCCCATGCATGTTCCTGGTACCCCTGTAATAGCTTTTCATTGAGGTAGATATCTCTGTAGAGACAAGCACAATGGGTAGAATTTCCTTTGTGTTAGGTTATATTGGATCCTATGGACACTGATGCTGTAGTCTTTATTCACTTTTACAAATTATATCTTGCCTATTTCTTGAAACGTAAGCCCTTCTTATCTCATAAAGACTTGGATATGGATGTGCGATTTGCTAGCTCTCCTTATCTATCTGCATTCTGTTTGGGTGTTTGGAGGACACTTGGAGCCAGAGCCCCGACTATTCCGATTCCCCACATGGATATTCTGGGGCCCGGAAGTGAGAGCTGCATCTGTTTTTAATTTTATTGTTTTACACATCCGCATTTTCAGATAACTCATACTGCCACTGCAGAGCCATGGGTTCAGGCTGGGAACTCGGGCCCACTCAATTCTCAGAGACATAACTAATGGGTAGAAAGCCCTAGAGCAAATGTTATAGCTGAACTGCGGAAAGTTTTTTTTATTTTGGATGCAAATGTTAGAACTTCTGTTGGGGTCCTCCTCATTGTTATCTGTGGACTCATTGGGAACATCTTTTCCTGGTGACAGAGGATCACACCATCTTTTCCTTCAAAAGTAGAGTGTAATGGACAATCTCTCCAATGATGACAGAAAAACATATTTCCTCTTTATTTTAATACAGTGGAGAAGGGTTAGAAACTCTGTTATGTTTTTAAGTGTTGTTTGTGTCTTTCTCTCTTGACAGTTGCCCCATCTGAATTAAATAGCTTTGTCCTGGCTAGGACATTTAGGCTGTGGTCTATGTTATCAGATGACAGTTATTGTATGCTTTGGGCTGTGCAGAAAAATCACAGGGGCATATTGAGGAAACCCACACAAATAGCGGGAAAGCATAATATTCTATGCAGTTAGTATCTCTATAACCCAGGACAACAGCAAAGGCTGAACCAACACTTAGCCAACATGCTGCCCTTCTTAAACCCTTTCAAAGATGTTCTCAACTATTTGGGACTGTCTCCAATCAAGCAGGTTTTTATTTTCTAGAAAAAAAAGTGTTAGATCATAAAAGAGGACTGCATTTCCCCTAGTCATTATACATCACTACTATATATTGTGGAGTTTTTTTGCTGTAGAGTACTGTATATATTATGCATATCTACATGGATCATTTTTGATTACAAACACCATGGAAGCACACAACACAGGTTATATTTGAGAGATGCTTTATTAATACTATTATTATAGGAATTAAAGACAGATGTACATTCTAAGAGGTCATTTCCCCTTATTATTATTTTACATGCGCATAGTTTAAATCTGACAATGTAGTTTTGTGGGGTGTTTTTTTGCATCAGTTATAGCAGTGCAAAAGTTTTCAACATCTCAAGAAAGAAAAGGAACTTGTGTACATGACAGAATCCACAAATAACCCATGCACATGGACATTCTAGTTAACATTTTTTTCTTGGTAATCAATTTTATAAAAAAAAATTTTTTATTATTTTTGTAATGTAACATATGCTGTGTGCAGTTATGCACTGAGCAAATCTTAGTGACTGAAGATCAGGCCATACCTCCAGTTACTTTTCCTTGTAATGTAGAGCTATATAGGCAGGAGCCTAGAGCATCATGGATGTCCAAGATTCTCAGTCACAATTTTCATGCTTCTGCAGTAACTCATGGGGTAAAAAACAAATGGTCAAAAGTGGGCTCTTGCCTGTCACTTCCTATGCCAGGCAGTTGGTGTCTTTTGTGGCTGGTCATGTAAATAAAATGGCATCCCTGTGCTTTTTGCAATCCTTATCAAGGTCAATTGATGAGATGACGGGTGGGGTCAAAGCTGCCATCTTGGCTTTGGCCTATTCTGCCCTAATATATCTCTGTTGTAATGGCACACTTACTGCTTTAAGTAGTCATCCAACAGTTCTGGCCTCAGGTGCTAATAAAACTTCAGACCAATCTGCTGCTGGCCTGATGTCTTATGTTATAGTGTACAGTGCAGGTCTCATTGTGAATTCATTGATAGCTATGCTAGTTAGAGATAATCAAGGAAGAATGAAGAGGGTTAACTGTGAGCAATGTATTAATGAAAGTGAATTTCCTGATAAGTAATCCAATCAAAGTTAATTACCAGTACCAACATCAATAACATGGCAGCTAACCCAAGGCAATAGCTGGAGAAATGTAAAACATCAGCGTTTTTCTGTAAGTATGGCTAGTTATAGTATACCACTCTCACACGTTTTAGCTCTTTCCTATTATTACATTTTTTAATTTTAGACTTGTCTTTTAAATGGTCCTTAAAGAACATTGGCGAATATCAGTCTGGACCTTTTCCTTCTGCTGTTTTATGTGCCAGTAATAAAACCATGGCACCACACTTATCTCAGGTCTAAAAATGGCAATATCAGGCTAATAAAGAAACAAACCATTTCCACCAATAGTGATGGCCCAGATAACTGATTTTGCCTTCTGTATAATATATATATATATATATATATATATATATATATATATATATATATATATATATATATATATATCATTTTTTTTTTAAAGAGCCATCATTTCATTATTTAATTAAAAGGCAACTGCATTATTTTTATTTCCTGTGCATTCATATAAAAGCCCATACAGAGCACAGTACATTCTACAAAGTATGGAGAGAAGCGGGGCTGCGTTATTACTGATGCTACCCCTCTTTCCAAGTTATCCAGTGACATTTTAAGGAAAAATATGATTTTATTGAAAAAAATAAACATTTCAATCCCATTCAGCTGATGTAACCCTTCTACTAAGTTCATGTTATGAAGGCATAACTTGAATAAATTATGGTTTTCTGTCTGTATTTCAGCTTTAAAGCAAACCTATGTCTGCACTGATCATTAGTAACAACTGTCAGAAAATAGTCTGCTACCAGCGAGATTTATCATGACTGGGGAAAGGTGTGCTCCAACCCTTACCTATCTTACCCTAGCCAAAAGGGAGGTGAAGGAATGGGAAGGGTCAGGCAGCAGGAAGGCCATGACATTTGGTCAACGTTCCTGGTCAACGTTACAAGCTGGTTTACACCTCATTCATTGCACCACCTCTTTCTTGATGAAAAGGTTTGCACTGCCAATAAGCATAGCATTTGGAGTGTTACAAAATAAGATCTGAAATAAATACAAACTGTGTACCACTCAGGTACATCGGAAGCAAGATATTTACAAATCTCTACTGAGGTTTTAAGCAAACATGTCATGAAAGGAATTTGGTGGCTGCCATTGTGAAGGTGCATATTGCCTGGCCGTTTATGCTTTTTTCAATCCGAGTCACTGTCACAGAACAAATATGCACATTAGGAAAATCAGAGAAAAGTCAAAACACCAGCTGACATGTATCGGGGTAATCTATGATTCTGATCACACTAGGCAACAAAGCCAGAAGCCTAATGCCGCGTACACACGGTCGAACTGTTTGACATACTTAGTCCGTTGAAACACATTTCAGCGGACAATCCGCTCGTGCGTGGGCTTCAGCTGACTTTTTCAGCGTGCAGTCCGGAGTACTAAGAATTTCGGATTTTCCAAAAATCTGTCCGTCGTACTTTGGTTTCAGCGGACAATACGGTCGTCAGTATGCTAGTTCGACGGACTAAGAATGGCGCATGCCCAGAAAGGATTTACATGGCGGAAGGGTGCTTTGCTGTGTCTTGGACTTCCTATTTCTAGTCCCGTCGTACGTGCTGTACACGTCATCGCGCAAGCTTTCGCCGGACTGTTTGTGTATCCGTGTGTGGTCAAGTCCATTCAGTGGAAACTACGACGGATTGTCCGTCGGATTGTATGACGGACTAAGTACGCCATACAATCCGCTCGTGTGTACGCGGCATTATTCTATAAGTACTTTAGTGGCCATTTTGGGAGAGCCTGAGTTGCAATTAAACTTAGCTCTCTGATGTGACTCAGGCAGACATCTTAGTTGTGAATAAATATACAAAGGGTATGATGCAGCTCTCAATTTTTGATCCCTGTGATGAGCAGTTAATGGGAGTACCCAAACTTGATAGGGATTATTTGGGAAGGTCCTGCTTCAGGATCTTTATTTCCTATGTTGCACTGGCAAACCAGGACTTACTAATGCAAGCAAGGAACCAACAGCTAAGAAAGGCAAGTGCTCTAAGTAATTTACCAATTCTTAGCTTGACAAGGTTGCCAAGAAGCATTAGAGTTCAGGCATCCTCCACATACAACACATTCAGCCGTCAAATATAATATTACTTTTCTAATGAAAAAATGTCACATAGGCAGCTGCCACACCTGCCAATTGTTCCTGTCTGCAATTTTTACTATTTGCGTTGTCAGGTTTGTTGTTAAATTCATGCAAATTATTTTTGTGTGAACATAAGTGATTTGCAGGCACTGGATTTTTAATTTTGTTGGAAAGTAAGTTACATTGCCACGTGTAATGTCTGAGATTTTGTCTGTGAAGATTATATTACCTTTTACTTGATAAAAGGTTATGTCACACATCAGACTGTTCAGTCTTCTTCAGTATCCATTGCTGTTTTACATGCATACTTGCTCAGCATCTGTGACTCTGAAAGTATAAACTAGAGGTTCATCATGGCAGCCAGGCAGCTAGCATTTTCAAAAGTAGGGATCAATAGTGGCACTCCCGTGTTTCTCTTATGACAAGTTTCCTCTATCCCTCTTGTTTTGGAAACCCAATGGCTCTCTTCTACTGAAATAATTTTGTACTCGGAGAGGACCAGGTTCTTCAACCCAGTTAATAAAAAAGTCGAACCCAAAGATGCATTGATATTGACAAACATTTTTAGAACTGTTTAGTACTCATTTATAATGAGTATGAATCACTTCAAATGTACAGTTAAAAATATAAGATACAACCCTAAATAAACCCATAACCCTAATAAGTTAACTTGGTTTGCTGAAGTTTAAATGTGTATCTCCTATACATGGAGCCTCACCACCAAGATAACAGGTAGTGATGCCCTTTTTAAATCCATACATGATCTTACTTATATGATGGTGTAGATTGTTATAAAGTACTCAACAAGTTTATAAAAAAAAGCGATGAGGAAAGTATCAGAATACAGGTTAAAAAGCAAGCAAACCTGTTTCCTTTATCTTCACAAATCTAACGTCTATTGTATTATAATATTCAACCAAGGAGCCACCAGTGAGGTTATTAGACATATGAGGTCACTGGACAAATACAGAGCAAATTAACTCTTATTTGGATTTACATTTTTTTTATAAAATGTGCAGTTTCAATACTTTTTTTGAGATATGCCCTGAATCTGGGTGTTTATACTAACTGTTAAGGAAGACTAACACGATACCATATCAGGGCTTAGCACTCAGGCCTTGAGTGCCCTGTTTTCTTTCTTTCTGAGTTGTAGTGCTTTCTTTGCATTCAGCGGAGCTCAAGCATATGTTATATAAGGAACGCACTGACAGTCTAATCATGTATTGAGTACGCTTTCACCCTTCAGATATCTGAGGTGGACCTTTTCTTGCTGTTCTGCTTCTTGACACTATCCCCACCCACATCTTCTACCATTTCTACCCATCAAAATGGGAAGGAAGTATCTCAAGAACTGGTTGTACAGCCTAAGAGACAAGAAAAGCAGGTAATCTTTTCTGTCTTTTCTACCCCAGAAAAGAAACTCTGACTACATGGCATTAAAATGGTAAATCAAAGAGACCTGAAATGAGGATATATTTCATTTAGAATGGGGAATACACTCTAAATGGAGTTTCTTGACAGTTATGCAACAAAATATTTTCCCTGCAAAGACTCAGATGACACAGTCATTGTAGAGAACAATATTCTCTCACTTCATGTCCAGTTAAAGTGTTGTAAACCCTTACAACACACTTTTTGCTACAGGTAAACCTATAATAAGGCTTACCTGTAGCTACCCTAAACATCTCCTAAACCTGAATGGTTTAGGAGATATCCCTGTATTTGCATGTGTTGACGTCATTGGCACATGCGCATCAAAAGCAAACTGAAGCAACAGCACACACGTGCCATTGCTTCAGTTAGACCGTGCCATTACCTGCGGCTCCCACGTGCATGCGTGGGAGTGGCGTCATCACGGCTCCGGCTAATCACAGCAATGCCTGGAAGTAACTCCAAGAGCAATGTCTGATGCTGGAACGGTGTACGAGGACGGCTGCGGGGGATTCGATCTCAGGTAAGTAATTCATAATGCCTTTGTGTTGCAGGTTTTTCCTTTTTTTGTTTCTTGGGTTTGCAACCACTTCAAATTGCAATGAGCTACCCTGAATGGTAAGGTTCCATTACAGTTCACCTACAAGTACAGGACTGTGTACTTAAGCCCTTAGTTGTTTGTAGTTCTGCAACTGTTGTCAGGCTACATGTCTTTAAATTACAGCTAATCAGATGACTATTGCACTTTCAGTGGCAGACATATAAAAAGTACGGTAGAGGCCTGGCTTTAACACTCATTTTTTTTCTTTTATGTATGCACATGACCATGGTGCAACCTTGCCAGAGACATTCATAGCCAACCGCACATGGGGTGTCTTCTGTATATTTATGCAAATGTAACTGTTCATTCGTTTCTCTTCCCTCCCACATCTCATCATATACTTTTCTTTCTTGTCCAGTTGCTTGGTCAATAGCATCATCAGAACCTCTATCACCACTTCCCTTGTTGTTAAAATATAACTAAAAGCATTTTATTTATTTTTTTTACTTTTGGATAATGGGGAGAGGAATTAAAACACCTATCAGTTTTTACTGCTGTCTGTGTCCCCATCAGGGAGATTCTCTATTTGTCCCGTTTACCATTATCATTGAAGTGAAAGTAAAAGAAAATCCAAAGTTTTGGGTTGTCCCCCAGAAAAGTCATGAAGGGGAAATGTTTTAGTGGGAACACTAGTTCTGGTGATCTGGGGGTCCCCAAGAGATTCTCTTAATTAGCAGGGATTTCCTCTCACTTCCTGCTTTGGCTATGGGACAGAGAGTTAAGGAAAATCTCCACAATGGCACAAAGATGAGAAAAATAACCCTCCCTTTCCCTATCCAAAATGAAAAAAAAAAAAAGTTTTGCCAAGTTCTGCTTTAAGAAAGATGCTAGGTCATTACATCAAATAAACAATTAAGCAGCCTAATAAGGGCTTCTTCAAGCAACCAGCCAAGAGAGAATTCCTCTCAATCCTGAACGTCCTGCACCTCTTAGCTCTTTCAGTTGCCCCCCCATATATCTCTCATATGGCTTCCTTGGCTCTTTGGGCCCCCGTGCAGCAGAAGCTGCATGCCTGCCTGCCGTAGTTAACAACAGTTGGAGAGCTGCAAATTTTCTTTCAAGGTTTAGCAGTACTGCATATTCCATTTTAAAGTAAGCAGATAGAATGATACATTTAAAATATATTTTAACAGTAAAAACAGACGAAGGCATGATGACAATGCAATTTGATTGTAAAGAAAAAAAGGCATAATCACTATATAAAATATTTGTTCCACATATTAATGTATTGATTTGCACATAG
Source organism: Lithobates pipiens (assembly GCF_037356315.1). Classification (NCBI taxonomy): domain Eukaryota; kingdom Metazoa; phylum Chordata; class Amphibia; order Anura; family Ranidae; genus Lithobates; species Lithobates pipiens. The sequence goes on from NW_027507748.1 coordinate 576,830,296, forward strand.
TGTGAGCACAAAAAAGGACACTGTTATCGTACAAGATGAAATAAACACAATTTGTGAAATAGATGGGAGAGTTTCTGCTCTAAAGTGCTCTGTTACTACCAACAATATATCTCACTTTGTGAAATACAAATATATATCTATATATATTTCTATCTGTGTTATATTATTACTATATACTGTATTTTCTGTATGTATCTGTCATAGGTGCAACAGATCCAGCATATGGGGGATCTTATAGGACAGATAAGTTTGTGGTATAAAAAGAAATTCAGGGTCTTGTTGCCATGGCAAATTCAGTTAATGGGAACACAAGAGCAAAGTTGCAGGATTCAGTCTTTTCAGTTGGAATGATGAAATAAACTTGCATGGAAAAAAGTACATCGGTTAAGGTGAAGGCCTCCATTTCACCAAGGTAAATGATCAGTCAGGAGAATGTTATATAACTGGCAATAAGATGTGCCATAACTTTCACTGTGTTCTAAAGTGCTTTTCTGTACAGCAGCAAGGGAAGTACTAATGAAGGAAGTGAAAATGTAAAATGGCCACAGCATTATGAACATACAGGATCACTCTGTGCCTTTTAAGCACAGTGTGACATGGCGGTGCGGGGAGCAAGCGTACCATTGCATCCTATAAAGCAGGGGGCGGGTCACAGCTGTGATCCAACTGAAAACCAACGGAAATTACATCAGTACCTCATTGGAGCAGCAAGCAAAATGTCCCCACCCTCCTCTTCTTTCTCTTCCCTTGTTCTGTTTGATGTATTATTTGCCTTTGTATATGCATTTGTATTTTATTTCGATGACAAAAAAAAAAAATCTTCCATTTGTCTTCTGACTTCCTATTTGTTTGTATGCTGTTTTTTATTTAATTTTTTTTCCTTGTAGGTGCACTGTGTGTATCTTTCACCTGTAGTTGGTATCATTGTCACAGCAAGCATTGTCCCTTGGCTGACTGAGATGGCAAAGTCTGACAGAGTGGGCCCAGCTTGGAGGTTATTGATGAGGGGTAGAAGTGGCGCAAAAACTGTTCAGCATACCAGTCCCACTAACACCAAGGGAATAAAAAATGTCTTTTTAGATAGGTCAGTTATGTTTTTTTTACATTTATTGCAGGTTTTGGAATGGCTGAAGCCTTGGTAAGCTCTCTAACCAGAATAAGCGGTTGGGAGCAGTATTGGCTTCAGGCATTAATATGTTTATGTGGTTTTGGTGGAATTGAGCGATTTTTGGTAACATCTCAGATCAGCCAAAAAGGGATTGTTTTGGTATCTGTATATTTTGGACATCAATAACTATGTTGTGTTATTTTTGAAGCTGTGGCTGAAATATATACATTTACATAAAATATACATCATTCCTAAGAAAAAACAGTTTCTGTGTTGTTTGTTATCGGGGGGCCATTAAGTAATTGGGAAAGGGTTGTGGTTATTGGGGGAGTAAAGATGACCACTCCACCAGTCATGTATGGGAAATTGTCAGTGAGCTTATTAAACAATTCCTTAATAAATTGTTTTAAATTGATGGATTTTAGTTTTACTGCAACTCAGTATTTCAGTGACCTAGTCAAGCTGGCCCTTTGATTTCTTTATTTTTCCTTCAGACTCCAGTTCATATGTGTGATGAATATAATAGGTTTATACAGTATCTCACAAAAGTGAGTACACCCCTCAAATTTTTGTAAATATTTTATTCTATCTTTTCATGTGACAACACTGAAGAAATTACACTTTGCTACAATGAAAAGTAGTGAGTATACAGCTTGTGTAACAGTGTAAATTTGCTGTCCCCTCAAAATAATTCAACACACAGCCATCTAAACCGCTGGCAACAAAAGTGAGTATACCCCTAAGTGAAAATCTTGAAATTGGGTCCAATTAGCCATTTCCCTTCCCGGTGTCATGTGACTCATTAGTATTACAAGGTCTCAGGTGTGAATGAGGAGCACGTGTGTTAAATTTGGTGTTATCACTCCCTCATACTGGTCACTGGAAGTTCAACATGGCACCTCATGGCAAAGTGCTCTCTGAGGATCTGAAAAAAAAAATTGTTGCTCTACGTAAAGTAACATAAACTAAGCTGCAGCACGGTGGCCAAGACCACACAGCAGTTTAACAGGACAGGTTCCACTCAGAACAGGCCTCACCATGGTCAACCAAAAAGTTGCGTGCACCTGCTCAGCGTCATATCCAGAGGTTGTCTTTGGCAAACAGATGTATGAGTGCTGCTAGTATTGCTGCAGAGTTTGAAGTGGTGGGGGGTCAGCCTGTCAGTGCTCATACCATACGCCACACACACTGCATTAAATTGGTCTGCATGCCTGTCGTCCCAGAAGGAAGCCTCTTCTAAAGATGATGCAGAAGAAACCCCGCAAACAGTTTGCTGAAGACAAGCAGACTAAGGACATGGATTACTGGAATGATATCATGTGGTCTGATGAGACCTAGACAAACTTATTTTGTTCAGATGGTGCCAAGTGTGTGTGGCGGCAACAAGGGGAGGAGTACAAAGACAAGCGTGTCTTGCCTACAGTCAAGCATGGTGGTGGAAGTGTCATGGTCTTGGGCTGCATGAGTGCTGCTGGCACTGGGGAACTACAGTTCATTGAGGGAACCATGAATGCCAACATGTACTGTGACATACTGTGATCCCCTCCCTTCAGAGACTGGGCTGCAGGACAGTATTCCAACATGATAATGACCCCTAAACACACCTCCAATATGACCACTGCCATGCTAAAGAAGCTGAGGATAAAGGTGATGGACTGGACAAGCATGTCTCTAGACCTAAACCCTATTGACAGGGCTGGATTAACGTAGGGGCTATTGGAGCTGCAGCTCCAGGCCCCTACTTTAATATAGGCCCAGCCACCCAAAAAGGACAGACTGCCCATGGAAAGCAATGGGCCGACGGGAAGATATCTCTCCTGACGGGCCCTGCATTCCACATGCACCTCCTGGGCAGGGTGGTGGGATTGATAATGGGCACTGCATGAGCAGCAGTCCTAACACAAGCCTGGGGCACACCAATGCAGGGCTCTTACAGAAGTCTGGGGCTTCCATAGTGTTAGGCCTGCGCAGCTGCACTATTTCAGCTCAGAGTGCACGCCGATGCAAGGCCCTTACAGAAACTTGAAAAATCAAATACCAAGCTTCCCCAGTGTTTTGCCTGTGTGATTGTGCTCTTTTGAGTTTGGGCGCATGCCAGCATAGGCTCTTGGAAAGCAGAAGGGTGCCCAGTAAAAGGTCCACCAAAATCCTCAGCACCAAGCACATGATGCTCTTAATCCGGCCCTGTCTATTGAGCATATGTTGGGCATCCTCAAATGGAAGATGGAGGAGTGTAAGGTCTCTAACATCAACCAGCTCCGTGATGTTATCATGGAGGAGTGGAAAAAGACTCCAGTGGCAACCTGGGAAGCTCTGGTGACCTCCATGCCCAAGAGGTTTAAGGCAGTGCTAGAAAATAATGGTGGCCACAAAAAATTTGGACATTTTCACTTAGGGGTGTACTCACTTTTGTTGCCAGTGGTTTAGACATGAATGGCTGTGTGTTGAGTTATTTTGAGGGGACAGAAAATTTACACAAGATGAACACTCACTACTTTACAGTGTAGCAAAGTGTAATTTCTTCAGTGTTGTCACATGAAAAGATATAATAAAATATTTACAAAAAAGTGAGGGGTGTACTCACTTTCATGAGATACTGTATTTGATGTATGTTTGCCTGGTAATTTTGTGAATAACACTTTTCCAATCCTATGTGGCTACGCTCACTAAGTCCACTGTATCTGTGAAGGGAGCCAGGCAGCTCTCTTAAAGAGGGATTCCACCAAAAAAAAAAAAAATATTAAAAGCCAGCAGCTATAAATACTACAGCTGCTGACTTTTAATAAATGGACACTCACCTGTCCCGGGTTCCAGCGATGCTGGCAGCCGAGGCCGATCGATCGCTCGGCCCTCGGCTGCTGTCGCCACCATTCTAGGTGAGGGAATCAGGAAGTGAAGCAAATCGGCTTCACTTCTCGGCTCCCTACTGCGCATGCGCGAGCCGCGCCGCGCAATAGGAAATCTCCGCGCTGTCGCTGGGACTCGTGTGTGTGTCCCAGCAGACAGCGCGGCAGGGCAGGAAATGGCGTAGACTCCCACGGGAGTCTATGCCCGGAAGTGGGTGAAAATACCTGTCTTTGACAGGTATCTCCACCCCCCTCCCCCCTGAAAGGTGTCAATTGTGACACCGGAGGGGGGGAGGGATCCGATCAGCGGAGGTTCCACTTTAGGGTGGAATCCCGCTTTAATTTGGACTACATAACTATTTCCCTCTTGTTATCTTTGTTACCTATGTTATCTTTGTTATGGGGGGAGGGGAGGATTTGTACCGTATAGAAGATAGCTTGGATGGAAAATAACATTGTTTGTGTTTTCAGGTCAATTTACAGGAAGTAACAAGGACAATGCATTTCTGGCAAAATAATTATGCATTTAGTGTACTTGCTGAACATGTTCTTAGCCTGAAAAATAAAAATGTATGCAGTCACCACATCTGTTAAGTTGCAGTATATTACATTTATTTGCACCTCTGTTTAATAATTTAATGATAATCACTTAATTTCTTCCAATATAAAGGAACTCTAGTAAAACCAATCAAGGGGTGCATCATTAGAATAATGTGATAGGAAGCCAGCAATTAACTGACTTTGTAAATGCCACTTCAAACAGTTTACTCAGTTTTGAGTAAAATAATCAGCAGTCACAACTATCATGAATCTCCCCAGGCAGATCCCTCCATTCCCCATCATGGTTGTGACAGAATAAAGGTCGTTAAAGTGGTTGTAAACCCTTACAAACCACTTTGACCTACAGGTAAGCCTAGATTAAGGCTTACCTGTAGGTCCAAGCAATATCTCCTAAACCTATATGGTTTAGGAGATATTTGCCCGAAATATGCATAGTAGTCCATTATGCTTTGCCTTTGCAGGGCGACAAAGAGGAAGTAAACTCATCAGGGTTTACTTCCTCTTTAAATGCTGAGTTACTTGTGCCATTGGCCACTGATTTCTCCATATGATCCTCTGAAGCCGCCCTACAGTTCATTTATTGATCCCTGTACCTTCTACTGATCTCACCAGAGTAGTATTCAATCAGACAAGGGACAATAGCACCTTTGCTTACAGACACGTGCTTGTGAGCGATATCTATACACGGGGCCCTTATAGCTGTAATGACCCAGAAGGCAATCGCACTGTCCACTCCACCAGAGAAACACATTTTGGGAGGCATTGTTTTTTTATATGTTTAAACATTGTGAAATCTCATTTTCCGTTGTGTCACGGGCTACCATGTATTGGTTATTTTATATAACACACTGTAATAGAATTTATTACAGTGAAACTGAGCCAAAACTGCCCGAAACTATGCGATATAATAACATAGAATTTTACAAATTTCACATAGCCCAATGCGGGGCTATTTTCTTTTCTCATTCTTTTCCAATCTCTAGTGTTTTTTCACTGGTACTGTAAACATTATTAAGTCTATTAATCTATGTTTTTATAGGTTTAAACAGCAATCCTTTAAGAACTCACTGACTTTCTAACCTCAATCTTAATGTAAATGTGTACTTAGTGTTTAATTCAAATCCAGCTCTTTGTTATCCCAAGCCTATATATCAGTAAATACCTTTCTGAGCTATCAAAGATCGATACATACCTTCGAGTTAGTTTAAATGTTTTAGCACCTTAGTGCCCAGTCTCTGGAACGTTGATACTCGTTGGGCTCAAGAGTTAGTAGCAGGAGCATTGATTTGTAAATATGCTGTAATGTTCAGGATTTCTACCAGTTTAATACAACATTTCCATACTGTCTGACTCTTGTCTGCAGCATATCTCCAGTCTCCAACCACACCTGTAGCATGTTCAAAATACCTGGTCATTTCCTCTCTGTGTGGTTTCAAACAGTCTTCTGTAGCATTATATAGCCTTCTTCTAGTTAGGCTGCTAGGTAAATTTTGTTTTAGGCTCCATTGTAATGAAAAAAGCAGTGACTAATTGTTTTGGTCTGTTCAGGGTTTCCTGAGCTGAGATATTTATTACTACCCCTTGCCTCTGAAAGAAGTTTCCAGAGCATAGGGTTGGGAAATTTAAATTATTAGTTGAATATTTATCTTGCCCCAGCCAGACCCTTGAAGAAGGCACCCAGAAGGTGGGGAAGTGATAAATGAGGCCTAAACACAGTGTTCATTTCCCTCAAGGGAGGGATCCAGAAGCTGCAGTCTATTCCTCAGCAGCCGCTAGACTAAGAGCCTGGGGGAAATTGCCTAAGTAGTACATTTTGCTGGACAGCATTGCGCTGAAGTCCTGGGTCTTGAGAAGGATCTAGTTATTCTCCCTCACTTAGAGTCTACCTGGTTGGCAAACACTGACTCTGTGAGTAAAGACCTTGCTGGTGACTGTTAGTAGTGCAAGTGCCAGAAGGCAACTATGAGCCAGAGGTTGCTATATGGACTGCTGCGTTAGGGCCCTAGATATATTGGCCATTCTCTGCTACCTCTTTGTTCCCCTATTGCTGTTACTGATTGTTTTGGGATATCCTGTGACCCTAAACCCCTCTCCTGTTGTATTTCTTCAGAAATACATACTAAAAAAGCATCCACTAGACTAGTTGAGAGAACTTGGGCATATGCTCAGTGGCTCCTTTGGAGGTAAGTACTACAATTACATATAGTGAACATTATGTGTAGTGATTTTGTGATGTTAGCAACTGGTAAGGCCCCCTATACCACTGTTTTAGCCTTACATGTTTGCTACAGGGTAGAGTTAATCTTTATGTAGTGTACCCTCTATTCTGCTGCGGTCCATAGCACTAACATAGTCTGCTATTGCTGTACTTACAAATATGTTGAAATCTTTCTAAGCTGAACTCTTTATACTGTACATAACGTATTTTCAGCTTCTTTCAATATTATAATTTTTTCCTTCCAAATCTTTACAGTTTCCACAGATGGCTAAACAGATTTAAATGTCAAGTTGGTCTCATTAGGATTCCTAATGGGAACTATCAGATCTATCTGATAAACTGTCACATCGGAATCATCTAAAAGAGATATCTGCTGCAAAAATGAGACCACAATCCATAGTTAAACAGTTTAAAATATTCCTTGACCTTTATATATTTTAATATTTTAGATGTAAGTTCATACAAGCAGAACTGAGGCTGTACAGCTTCAGTTTGACGCCAACCCATCTGAACCCCATTGTCTGCAAAATAGGTAATGGTAATGCAGCTCCCTGAAAATCTTTAACCTGAGATGTGATGATGAAGTTCCAACTCAAAATGTTAAATAAAAATTATTTGTCCAAAAAAAAATAAGAATCAACAGTTAATCTCTAACCAGTAAGCAATTGATAGTTTAAACCGAGCCAGGCTCTGTAAATTAACTAAATGTTTTTGTGTCATTACTAAGGTACTGGAAAGGTTGATGAACACACAGTCGTTTGAGATAGACTTGGTACAGCACTTCAAAACAAGGCACAGAAACACAACACCAAAACCCAGGACACAGACAGGACACAACAGACAAGAAATTCTTGTTATTCCATCACAGGGAATGAAGAACATACAATGATCTACAGGTGCTTGGCTTGGAAATTTGTTTTTGAGAATGGTCAACTAATCAATGCTCTGCATACTCTGAGAAGAGAAGTTTGCAGAGCGTTGTTAATCTTCTCGGAAGATGTCTGATGTCTTCCTGCTTGGCGGGTCTTAGAGGAAGAAACAGGATTAGGTTCTGCACATCTTAATTAGCTAGAGAACATATGTGTAGTGGTGTTTAACAGGGAGGAGTCTATCAACAATGTGGTAGGTGGAAATGTTGCAATACTAAGTCAAAAAGTCCAAAACGTTGCATTCGCCTAATTAAACTACTGTAAGTACTAACATGCTTTGGTCCCCTTCGGAGTAACTACATTATAATGAAGTGGAAGGCATGGTCCCATGATCCTTCTGAACAGGTCCAATTTCTTTATTCTTCTAGATGGCTCAGAATCAATGAGTCTCAAATCATTTACTATTGGTGGAATCCAGATGTCATTGTAGTGTAACCCATACATAGTGGGGCCTGAGTGCTGATTTGAGGACCACAACTCTGGATGCAGTTGTCTATTTGTAACTTTTTTTTTTTGGTAAACATTGTTCAGTGTTTTGTTATATTGCATTTTCCTAAGTTACAAAATGACATTTACTGTAGTTTGAGCCACTCCTTGTTTCCTTCTTGAGGTGAGGTGAAGAGCCAAAGTTCTATATCCTGTTCTTCATGTCACTGTGCATAAGTGAAGTGTTTTTTGCATCACTCTGGAAAAACAAGAACTAAATCATGCAGAGCCTTGATAGAGCCATGAGAGGCAAACAATATAAAATGTAGATGATTGTACGTTGGTGACTGCATACAGAAAAAAATTAATTTAAAAAAAGTGTCCTAATCTAGGAGACACACAAAAGGAAAAAGACAGCTCTGTTTCAGAGGCTGAACAGAGCAAAGGCAGTTCCATATGGTGGCATCCTAATGATCCACAAAAAAAACAGACAGACCCACAAAGCAGAGACAGGTGGACAGGTGGACAGAGACAAAGAGCTGTGCAATGATCTGTGGGTCAGCCCACACAGTGTCACAGACAGGGGATTCTGAGGACAGTCAAGTTCCCTGAATGCCAGATGTTCTGTGCGTGCCAAGTGACCTGCGACTTTAGATCCAATCTCTTTATTCCCTGTGCCCTAGTCCTTCTGTACTGCAGGGAGGGGATCTGAACCTCTATGCAGATGGAGTAGCGCCTGTTAAATGAAGAGAGAGAGAGAGACATGTAAATATATTATAGCATTAAACAGTACTTACCAAAGAATGGAATACAGATGGTATGTTTCCTCACTGTAGGTTGTACACTGACAGGCTCAGGACTTACACAGGGCCATAATATGAGGGAATATGTTGTTCACCCTTATAGCAGCTGCAGATGGTAGGTACGTGGTGAACAGAATATTGATGAAATCAAGATTAAATCAAATGATGAAACTGATGAAATCAAGATTATCTGCTTCTATAGATCCTGGGTGCCATTTTATTATAGCAATGGCATGAACGCTAGCTCTTCCATAGAGCATATCGTTAACCATCTTTGGAGAGAAATAAAGGTAAAACCAGGCTATAATCCCACACTAAGGGATCAAGATTGTCTTAACCATAATTGTTACTGAATATCACTAGGTTGTCACTCAACATAGCAACTGCTGTTAAAAATGTCTAAGTGTGCTCAGTTTACATTGTCTATGTTGACTTTAATAGTCACCTAGGGCACTCTAGTAACCTATATTGTCCTAAAAGCTGACAGAGCCTAGGATGGTGGTACATCACTGAAAAATGTTTGGGAAATATTGCTATAAGAAGGAAATATACTTATAATAGAAATTGAACTGTTCTGTGCAATGTATTTTTTTAAAGAGCAGTCACCCTATTCTCATAAACTCCATTCACCTAAGCCTTTTGTCCCTCTCAGTTGTTCAGTCAACTATGAAAGAATATCACCATGCTAGTAACGACCTGCCTTTTCTTTAATAAGCCCCGGGAAACATTTGTTCCTTTAGCAGTCAGTTTTTAATGTTAGACTGGCAGCAATGTACAGCGCAACAGAGTTTGAATGGCTTGCAGTACTGGCATTCTGTCAGTTTAATTTCTGATGCGCCTTAAAGCTGAACTCCAGATATGGATTTTTTTGCATAGTTTGGTCCAGCTTGGATCAATGCAAATATGCCATATATGTGGCACTGGTGTGGAAGCACAGAATCACTGCAGTAGCCACTGTCTTCTGTGTCCCATGTTGACTGGGAATGCTTTGCATTCAACGTGCATAAAGAGTCTGACAATCTCCCACCCTCCATGTCCTCGCTTTTATACACAGATCGATCCAAGTGAAGATAGAGGCAGTCCTGCTGGACAGAGTAAATAAATATGAAATACTCTGGAGCCCTTGGGTGATCCATTATCTACCCTCAAACTTTGATGGGTCTTTGTTGCTCCCTTGATATGCAAACACTTAGATGTTGATACTGTGTCGCTTTCTCTCACCTGTCTACCCCTGAGACTTTCTACCCTCTTCTTTCCTTTCACTCCCGGATGACCCTTTCCTTTTTACCCTTCCTTTCCCATCCTCCTTTTTTTTACCTTTTTCCTTATCTTATTGTTTTTGTATCCTTTCTTTTCTCCTTTCTTCCTTTCCTCTTATGTCTTTACAAGCAGTCTTTATAACATAATACAAACAGACACTTTAGCAAAATGGGTGTCTGTAAGAGGGAGATAGATGGTCAAGTGCTATAGAGAGAAGATATGTCGAACTATGGTTCTCATTTCCTCCTCTAGACCACATCTGAATAATCCATCTTTATGGTTTGAAGCCTAGTGGATTTTGGTTTCAAGGGATTCTGTATAAAATAGTATTACTACATTGCAGGGTTTATCTGTGAAAGGGAGACAGACTATTTAGCAATTACATACCATCAGCATTTTCACGCCACATTAATTGCAAAAGGGAAGGAACTTAGAAATCTTGAATTCATAGACAATCTATATACAGATCATTGCCTCCTCTAGACCACAGATTTTACAAGAAAGGGATGTAATTAGGAACTAACAGCCACGTGCAATATGAAATGCTATCCGTGAGATGGAAGCAATTAAGACACTGGAATTTTACACAAGCATTATATTATCATATCTTCCAGACCACAGGCTCTATGGGAGTGTTTTCTCCTTTTTTTAAATAATATTATTGTTGTTTTTAATAAAGATTATCATTTATTTTTTGCCATTACCAGTTTGTTCCTTTTTTAAGAATTATTTTTGGGCCTTTGGTCCTTTCTCTCCTACTTTTTCAATATGTTAATTTCATTCATAAGAACACACCTAATCATTAATGTACGTATTTAGGTGAATGTTTTTTGTTTCTGGGTCGTGGAAGTGCTATTTTTCATTATGGATTATTTACACTCTTCCCTGCCCAGACAAACTTACTAGGGTGGGACTCCTTTGACAATCCTTTGTTTTTTTAATAATTAAAATAATTTAAAACTACTGTCGGCTATAATGAATTGTCGGTCCCGGAAATACACATAAAAGTCATAAAAAAAAAACCAGCATGGAATTCCCCCACAGGGGAACCCCAAACCAAATTAAAAAAAAATGCGTGGGGGTCCCCTCAAATTCCATACAAGGCCCTTCAGGTCTGGTATGAATATTAACGGGAACCCGACGCCAACATTTTTAAAAAATGGTGTGCGGTCCCCCTCAAAATTCATACCAGACCCTACAGGTCTGGTATGAATTTTAAGGGGAACCCCATGCCAAATAAAAAAAAATGGCGTGAGGTCCCCCCAAAAATCCATACCAGACCCTTATCAGAGCATGCAACCTGGTGCTCTCTCGTCCCCCCTCTTTTCCTGCGGCCTGCCATGTTGCGTGCTCAGATAAGGGTCTGGTATGGATTTTGAGGGGGACCCCACACCATTTTTTTTTGGCACGGGGTTCCCCTTAATATCCATACCAGACCTGAAGGCCCAGTATGGAATTTGGGGGGACCCCATGCATTTTTTTTTTTATTTTGGTATGGGGTTCCCCTGTGGGGGAATCCCATGCCATTTTTTTCAATGAATTTTATGTGTATTGCTGGGACTGACAATTCATTATAGCCATGAGTTTTAAATGACATTTTTTTTCTTTAGAAATGTAATTTTGCTCTCAGACACGGGAAACATGCGCCAGTTTACAGGCATACTATAGACACTCCCCAGGTACGAAATTTAAAGGAATATTTATTGTTTCACTTTAAGCATTATTAAAATCACTGCTCCCAAAAAAACTGCCGTTTTAAAAACTTTTTTTTGCATTGATACATGTCCCCTGGCTAAGGACCCAGGTCCCCAAACATTTTTAATGACAATAACTTGCATATTAACCTTCAAAATTAGCACTTTTGATTTCTCCCATAGACTTTTAAAGGGTGTTCCGCGGCTTTCGAATTTGCTGCGAACACCCCAAATTGTTCGCTATTTGGCAAACGGGCGAACAGCCAATGTTCGAGTCAAACTCATGTTCGACCCAAACATGAAGCCCATCCCTAGTGTGGACAGATCACTAACAGCTATATACTGTATGGTCAGAACTAAGTCTAACAAGAAGCAAGACATTAAACCTACCATCTACATATGAGGAACAGTTCAATCCAGACACAGTTCCCGCTTCCTTTTTTTTTACCTTTTTACTATTATATTGTTTCAGTAGACTTATTATTTACTGCATTGTTATACTATATTGCATCATATATGTGGAGGGATCCATTTGTCAACAGTGTCTATATACTTTTTGGCAATAATATGGTATATTGACAGTTTCAGTGGGAAGGATTTACTGTCCCACTCTCAAATACCATCTTGTTGAAGACTCAGCAGCTAGCTCAATAGTATATGTACAGCTGGTATCACAGGTGGCCACTTTTATAATAAATAAGTTATATATACAATAAGGATATCATATTTATTACATTGGATGGTGATTGGGTGGTTAACAGTTTTTTTAACATGATTTTGTTTGTTGTCTAATGTACATGATTTTTAATTTAGTCCAATAAAGGTATTGCATGTGGTTCTAATCAATTGAGTGTCGTCAAAATGTATGCTTAATGCATTTTTAAATATTTTTGAAACCTCTTTTTATTACTTTGAGGTCTAGGGGTCTAGGAGGACCAGCAACATCCAACATCCTAAATTGCCCTATGAAAATACCAGGGCAATGCTATTCCCAGATTTGTCAGCGGAAGTCCAGAAACGCTGCAGGTCTTTCAATGAGGTGAGACGTCGACTTCGCAACAAAAACATCAAACATAGTATGCTCTACCTCAGCCACCTACAAGATCCCCATTGGGCATGGTCTGCTTTTTTGATACACCTATGGAGGCTGACTGGATAGATGGTTTGTGAAGCCTGGGTCTGTTGGCCTCAAATGGGGTCTCATTTTGTTTATGCAACTAGGGAGTTCCTGTTTTATGTAGATCTAGTGCTGATGTTCCTGTTGGGGGTTAACAATTAATCTCTGCCTCTTCCTGTATGCCTATGCTGATGGAAGACCCAGTCACTTGATATGGCAAAAGCCTTTGACACTATATATCAGCAGTCTTACGGCACATGGGATTTGGATATGTGTTTCTTACCTGGATCTCCTTCCTGTATAGTAGACCCAAGGAGACAATCAAAATTGGCACATCAATTTCTGCTCAGTTTGAAGTAGGTAGGGAGGACACTTCAGGGGTCTCCGCTCTCCCCATCCCTATTTGCTCTTGCAATTGAACCCATAGCTATTACTCTGCAAACATCTGTAGCGGTAAGGGCTCTCGAGGTAGGAACTATATGTGAATGCACTGCCCTATTTGCTGATGTTATGATCCTTTTTTTTTTTTTAGCAGATCTTGGATTATCTCTGGAGGCGGTATTTGAGATTTTGGGTGCCTTTACACTTTTTTGGGTCTACGAATGAATTGGGAAAAATCTAATATTATGGCCATTGATGACGGGGCTAGAGCCCAGGCATCACAACTGGTGCCTATAGCTTGGGTGTATGAATTCAAGTATCTCGGGGTTTGGTTATCCCCCAAGGTATGAGATTATCTGTCACTTAACCTATTACCACTCCTCATAAAAGTTAAGACTCAGCTGGATGCCTGGAAACATTTACCATTGTTCTTGATTGGCAGGGTAAACCTCCTTAAGATGAAAATATTACCGGTCTTTTTGTATTTTTTGTGCAATTCTCCAATTTGGATCCCCTGCTAGCTCTTTAGACATGCAAACAGTCTGTTCAGCTCCTTTCTGTGGTCTTCAGGTTATCCTAGCATAAGCCTACATGCATTGCTGGAACCCCTAGAACAGGGGCCATCGTCAGGTGCTGGATGCTGCACGATGATGGAGACGCAGCAACGGTACTTGAAGCCGTCCTAACAGGATCATATGAGAGCCTTCACTACCTGGTATATAGGGGATTGAAGGTATTATTGCCTTTGACTGGGTCAATGCACGCCACTATACATGCATGGGAAAGGGTGAAAGTGTTGATGCATTCTGAGACTCCGGACTGGTCACCAGAAACTCCCCTATTGTTTAACCCAGGGTTACCACATTTTGAGGTGATCTCGGACCCAATACTCTGGGCCCGGGTGTGCATCAAGCAATTGAAAAGTATAGTGGGAGGAGGGAAACTATTTACATTTGATCAATTGAAAGCGAGATACAACCTTCCAAACTGACACCTCTTTTGTTATCTTCAATTAAGGCATGCATTTGTGACACAGTTTGGTACTGCTGCACTGGAGCTTTATTCTTCTCCTCTGAAACTGTTGAAGAGTTGTTTTTGTTTTTGTAATTGTCTGTACTGTTATAAAATGTGTAATAAAAATAATTTTCCAAACAAGAAAAAAAAATTGCAGACCTGGTAGCAGTCACGGACTGGCCATAGGGCACACCAGGAACTTGCCCGGTGGGCAGGTGCCACATGTTATTGTGAGTCCCAGAACAGCTGGGCTGTTCTTTGAGCCCGTGCTGATCACCCGGCCTCTCCGCAGTGGCCGGGTTTTGTCAAAATAGCCAATTCATCAAGATCTCCATTTACATCACTTCCGGTGACTGTAAACCATCAATAATGGAAGATTTTGATGACTTGCCATTTTGACACAACACCCACAAGTGTGTACACTCCAGTACACAAAGACTTTGCTGTTTTGACACAAGAGCGGGTACCGAGGTAACAGTTGTTGCTGCCGTGGAGGCAGCCATTTTCTTGGTTGGTATCAGAGCGGACTAACAATATCCACTCATAATACCATCTATCAGAGTGTATAAGGTTGCTGGTGTTGTGTCAAAACAGCAAGTCGTCAAAATCTCCAATTACTGACGGTTTACAGAAACCAAAAGAAAAACATAATTGGAGATCTGGATGAATTGGCTATTTTGACGAAACACTGGCCACCCAGCTGCCAGTTAATTTCAGCCTTCGGACCGGGGGTGGAAACTACAGGTCAGCTGACCTGTAATCATGACAGGGAGGTGCTGGAGGAGATGCTGGACCAGAGGAACAGTGAGTGCGACTCCCTGAGCGTCTGGATAGGAGGAGCGGTGGGGTGGCTGCATATACTATAGAAGAATCAATATCTGTATTTTCCTCCTGCAGCCTTTTAAAGCCCACTTCTCCTCCTCTCCCCCCTGTGGCCATTCAGAGGAAAATTGAGAAAAAGATCCTTATATATGCAGCTGCCCCACTGCTCCTCCTATCCAGCTTCTTTCTACTGTGCCCCCCTGTGCTCTCAGGCCCGCTTGTGCTCTGCTGCCCCCCAGTGCTCTCTGGTCCCCCCGTGCTCTCCTACCCCCCATGCTCTACAGCCCCTCCTGTGCTCTCTGCCCCCTGTGCTCTCTGGCCCCCCTTCTCCCCCACTGTCTCCAGTGCTCTCCATCCCCTAAAGCTTCTGGCACCCCCATGCTCTCGAACCCCCCTTGTGCTCTCTAGCCCCAGTGCTCCTCCCCCATGCTCTCCTGTCGCCCTGGGCTCCCTCCGTGCTCTCAAGCCTCCCCTGTGCTCTTCAACCCCCCGTGTTCTGACCCCCTGTGCTCTCGGGCACCCCATGCTCTTCCCTCCCCAACTAATGCTCTCCTTCCCCACCTGTGCTCTCGGGCCCCCAGTGCTCTTTCCCTGCCCCCCTCACCTGCGCTACTCAGTCTAAAATGCCTAGGCCTATTTTTTGTCCCAGTCCGGGCCTGCCTGGTAAGATTGGGTAGGGATTTTTTATACAGTCTTTAAAACAGCAGGGTCAAGATACAGTGGTGTGAAAAAGTGTTTGCCCCCTTCCTCATTTCCTGTTCGTTTGCATGTTTGTCACACTTAAGTGTTTCGGAACATCAAACCAATTTAAACAATAGTCAAGGACAACACAAGTAAACACAAAATGCAATTTGTAAATGAAGGTGTTTATTATTAAAGGTGAAAAAAAATCCAAACCATCATGGCCCTGTGTGAAAAAGTGATTGCCCTCTAAACCTAATAACTGGTTGGGCCACCCTTAGCAGCAACAACTGCAACCAAGCGTTTGCGATAACGTGCAATGAGGCTTTTACAGCGTCCTGGAGGAATTTTGGCCCACTCATCTTTGCAGAATTGTCCTAATTCAGTTTCATTAGAGGGTTTTCGAGCATGAACGGCCTTTTTAAGGTCATACCACAACATCTCAATAGGATTCAGGTCAGGACTTTGGCTAGGCCACTCCAAAGTCTTCATTTTGTTTTTCTTCAGCCATTCGGTGGTGGACTTGCTGGTGTGTTTAGGATCATTGTCCTGCTGCAGAACCCAAGTTCGTTTCAGCTTGAGTACACGAACAGATGGTCGGACATTCTCCTTCAGGATCTCTTGGTAGACAGCAGAATTCATAGTTCCTTTTATCACGGCAAGTCTTCCAGGTCCTGAAGCAGCAAAACAGCCCCAGACCATCACACTACCACCACCATATTTTACTGTTGGTATAATGTTCTTTTTATGAAATGCAGTGTTCCTTCTACGCCAGATATACTTGGACACACACCTTCCAAAGAGTTCCACTTTTGTCTCATCGGTCCACAGAATGTTGTCCCAAAAGTCTTGGGGATCATCAAGATGTGTTGTGGAGAAATTGAGATGAGCTTTGATGTTCTTTTTGCTCAGCAGTGGTTTTCTCCTTGGAACTCTGCCATGCAGGCCATTTTTGCCCAGTCTTTTCCTGATGGTGGAGGCATGAACGCTAACCTTAACTGAGGCAAGTGAGGCCTGCAGTTCCTTGGACGTTGTTGTGGGGTATTTTGTGACCTCTTGGATGAGTCGTCGCTGCGCTCTTGGGGTAATTTTGGGCGGCCGGCCACTCCTGGGAAGGTTCACCACTGTTCCATGTCTTCGCCATTTGTGGATAATGGCTCTCACTGTGGTTCGCTGGATTCCCAAAGCTTTGGAAATGGCTTCATAACCCTTTCCAGACTGATAGATCTCAATTACTTTCTTTCTCAATTGTTCCTGAATTTCTTTGGGTCTCGGCATGATGTGTAGCTTTTAAGGATCTTCTGGTGGACCTTACTGTGTCAAGCAGCTCCTATTTAAGTGATGCCTTGATTGTGAACAGGTGTGGCAATAATCAGGCCTGGGTGTGGCTAGAGAAATTGAACTCAGGTGTGGACAACCACAGTTATAGTATGTTTTAACAAGGGGGGCAATCACTTTTTCACACAGGGCCATGATGGTTTGGATTTTTTTTCACCTTTAATAATAAACACCTTCATTTACAAATTGCATTTTGTGTTTACTTGTGTTGTCCTTGACTATTGTTTAAATTGGTTTGATGTTCCGAAACACTTAAGTGTGACAAACATGCAAAGAAACAGGAAATGAGGAAGGGGGCAAACACTTTTTCACACCACTGTATTTCCCTTATTGGTTTTGGATCCATTGTCCGACAATTTTTCTGCCTCCTTGTTCCATGGTTTTATAGGGATTATTTGTGTTCCTACATGTGATGATTTAATATATCCTTCTGATATCTGGATGCACCTCTTTTCATGTTTGCTGTTTCGGCCATACAGATCTTTACCACTTGTAGTGCAATTGATACTCTGCCTTCTCCATGTATATTTTGTACTTTATGATGTATTCCCAGTTATCAGTCCTACTGATGCACTCCAAGTTTGACCAATGTAACTATGCAAGAAAATACTAGAATTCAGCTTTAAGTACTCCTTATACAAATTTCCTTTTTGCCTTTGGTTTACCGAGTACCATTCTCTTTAAAGAACTAATTGAATGGATCTTATGTACATGTAATAAAAACACCCCATTTGATAGCAGTCTCCTGTAATCCCCTGCACATCAGACTGGGAGAGCAAAAGAACTGTTATGCCACATACACACGACCACATTTTTTGACGGACTGGGTCAGACGGAATGAATCCGTCGGATATTACGATCGTGTATGGGCTCCAGCGTACTTTTTCCCCCCAAAAGTCTGACGGACCTAGAAATAAAACATGTTTCAAATCTTTCAGACGGACTTGAGTCTGGTCGAAAAATCCTTTAGTCTGTATGTTAGTCCAACGGATGAAAACCGATGCTAGGTCAGCTATTGGCTACTGGCTATGAACTTCCTTATTCTAGTCCAGTCGTACGTCATCACGTTCAAATCCAGTGGACTTTGGTGTGCTTGTGTGTGGCCAAGGCCGTTTGTTCAGAAAGTCCATCAGAACTACGCCGAACGTCCGTTGGGAAGACCCTACCTAGTCCGTCGAAAAGTTTGGTCGTGTGTACGCGGCATTAGTCAATCAGGCTCTACTGTGTTGCACAGTGCTGTCCACCTATCAATGCAAGCTTCCTAACAGTTGAAGAGAGAGCAATAATGGCATAATCAGTGCACTGCAGTTTACAGGAAGAGCATGATCTGACTATGATGCCTGACAGGGGTGCCACCATAACAATTCAGAGTAAGCAAATGCTTTGACAGATAATACTTTAACAGAAAACTGATGTTTGCCTGCTATTTAGTTTTACAAAAAAAATAATCTGGGGCCCAGAAGAGGTCAGTGTATGAATTATAGTTTCAGTGCAAAACCTTAAGCTCATCATGAACTTGATGATGCTCCATGAGTGTGACTATAGAAGGTCTGTTCTTTAGAATGATCTGTACATAAACCTGCTTGCTCATACAGGTGGAGCATGCACATTTATAAATTCACAGCCTTATCTGGTGTGCCGTGCCAGTCCTGACCTGACCTGACCTGACCTATCTCTCTGTGTACTTCCCTACCTGTTCTCCATGGAAACTGTGCACTAGTCCAGGTTACCATTTTCCTCTGTGCTATGCTCTTCCCCACAGGGCGAAAGCTCATCCACAGATGTTTGGTTCGTGATTCCTAAAAAACAAACAAATTTAATAAGTATTAATGTATAAATCAAGGGAGATGGTAACATCAGGTAAGCATTTTAAGGGACATGAAGCTGGATTCATTAGAAAGTTTGAAAATAGTAGTCATTTGGTATTGTAGATTAACCACTTGCTTACTGGGCACTTAAACCCCCCTCCTGCCCATACCAATTTTAAGCTCTCAGCGCTGACGCACTTTGAATGACAATTGCGCGGCCATACAACACTGTACCCAAATGAAATTTTTATCATTTTTTCCCCACAAATAGAGCTTTCTTTTAGTGGTATTTAATCACTGCTGGGATTTTTATTTTTTGCTAAAAAAAAATTTTATTACAAACTTCATAGTTTGTAATAAAATTTTGAAAACAAGTAATTTTTCTCCTTCATTGATATGCGCTGATGAGGCGGCACTGGTGGGCACTGATAGGCACAGTTAAGGCGGTACTGATGGGCACAGATAGGCACAGTTAAGGTGGCACTGGTGGCCACTGATAGGTGGCACTGATGGGTGGCACTGATGGGCACTGATAAGTGGCACTGATGGGCGGCACTGATGGGCACTGGTAAGTGACACTGATGGACACTGATCAGTGCTGCACATCAGTGCCACCTTTGTTGAGGAATTGATAGGTGGCACTGTTGCCTACTACTAGGTGGCACTGGCAGGGGGCACAGGTGGGCACTAAGGATCTGTAGCAGCTAGACGTGATCGGGACTAATGTCACTTCCTTTGATAGTCCCGTCTACCTGGAGTCATGGTCAAAATGAATGGACTTTACTCCGGTGGACTTCCGCCAAAAGTCCGGCACCTAGTCCACAGGAAAAGTCCGGTCGTGTGTGGACAAGTCCACTAGTTCGGAAAGCCAGTGGACCAGATTGTCTGATCGAGTGTATGTGGCATAAGGGGGCACTATATTGGAAGGGATTTTTCATTTGTATGCTTTCACTTTACAAATCAAAAAATTACTGTTCATTTAAAAAAGGCGTTTTTCACAAACTTTTTTTTTATTGATACATGTTCCCCAAGGCAGGACCCAGATCCCTATAACCATTGTATGCCCAATTACTTGAAGCCTTCAAAATGGGCACTTTTGATTTTTGACAATCGGGTCTGATTGACTTTAATGGGGTTCATTATTCGGGTCGGAACTTTCGCGGTGTTCGAAAGTTTCCTTTTGCAAGCCGAACAGGGGTCCGTTCGGTCCATCCCTAGTAGCCATCTCCTCTGGCAGCCTTATCTTCCTAGAAACCCATTTTTTATTTTTGCATAAGGAAAAGTTGGTGTTGAGGCCTAGGACTTCCTTCTTGTATAAATAGTATCCCACTTTCACTGCCATTCCTACCTATGTTTACTTGAACATAGCAGGTACAGCCTTACAATGAAGAAAAAGCATAACTGTAAAAAACTAATATCTCCATCTGCATAACCTCTGCATTGCCTGACCTTTTTTTAAATAAAGGGGATTGCCCAAGTGTAATAGCAGGTATGGCAATAGGGGAGATCAATGTGCTTTGATGCACACTACATTATCACACACGTCTGTGGTGACATTCTTCAAACAAAGGGCAGCCTTACCTGTGTCTGCAGCAAGTGAATGCTGCTTAGGCCCCCTGAACTTAAAAAAACAAGGGGAAGAGCTGGTGGCCTATGGCTATAAGATTCTGCACTAAATCTTTACTGTTGACTTCCCTTAGTTTTACTGTAGGATTTTCCTCCTCCATTTGCTGCTGTCTATCCCTCCACTTGTGTTGTGGAAGGGTGGGCATCATATGGCCATAGCTTTTTCACCTGCACTCATGCTTTGAGTGTGGGCATCCTTTGGCTATTCTTTTCCACCTGCAGTCATGCTTTGAGTGCGGGGAACCTGCCACAATGAGGCTTCCTTTGGGATAGTGGCAGTAGGTCCCCTGATTTTCCCCCGAGGAGAAATAAAATATCCCCTTTGAAGTTGTCCCTAACTAACTCTTCCTCCTCAATGCCAGCACCCCAACTCTACTCTTCACCACCAGCAACTCAGCACTCCTGCTCCTCCTCATCACCAGAACCCCAATCCTCCTCCTCCTTGTATGGCCTTCTGAGCAAAATAATGTTGACTGGACATCCAACACTGTGGTGCAGAATAGGCCTCAAGCTTATAGAGTGGTGTTTGGCATTGCTAGCATTAAAATGCTAGACGTTGGGGTGATTTGATGACATTTTTTTCAGAGGTCTGTGGACCAGCCCTGGGAATAACATTGAAGAAATCCAGCTGACTCGCCAGTTGGTGCAGCTCTCTCAGGGGTTGATGATGAGGAGGAGGAAAAGGATGCATGAGCAGCATTAGAAAGGAATGTGGCTGTTCTGTGCCCTTAAGGAGGAGGAAAGGGGTCCTCTGTGAACTTGAGTAGAAGGGGGAGGAAATGGTATATTAGCAGAATTATAAAACAATGTGACTGCTATGCGTCTTTGGGGAGGAGGTGGAAAAAGAAAAAGGCACATTAGCAGCACTTGCAAGCAAAGCAAGTGGTTTCACTGTGTCTGAAAGGAGTAAGAAGCTTTGTTACCACCTCTTGCATGATTTACAACTGGTGAGGTAAAAAAAAACGGATGCTCAAATACCCACAGAAAATGTAAAACAAAACTAAACAATATTGTCAAAAGAATGCCTTGTTTGTCCTACAACAGAGTTATTTGGCAGCAAACTTGCTCTGGTCCATAAAGGGTTTACACTTTCAAAGCTGAACTCTAGGGAAAAATAAAAAAATTACCATTGCAGTGGGGGTCCCCTCCCACTGCAATGGTTAAATGTTTTTTCTGTCCTCGGGTACCAGAAAAAGAACATTTACTTACCTTAACCCTCATTCTATCTCCAGCCAGCACTCACCTTTTCTCTCTGATGCTTTGGGTTGGGGAGTGGGCCCTCTGTGTCCTTATTCAAAATGCAGGGCCACTGGTCCTGCATTGTAACTGATGATGTCATAGCTGTGTCTGTTGGCCAGAGCACCAAAGAGAAGAGACTTCAGGGGACTGGTTGCATGGAAGGAGGAGCTTTCCATTACTGGTCCTGCATTTGAACTGATGATGTCAGAGCTATGTCAGATGGCCAGAACACCAAAGAGAAGAGGTTTTGGGGGACTGGTTACATGGAAGGAGGAGCCTGTGAGAGTGTGGGATTAGGTAAGTATTAGGTAAGTAAAAGTCTTTTTTTCTGGTACCCTAGGCAAAAACAAAAAGATAATTTAATCCTTGCATTACTGGAGGATGGCATTGCCACTGCAATAGCATTTTCTCATATTCTGTTATCCCCTCAAGGTCTAGATGCCATATTAATTTGTGTAAGCTTAGACTCCTGTGCAGCCTATTCAGCTCTACATCATTACCGATAAGGTAAACTCCTATGATGAAATATTGGCTTTTAGTGCAGTATATATTTTACCAACTATATGTGTCAGTATATTTGGTACTTTCTGAGTGAAAGAAAATTTAGCAAACGTGATAGTTAATGGTATTTTCTACTCTTCAGTGTAAAATTAAATCTTTTTTTTTTCAGTAAACCAAAATTTTAATCTTGAAGTGAGCCCATATTATGCATAACAACAGTTGAGAACTAGAGTTCAAGAATTGTAATTGCATTGTGACAGAGGAGAAAGAATTACACACACCTACCATGTACATTGCGTCTACTAAATTCCACTGCATGTACCCCATTTCATTGCATATATCCTATTTTATTACATGTATCCCATTCCACTTTATCTACCCCATGTCACTGCATCTACCCTATTTCATTATATTTATTTAGTGATATCACTGCATCTTCTCCATTTCACTACATTGACCTGATCTCACTGCATTTACCCAGATTTATCCCATCTCACTGCATCTATCCCAATCCACTGTCTGTACCCCATCTCCCTGCATTTACCCCAGCTTACTGCTTGTATCCCACATCACTACATCTCCTCTGTTTCATTGCATATACCCCCTTAGTGCATCTACCCCATCTGCCCTTTCACATAATAAAATGCATGCTCACCACTTGCTGCTCTTTCTTTCCACTTCTGCTTATTCTCCTGGATATACTTGGTCCATGTTGATCGGAAGCTGTTTATGTCAGCATTAATATCACCCAGTTCAGACTGTTCATCTAACGATGGTTGTCTCCACTGAGAGCTACAAAAATAGAAACAACGTTTTTTGGTCAGTCACCTCAAGTCCCTCCAAAAGTTGTAGCCTTCATGTTCACATGTTGTCATAAAATATATTGTACATTGGTAACTGTGGTTAAAACATACAGTAAAATTATAGTATAGTTCAGTATGTAATTACCTTTATTATTTCACATACTTTCGTGTATGTTAAATTAAAAAAAAGGAATGCATATATATCAGCACATGATCTATACAGTTATTATGATAAAATATTTATTTTTGCACAAGTGGTCCTTTAAGCTGGCATTTTAAGTGGCTTACTATGTGTCCCCTACCCACACAGCATCCCCTTTCCCTGAACCAAAAAGCAAGAAAACGCCAACAGCGCAGATGAAAAATGCTTTTAGTGAATACCTTGGATCAATCTTTCTGATGTAACAGCAATCACACCCTGTACACATACCATTTACAGCTGTATTCAATAAATTATCAGAAAGTATGAAATAGTTATGATCAGGGCTTTTTTTCTCAAAGAATAGGTGCAGATACCCCCCCCCAGGGATGCCACCTATTCTTCAAGCCAAACCCACACGGCAAATTATTTTTTCAGTGTCACCCCCCTCTTCATAATACAGGGGCCAGTGTCACCCTCTTCATAACCCCATTGAGACCCTCATTAGATCAGAGTCCCCTTATATGAGTGCCCCCCCTTAGAGACCCCCCATTACATCAGAAGCCCCTTATGTCAGTGCCCCCCTTAGAGATCCCCCGTTACATCAGAGCCTCCTTATGTCAGTAGCCCTCCCTTAGAGACACCCCATTATATTAGAGTCCTCTTATATCAGTGCTCCCCTTAGAGACCCCTCCCCCCAAAAAAATCAAAACTGTAGCGCAACCTCTTATTATAATTCTATTATTTCATATGTGAAAAGAAAATTGTGATGATGATGGAAACCCCCAAGTGTAATCCAAATATTGATACACTCCAATCTTATATTCAGATATGTATACTGTGCAATCTTGATACACATAATAAATATATGAATAGTGGTGGAAATCTCCGATCCATTCCAAAATGTGATGTGCTAATATCCAATTTATCCAACTCAAAAGGACTTTATAAATTGGATATTAGCACAACACATTTTGAATGGATCGGAGATTTCCACTACTACTCATATATTATTATGTGTATCAAAATTGCACAGTATATATCTGAATAAAATTGGAGTGTATTAATACTTGGATTACAATTGGGGGTTTTCACAATCCTCACAATTATTTTTTCACATATGAATAAATAGAATTATAAGGGGAGGTTGCACTGTATTTTTGACATTTTTTGTTTTTTGGAATTGTGGGAACACAACCCAAATTTTATCATTTTTTCTTTTTTTGGAATTGTGGGAACACAACCCAAGTTTTTTCTTTTTTTTAGATATAAGTCCGCTTATATCAGGGACCCCTCTAAAGGGGGTGCTCGTATAAAGGGACTCTGATCTAATGGGGATCTGCAATGGTGAGTGCTGATATAAGGTGACATCATATAATAGTGGGTCTTTAAGGGGGGGACTGATATAAGGAGACTTTAAACTAATGGGGGGGTCTCTAAGGGGGGTGCTGACAGAGACCTCCCCATTGGCTCAGTGACGTTTTACATCAGCACCCCCTTAAAGACCTCCATTAGAGAGACCCCCACTTATTTTTTTTATTTTATTTTTTCACTAGTATATTGGAATACCTATTATAAACAGTAAATTTTTTTTAGAATTATACTATAATTTAGGGCCTGTTCACACTAGAATGCAGTCCAATCGCACAGCCTTTGTGATCTGCTGATGGGGTCAGTGCAAAGCTAACAACACCTCAAACGCAGGGCAAGGGGCCCTGCTAAAAAGTGGTGTCTTACAACATCAGAAGCATGTGACAGAATGTACTATTAAGTGTGCAGATGATGATCAGCTGTTCATCTTTGGAGACTTTCAGCGTCTCCTTTGTCCTCCGTACTGCACAAGCGCTGCGCCTGCACAGTATAGGGCAGACACTATCCGATGGGGGGACCTTTCTTGTCAGAACACCGGCTGAGAGTCAGGAAGCATGGGAGCTGTAGTTCGGGGCGGAGCTGAGAGGTGGAGCTTTTCAGCACTTGCTAATTTCCTCCCTCTGTGAGGGGGGAGAGGTGGGGGAGTTGGAAGAAGGCAGAAAGAGCACTGGCAGGCGCTACGGTGATGTGCCTGCTCGACACAGGAATCCTCCCTGGTGCACTGAGAGGAGAGCACCCAGAACAGCACTGGCTCTTTTCCTGGGACATAATTACCTGTAGATTTACTGGCATATGTCCCTGTTGCCAGTACCACCAGTGTTAATTTGAGTCTTAGGACTAAAATGGCATTTTAGTTTTAGTCCCATTTTACTCTTCTGCAATTGTTTTAGTTTTAGTCTTATTTAGTCGACTAAATCTCCAGTAGATTTTCTTAATTGCAATTTAGCTGTAGTCATGGTCGTTTGACAAAAATGACATTTTAGTTTTAGTCTCATTTTAGTCTTTTGACTAAAATGGCATTTTAGTTTTAGTCTCATTTTAGTCTTTTGTCAAAACTGGCTTTTAGTTTTAGTCGTATTTTAGTAATCTCAATTGTTTTAGTTTTAGTTGCATTTTAGTCGACTAAATTAACACTGACTACCACCCCTTTTTGAGAAAACAGGATCAAGCATTACTTTTTGATGCTAAGTAATTTGTATGGGATTTGTTAATAATAACAAGAAAGGCAGTAAAATAGCAACCAACAACAATAGATCTCCAGCAACATAGATACCCCTAGCACCACTAGACTGCCCCCAGCAGCAATAGATCCCCCCCAGTAACGATAGATTCCCCACCTGCAAGAATAGATTCACCCAAGCAACAATATACCCTTGCTACCAACAGTAAATCTCCCAGCAGCCAGCATCAATAGACCCTCCAGCAGCAAGCAACAACAGACCTCCCCTGAAACAGTAGATCCCCAAAGCAACAATATACCCCCCCCCCCCCCCAGTAACCAGCAATAATAACTCCCACTCATAATAGTAGATTTTCCCCGCTGTCAACTACCAAACCTACAATGTGCACAACAATGTAGATACCTACTATGTATGTTAACAGGTGTAGGTCTGTTTGCGTTACAGAATTATGATTTGACCAAGACATGTTGCATATTACATGGCTCGAATTATAATATAATCAACTGCAAATTAAAATGACCCTAGAATCAAGTATCATTTTCCAGCAAATAGTGTGAGACAAGATTGTTGTGAATCATATAGCACTTTCCATCAGCATCCTGCTTCTGCTTTTTTCCTAATTTCTATTTGTCCCACAGTGATGTGTAACTGTGGAGAGGTCTTCATATTAGTGGAACTGCATGATAAACTTTATGGCGAATAGTTTGTGGACACCCGACTATGAGAGCCCTTTCACAGCGCACCACCTAGGACGTCAGCGGTAAAGTGGCGCTATTCTTAGTGCCGCTTTACCATCGTTTTCGGCCGCTAGCGAGGCGGTTTTAACCCCCTTCTAGCGGCCAAAAAGGGGTTAAATCCCCCTGCAGAATGCCGTAGCCGCCGGTATCGCAGAGCTGCCCCATTGATTTCACCGTACTAAAGAGGCTGCTGGCAAGACTTTTTCTGATGCACCGCTTTCCCTCAGGCTTTCACACTAAAGTGCATGGAGCAGCTGTTTTAGGGCGTTTTGCAAGCGCTATTTTTAATGCTATAGCGCCTGCAAAATGCCCTCAGTGTGGAAGGGGTTTAAGACCTATATGAGCTTTTGGCCTTCCTGTTTTAAAACCATAGGCATTGAGTTGGCTTTCCATTTGAAGCTAAACAGTCTCTACACTTCAGTGAGGGCATGTTGTCTATGGGAATTTGTGCCAATTCAGTTAAAAGAGCATTTGTAAGGTCGTGTACTGACGTTGAACAAAAGCAGTCCAAAGGTTCTTAAAGCGGAACTACGCTGCATCTGAACACCGCAAACCAAAAACACTACTTACTTCATTTTTGAAATGCAAAGCAAACTCCCTCATTCATTTATGTCTCCATGCTTTATTTTGCTTAGAAACACTCCCTAGCATCTCTGACTGCGGCCATCTTGAGTAAGGGTAGAGGATTCATGTAGCATTTACTTCGGGAACCCATCTGCCCTTAGATCAGCCATGCAGGCAGGAGGATGTGCTTAGCTGAGAAAGCCCCTCCTCCCCTCCTGAAGACTCCAAGGATATATGACATCATTTGCCTAGACACGGAAACCAGGAAATAACTAAAGAAATGTAAAGAAAGTTTAAAACAAGTACATATTATATACCTTTCTATTGATTTAATAATGCTAGCTTCCAAAAACTGTTGCCATTAGGCTGGAAGTGCACCATTATCTAAAATATCTTTGCATGCTGTAGCGTTAATAGTACCCGGGATGCGAACTGTGCCATTAAAAAAAAAAAAATAGAAAATATTTAAAAACACTGATTTTTGTTTTGAATGCTTTTAAGGACAGAAGAGGGATTAGGGGTCGTGTAGACCCCAGATCTCTCCATAAAGTGTACCTGTCATGTACCTATTGCTGTCACAAAGAATGTTTACACTCCTTGTGACAGCAATAAGTGATCAAGAAAATGTAAAGCAACCGTGTAAAAAAGAATTAGTAATTAAAAAAAAATACTGAAAGTGCCCCCATTAGCCCATGCTAGCGTGCAAAATGCGAACATTTTCATTGGTCCCGCATGCATGCAAACAGCGATCGTCACAAACATGTTAGGTATAGCTGCAATGTCAGCTCATGGGTAGTAATTCTAGCACTAAAACACCTCTGTAAATCTAAACTGGTAACCTATAAAGGCTTTTTAAGCATTGCCTATGGAAAGTGAAATTTATGCCATTTGTTGCCGTTGCACGGGCATGCTCATTTTTAAAGCATGACATGTTTGGTATCTATTTACTTGGTGTAACATCATCTTTCATATTTGACAAAAAAAAAAAATGGGATTGTATTGTATTTTTTATTTTTTTGCTTTAAAATTCTAAAAAAAGTTTATGTTTTCCCAAAAATTGCATTTGAAATTTGCTGCACAAATACTGCGTGACTTAAAAAATTGCATTGCATGTAAACAAAAGGTGCCAGAAAAAGCCTGGACTTCAAGTTGATATAGGGGTTTATTTACTAAAGGCAAATAGGATGTTCACTTTGCAAGGCAAATATCCCCAGGACTTTGAGTTGGTGAAATTTAATTTAGCAAAAAATGCCCATTCATGTACAAGGAACATAAAAAATTTTTTTGCTTACACATGAATGGATGATAGAAGTCAGTAGAGCTTTACCTCATTTACTAAGCTAAGGGAAAAATCTCCTCGCAAGTGAACTGCCCATTTGCCTTTGGAAAATCAACCTCCCAATGTATCACTAGACAGCACTTCCTATATTTTGTCTCCTGGTGACACAATCAATGTAATCCAGTAATTAGAGTCAGCAATATGTGGGATATGCCTATGCACCAGTGAGGCCAGAGTATGGCAGTATGCCACAAAATGTGGAAGTCCTTTGCTGCTTCTAAATGAAAATGATCTGTTAAAGGTCATGATTTTTACTGAGTAGATTTTTAACATTAAACTTTGCTAATGAATCCCAAGTTAGACAGACTTTACATTTTAACTATAGGTCTACTATAAAGGGCAAGATAATACTATAATAGTTGCTCTTACAAAGACAACCATTTTCCTATGGGAAATGATTTCCTGCAGTAAACTTTTCCTGGGAACTGCACTCTGAACTACTCATGGCCACTTCTAATTTATAAATATATGGTCTAAAGAACTCCAGCATGTAGAAAAGCAGCTGACACTATATCCTGATACAAGATATACCAATAAACAAATCTGAAATGTGGTACTATAGAACAAATGTGCAGTCATATACACAGGTGCAAGTAAAAAGTACACTCGTAGTGCAAAGTAAGCAAATAAAAACAATTTGATGTTTGTTAAAAACACATAATGTGCAAAATGACTATGTACCAAGCATAACAAGTGATAATATGCAAATAAAGTGAAAATGTGAAGTCCATTCAAATTAGATCTCCATACAGAGATTTTCAGTTTGGGTAAAAATCCCGCAATCACTTTCCTTCTGGTGCCAGTGAAATTCTGCTGATTGATAATTTTCTGCACACCCCATGCTGTACACACAAGACTTACCAGAAAGTTATGAACCTTGTTGGTCATAAAAGGCTGTACTGGTTAAAACTGGGGAAAAGTACAACATAAAGATCCTCCAACTTCCTCACATCCATAGAGCACAGCAGGCAACAAGCTTAAATATGCAACCTATGTGCACACATGCAAATCTATCTCAGCTCCAAACATCAGAAGGATCAAAGTTGCATGTAACACATGTAAGACAAGGGAAGCACTCCCCATAGTGTGAAACCATATATAAAAGCTCAATTAACTTATATTTATTTACTCACAGGTAAAAAAAAACAAACATCCACAGCGCTTTGATATATTAAGTCCGCTTTCTGCTAGAATACAATATGGCTGCCAGCCGGTTGACACGCATTGTAATGTAAGTCCTGGCTCTGCCCAGCACATTTTGTCATACATAATGTCATCAGGGTTTTAAGACGCACGTTCAGCACCACACTACATATACTGTATAGAGGAACAGGAAAGGTGGATAGGTTGGCAATTATGCAAATATATCCACAAAGGCTGATTACAATGAAGTAATGTCCTCCTATTGTCGAAAAATAGAACGGGCTAGTGACATACATACACAATCCCAGAATAAACTTGAAAGAGTCCCTCTGGTGGTCAAAAAAGGGAAAAGCAAATAAAGTATATTGACCACTTGTTCTATAAACAAATAAAAATAGGGAGATTCTTCATAAACAATGTAATAGGTTATTTCTAAACAGAAAGGTCCCGATCAGTCTTTCCATTCGCAAACTCCCCATAAAATGATACAAACTTGTAAATTAACCAATGAAATTGAAATTAAAGGACCTAAACTAATTTACTATTAGGTACACAGGTTCACTCTATAAATCTAAGTAACGGCAGATGTTTTCTACCTTTGCTGGTACCACCCTATATGTAACAGTCTTACTACAAAATGGGATCAACTATTTTGATAAAACAACTGATGTCTCATTCAATATTGAGACCATGAGGCGTAAAAGTTCTTATACTTTAGATCCATTTAGTCTCCAATTTAGAAATTTCCCTTTTGATGTTACCCCCACTCCAATGTATGTATATTTATATATTCCTATAAACAAAGTAACAGCTGGGTTCTTATTATGATGCATGGCATAGTGTTTTGATACACTGTGCCCCTTGAAACCCCATTATTATGTTTACGATGTGTTCTTTAAGGTAAACTTGTAACTCCCGTGCGGTCAGTCCCACATATTGCAGACTGCAAGGGCACTAGACCACATTCCTAAAGCCACAAGACATAAAGGTAGGAATGCCATATTGTTTGGATTGATTGAAATGTGGTTAGTTTCCTTCCTTTAAAGGCAGTAACCTGGCATATACCACATTTTCTGCATAAATGGACACCCTCCATATTTTGAAAAAATACTGGTTTAAATGGTGAATTGTAAATATTTAGGCCAACAAAGATCTCAAAGTTGGTACCCCCTAAATATTACCGCACAGTTTTCAGGTAATATTTGACCTTAAATGTTATTGTTGCTTAGTATAGACCAATATTTCTTGATGATGTTTTAACCAAGTAATGCTGGAAAGAGTAGATGGTAATCATGGACCAGTTAAATCTGTCTGAACCAGATGAAAGTCTACTACTCTTCTTAAGCAGTAGATCACGGTCTTGATGTTTTACCTGCAGAATAGTTTTATCCAGTACTCCACTATCATATCTCTTTTCCAAGAGACTTGACCTCAGAGTCTGAGCTTGTTCAGAATAATCCTTGACTTCAGTACGATTATGTTTGAGTCAAAGTAACTGACTTCTAAGGGCAGAGGCTAACCAGGAAGGATGATGGCAACTTCTCATATAAATTAAACAAATGATTCCAATGAACTTGAGTCCATGTACCAAATGAAGATAATATCCTTGATGTACCTCTTCCATAGCCATAATAAATCTCCTAGTGGTCAACATTACATCCTGCTCCCACTTGGCCATGAATAAGTTGGCCATACTAAGAGCAAATTTGTCTCTCACGGCCACTTCCATATTCTGAAAGTAAAATCTTTCATCAAACCTGGAGTAATTATGTTTCATTGAAAATTCCAAAAGTTTAAGAATGAAACTCCTCTGGATCTCTGGTAAAGTTAAATCCTGGTCTACAAAATATTGAACAGCATCATAGCTAAGTCTATGTGAGATGTATCCTTCTTGCCCTTGTATATCCTTATGGACGTTAATAGTGTGCTGCCTAATCTTCAGAAAAAATGGGCTCTGCATCACTAGTGGCTGCAAGTAGCGATCAATATATTTCTCAATCCTCAATGTGACAAATGCCATTAATGATGGGACGCCCTGGTGTATTTACACTGTACTAAGATCCTGTGGATTTTAGGTAGACAATACATGACTGGAGCTCTAAAGGCCAAAGGAGCCAGAAAGGCCCACACTTTCTTTAAAATCCCATCTCTATAACCACAATCCAGCACTCTTTTTAGATCATTTTTGTAGTAATTTTTAAGAAGTTTGTGCATGGAAACTGATCGGGACCTTCCGATTTAGGAACAATCTGTTTCTCATAGCATTGTTTGAGGAGAATCTCCCTATTTTGATTTGTTTATAGAATAAGGATTTGATATACTGTATTTGCTTTTCCCTCTTTTGACCATCAGAGGAACTTTTTACAGTTTATTCTGGGATTGTGTATTGATGTGTGTTACTTTCCCATTCTATGTTTCGCCACTAGGGGAACAATACTTCATTGTAATTGGCCTTTACAGAGATCTATTTGAAACTAATCCCAACCAATCCAGCTTCTTTTTATAAGAAAAATGTGCATCCTGAGCCCTTAATGGTATCACGTATCGCATCACATATGATGCAACAAATTGTTCTTATTTGCTTACTTTGCACTAATAGTGTACTCTTTAGTTGCACATATATAGATTACTGCACATTTGTTCTATAGCGTTACACACATGTCTACATACACCGCTGTCTTTGATGACTGTCCTCAAAAGTTGTTTCTTTTTTCACAAGCAAGATTTCAGTTTAAGTTAAATTACACTTTTAGAAGAAGTACAATTATAAACAAACCTGGACTGGTTGACAGAAGCAGCTTGTTTACTTTTGGTGCCCTCTTCTACTAATGGAAGAACAATCTTTTCAGCCACATCAGTCAACACTGAAAATGTTGGGTCGACAATAAACTCAATGAAGCCTGTAAAGAAGCAGATGACAAATCACAGGCTGTAATTCCAGAAATCATACAATGACCTCTGTTGACCTTGTCAATGTTCAAGGTCATTTTTGGTCTTATCTTCCACTTTCAGGTTCAAATTTCTACTCACTATGTGATAAAGGAAACTGCACATACCTATTTGAGACTGAGCTACCAATGTGGACTTGCGATCACAAAGTGGAGAGAATGGCAACCCCATTTCAGCCTCTTTGTCACCCTGGAGGAAAAAGAAAACATAATTAAAGGAACGACTAGTACAAAAACTCAGCTTCTTCACTAAGCAATAAGAAAGGTATTAGACATCAATCACAAGGTCTTTCTCATACAGTAAAAAAATTCACATACATAGAAAGAATTATGCTCCCCCAATCGTGAGTAGAAACTGGTGGTTGACTTACTCACTGGCATCTAAAAGTAACCTGTCAGTAGTAATTCAATAACAAAACCTATGAAGATGTATTATAAATTACTAGTACATGCTACCTAGACTTGTCACAAATGGAAATATTGACATCAACTGTGACAGGACAGTCAGACACATTCACTGCATCCTATTTATGCATGTCTTTATCAGTCACTGAGGTATGTGCATTGCATGACAGAGCTAAAGTAGATATCTAAATAGTTTAGGTTGTAATTACAAAGAGCAAACACAGATGTTATATACAAACACTTTGCAAGGATTTCTATTTGGAAAGCTTGATATCAAATTATAACTGGCATGTAGACAACCTCTCAGGGACACAAGTCACAAAATCTCCCTGCCACAGTTCCCAGCATTGTCAAGGGGTGATTTATCCACCTGTACCCACTCCAACTGTCACCTGATTTCAGGGCTGCTGATAGAAACCATGGGGCCCCGTACAGCCTACCTGATGGGGCCCCCTTCTGCCCCAACCTCAACCCCACCTATCCATCCAGCGAAAGGGCTAATATAGGTGGGAAGGGGTTAATGATGCCAAGAGGTGCTCATGTCTTACTTTGTAAACTTACAATCTTTTTTTATTTATGTGCATTATATTAAAATATGCAGCAAAGTCAGTATAACTGGCAGAAGATGCGGGGGGTAGGTCAGTAGAACAACGGACAGAGTCCCCCATTTCACATCAGAGCCCCCTCCATCACAGCAGAGTCCCCTCCATCACAGAAGAGCCCCCTCCATCACAGCAGAGCCCCCTCTATCACAGCAGAGTCCCCTCCATCACAGCAGAGCCCCCTCCATCACAGCAGAGCCCCCTCCATCACAGCAGAGTCCCCTCCAGCAGAGCCCCCTCCATCACATCAGAGTCCACTCCATCACAGCCCCCTCCATCACATCAGAGCCCCCTCCATCACAGCAGAGCCCCCTCCATCACAGCAGAGTCTCCTCCAGCAGAGCCCCCTCCAGCAGAGTCCCCTCCATCACAGCAGAGTCCCCTCCATCACAGCAGAGTCCCTTATATCACATCAGAGCCCCCTCCATCACAGCAGAGCCCCCTCCATCACAGCAGAGTCCCCTCCATCACAGCAGAGTCCCCTCCAGCAGAGCCCCCTCCATCACATCAGAGTCCACTCCATCACAGCCCCCTCCATCACAGCAGAGCCCCCTCCATCACAGCAGAGTCTCCTCCAGCAGAGCCCCCTCCAGCAGAGTCCCCTCCATCACAGCAGAGTCCCCTCCATCACAGCAGAGTCCCTTATATCACATCAGAGCCCCCTCCATCACAGCAGAGCCCCCTCCATCACAGCAGAGCCCCTTATATCACAGCAGAGCCCCCTCCATCACAGCAGAGCACCTCTCAACATCAGTCCCCATTTCAGGTTGGTGGGGGAGGGGGCCTCTCAGGAGGTGTTAGGATTGTTTACATTACAAAACATTTCTGACTGTTCGTGTTGTGTCTGTGCTGGCAGGTCAGATGCAGTGTCAGTGGGCCTGTTTTAATCTGTGCCCACATGAGAGAACTCTCCTGCATAGCAGCGTGTCTCTTACCTAAGAAGCTCCTGTCCCGGGCTGCTAATCCTTAGACTTCTCTCCTCCAACCAATGAGAGCAGCGGAGGGGTGTGGTCTTGGGTCTGTGGAGAAGGCAATCTAGAAGCTCTGGACTGGATTACAGAGCTCAGCTGAGGTCCTGGGAGACACAGATTCCTGGATTCTGTGTCCAGGATTTTGTAATGGAAAGATCCAGTGTGTAGTGTACAATGAGCGCAGGGAGCCACTTGTAAATTAGAAAGCGTTTTTTGGGTTTTCTCCACTGAACTGTCTTTGAAGCTGCACAGGCCCCCCCTGCTGGCCGGGCCCGGTACAACAGGGCTGGCTGTACTGGCTTATCAGCGGCCCTGCCTGATTTAACCAAATGTATCTACTCCAAATGTCAGTTTTAGGTGATCATATGTTAGTGGAACATTGTCACAGGTGAAACATGGAGATTACCTATTTTTTATGAAAATGCACATTGCCTGACTTTACTGTTGAACATCTTGCTTTAAAGCTGTTTACCTGTCAAAGGACTTGTATTTCTTTTCATTCAGTCTTCTGAATTGTATTTCTGTCCATTCATTCATGAGATTTACACAACCCTGTCACACAACACAGCAACCCTAGAGACTTGATTTTTTTTTTCTGCTGCAACTACGTATTGAATGGGTCCCAGCCTGGACTGTGAAGGAAAAGCAACAGACTGATGAGCTCATTTGTCGGTCACTCTGCTCGCTATGCCCACAGCACCATTACCTGGTTCCTTTTGCTGATTATCTCTTTCCCTACACTCTGATGTAAAGGGGATATCAAATTTTAATTCATGTAGTAACCAAGTTGTTCCTATGTATTTTTTAATAATTACATACCAGCATTTTCACAAAAAGTTTTGTAACAGTGCCTCTATATTCCTCCTATGGCAGAGGAAATTATGCACTTCAGATAGCTATATACGTTTTTGCTTCTGTGTTGTTTAGCTGTGAAATTACTATGGCACAACATGCTGTCTTCCACAGTTATGGCACCTTCAGATTTATATTGTTAATTTAAAATGCCTGAACAGTAGTTTAATATGCAATAATATTCCCAGAAAGACTTGTGATGTGGTCTGTTATTAGACTCATAAAGTCAACTGATATATTATTGTTGGAGTTATTCTAGATTATGGAATGCTGTGAAAATAATAATTGAAAGAGATGAGTATCTAAACAGCAAAACTGGGTTGCTGTATTAAAGAACTTTCTACTTAATGACAATGTTACCTTTTAATAATACAGCAGAGGCAACAAATTTCCTTCCCACAGAGAACATAGGATCCAATTCACACAATGCCCAAAGGACTCATCATTCGCAATTACAAAGTATTAACAAGGGATATCTACACAGCATCTACAGTGAGGAAAATAATGATTTGATCCCCTGCAGATTTTGCCCACTTACAAAGAAAGGAAGGGTCTAAAAATGTTTTATCATAGGTGTATTTTAAATGATAGAGACAAAATATCAACCAAAAATCCAGGAAAAAAAAAAAAAACATGACACAAATGTTATAAATTGAGTTGCAGTTCAGTGAGTAAAATAAGCATTTGATCCTCAAGCAAAAAACATGACTTAGTACTTGGTGGAGAAACCCTTGTTGGCAAGCACAGAGGTATGACATTTCATGTAGTTGGTGACCTGATTTGCATGTATTTTTCTTCCTCCAAACATGTCCAGTCCCCCTCCTAAGGAGGCACATGTACATCTAAATGGTTCAGATAAGGTTTGGGAGAAATTGCTGCGGTCAGATGAGACCAAAATGTAGCTTTTTGACATTAACTTGACTCGCCGTGTTTGGAAGAAGACAAAATGCTGACTATGACCCTAAGAACACAGTCCCTACAGTCAAGCACGGAGGTGGAAACATTATGCTTTGGTGCTGTTGCTCTGCTAAAGGTACAGGCCAACTTTGCCGCATTGAGGGGGCAATGGAAAGGGCCATGTATTGTAAAATCTTGGATGAGAACCTTCTTCCCTCAACCAGAACACTGAAGATGGGTCGTGAACGGGTCTTCCAACATGACAATGACCCAAAACATACTGCCAAGGCAACAAATGAGTGATTCAAGAAGAAGCGCATTTAGGTAATGAAGTGGCCTAGTCAGCCTCCAGATCTTAATGCTATAGAAAATTTATGGCGGGAGCTGAAACTTCAAGTTGCCAAGAGACAGCCAAGAAACCTTAAGGATTTAGAGAAGATCTGTAAAAAAGAGTGGACCAAAATCCCTCCTGAGATCTGTGCAAATCTGGTCACCAACTACAACAAATGTCTTACCTCTGTACTTGCCAAGAAGGGCTTCTCCACCAAGTACTAAGTCATGCTTTGCTTGGGGATCAAATATTTATTTTACTCTCTGAACTGTAACTTAATTTATAGCATTAGTTTTTTTTTCTGGATTTTTGGTTGATATACTGTCTCTATCATTTAAAATACACCTATGATAAAAGTATAGACATTTGCTTGTAAGTGGGCAAACTTACAAAATCTGCAGGAGATCAAATAATAATTTTCCTCGCTGTACACAGCTTTTTACTTTCTGTTACTTATTCCAAAATATCTCTGAGCACAATATTTCCTCTACCCACTAACGTCTAACCCTGCCATATTTGACCAAACCACTTCCATTCTGCATAACCCAGTCTTTTCATTGATTCAAGAAATTGGACTATGGGATATAGTTATCAATGATTAAATTGGACATTTGCCCAATAAATCATTAACAGCTATTTTCCCAAGTATCATAGGATGGCATTTGCCCACTAATTTCTTACTATATTTGCGCTATGTATAATGTGGAGGCTAAAGGGCAAATCAATTGTTAGCAAAATATATGAAGTACTGTAGACGTTTATGTTTTTTTGGGCTAATGTTGAACTAATTGCCATTGAATATTTGACAAATATATTGTACCTCTGTTACCAAAAGTTGGACATAATTATTATATACTCATCATTACACAGATACAGACTTTCTGAAAAACCTCTAATTAAATCCATAAGCATGCATGGTTCTTGATTAGCAGAAGTAACTGTATATCATTTTCATTAGATTCAATAGCATTTTTAATTTTAACATACTATTCACATTTGAAGACTACAGCATCTTAAAGAAAAAGATAATTCACACTATTGGTTGAACGTTTCTTTTTTTTCAAATTTACTAACTATGTAACTATGGAATTGATTTTCTAAAGACAGAGGGTGCAAAATCTGGGGCAGTTCTGCACAGAAACCTATCAGCTTCCAGCTTTTTTTGTCAAAGCTACATTAACCTCATTGGCGGTAGGGATGAGCTTCGAATTCAAGT
The DNA here is from genome assembly GCF_037356315.1 of Lithobates pipiens. Classification (NCBI taxonomy): domain Eukaryota; kingdom Metazoa; phylum Chordata; class Amphibia; order Anura; family Ranidae; genus Lithobates; species Lithobates pipiens. The sequence continues at coordinate 576,868,167 of NW_027507748.1, forward strand.
CAAACTCATGTTCGACTCGAACATTGCCTGCCCACCTGTTCACAGAACAGCGAACAATTTGGGGTGTTTGCGGCAAATTCGAAAAGCCGCGGAACACCCTGTACAAGTCTATGGGAGAAATATAAAGTGCTAATTTTAAAGGCTTATATGCAAGTTATTGTCATAAAAAGTGTTCGGGGACCCGAGTCCTGCCCCAGGGGACATGTATCAATGCAAAAAAAAGTTTTAAAAACTGATGTTTTTTCGGGAGCAGTGATTTTAATAATGCTTAAAGTGAAACAATAAAAGTGTAATATTCCTTTAAATTTCGTACCTGGGGGGTGCGTGTAGTATGCCTGTAAAGGGGTTCATCTTTCCTGTGCTTAAAACTGTCCCTGCACAAAGTGTCATTTCTGCAGGAAAAAAAGTAAAAAAAAAGTGTGGGGTTCCCCCCAAATTCAATTACCAGGCCCTTCAGGTCTGGTATGGATATTAAGGGGAACCCCACGTCAAATGAAAAAAAAAATTGACGTGGGGTTCCCCCCAAATATCCATACCAGACCTGAGGTCTGGTATGGATTTTAAGGGGAACTCCACGCCAAATTTTAAAAAAAATGCATGCAACGTGGCAGGCCGCAGAAAAAGGGGGGGACAAGAGAGCACACCCCCCTCCTGAACCGTACCAGGCCACATGCCCTCAACATTGGGAGGATGCTCTGGGGATCCCAGCAGCCTGACACTTCTTATATGAGGAGGGTGGGGGCCACCCGTCACCTGACCCCGCCCCCCTCTGAAGCAAGGGAAAATCCCGGCTTCCCCAATGATTTGCGCGTGACCCCCGCCCCCTCTAATGCAACGCAGGTTTCCGTTACGTCACTTGACCCCGCCCTCCTCATATAAGAAGTGTCAGGCTGCTCAGATCCCCGCAGTGTCTCCGGTGGAGATAAAGGATGGATGTGCTACGCCGGAGGGAGAGATCACTCATCGCTGGATCAGATCAGCCATTGCTGGACTCGGAGAGATGATCATCCGTCGCTGGATAGCAAAAGTGGATTACCACCGCTGGAATCTTTTTACATTTTTTTACATTTTTAATAAAGGACTTTTGCAACGGTGTGTGTGTCTTTTTTTAACTATTTTTTTCTTTGTAAAATGGTAGGGGTACTTTTGTACCCCCTTACAATTTCAAACAGGGGGGAGCCGGGATCTGGGGGTCCTCTTGTTAAAGGGGGCTTCCATATTCTGATAAGCCCCCCGCCCGCAGACCCCCACAACCACCAGCCAGGGTTGTGGGGATGAGGCCCTTGTCCTCATCAACATGGGGACAAGGTGCTAAGGGGGGACCCCAAAGCATCCTCCCAATATTGAGGGCATGTAGCCTGGTACGGTTCAGGAGGGGGGTGCTCTCTTGCCCCCCCTCTCTTTTCCTGTGGCCTGCCAGGTTGCGTGCTCGGATAAAGGGTCTGGTATTGATTTTTAGGGGAAACTCCATGCTATTTTTTTTTTAATTTTGCATGGAGTTCCCCTTAAAATCCATACCAGACCTGAAGGGTCTGCTATGGATATTTGGGGGGGAACCCCACGTAATTTTAAAAAAAAATTGACGCTGGGTTCCTCTTAATATCCATACCAGACGTGAAGGGCCTGGTACTTGAATTTGGGGGAACCCCACGCTTTTTAAATTTTTTTTTATCAATGACAGTTCTCTGTATTACGGGGAGACGACAATTCATTATAGCTGTGAGTGATTTTAAATGATTTTTTTTCCCTGCAGAAATGACACTTTGTGCAGGGACAGTTCTAAGCACGGGAAACATGCGTCCCTTCACAGGCATACTATACACACCCCCAGGTATGAAATTTAAAGGAATATTACACCTTTATTGTTTCACTTTAAGCCCTTGTACACACGGCCGGACATTCCGACAATAAAATCAGTCGGAACAGTCCGATGGAGCCCACACACTGTCAGATTATCTGACAACACGGTCCTATCGGACATTGTCCATTGGAATATCCGACCATGTGTACAAGGGCTAAGCATTATTATAATCACTGCTTCCGAAAAAATGTTAGTTTTTAAAACTTTTTTTTGCATTGATACATGTCCCCTGGGGCAGGACCCAGGTCCCCAAGCACTTTATATGACAATAACTTGCATATTAGCCTTTAAAATTAGCACTTTTGATTTTGAACGTTCGAGTTACATAGACTTTAATAAGGTTCTAAAGTTCACATGAAGTTTAGATCTGTTCGCAGGTTCTGGTGCGAACCGACCCGGGGGGTGTTTGGCTCATCCATAATTGGCGGTATGAATATGTCAGATTTTTGCTTCTCAAAGTGGTACAATTGTTTTGCATAGGAATTTGGCGTTTTATATTATAGGCCTGTAATTCTTAGTAATAACGCACTTAAATCTGTCCAAACAAGGGTCTAGTAGACACCCTGGGTATGATAAAGTTTGAATCACAAAATCATAAATTATAATATAATAAATAACTATAAATAAGTATAAAAAATAATAATGTAATAATAATAGAAAGATTTGGAAAGCTGCGCCACAACCCCTATTTAACTAACCAAATCAATGTGAAATACCTGAATACTTAATATACACACAAATAAATGAATAGGTGTATGATACATACATAAATAAATAACATTGGTATCACACAAATTAATTAAGCAAAGAAGACAGCATGAATAATAGGAAAACAGCTTGAAAAAAGCCAAAGCTGAGAAATAGAGTCCACTATATATGTTCTCATAAGGACACCATGGTGAATCCACACGAAACTGCAAATCAGTGCCCGTCACCGAGAGTTTGATGCGCTTACCAGATATAGATCAAGTTGCAGCCTTAATAATAAATCATCTGTGTCATATTGCATGCATCTGATGCTAACAGATCAGCTATCCCTGGTGTATGGTAACACCGCACAAATAACTTCCACGGTCAGCAGTCGGACATATCACTAACAGTGGCTCGGCATTATAAATGGGGCTTGTCTCTGTTTTTTTCAAGCCTCCGGTGAAATATTTCTGTGAATTACAAGTTTCACACAGCTCGCGATTGAGCATGATAATATAATAATAATAATAAAATAAATTTTCCCATGATTCACTATCGCTCAATTCTGGAAGTGTTCTAATTTACTAACGCTGTTTTCTAGCTGGTCTAAAACCTCTTTTGACGTAAAGGGACACTTTTTGGTTGCCATGGACAATCTCAAGTTTCCAGGCAGAAAGAACAGTATATATAAGGCCGCGTACACACGGGCGGACTGTTCGCCCAACTTTGTTTGTCAAACAGTTTCGGCAAACAGTCCGCTCAAAATTAGCATGGGCGGACATGGCCACACACGGCACTTTTTGAGCGGACTGTTTCAGCGAACTGTTTGACAAACAGTTCGCTCAACTTTTGAAATGAACGGACTCGCCCACGTAAGGCGGAGGCAAATCCGCCCATTTCGAGCGCGTGTACAGGTAGGCGGGGCCCGCGAAGGAGACGTCGCGGGCTCCGCCGCCTGGAATGGACTTAAAGGGGAACCCCAACGCCGAAAAAAATCGGCGTGGGGGTTCCCCCAAAGTCCACAACAGACCCTTGTCTGAGCACGCTACCCGGCCGGCCAGGAAAGGGGGGCGAGCGAGCGCGCCCCCCCTCCTGAGCCGTACCAGGCCGCGTGCCCTCAACATGGGGGGGTGCCTTGGGGAAGGGGGGGCCGCGCGGCCCCCCCACCCCAAAGCACCTTGTCCCCATGTTGATGAGGACAAGGGCCTCTTCCCGACAACCCTGGCCGTTGGTTGTCGGGGTCTGCGGGCGGGGGGCTTATCAGAATCCGGGAGCCCCCTTTAAGAAGGGGGCCCCCGGATACCGGCCCCCCACCCTATGTGAATGAGTATGGGGTACAATGTACCCCTACCCATTCACCTGTGAAATAAAGTACAAAAAAAAACACAACACAGAGAAAAAATATTTTATTGCACAGCTCCGGGGGTCTTCCGTCTTCGGGGGTCTTCTCGCCGGACTCCTCCGCTATCTTCGTGTAGCTCTTTTACTAGCGGAGGAGCCCGGCTTTCTTCCTCCCCGCCGCCGGCCTCTTCTCCCGACTTCGGGGGTCTTGTCCCCCTCTTCGGTTCTTCTGCCGGGCCACCGCGCCTTCTTGTAGCTCTTTTACAGGCGGTGGCCCGGTCTTCTGTCGCCGCTGCCTTCCGTTCTTCTGTCGCCGCCTTCGGTTCTTCTGCCGGGCCACCGCGCCTTCTTGTAGCTCTTTTACAGGCGGTGGCCCGGTCTTCTGTCGCCGCTGTCGCTGTCGCCGTCGCCGCCTTCCGTTCTTGTTCTTCTTCTTGTTCTTCTTCTTCTTCCCCAGGAGATGTTGACACGTCGCTCTCTCCGGCCGGAATGCCAGAGCCGCGCTGTGCGGTCACTTATATAGTGACAATGGGGCGGTGTCACATGGTATATGTCACATGGGTTGGTCACATGGGTTGATGTCACATGGGGACTATGACATCGTAAGGGGGCGGGGTCACCATGTGACCAACCCATGTGACATATACCATGTGACACCGCCCCATTGTCACTATATAAGTGACCGCACAGCGCGGCTCTGGCATTCCGGCCGGAGAGAGCGACGTGTCAACATCTCCTGGGGAAGAAGAAGAAGAACAAGAACGGAAGGCGGCGACGGCGACAGCGACAGCGGCGACAGAAGACCGGGCCACCGCCTGTAAAAGAGCTACAAGAAGGCGCGGTGGCCCGGCAGAAGAACGGAAGGCAGCGGCGACAGAAGACCGGGCCACCGCCTGTAAAAGAGCTACAAGAAGGCGCGGTGGCCCGGCAGAAGAACCGAAGAGGGGGACAAGACCCCCGAAGTCGGGAGAAGAGGCCGGCGGCGGGGAGGAAGAAAGCCGGGCTCCTCCGCTAGTAAAAGAGCTACACGAAGATAGCGGAGGAGTCCGGCGAGAAGACCCCCAAAGACGGAAGACCCCCGGAGCTGTGCAATAAAATATTTTTTCTCTGTGTTGTTTTTTTTGTACTTTATTTCACAGGTGAATGGGTAGGGGTACATTGTACCCCATACTCATTCACATAGGGTGGGGGGCCGGTATCCGGGGGCCCCCTTAAAGGGGGCTCCCGGATTCCGATAAGCCCCCCGCCCGCAGACCCCGACAACCAACGGCCAGGGTTGTCGGGAAGAGGCCCTTGTCCTCATCAACATGGGGACAAGGTGCTTTGGGGTGGGGGGGCCGCGCGGCCCCCCCTTCCCCAAGGCACCCCCCATGTTGAGGGCACGCGGCCTGGTACGGCTCAGGAGGGGGGGCGCGCTCGCTCGCCCCCCTTTCCTGGCCGGCCGGGTAGCGTGCTCGGACAAGGGTCTGTTGTGGACTTTGGGGGAACCCCCACGCCGATTTTTTTCGGCATTGGGGTTCCCCTTTAAGCCCATTCCAGGCGGCGGAGCCCGCGACGTCTCCGTCGCGGGCCCCGCCTACCTTCACACGCGCTCGAAATGAGCAGACTTCCCTCCGAGCGGGAACAGTTTGCTCATTTCGAAAGTAGCCTACACACGGGCGGACTGTTCGCTCAAACACAGTTTCAGCGGACAGTTTTTCGGAATTTCCGAAAGACTTTGTCCGTCAAACTGTCCGCTGAAACTGTCCGCTGAAAGCCCACACACGAGCGGACTGTCCGCCCAAACACTGTTCAGCGGACAAGGTTGGGCGAACAGTCCGCCCGTGTGTACGCGGCCTAATATAAAACTGCATGCAGGGCACTGGACAAAGCACTAGGGACAAAAGGGAGGTGAAATAATTTCATAATGCAATCTGTAAGATTACAGTTTACTGTATGTGTTATCAATTTTGTACTTTTTGAATTTGCTGCCGGGCTCAGCCCCTGTGCATTGAGAAGCTCGCAGGGAATGGAGCCCGGCACATAGAAGCATCGTGTGCAGGACAAAGCCCACACTCACAGCGGGGGGACATGGCAGGTAACTAACCTGCACCAGGATCCTGCAATGCAATCCCAAGTGTGGCTGGGGGTTACCGCTAATAGTACTGAAATTTAACCCCAAGCTACATTCGGGATTACCTCCAGGAAGGTTAAACAAGCTGAAGTTAGAAGTTGATTGGCTACCATACACAGTTGTACAAGAATTTGCTCTCTCCAGTTTTAGTAAATTGACCCTGTGTAACATTCATTTAGGCTTGGTTCACACTGGTGCTATGCAGGAAACCCTACGAATCCAGTGCGGGTTCCTGCATTGCACCTGAATCGCAGGAGGTTCACACTGCCCTTTGCAAACTTCTGCAGGTGTCAATACAAAGGTAATGACAACTGCAGATCGGTTCGCTGATTGCAGTGTGAACTGTAAATTTGGACAGGAGTCGATTCGGATGGGTGTGAACACCCATGCGATCCAATTCTGGTGCAGACAAAAACAATGTCCTGCATGAGTTTGGTCCGAATGTGATGCAAATTCAGCCGTACACATTGCATGGCTGAATTTGCATCGCACAAACATTGCATGTGGACAGCACAGCAATGCGGTGCGAATCACATGCAATGTCTGGCATTGCACCAGTGTGAACTGGCCCTTAAGTACCACACACTTTGCATTTCTTATGCACAGAAAAATTGCTGAATATGTTATCAGTTTTAAACTGGCTCTGTATTGCTTCTTATCAATTTAAACAATCATAGATGGAAACCAAGGTTGGAGATTACAGTTGGTCTTCTCAAACTAAAACAAGTACTCTGGCAGAAAACCCACTCCCCCTCCACTGAACCCTCCTCTTTCAGTGACTCTACTGACTAAGCACTTTTTAGAACCTTTTCAGAAAAGCTTCTTTCCCAAAGAGGCTAATAAGGAAAATTATAATATAAGCACCTACATGTGATCACATATAGAATTTCATGGAATTAGGATTAGATTACTTAGTTGCATGGTAACCAACATAGTGCTAGCGCAAGACATCATTAGTTATCTATAAATTTTGAGATGGTTTTCCAGTCACAAGGAAAAAATACTAAACCTGCTATGTAAGTATCAATAAAAAAAAATCAATCATGCTGATCTCTATATTGGTGTTTGTTACCTGTCGAAAGAACTCCTCCATTAGAGCTTTGGTCCATCGTGCATGCACTTTCCACTGCTTTGTAGGGTGGCTAATGTCAGCTGCATGAAGTAGTAAAGATAGTGCTTTTGATTTGTCAATGCTGCAATAAGAACCAAGACAGACCTTGTAAGTAGACCTAGGCATGTACTAAAAAAAAATCTATCATAGTCTGTTTCATAGGTCAAGGTAGTAGATGCAGTTACTGCATGAACTGCACAGTCCAAGGCCACCTTAACCACCAAGACAGCTGGTCCACCGTAGGACAATTGTCAGAAGACTAGAATGTTTAACCATTTTAAGACCGGGTCTATTTTTCAAACTTGTTGTTTACAAGTTAAAAACTGTTTTTGCTATCAAATTACTTAGAACCCTCAAACATTATGCATTTTTTTCTAACACCATAGAGAATAAAATGGCTGTCTTTGCAATACTTTCTGTCATACCATATTTGGCCTTACAAGTGCACTTTTTTGGAAAATATACTTTTTTAAATAAAAAAATAAGACAACAGTGAAGTTAACCCAATTTGTTTTTATATTGTGAAAGATGATGTTACGCTGAGTAAATTGATACTCAGCATTGTACACTTCAAAAACTTTTATCCTTAAACATCTCCATATGCAACATTTAAAAAATTCTACAGGTTGCACGTTATTGAGTTGCGGAGGTCTAGGGCTAGAATTATTACTCTCACTCTAACTCACAAATGCTTTGCTTCTACATGCGAGTTCGATGGGGCACATTAAAAAAAAATCCTATTTATTTTACTCTTTATTTTTTTATTTTTACACTGTTCCTTTAAAAATTGTGTCACTTTTATTCCTATTACAAAGAATGTAAACATCCCTTATAATAGAAAAAAAGCATGACATGACCTCTTAAATATGAGATCTGGGGTCAAAAAGACCTCAGATCTCATATTTACACTAAAATGCAATAAACAAAAGTCCCTTTAAGAGCTATGGGTGGAAGTAACGTTTTGACGTTGCTTCTACCCTGCAATGGTATGGAGCCGGGCGGGGGCCATCTTCCCCTCACTCAGCTCCATACCACAGAGGGGACAGGCAGCACCAGTAAGCGACATAAGGCACCGGAGCACGGTGGGAAGGGAGCGGCCCTCTCCTGCCACTGATAAAAGTGATCTTGTGGCGAATCCTCGCCTGAGACCACTTTTTTCTGAAAGTGGACCGCCCGCTGAAGAAGTGGATACGGGGTTATGGCAGCTAGCTGCTTGCCATAACAGCAATATTCCACTTCAAATTGCTGCCATATAGTGACCCCGGGTGGTCCATAACTGGTTAAAACAGTTTTTACCCAATCTCACAGGATCGTTTAATAAAAGGTTCTCAGGAAAAATTCATTAGTGTGGAGAAGTGTTTGAAACTCCATCAGGTTTATCTGTTACAATAGGTTTTTATTGAGTTTTACAATACTGAATGATGCCATCATGTTCAGGAAGTGCAGGAGACAGAAAACTCTGGTATTTGTGTATTTAAACCACTAATACATGCAATACAATAAATAAGAAATGGGACATTCTCTCTCTCTGAAATCTTATATTATCAATAAGATTATCTTGAGAGGACTAAGGGAACGTGTCATTCTGGCTAGAGATTTTTAGAAAAGTGGAAAAAACAATGCATAGAACACGGCACTGAAGTTATGAAACTCATTGTTGAAGAGGAAAGGATTATCCATACTCCAAGATCAGATAACCAATAGGAAAGACAAACTTGAACTCTTCAAAAATAAAGTGGAGTTCACTAAATTTAATGAACTACTCAAAAAAGAAATTGATAGAGTACAGAAGAATCTAAAAACCACGAAACATTCCAAATTCAGATTTGGAGGACAGTGCAAAGGGAGAAATTGACCTCACACCCAGGGGTGGGAGAAGTAGGTCAAGAAAGCAAAGAAATTCTTCCCAAGCAGGATTCAGTATTGGCCAGGTAAGGAAGTGAGGAAGAGGATCAAAGAACAGTCGTTTTTTAGGAAGTGAGGAAGAGGATCAAAGAACAGTCGTTTTTTAGATCAGGAATCTCCCCAGATGCCCAGATGAATCCTAAAAGGAAACAAAGTAGAAGAAATAGAAGGAGGAAAAGGAAAGGGAAAGTTCAAAGAAGCCAGGAAACCAAAGAGGGATGGACAAACAAGGACCAGGAGTCAGAAATATTAAGCACAGGGACTTTGGCTGACCCACTGAATATTGAGATATCTGGGACCATCAATATGAGTGATAGAAAGTAATCAATCTTTCAGATTTTAATCTGGAAGAGAGACATGTTGCGCTCCTGAGTAAAGGTTTGTCCTTCTCACCAATGAAACAGATGGATCATTTTGAGATCTTTAAGGATCTTAAGCCCCATACACACTATCAGATTTTCTGCTGATGTTTTTCTTTCAAATTTACCAAAACCATATAATATGAGGTCAAACCTTAGGAGTTTCAATTTGTATGCAATCAGGCAGGCCCTTGCACTACATGGTTTTGGTAAATTTGAAGGCAAAAATCAGCAGAAAATCTGATAGTTTGTATGGGGCTTGAGTCTTTTCCTTAGGAGAGTGTATTACAAACTAATATTTACGAAGAGCAAATCCAATTACAAAGGTGAAGTAGGAGCATTACAGGACAAAAGGGCTGTAGAAAAACTGGTATGCTTACTGGAGGAGGGAGGTGATTTATCTGAAGATGAAGAAACATCAGTGACTAATCAATGGAAAAGGAAATCTAATTTCACAATAAGATCTACATCAATGCCCCAGTTCAGGAAGAACAAATGGCTGGGGTTTTTTTCTGGACTTAGTACAGGACTACCTCGACAAGCTACAATGGCAATGTGAGATCCCAGATAATCTTTCTCCCGAGGAAAGAAAGGTTCTGCGTGAACTACAGTATGCAGAGAGACTTGTTATTAAAGAGGAGGGCCGGTTTTGAAAAAAAAAAATTAAAAGTCAGCAGCTGCATACACTGTAGCTGCTGACTTTTAATAAGCACACTTACCTGTCCAGGGCGCCCGTGATGTCGGCCGCCCGAGGCTGACCCGTCCCTCGGTCTCGGGTCCTGGCGCCGCCATTTTGGGTAAGGGAAACAGGCAGTGGAGCCTTGCGGCTTCACTGCCCATTTCCTACTGCGCATGCGCGAGTCGCGCAGCGCTTTGTGAATGGGGCGCGCTGTGTTCTGGGACACACAGTTCCCAGAACACAGCGCGACCCATTACCCAGAAGACGCCGCACGGAGGAGAGAAGAAAGAAGATCTCCACGGAGGAGGAAGAGGCAGATTAGGATGTTGTGCCTAGCAACAGGCATTTCTGGTTAGTAAAAAAAAATAAAATTTCATTTTTTTTTAATGATTTTTTTCTAATTTTTAATGTATTTTCTTTTTTCAGGGTGGTCCTCCACTTTAAAGTGTAAGCAAATCCCCCTATCGTTTCAGCCAAGGAAGCTGCCATCTTTGCCTTTGTTTAATCTACAACTGCCATGATGCTGCACATGTGGTCAGTTATGACACCAGCCATTGGATGGTTTGACAGTTTGGTTGAGAGCACAACCAATGGGAGTGTTACATTTCTGGCACGTGCCGTAAATTTAACTATTTTATGGAAGGGTTTTCTTCCACTTTATAAAGAGCGACAAGGGAAGGAATCTATGAGAGGGAGGCAAGACACCGACTCACAGATGAGCAGACCTATAAAAAACTAGATTTCAATCCATTCCTCCACCTTGTGGCTCTGATTAATGGCAAGCTGTTTTTTTCACATTTGAGGTGGATCTAGTCACCAAAAAAGAACTTGGATACTTAAGGGTTGAGGGCTTTAACATTCCTACTTTCTATATCATTCCCAAGATACATAAGAATGAAAGTAATCCCTCGGGTAGACCCATTGTTTCGGCAAAAAGTAGGCCCATGGAGAGGATCAGTAAATACATTAACTCTCTCATCAAGAATTTGGTTTTCTTACGTTAAGGATACCGGGGACATTCTAAACAAGATTGCAGACCTGTTCTTTCCAGGAGAGATGATGCTCGTTGGTATAGATGTGGAATCAATTTACACATCTATACCACACGAATGGGGTATAGCAGCAGTCTTTCATTTCTTGGACTCCATTTTTCCAACCCTGGGTGCCCAAAATTAATTTATTATTGAGTGTCTGAAATTAGCACTTAAGAGCAATTTCTTTCAGTTCACAGGCTCTTATTACCAACAAATAAGGGGCGCGGCGATGGGAGCTCCATGGGCACCAGCACACGCCTGTCTGCACCTGGGCTGGTGGGAAGAGGAGGTAGTAAATGCCTCATCAATGTACCTTGGTCATGTTTGTCTGTGGCTAACGTACATCGGCAACATACTTGTGTTATGGGAACGTTCAAGAGAGGACTGTTCATAAATTAGCTGAATTGCAATACTAGGAACATCCATTTGACATATGTAGCAGATACACAGGAAATCTCTTTTCTGGATTTGTCAATCATTTTGGAGAATGGAAGCCTTACTAACAAGACATTCAGGCTGCCAATACCCTGCTCTATGCGAGCAGTCATCATCCAAAATCCCTAATTCAGGGGGATACAAGTGGATCAGTTTCAGCGACCAAGGCATAAACTGCTCCAATGAGACAGACTATAGATGGGAAGCTGACAAAATGTACAGGAGATTCGGGGGAAAGAGTATATTCATATCACAATCTGAGAAGAGAAAAAAGTATAGCCATTAGAAAAGGGAGAGGTGATCTATTTAGGCCCTGGGTCTGAGACCCCTGAGGGCCCAGTAAGGATCATCACTAAATTTGGTGTGCAGTGGAATGACCTAAATAAAATTCTTGGTGACCACTGGCACGTACTGACATGCTCCAGTGAGCTGAAAGATATAGTAGGCTCGAGACCCCACCTTGTTCCCAAATGACCAAGCAAATTAAATGATACTCTGGTTCAATCAGAATTTATTAGAACTACCAATAGAAATTGGCTAACTGATTTTCCAGAGTTGAAGGGGATGTACTCTTGTGGTCACTGTGCGATATGCAAATATGTGGCCCGTTCTGGTGTGTTCACAATTCTGATGGCATTAATAAGTACAACATTAAGCATTTTATTAATTGCGCTACTACCAGGGCACTTTATCTTTTGGAGTGCCCCTGCAATAAACTTTATGTTCGCAAGACTAAACGCCAGCTGCGCATCAGGGTCAGTGAATACATCAAAGTATCACATCAAAGAATCTAAAGGAGGAAAATCCTGTTGGACAACATTTCGCAAGGTATCACAATGGACAACCAGGGGGTCTTAAGTTGGGCTTCTTTTCCCTCAATCTGTCAACTGAGAGGGGTGACTTTGGCACAGTCCTTCCTAAGAAAAGAAAATGTCTGGATCTTTAGATTAGGGTCCATGACACCTAAGGGGCTAAACAATGAACTTAGCCTCAAAGTGTTTCTTGAGCCCTGATTATCCTCTGAGACATCAGTACTTTAGACTTCATTGTTTCCAGCATAGAGTTCTTCATTTGTTTATTTTCTTAACATATATCTATCTATCATTTCAATTGATTGTCATAAGATTTTGGTGGTGTGATTGAAATTATTATTGTCAAATTTCACAGATATGTCACGTTTTATACTTGAATGAACGATGCAAGACGTTTAGAATGTTCCAACATTTTATTGCCAATATGTCAAATGGCCACTAGATGGCTCCAAAAGGACACTCTCGGATGGAGAAGATAGGATTTTCCATGCTTTAAAAGAAACATCCAGTGAGTGTCTCAACGTCTTGGCGAAGCATATGCTAGGTACGCGAAATGCATTGAAGTGAGCTCAATCACAGGATGCAGAGCTGCACGCTGTGCTCCGCTGGGCCAGTGTTACACTGATACACGGTCCCTACATCCTACCACTGCTGTCCTTGCTTAGTGCCTTCCAGATGGTACAGTCTGTATTCCAGGGAGTTAATCAAGAGGTACCTGACATGCCATGAATTTTGCCATTGTGCCCTTGTCGAAATGATATGCCTTATTGTATTAATAAAGTTTACATCACCAATTATATACACAGTGTCTGGTCCTCTTTTAGAACTCATTTTGTCCTATGTCCCCCCCACCTCCCATTCAGATACAGTTCTATAGTTGTGGAGGTACCCTGTTCAGCTGGATGAATCGGTTTTTCAATATTGGTTGATAACTCAGTAAAATATCTTAAAGTAACCTTGTTTTAAACTACTCATGATAGAAGTCAATTATATATTTTATAATACAGCTAGACTATTCATGAACAAATCACTTAGTTATACAAATTTTAGTGTTACCCCACACTGAAAGTCTGGTGCAGTGAACAGCATAGAGTTGTAAGAACAGCTTACCATGGGGGGCGGAGGGAGGGGTCTATTCTGGCAGTGACTATATGCTCTTTTTTTGTAGATAAAAAAGAACAACTTCTTCAATAGTGCTAGCTAAGGATGACTGATGACTGCTATCCACAGTAGCACTCAAATCAGCACTATTGTAATTTTGCATTATGAATTTTACAACTTAAAAATTGTGTCTCTGAGCTTGTAGACAGACTATTCTCTCCTAACACATTTCTATTTTATGACATGAAAAATTTATATATGTACTTACTTCTCCAGGGACTGTAGGGAACCTTTCATGGTTTTCACTTGTTGGAAGTGGCAAGACATGTCTGTGGCCAAGACCATTTCAATAACGAGAGACCTTAATTCCCTGAAAAAGCAGAATGAAAAACAGGGAATATTGGACAGAAAAGCTTCTCATTGGTAACTCCGCCAATGTATAGGATATAGGGCAACTAAAATTTTTGTTAATTTGTAATGTGTTATAGTTCAGTGCTTCACAAAAGATATGGGCATCTAAGCAAATGCCTCACAAATTACAATGTTGAGTTTTACAGCTTGGATTCTTACAGGAAAGCCATTCCAACACATTATTGAAATGACAGTTGACTCCATGTCTGAGCTCTTCTATGGTAAATGTCCATAAATCCTCTGACTAGTGATGTCCATGCCCTTTCTCTTTTTTTACAGCTATTTCACTAGAGCCTACCAGACAGGTGACCTAAAAAAAGTAAAGCTGGCTATACACTAGTAGAATTTACTTTGCTAATTTTTTACTTTAAGAATGTTCATTCAGTTTTCTAATTGTTACTGGGGTCAAATCGATGCTTGTTTTTGACCATAGTGACAAGACAATTTGAAGGAGCAGGGTGGACATTTTTTTCCTAAAACAAATACATTTCTAACAGTGTATGTGATTTTTGTTTGTTGAAGTTCATTCATTCAAAAATCAAATGTTAACCCCCTTCCTGTCACTGCCCCCCAGCTCTTTAATACGGGTACTCCTATTATGTGACTGTCATGATTGGCTGTCACAGTAGTCACATGATCGGAACTCCCAATTGTAAGTATGCATTAGGAACTGCCCGTGACATCTCAGTCACTGTGCAGGGTGCATGCAGTGAGAGCACTCTCAGCGCAGAAAGCCGTTCCTCATGGATGCATATACGTGGCCTCTTGTCATTAAAGCTTATTTGCCCAGTGGAAGCATATATGGCCTGTTAAAAGCAAACAAAACTTCAAGCAATTCAAACAGCATTTGTCACACCATCAAATGTACTGAGATTTTTTGTATGAACATCTGCACACACATTCAATCTTCTGGGGCATAGTTAGCTCAGGTTTTGCTCTAGCATAGCAGGAAGTTTTCCTGTAAGTAGTTTCTACAGGTATTTCAACTTACATTCATATGCTATTATTAGCTTAATAGAGTTACAATCACGAGATTGATGTAATCATACTTTAATGTTTTTCTTTTAGCTTTAGCTCAATATGTTTAAGTAGCTTGGAATCTGCTAATAATAAAAAAACAAAGTGGAATCAAGCAGACATCTGTTCCTTCTCCAGAACAGGCCTGATTATCAATTCATTAATACCGGTGGTAATAAAATGCATCGGATGTCTATAAGCACCTAATTATGTTAATAATGTTTTGTACTGTTAAGAGTAAACAAACTTGCAATTTTTAACATGTCCATTTTTTTTTTAATTCTCCCTTCACGCTTTGCTACTTTAGGGAACAAAGTGATATTAATTAGTTAGAAAGAACAACAAACGTACGAGAACTCATCCTTGGTGAGATTCACAAATATGTTCATTTCATCTTCTTGCATAATTCGATATACTGCACTGACATGGTGGTTTTCAAGTACCGATCGGTCATTGTATAAGATAGCACAGTCTGACCTGTGAAGATAAAATTGAATAATAAGACACACCATCTGGCAATTTATATACAGAATATATATCAGAATCAGACACAGTATCATTTATAAAGCATAAAGCTCAATTCCAGGGAACCTGCACAGACTGCACATAACAATAGACAGCAGAGTTTGACATTGCAATTTATCTGACCTGGTCAGACACACTACAGGCAGCCACCATATTTGGATTGGTAAGAAGCAATAGACAACATTTTTGTTAATGGGTTTACATGTTCTTTAAGCATTAGGATAACGTTTGAGTTCAAATGATAAGTCATAACTTTGGTTAAGGGTTATATTTAGAAAGAGTATAAGTCCTGCTTTACATTGGCAATTATCTGCATACACTTGCCTGCATCCAGCCTGGGACATCTATCCCTGAGCACAGGTAATTGCTTGGTGTGCAGATGCATGTAAATAGTGTTAGCTGTACTTTGTGCAGGTTGAGCACCGCCACAATTCGCATACACCCCTGGAATCTGTTGCATGCTGGTAATCGCTAGTGTGAAGTAGGGTTTAGTGTTTGAGCCAGCCATAGACACCAGAGAGTGCTTGGATGTGTAGGTGCATCTTGACTACCCCAAGATATCTGTATAGGTGTGACAGTTCACTTCTATAAAGAAAAATGCAGGGAAGGTGGACACAACACAAGCAAAGCTAATTTTTGGGAATGTTTTTTGTTCTGCCCTACCAGATTTTAGTCCTGCCCCCCAGAACCATCAGGAAGTGGAATGACCAGGGGCAGTGAGCAAGCTTGGCAGTGCTGTGTTGGCATGGCTGCACAGTGTCCTGCCCCTGTACACCATACCACATCCTTTGTTTCTATGGTGCAGGTAGGGTAGGGGGACCAGGACACACTGCATTATTAGTTGGTTTGGTGCTGGCACTATGGAAATTATGATGTTCCTCTAGGGGAGGACTCATAAGAGGATGGAAGTCCTGCTTATGTCTAGATCTGCTCTGCTTCCTGCCCCCTGCCATGATGCTACCACTGCAGTGAAGATTTGAAGGTAGGAGCATGGGCGTCCGCAGAACATTTTTCAGGGGCGGGCATCATTTTAAGGTCTGGTAGTGTGATCTTACCTGTGTCAGTCAACAGTGGCTGCAGGGGAGAAAGCGCTTGGCGACAGCTGATAAAGCCTGAGGAGGTGATGTCACCCATAGGTTCCCATGTCACAGTTGTTATTGGTGCTCCCTCCTCTCCCCTGCATACGCTGCTGGATCACACAGGTGAGATAACATGACCAGATTGGAACAGTCTGAAAATAGTTTAGTCCACATAGGTGTTAGGTGTAAGGGTAGGGGGGCAGTTTTTAAGGGTAGCGCAAGTTGGAATTCTACTTTCAATCTACCCTCCCTATTGGTGGCTTTTGGCAGTGTTAAAGCAGAGCTCCACCCAAAAGGAGAAGCTCCACTTGTTTGCACCCTCCCCCATTCCACTGCCACATATGGCACTTTTTGGGGGAAAGAGTGTACCTGGTTTTGCCATGGTGATCTGAGGCACATGCAAAACCATGCAAAATATGCTGCGAGCAACCACAGCAAGTGAAGGTATAAATAAACATACAATTAGGCAATAAATCAATCACAAAAAAAAAACTACACCTGCATGGTGCAGCATTGGCTTAAGCCAGTGGAAATTTTAAAATCTATATGGATACAATAGCATCTTTAGGCTGTTGTGCCCATATAGCTGCTTTTGTGCTCATATACAGTGGTGTGAAAAAGTGTTTGCCCCCTTCCTCATTTCCTGTTCCTTTGCATGTTTGTCACACTTAAGTGTTTCGGAACATCAAACCAATTTAAACAATAGTCAAGGACAACACAAGTAAACACAAAATGCAATTTGTAAATGAAGGTGTTTATTATTAAAGGTGAAAAAAAATCCAAACCATCATGGCCCTGTGTGAAAAAGTGATTGCCCCCCCTTGTTAAGGCCGGGTTCACACTGCTGCGGGGGGAGATCCGGATGTGATTCGCACCGCACTGATCTCCGTAGCGATGCGAGTTCAGCCATACAGATAGTATGGCTGAATTCGCATCGGTCCCGCAGCAAACTCGCACGGGACCCTTTTTTTGGTCCGCAACAGAATCGGATCGCATGGGTGTTCACACAATGCGATCCGATTCCTGTGCGAGTCGGCAGATCGCACTGCGATATGCGGACGGATCTGGGGGTGTCATTAACATATCATTGACACTCCCAGCCGTTCGCATAGGGCAGTGTGAACTGCCGGCGGGAGTAATGCGATGCGGGAAAACGCCGCGGATTTGCGGCGTTCCCGCATCGCTGTGGTGTGAACCCAGCCCAAAACATACTATAACTGTGGTTGTCCACACCTGAGTTCAATTTCTCTAGCCACACCCAGGCCTGATTATTGCCACACCTGTTCACAATCAAGGCATCACTTAAATAGGAGCTGCTTGACACAGTAAGGTCCACCAGAAGATCCTTAAAAGCTACACATCATGCCGAGACCCAAAGAAATTCAGGAACAATTGAGAAAGAAAGTAATTGAGATCTATCAGTCTGGAAAGGGTTATAAAGCCATTTCCAAAGCTTTGGGAATCCAGCGAACCACAGTGAGAGCCATTATCCACAAATGGCGAAGACATGGAACAGTGGTGAACCTTCCCAGGAGTGGCCGGCCGCCCAAAATTACCCCAAGAGCGCAGCGACGACTCATCCAAGAGGTCACAAAAGACCCCACAACAACGTCCAAGGAACTGCAGACCTCACTTGCCTCAGTTAAGGTCAGCGTTCATGCCTCCACCATCAGGAAAAGACTGGGCAAAAATGGCCTGCATGGCAGAGTTCCAAGGAGAAAACCACTGCTGAGCAAAAAGAACATCAAAGCTCGTCTCAATTTCTCCACAACACATCTTGATGATCCCCAAGACTTTAGGGACAACATTCTGTGGACCGATGAGACAAAAGTGGAACTCTTTGGAAGGTGTGTGTCCAAGTATATCTGGCGTAGAAGGAACACTGCCTTTCATAAAAAGAACATTATACCAACAGTAAAATATGGTGGTGGTAGTGTGATGGTCTGGGGCTGTTTTGCTGCTTCAGGACCTGGAAGACTTGCCGTGATAAAAGGAACTATGAATTCTGCTGTCTACCAAGAGATCCTGAAGGAGAATGTCCGACCATCTGTTCGTGTACTCAAGCTGAAACGAACTTGGGTTCTGCAGCAGGACAATGATCCTAAACACACCAGCAAGTCCACCACCGAATGGCTGAAGAAAAACAAAATGAAGACTTTGGAGTGGCCTAGCCAAAGTCCTGACCTGAATCCTATTGAGATGTTGTGGTATGACCTTAAAAAGGCCGTTCATGCTCGAAAACCCTCTAATGTAACTGAATTAGGACAATTCTGCAAAGATGAGTGGGCCAAAATTCCTCCAGGACGCTGTAAAAGCCTCATTGCACGTTATCGCAAACGCTTGGTTGCAGTTGTTGCTGCTAAGGGTGGCCCAACCAGTTATTAGGTTTAGGGGGCAATCACTTTTTCACACAGGGCCATGATGGTTTGGATTTTTTTCACCTTTAATAATAAACACCTTCATTTACAAATTGCATTTTGTGTTTACTTGTGTTGTCCTTGACTATTGTTTAAATTGGTTTGATGTTCCGAAACACTTAAGTGTGACAAACATGCAAAGGAAATGAGGAAGGGGGCAAACACTTTTTCACACCACTGTAGATGCTGGTGTGCCTCTATATGGGTGCAATAGCATCTATATAGGCACAATAGCAGTTATATGGGCACAATATCATAAAGATGATATTCTGTCCATACTGTATGGCCTCTTTCATACGGGGCGGATCAGTGGATATCAGCTTTCTCAGCGGGATCGCTGGAACGATCTCCACTGAGCAGGCAGAGGACATGTCCGTCTCCGCACACTGCGCAGGGATGGACCTGTCACAGCGCCGATCTCCCCTATGGGAGATCGGATGACGACGGACCGTAGAGTCCATCATCACCTGATCTGATCCGCAGACTGATGGAAAAGTACGTTTTTCCTCAGTCCCACTTTTTCGATGCTCCATAGACTTCTATGGAGCATCCGTTCAGGTCCGCCTGAAAAACTGGCAGGCGGACCTGAACGAATTGGCCGGGTGAAAGAGGCCTAAAACTCCTATTGTGGCCATACAAATGCTACTGTTTCCTATTATGCCCAGTGACACAGACCTTGCAGCCCTGCCAGTGCCGGGACAAGTTATCTGGTGACCAGAGTGAAGATGCCAAACTGCGCTAAATTTTGGGTCTTTAATTAGCCTAAAATACAGATTTCTTGTAAAATATGAACAGCTACATACAGAATGCCCAAAATGGTTTAGACCCTTTCACACCACACCGCCGATAGCGTGGGTCGGATTTTGGCCGCTAGTGGGGTGCTTTTATCCCCCGCTAGCGGCCGCGAAAGGGTTAAAACCGCCAGCAATACGCCGCAATAGCAGCGTTTTGCTGGCGGTATTACAGCGCTGCCCCATTGATTTCAATGGGGAGCAGCGGTGGAGGAGCGGTAAACACACCGCTCCTTCACCGCTCCAAAGAAGCTGCTGGCAGGACTTTTTTCTGACGTCCTGCCAGCGCACCGCTGCAGTGTGAAAGCCCTCGGGCTTTCACACTACAGACAATGGTGCAGCTTCTTTAGGGCGTTTTGCAGGCGCTATTTCTAACGCTATAGCGCCTGCAAAACGCCCTGGTGTGAAAGGGGTCTAAAACTGAGTGAGAGATTTTTAGACATATGTAACTGACCTTAAAGAATATGTAACCGATCACATGCTTAGTCAGAAATTTATTCTTGCAGATGCTCACCTCCTTTGCAATCAAAACATGTAGCCATAAATATGTCCATTACAGATTTGTAATGAGCCTGGGATGTAGTAGAATTGTCCTGGTCTGGGGTCTTATCAGAGTTGCTGGATAATAACTAAACAGTAATCTGCAAGCACTGATTACATACAGACCATGACACAGAACAAGCTCACACTAACCCAGCTTCTTCTACAAATATCATTTAGCACTTCACCTAATGGCAGCTTCCATGGCTTGATTCAGGATCTTCTAAGCTGGCCTGGGGTGAGCTCTGGTGACTGTTGGGCTGGACAGTGACTGCTGAGTGAACTTTTTCTTCCTGCTCCGCCCACCCTCACTGCTGCTCCACCCACCCTCACTGCTGCTCCACCCACCCTCACTGCTGCTCCACCCACCCTCACTGCTGCTCCGCCCACCCTCACTGCTGCTCCGTCCACCCTCACTGCTGCTCCACCCACCCTCACTGCTGCTCCGCCTACCCTCACTGCTGCTCCGTCCACCCTCACTGCTGCTCCACCCACCCTCACTTCTGCTCCACCCACCCTCACTGCTGCTCCTCCCACCCTCACTGCTGCTCTGACTGTGATCTCTCTGACTTGGACAGCAGCCAAACCTGGGAGGATCTTTCTTCTCCTGTCTGGTACGGCTGCAGCTACAGAGAAGGAGGCAAACACAGCCTCAGTTCAGTGTGTGGCTGTATCAGAGGTCAAAGCATGGGGCAGTGTGACAGCAGGGCAAGTTGCTAAAGAGCTTCTCCTGAGTGTTATGAGCATAGTGCAGCTCACAATTTGGTTCCCCCTCTCCTCCCCGTTGTGCCTGCAAGGACTGCTCATGGATACCAGTGTGTGTGCAGACACATTGCCAATTCCAGGGGGGGCACTTGACCCCCCCTTGCCTCTACCTGTGGACGCCCATGGGTAGGAGTCTATATAAGAAGGGAGGACTGAGAACTTTGTTGTTAAGGGGACTGACTCTGATGTGATGGAGGCTGACTTTGATGTGATGAGATGCGTGGGACTCTGACATAAAGGAGGAACTCTATTGTGAAGGGAGGTTTTAATATAATTGGGGTCTCTGATGTGATAGAGGGCTCTGATGTGATAGGAGGACTCTAATGTGATAAGGTGACTCTGATGTAATGGGGGAATGCTAATGTAAAGAAGGGACTCTTTTTTGATGAGGGGACTTTAATGTGAAGGTGGGGACACTTATGTGATGGGGGATTAAAATGGGAAGGGAGGGGGGCTCCGTAGAGAAGCGGGGCTATAATGTGAATGGGGAGCTCTGACAGATTGGAAGGGCTCTAATATGATGAAGGGACCCTGATGTGATGAGGAGACTCTAATGTAAAAGGGGGGCTTTGGTGTGATGGGAGGGGGCTGTAATATAATGGAAAGACTCTAATTTGATGAGAGGACTGTGATATGAAAAGGGGGTTACTCTGATGTGATGGCGGGACTCTGATGTAAAGGGGAAACACTTATGTAAAGGGGAAATCCTCTACGTGGTGACAAAAAGAGTGTGAAATCATCTCCCAGAACAGTTTCCTTCAGCCCAATAAATACAGTTTGGGACTAGGGTGCCACATGATTTTACATACTTTTAAAGCATGGTAGAGAAATGCTGACCTAATACATACCCTTTCTTGTCACAGCAATGCAAAGACTCAGAGAGTGAATTTTTTTAATGCACCCCCAGACCGGACAGGCTTGATCTGGCTTTGCGTAAAAGTGAAATTTGATGGCTGTTCACCGGCTGCTGCATTCATCTAGCCTGTCCATCCTATTGTAAACAAGGTCAATGTGACTGTGGAAAGCCAGGCAAATGCCATTGAATCCCAATCAGGCGAATGTCAGGCAAATTTCCCAGCTAATCCTTCAACCCCTGAAACTAATGTACTTATATTGTGTGAGGAATAAGCAGCTGCCAGTTTTCCATAATGTCCACCAATGGTTCATATAATAGCCACTGATCAAACTGTATAACATATTGGCAGATGTGCCTCTACGCTGCTTAAAGAACAGGGACTAAACCTTGGAAATTCACAGAAGACATGTGACTGTCACACTGTTACTATGGAAATGGTGCAGAGTTTTAATATGTGACAGATCTTATACTTGACACATGGGAGTTTCTGATGCAGGCAATTCAATCCTGAGAATAAGAGGACATAAATATATGATTTTAATACTATTTAAAATCAGTTCTGACACTTGATAATTAAAATAAAATGTAATCTTTAACTTGGAACTGAAGTGTAAATTTATTTCCGCAGTTCAAAAATAAAAATATGTTCCAATACATTTCATTAAGATGTATGCATCATTTCGCACATCTTATGTTTTTAAATGACACGTGCTTAAAGTGTTATTAAACCCAAAAGTAATATACTGTAGCTTAGCAATTCTTAAGGCAACTTTCATACTGATACGCTTTACAGGCACTATAGCGCTAAAAATAACGCCTGCAAAGTGCCTGTAAAGCGCCTCTCCTCTCACTCCAGTGTGAAAGCCCATGTATACACCGCTTCTACCCATTGAAATTAATGGCCTCAGCAGCGGGGCTTTGCGGGTGCTTTTAACCCTTTTTGGTCGCTAGCAGGGGTTAAAAGCGACCCGCTAGCTGCCAAAAGGCGCTGCTAAAATGACGGTAAAGCGCCGCTAAAAATAGCCCCCAACACCCCAGTGTGAAAGTGCCCTTAATGTGGTGGCTGCATTTAGGCTTTTTTCCCTTTATTTTTACCTGGTGGTCCAAGCAGTAACACACTATCTGTTTTAAAGCAGAAATAAACCCATCCAAAAACTGTTACATTCCCAGCATGCCGGAAGTGCTAACTGTCACATTTGCTTGTGTTCTCAGCCAAATGGCTGGTGTCATAACTGATCACATGTGCAGTAAATGCATAGTTACCAACTGTCCCGAATTTCCCGGGACATTTCCATGATTAGGACATTTGTGCCGATTTAATTTTGTTCCGGGAAATTCAGTTTGTCCCCCGTTTTTTGCCGCTGGCTGCTAGAGGTCCGTGGCCGGCAGAGACAATGTCTCCGCCGGCCACCATTTTAAAGAAGACCAGAACCTGGTCTTCAAACAGATGCTGCGGCGCCGCCCACCCCCGCTACCAATGTCTGTGAAGTGCAGTGGGTGGCGCCGCAGTTCAAAGTCTTTCCACGTGGCAACGATGGAGTGCCGCATCTGGAGGATGTCGGGGGCCAGTCTGGATATGGGGGCCAGTCTGTGGATATCAGGGGCCAGGGAGTCTAGATGTCGGGGGCCAGTCTGGATGTGGGGGGGTTTAGTATGGATTTCGGGGGGCAGTCTGGATATCGGGGGCAGTCTGTGGATGTCAGAGGGGCCAGTCTGTGGCTGTCAGGGGGGCCAGTCTGTGGATGTCAGGGGGGCCAGTCTGGATGTCAGTCTGGATATCGGGGGCAGTCTGTGGATGTCAGAGGGGCCAATCTGTGGATGTCAGGGGGGCCAGTCTGGATGTCAGGGGGGCCAGTCTGGATATGGGGGGCCGTCTGTGGATGTCAGAGGGGCCAGTCTGGATGTCAGGGGGGCCAGTCTGGATGTCAGGTGGGCAGTCTGGATATTGGGGGCAGTCTGTGGATGTCAGAGGGACCAGTCTGGATGTCAGGGGGCAGTCTGGATATTGGGGGTCAGTCTGTGGATGTCAGAGGGGCCAGTCTGGATGTCAGGGGGCAGTCTGGATATCGGGGGGCCAGTCTGTGGATGTCAGAGGGGCCAGTCTGGATGTCAGGGGGCAGTCTGGATATCGGGGGCCAGTCTGTGGATGTCAGAGGGGCCACTCTATGGATGTCAGAGGAGCCAGTTTGTGGATGTCAGGGGGGCCAGTATGTGGGTGTCAGGGGGGCCAGTCTGTGAATGTCAGGGGGACCAGTCTGGATGTTAGGGGGGGCCAGTCTGTGGATGTCAGAGGGACCAGTCTGGATGTCAGGGGGCCAGTCTGGATGTCGGGGGGCCAGTCTGGATGTCGGGGGCCAGTCAGAGTCTGGATGTGGTGGCCAGTCTGTGGATGTGGGGGCCAGTCTGTGGATGTGGGAGCCAGTCTGTGGATGTCAGAGGGGCCAGTCTGGATGTCGGGGGCTAATCAGAGTCTGGATGTGGGGGGGGGCTAGTCTGGATGTCAGAGGGCGCAGTCTGGATGTCAGAGGGGGCAGTCTGGATGTCAGAGGGGCACCAGATGTTAGGAGGACTGATGGGGACACCAGATGTAAGGAGGGGCTCCGCTGATGGATACAGATGTGAGGAAGGTACCTCTGATGGGGACACCAGATGTAAGGCCATCACGTTCTGAACTATCGGATTTTCCGTCAACTTTGTCTGACCATGTGTATGCAACACCAGTTTAGGACAAAATCCGTTGGAAAAAATCCAACGGATTTTGTGGTCGGAATGTCCGACCGTGTGTACAAAGCATTACATCCACTAGCAGATTTAAATGGACCTAAATAAAAAATGAAGGGTTTGTTTACACCTGACTAAATGTCTAATGCTTAATAAATGCTCCTATAGCGTTAGCATGGGTTCGCCCTATGTGCAGTTTTGAAGTGTTTGATGAGCATTAAGGAGTGTTAAAACCACTCCACAAATGAGATATTACAGGACATTAACTCATTGTAACACCCCACAACCACACTGAAAATGCCTGCCAGGGCATTTGCGAAGTGTTACATGAATCAAGAACCCTACCAGTTTCACATCAACGTCTTCAGGGGTTATGTGATCAGGTGATGGTGGTGGAAGATATTTCAGTCAAATTTGCCTACCGTTCAGCAGGGATTTGAAGATTGTGTACACTATCTGAAGACTTTGATACATTGTTTGAATATTCACCATTTGCACTACTGAATTTATTTTATGTTTGGACTTTTTATACACATATTATTATATTATCATGTTGGTGCTCAGTTGAAATCACTTTTGCATGTTTGCACTTTATTAGGGAAGGAGCGCAGTTTAATAAATTTAGTATTGATTTTTACTTATCCTTTTTTTAAATTAGTTCTTAGAATTTTACATTTTTTTATTTTTTTTAGCATTGTATCTTTTATTTATTTTTTATATTTTTTAACTGCTGGCAGCACTCATACGTCTATTTCTCAAAGACAACCTCTCGATATGACGCTGAGCATGTGCACTTTTTTTTTCAGATCCCCAGAGAGTTCTTTGCCATGAGGTGCCATGTTGAACTTAGAGTGACGAGTATGAGAGAGTGAGAGCGATAACACCAAATTTAACACACCTGCTCCCCATTCACACCTGAGACCTTGTAACACGAGTCACATGACACCGGGGAGGTAAAATGGCTAATTGGGTCCAGTTTGGACATTTTTACTGAGGAGTGTACTCACTTTTGTTGCCAGCAGTTTGGACATTAAAGATTGTGTGTTGAGTTATTTTGAGGGAACAGCAAATTTACACTGTTATACAAGCTGTACACTCACTACTTTACATTGTAGAAAAGTGTAATTTCTTCAGTGTTGTCACATGAAAAGATATAATAAAATATTTACAAAAATGTGAGGGGTGTACTCACTTTTGTGAGATACTGTTGATACCGAAAGACAAAAAAACTGATTAGAAATGCACTTACTTTGTCTGGATGTGGAAGCTGTTTGTTGTACCTGTGTGCTCAAAATCATGGATGGCAGCGGCAAAAATAATCGCCAGGATCTCAATCTCATTGAGGCAGTGCTATACAAGAAATGAAAAAATAAAATTTCATTTTATCAGATGACCAGTAGAGGGAGTAACAGGACAGCTAAATTCACTGGAAAATCAAACGACAAGAATTTACCACTTTAAGTAACTGAAATATTCAAAGTGCATTGTTTTAAATATTGTGAAAATGTTGAATATTTAATGAGGTTACATTAGAGTTAAAAGGAGCAAAAAATCCTCTTCAAAGATAGTTTTTCGCCTCCGCACTTCTGTGTTCTCCAAGTGACTGACCTCTGCAGTTATTACATGGAGTTTAAATATTTACATATTCCATTTTAGCGCTTGCTTAAATATTATAGAAATGAAAATTTCATTAGTGCTCTCTTCCAAAGTTTTATTTTTTTATTACTGCTACTGCATTCAGCCTGACAAAGGCAGGATTTGTCATATTAGTGTCTTGAGAGTTTGCTGCTGCTGCTTTCTTAGTTCCAATGTGAACTAGACATGTCGTCTTATTCTCAGCAAAGAGCTTGCAATGGTAATACCTAGTGTCAGCTTTGTGTTAAGAGGAAATACAGAATATATACGATTTGTGCCTGTGCACAATGGTACAGTATGGTGGGTTGAACAGCAGGAGATGCACAGGCACAGCAGGTATTGAATTAACCCTGATGGATATCGATTTTGACTTGCTGTGTTCACATGTGGACATTAAAGCTGAACTCCAGCCAGCTTACAGTACAGGGGAAGTGCCCCCACATCTATTATTTTATATCATTATAATTAAAACTAAAATTACATTTATCAGGAAGTCAGATTTACATGCAATAGCACCATCCCAACATAAATCCCCCCCCCTCCATCACAGACTCCCCTCCACCACAGACCCCCCTCCATCACAGACCCTCTCCCCCATCAGACTCCTCTCCCATCACAGATCCCCTGCTCATCACAGATCCCCCCCTCATCACAGACTCCTCTTCATCACAGACCCCTCCCTCCATCACAGATCCCCCCATTACAGACTACTCTCCATCACAGATCCCCCCATTACAGACTACTCTCCATCACAGATCCCCCAATTACTGACTACTGTCCATCACAGATCCCCCGCCCCACCCCAGACCACCCATCACAGTCCTGCATCAAAATTACAGATTGCCCCTTCCATAAGATCGCTGAACTCCCCTCTCCTACCTTAGTTACACCAGACGGAATGCAAGATGGGTCTGGATGGGACTTTTTATGTGAAAGGCAGGTGATTAATTACTGGGACCGCCACGCTGTCTAGTAACCAATAACCAATGAAAAGTCCCGCCCTTAGTCTGGATTTGCCATGCTTCCCGTCTTGTGTAAATAAGGTAGGGGAGGAGTAGTTCTACAATCTTATGGAAAGGACAGACTTGCCGCGCCTGCTGGGCCAGGTGAAGGAAAGCTGAACATCTGATCTGATGCTGGCAGTGCACACCAAACTGCTGGAAAAATTAAATTTTTTTGGCCGTCAATTTGCTGTCCCTCTCAAAGTGCCGCCTGGGTCCAGTGGACCCAGTGGGACCTATGGTAGGGCCAGGCCTGACACTGACCATAGCAGGTTGCTTGCTTGGCACCTCGTTCATTGAGAAAACATATTTTTGCAGAATGCAAGGGGTTATGTGGTTGGAGGAGGTACACAGTGTTCCTGCAGCCAATAGTGTTGCACACATCTTCATGTGGCATGATCACTTTCCTGATGGTGCCTGGCTGTAACATCATTGAGGGGAGTGGAGTGGGGAGTGGCGTGGGGAGTGGAGTCTCCTCACTGCCGGCGATGTGAATGGCCAAACATGCGGGGTCACAGTGCATGCTTGGCCAATCATGAGCCAGCAATGCACTGCGATGGCGTAGTGGGCCGTTCGTGCTACACGAATTTGGTTTGAACGGTCCACAAAGTTCTGAATTCGCCGAACAGGTGAATGGCCCGTGTTCGAGTCGAACATGTGTTTGAGTCAATTACCGAGCTCATCCCTAGTCACCAGTATGGTATTTGTATATTGAAATCATATCCCCTCTCACGTGTCTCTTCTCCAGAGAGGATAAGTTCACTGCTCACAACCTTTCCTCAGAACTAATATCCTCCAGACTCTTTATTAGCTTTGTTGCCCTTCTTTGTACTCGCTCTATTTCCAGTACATCCTTCCTGAGGACTGGTGCCCAGAACTGGACAGCATACTCTAGGTGCAGCCAAACCAGAGTCTTGTAGAGAGGGAGAATTATCGTTTTATCTCTGGAATTAATTCCCTTTTTAATGCATGCCAATATTCTGTTTGCTTTGTTAGCAGCAGCTTGGCATTGCATGCCATTGCTGAGCCTATAATCTACTAGGACCCCCAGGTCCTTTTCCATCCCAGATTCCCCCAGAAGTTCTCTCCCCAGTGTATAGATTGCATTTATATTTTTGCCACCCAAATGCATTATTTTAAATTTTTCTACATTGAACCTCATTTGCCATGTAGTTGCCCACCCCATTAATTTGTTCAGATCTTTTTGCAAGGTTTCCATATCCTGTGGAGAAGTTATTGCCCCACTTTGCCTAGTATTGTCTGCAGATACAGAGATTGAACTGTTTACCCCATCCTCCAGGTCGTTTATGAACAAATTAAACAGGATTGGTCCCAGCACAGAACCCTGGGGGACTTCACTATCCACCCCTGACCATTCCAAGTACTCCCCATTTATCACCACCCTCTGAACTCACCCTTGTAACCAGTTTTCAGTCCATGAACTCACCATATGGTCCATGCCAACAGACCTTATTTTGTACAGTAAACGTTTATGGGGAACTGTGTCAAATGCTTTTGCAAAATCCAGATACACCACGTCTACGGGCCTTCTTTTATCTAGATGGCAACTACTTGAGTTCACTCGGGTGCAAGCCATCTGGTCCCGGTGATTAATTAATGTTAAGTTTCCCAAGTCTAATTTTAATTCTGTCCTCTGTTAACCATAGAGGTGCTACCTGTGATGTGTCATGAGGATAAACACTGCAGTTTTGGTTACTTAAGCCCCTCGATTCCCTCATAAAGACTGAGGAGAAGAATAAATTCAATACCTTCACCATCTCCCCATCCTTTGTAACCAGATGTCCTTCCTCATTCTTTATGGGCCCAATATGGCCTGTCCTCCTTTTTTACTGTTTACATACTTAAAGGAATTTCTTGGGATTTTTTTTGCTCTCCTTCCATATGTGTCTTTCATGTTCTATCTTAGCCGCCCTTACTGCACCCTTACATTTTTTGTTACATTCTTTATAAAGTCTGAATGCTGATGATGTATTTTTTGAAGTCCTTCTCCTTTGCTTTTATATTCATTTTTTACATTGGATTTCCACATCCGTGATCAGGTCTATATTGTTGGTAATCAGTAGATCCAGTAACGCTTTATTTCTAGTTGGTGCGTCTACCATCTGACCCATCAAATTGTCCTGCAAGACATTAAGGAACTGGCGAGCCTTAGATGAATGTGCGGTTCCCTCTGCCCAATCTATGTCTGGATAATTAAAATCCCCCATTATGATAACAAACTATAGCCTGACAGCAATATATCTCTGCCCTTTTTTGAAAATTGGTACCATGTGAGCTTTTCACCGCTCAGCTGGTACCAATCCGGTCAGTATGCCGTCCATGAAGATTAGGAATAGTGGACTGGCTATAACCTGAGTTCTTTAAGGATTCTTGGGTGTAAGCCCTCTGGTCTAGGTGATTTATTTATGTTTATCTTCTCTAATCCTTTCCGGACTCTGGCCTCTGTTAGCCACAGGGGTAGACTCTGTGATGTGTCACTAACAATATAATCGTGGTCGGTGTATCCATCCTTTTCCTCTGTGAAGACCGAGGAGAAGAAATCATTTAATACAGCTGCCTTCTCCTTGTCATCTGTAACCATCTTCCCATCCTCGTCCTTAATGGGGCCTATGTGCTCTGACCTTGCCTTTTTACAGTTAAAAAACTTCTTGGGATTATTTTTACTCTCATCCGCTGTGTGTCTTTCATTCCTCCCACACATCACTAACACAGGGACAGCAATCCTCCCACTCATCACTGACACAGGGACATCAATTTTCCCACTCATCACTGACATAGGGGCAGCATTCCGCACACTGATTACTGACACAGGAGCACCATTCCTCCCACTTACACAGGGTCAATGTTCTTCTCACTGACCACTGACACAGGAGCTTAATTTCTGATAATTACACACAGCTATTACTGCTCTCACTGACCATTGGCACAGGGACATAATGCCTCCTACTTACACAAGCATATAATTCCTTCTCCCACTGACCACTGGCAGAGGGGCATGTATTACTCCCACTAATACAGTTTTTTTTTTCCTTTTACTGATGCAGGTACAATTTTTACTGACCACTTATGCAGGGACATTTGTTGTTTACCTGTATGGATGAAAGGGTATTTATTATTTCCATGAACAAAGGGGAGTTTTTTCTTCCCACTGATACTAGGGAATGTTGTATTTTCACTGAGTACTGACATAAGGGCATTCTGTATTCCCACTAGATACTAACTGAGGGGCACTTGTTTCCCCATTGACCTCTGATGCTGAGGCATTTTTCTACACCTAATGACCACACTCAGGCCCCCAAACTGTGTCATGGACAGTGAATTGGCCTTTGTTTAAAAGTTTGGGGACCCGTTTCAGAATGGTAAATTGGAAGTAAATTACCATTGTAAAACGTATGTGCATTATATAGTATATTTTCTGAAATAATGTTATTTTTTAATAGTTTTTTATATATGTACTGTATATCGATTGACTATAACCCTGTGAAGAATTGTTTCTGAGGAAGTAGACTTTGTTCTGTGAAAGGCACTAGCAACTGCACAAAGCCAGTGGCGGAATTATAGGGGTCGCTGAGATCACCAAGGCGACCGGGCCCCATGCAGCAGGGGGCCCTTGAGGGCCCTCCTGTATATCTCAAGGAGCAGGCGGCTGAGACCGAGCTCCCCGATCTTCAGCCGAACTGTAATCGGCACTGTGTGGGGAGCTCGGAGTCATCACACTGATTACAACTAAAGTGAAAGCACAGTGTGGCTCTTTGTCTCACCCCTACAGTGCAGTACCCAGCAGGAAGAGGTAAGATAAAGAAAGCACTGCCGTTTTTGAAAATAATTTATGTATGTATGTGTGTGTGCATTTGTATGTGCATATATGTGTGTGTGTGTGTGTGTGTGTGTGTGTGCGTGTGTGTAGATGGTGAGCGGGCACACTGGGGGCATTCAAGGGCACACTGGCAGCGTTTGGCACAGTGGCTGCAATTGATGTCACAGTGGCAGCGTTTAATGGCACAATGGCTTCAATTGATGGCAAAGTGGCAGCGTTTAATGGCACAGTGGCAGCGTTTAATGGCACAATGGCTGCAATTGATGGCACAGTGGCAGTGCTTGGCACAGTGGCAGTGTTTGATGGGCACAGTGGCAGCGTTTGATGGCACAGTGGCTGCATTTGAGGGCACAGTGACAGCGTTAAATGGGCACAGTGGCAGCGTTTGGCACAGTGGCTGCGTTTGATGGCACAATGACAGCGTTTAATGGCACAATGACAGCTTTTAATGGCACAGTGGCAGCGTTTGTTGGGCACAGTAGCAGCGTTTGTTGGGCACAGTAGCAGCGTTTGGGCACAGTGGCCGCGATTGATGGCACAGTGGCTGCATTTGAGGGTACAGTGGCAGCGTTTGACGGTACAGTGGCTGCATTTGATGATTTCTTTTCAAAAAATGTTTGCGCCCCCCAAAAAGTTTGAGCACCAGCCGCCATTGTTTAGATGCATGTATGCACTTCTTATGTATGCGCGTTTAATCCTGCCCCTCCCCATATTAGAGCTGGGCAATTTTCAAAAAAAAAAAAAAATCTGTAATTTAAAAAAAAAACACTCGATTCACAATTCAAATCGAGTTTTTTTTTTTTTGATGGACACCGCGCCAATCCTGAGGAGCTGTGGGCAGGAGTTTTTAGGTGAGGCCGCGGCTTTGTCCTAGTCTGCGGGTCCGGCCTGGATTCAAAACGATTTTTTTCCCCCAGCCCTACCCCATATGTGTACAATCAGATCAGATTTTTTATTTCTTGCTTGTTCAAAATACCAGCAAAAAATACTGTTCCTCTGAAAGCGATCTGTGCTCAGATCGCTTTTCAGAGGCATTTGACAGCCGGTAAAGAGGCAATATGTTGCCTCCTGACCACCTGTTTTAACCCCTTAAAGAGGAAGCAAACCCTGATGGGTTTACTTCCTCTTTGATTCCCTGCAAAGGTAAAGTATAATGGACTACTATGCATTGCATAGTAGTCTATTATGTGTCACTTACCTGACACAGGAGCCAGCGAAGTCACTGCTGTCCCCTGTAGTTCCGAACATCCATCTTCTTGGTGGGTCTCCGTGGGTCTCACTGCTCCGGTGCTGTGATTCGCCGGAGCAGCGATGACATCACTCCCGCGCATATCGCCGCGATCTGAAGCTTACCCAGTGCGCCTGCGTGCCGTAGACAGCGGTGGCTGTTTTCAGGTACATATCTCCTAAACCGTATAGGTTTACGAGATATTTCTTGGACCTACAGGTAAGCCTTAATCTAGGCTTACCTGTAGGTCAAAGTGGTTTGTAAGGGTTTACAACCACTTTAATGTGATTGTAAAGGTTTGCGTTTTTTTTTTTTTTTTTTTTTAATAACAAACATGTTATACTTACCTTCACTGTGCAGCTCGGTTTGCACAGAGTGGCCTTGAACCTGGTCTTCTGGGGTCCCTCGGTGGCTCTCGTCGCTCCTCCTCTTATCAGAAAACCCCTAGGCCTAGGAGAAGCGCTCTCCCGGGGAGGGGTTTACCTTGCAGGCGCCCCCGATGTCTGCGTCGTTGGATTGGGTTAACAGCAGCAGGAGCCAATGACTGAGCTGCTATCAATCTATCCAATCAGGAGCCGAGAACCCCGGGTAAAAGAAGAGCGCATCTCCACCTAGTGAAGTTCCAGGGCTCAGGTAAGTAAAACGGGGGGCTGGGGTTCCGGTGACTGCCAGTTGTTTTTTCACCTTAATGCATAGGATGCATTAAAGTGAAAAAACACGAGGGTTTACAACCCCTTTAAATGCATCATCACTATGCTGCACTTGCATGCAATGCACACAGTTTCAGGGGGTTTGCAGTGCAGCCCCATTCACCTAGGGATGTACTTAAAGGGTGCCCTGACTGGAAAAACATTGAGAAACACTGGCATAGAGGAACCCATCTCTCCATTTTACTCTTGCAGCCACTGAACGCCTGCGGGAGGGAGAGGTGGAGAAGTGGCGGGAAATGGAGAAATTGGTTCCTTTACATGCAGCCACCCACTTGCAACCAGGCCCTGTTGTTCCGCCACCGAGCTCGGAGTAAAGGGCCCTGTCAGGGGGGCCCTTTATGGTTTCTTGCAACGGGGCCCTGAAGGTTCTAGTTATGCCACTGCACAAAGCCACTATTGCTCTTGAAGAATACAAAAAAATGAAAAATGAAAAATGTTAGGTGAACATTTTTTAGGAAATTGTACAATTCTGGAATGTATCCTATGCAAAATGTGTAAGACAAATCCAATAGTTCAAGAATAATAACGTTAATGGGTGTGATACAAATGATATGTTTTTAACCAGTTCCTACCTTCCCACCGTCAAAGGAAGGAGGGGCAGTGCTGCTCTCGTTCTGGGCGGACATCATATGACGTCGGTACCATTCAAACAGGATGCACGCAGCCCTGCACTGTTGGTGGCAGTGTGTTGGGTGTGTGCAGTCCTAGACTATCATGGCGGCGTGTCCCAGAAACACAGCGCCTCGGCGACAGGGGTGAACAGCCTTTAGGCATGGCTGTTTACCACGTGATTGGCCATGATTAAGCCAAGGCCAATCACAAATGGTACTGTCCACCTGAATAGCTCATCAGTGACAGGCACATGCCATCGTCACGCAGCCCATCAGTGACCGTCATCTGCCACCCGGCGCACAACTCATCAGTGACTGTCACCTGCCACCCGTCACAAATCCCATCAGCAAAATGTCCAAAAAAGTTTATAACAGTGAGGAGACATTCCAGATCAGTGGCGCACCGTCCATAAAAGGTGTAGGAGCCGCCCCCTCTCTCCTGCACCGCTCTAATCACCATAGATACATTCATGCATTGCATCTATGATCGTTGCTGACACTCCCTATTCAGGTGCCTGGCCCGGGGGGCAGTGGCATCTGAATTACAGCAGCAAGGGTGTTTTTTGGACGCACCTGATTAGATCCATATGCTCTAATAGGTGTCCAAAAAGGTGAACAGCGGGCGCAATGCTGTGCACTGAGAGGACGAAAGAAGACATGGAGGATGTGCAGAGACCACCGCTGACCCGCTCCAAGACAGGTAAGTGCTAGGCAGCATCTGATGGGGCACACTGGCGGCATCTGATGGGGCACACTAACAGCATCTGATGGAGCACAGTAGTGGCAATTGATGGGCACTCTGGCAGCATCTGATGGGGAACAGTAGTGGCAATTGATGGGCACAATGGCAGAAATTGATGGTCACACTGGCAGAAATTGATGGGCACAGTGGCTGCATTTGATTGGTACAGTGTCAGCAATTGATGGGCACAGTGGCTGCGTTTGATGGCATAGTGGCTGTGTTTGATGGCACAGTGGCTGCGTTTTATGGCACAGTGGCTGCATTTGAGGGCACAGTGGCTGCGTTTGGTGGGCACAGTGGCTGCGTTTGGTGGGCACAGTGGCTGCGTTTGGTGGGAACAGTGGCTGCGTTTGATGGCACAGTAGCTGCAATTTATGGGTTTTTTTTCAGTTTGTTTGCACCCCCCCAAAAAAAATTTGAGCACAAGCCACCACTGTTCCAGATCCTCTCCATGACTAATGAGAGTAACAGTAAGTTCTCATCAGATTAAAATGCCAATTCCGGTTCTGAATCAAATTCAGCATTTGAACCAATTGATAGTATTAGATCGGCAAATGAATCAGAGGAAGAATGGGTCCCTCCTAAAAGGGCATGGCACTCTGGAAACCAGGCAGCTGCCAGCAATAGACCCCAGGATCAAATTCTCAGGCCAAGTACCAGCTCTGCCATCAGCGATAGACCCCAAGAACAAAGGCCCAGTACCAGCGCTGCCACCAGCGCTAAGATGCCAAGAAATGCACACGCCCAGTACCAGCACAGGAACTTCAAATCCCCCAACTACCAACACTGGAGTGTTACGTCCCTCAAGAGCCAGGGCCGCTACATACCTGCCAGTTGGTCTTGCCAACCCAACATGGCTGCCTTTCGACTCGGGATCAGCAAGAATTCCCTCTTTCACCGCACAGCCAGGTGTGCAGGCCAATACTAAAAATTTCACAGAAATTGACACTTTGCTGCAATTCATCATGGACCAGACCAATTTATATGCCAAGCAGCATATTGCCAACAACCCCCAATCGTCATATGCCTGTCCACTTGAGTGTAGAGATTTGACTCTGGAGGAGTTCAAATTGTTTATGGGCCTCACCATAAACATGGGGCATATAAAAAAAATGAAGGATATGCCTACTGGTCCACTAACCCCATCCACCACATACCCATTTTTTGGCCGTATTTTCCATGTCCCGATACGAGATGATTATGCGCTTCCTTCACTTCAGTTTCAACACCCAGTGCCCTCCCCGCACTCATCCAAATTACTATAAATTATATAAAATTCGCCCACTCATAATAATTTTTTCCAAAGATTTGCACAATTCTATGTCCCCGATTAACATATATGTGTAGATGAGTCCCTGGTACCCTTTTCGGGCCTGCTAGTAATAAAACAATATATTCCTAGCAAAAGAGCCAGATACAGAGTAAAATTTTACAAGCTTTGTGAGAGAGTCATGAGATATCTGTATGCGTTCCGTATATATGAAAGAAGTGATTCCCAGCTCCAGCCCCCTGAGTGCCTGGCCTACATGGACACAACTGGTAATATTGTATGGGACCTGGCATACCCACTGCTGAACAAAGGTTACCACATATACCTGTATAACTTTTATACTAGCTTGCCCCTTTTTAAAAAACTATACGGGGGAGTGGATTTCAATGACCAAATTCAGCCCTATTTGTTAATAAGGAGGTCCCATTTCTGGTACAAGAAAGTAGCAATTTATCTATAATTTGTCCATTTATAATGCATACATCATTTACACCAAATCCATGGAAAGCCCCTCCCACTTCCTTAAATTCATCGAAGAAGTTGTCACATCCCTCATCTACCAACAAAGGCCCCCCCCCCCAAAAAAAAAACATTTGCTCTGATTCTGTTAGCTAACTGCATGAGTCCCACTTCACGGACAACATTCCACCATTTGAAGCAGGTCCAAGACGACAAAAATGATGTTGCGTATGCAGAAAAAGAGTATTTCAAAGAGATACCATTGTCCCCAGTGTCCCTCCCAACCCGGCCTTTGCATTGATGAATGTTTCCGAGTTTTTCACACATCCCTAAAATATTAGCCCATATTTTTAACCATTTCCCCATTTTCATCATCTTTGCTGACCATTTTCCATTCTTCCTCAAATAACCATGCCACTGCATTCCACGTGAACTGACCCTGGCCTGTTTTTTGTCTATGCCTCTGCCTACTGCTTGGACTGCTTCCACATGAACTGACCCTGGCCTGTTTTATCGATTATGCTTTTTTTTTTTTTTTCACACTTTTTTATTTTATTTATATAAACAGTTAATACAGGAGATAACAGATGCGAAAAATTGACACGAGTACATAAACCAAAAGTCTTGTTCAGCCTTGTAAAAGTACAATTAATAAGACAGTGCCCAAACTGATCAGTAAGCCCATCTCCTGTTACTTAAGGGTGTGGACTCGAGAATCAAATGGTCTCTCATATCGTGGACAATAATGGTATAGAATCTTGAGTATGCGTTCTGCAAAGATAGTTGGAGAAGTAAAGCGTTTCGTTGTACGTGGAGATGGCTATGTTGAAGGCTTGTGTGTCAAGCTCCACATGTGAGGTTGTGTGTAGGTAATTTGGTGAGGTGTATAGAGGGGAGAATGGTGAGTAACGATTATGCTTTTGCCTACCGCTTAGACTGATCTGTTGCCCTGTTGGGGGCAGAGTTCTCTTGAGTAATAAGGCTATTGCTAGTATATGTGGATTCAAGACGCTTCTACCTGGAACCTAATATACGCACCCAATTGAACTATTTCTGCCCCTTGCACTATTTAACTTGTGGCCCTGGCCATTTTTGTCTGGCGTTCTTATATACAAATTAATTAATTTTTTAAGTCTTTTATATATATTATTTATGGTTTTTGATGAATTTTTCAATTTTTGTATTTTTTCTTTTATTTTGATTGTGTTTTTTCAGTTTTTTGATGATTTTTATGGCCTTTGGGCCGCTCTGTAATTAAAAAAAAAATTTTAACGAATAAAAAGCCTTTTTTCTAGTGACACAAAGTTACTGCACTATGGAATATATTTTGTCATCTCCTTAAGGATCTACTGGCTTACCTGCTATTGACCCAAAGAGGAATCACCTGCATAACAGAGAAGTGAAACAAGTTGGATGATCTGGCTGACAAGCGCCTGGAGATTGTGATTTACACGCATAATTACCCCTTGGGGGTACAGGGATCCGGTGAGTCGGGACCTGAAGGGGCGAGCACAGAAGTCACAGATTTTTTGAATGATCACTAATGTCACCTTATCGTCCAGACGTATGAAGATGCGTTATATATAGAACTTTTTCCTATGGAATTTTTGTGATATTTTTGCAGACTTTTGCACATTAGAGTATAAAGAGCTTTGAGCATATGCTTCCCTTGCACTTTGGTTTTTGCATAGGTTTACTTATCACTTACAATTAATTATTATTTTTTTATGGCTATACATATAGATTGTTTCTTATTGTAATTCTGTGGTATTTTGTACTTTTTTCTTGCATTTTTGAACATTTTTTGCATCTTTGCACACTCTTCCTTTTTTTTTTTTTTTTTTTACAATTTTTTTACAACTTTTTCACATGTGGTGTGGACTTTATATAGTACTCAACTAATCCAGTGAATTGGATTGAGACACCTGTTACACTTGTTTGGAGATTCCTAATGTGGACTGGTTGCACCATACTTAATGAGGACTGAATGAACTATATAGAGCTAGTTAAGTGTGACATCATACTGAGCTACATTGGCCAGTTATTGTCCTTTTAAGTTTTTCTGCTTTGTTTTACAAACTTTAAATGGTCTTCTGATTATGTATTAATAATGTGATATACCTCAGCAATTCATACTATCCCTATTATTGGATCATACCCTGTGACTAATAATATACACGTAAGCTATATAGAAGTATATAGAATTATCCCAATTGTTTTTGAACTATATGGTTCGGTTTCTTGTACCTCTTATACTGTGGAGGACTCTGCAATCTTTTTTTCCCGTTTTTTCCTGTTTTCCACGGGGTATAGGTCTAACGCAGCAGATAGACCTCATATTGTCTTAGATAATAAGAGTGTACCCTATAATACAATTTTGAGGTAGCTCCTGGGTCCCTATTCCTATTTATATTTCATTGATCTGTTGCCCTGCTATTGTAGTACACAGGGGTCTTACATATGTGAGGGGCTCCAGAATTGTTTTTCCGGATGGAGAAAACAAATTGTTTTGTTTTCTGAGGGTTTCAGAATTTGCAGATTAGGGTCTGGAGTCCAGAGGCTTCATATAGATTTGGGTGGGCAAAGCCTCTAACCCTGTGCACAGGTTGTCAGAACTATTCAGGTTAAGAGAATATAGAAGGCCTATGCATATCATATTATTTTTACCCCTATTTTTGTGAACAAGAGAAAAGTCATTTTATATATTTTTTTCTACTCTCTCTCTAATGTTGAAACTAAGTTCATGACTAATGAATAGAAACTTGTTCAAGAGTTTTTTTTTCTCTCTTTTGAAGGAATTAGTACACATTCTCCAGGCTATAAATTGTGAGGGGTCTTAGTCAAATTGACAGCTAATCAGATAAGACATAGGCTAGAAGGCTGATGTTTATATTAGCCAGAAGAAAAATCTGATTTCAATGTTTAAAACACACGTTATTTTTCCTTTTCATGAATGAGAGAAGGGGCTTACCGTATTCAAAAAAGATCATATGAAACATGTTGTATTAAGTATTGCATATCAATCATATTAACAATAATCCCCAATATATATAAGTTCATTATATTGAAGTAATTATATGCATGATTAAGTGAATAATTTTACATATATTGGTTTATGTATTTTAATAATAATTTTTCTTTCATAATATATTCATAATGTATTGTTTCGGTATTCATAAACCATTAATACATATATATTGTCATAATAATGGTTACAAATATGGAATCCTATGAAAATTTTAAAAATATTAAAGCTGTACTTGTGAAATAATACACGGCGTTAAATTCCACATTACCTAGTCTAAGGAATTTAACAATAAGGTAATTAGTGTGGGTATATTTTCTTTAAGTAATAGATCTTAGGAATCGCCACTATGTCTAAAGAGAATGACAGAATTTAGACAGTTGTAAATATTTATTAGTTTCTGCTAAGCCTAGGTCAAGGGTCATTCATAAATTGAATTGAACAGGAAAAATAACATTAAATAATATCAATTTCTTATCCTATATCGCCCCTACTGGAAACTATGTGTATGAAACAATTTCCTTAGAAGGGTTATCCAGGAAACTATGTGTGTTTTGACGTCTCTCAAGAAGTGAAAGGCATTTCCACACCCACATTCCAATGGCAATATAGACTGGTTACACAGAGACTAAAAAAACTTTAGCGACAGAAGGAATCTTGGAAGATGACAGGATGTTGAGATCTTGAGTGGGGAAGGTATGTTGAGAAAGACAAGAGGATGTTGAGATCTTGAGATGGAGAGATGTAGGAAGCAGTGGGAGAAGAAGTCCTTTGGACACCCAATGGATACTTCTCAAAAAAAACTTTCTTAGACCACCAGTAAAGTATTCATTTTCTATTCTATCTATTGATATTTGAATTATTTACCATAAACATTACTAAAACTATTTCAACTTTGAAATATATGTGGAATTGTTTTTTTTCTAACTGCAGGACGAAATGATTCTTTTTCAAATATAGAGGAATACACATGGTTGTATATCTCAACAAAAACTGACTTTAATAGTCTTTCCAATGGGTTTGTGAATATATATATATATTTAAACATAAAATTCATTAGAGAATTAATTTTAGTGTAAATGAGTCTTGGTTAAATTACCAAGTTTGTATATGGTTAACAAAATTGTCCATATACTGTAAAATAAATTTAATCTTGAAGGTCTATTTGTTTTGAGAATAATCACAAGTGTGAAAGTCAACACCTAGTTTGTTTACATAAGTTTGTAGAGCCACGGAAAGCTATTTACTAAGTGTTATTAAGTATAAGTTTAAGTGTTGAAACATGACATGTTGTATCAAGAGCTTGTTTTAAAATGGTATTATCATCTGTATTTCCAATATATATTTGAAAGTATATATTATCTTTTTGTATTATCACCAATTACATCTGATATTATTTTACACTGAATTTTTAGTTATTAAATATATATATTTTAGGATATTGTTGTACTCACTTGTCATCACAATAGCACGGATAAACAAACTTAAATGAATTGGTTGTGTTGTGGAAAATGTGAAAATCTTCTAAAACACCAATTTTTCATAATTCCATAAATATAATACTATTTTAATATTTCAGTATAAACATTCTGACAAGGTCATACCCAATTGAGGCCTTCAGCCTGCTGCTGACTTACTGCCATCATGCCTCTGCCTGCCGCATGAACTGACCACACCTCTGCCTGCTACCTGGACTATGGAAATAATTAGCCATAGCAAGAGGCAGAAGGTTTATGAAGGGCTGGAGAGCAGTACAATAATGAGTGTCTGCTGGTAACAATGTACCAGGACCAATATAATGGCTGTGTTGGCTGTCTCTGCCTGGACAATTACGATGGACAAATGCTTTGGCTGTGCTGACAATATCCTTGTGCTGACTATAGACAATAGTCCTGCCTGCTGCCTGGATAAATTACTATTGCTGTCACTAAGCACATTCCTGCCTGCTGCCTGGAGCAATTCTCTCCTCTGTGTACACTAGTAAAAACCACAGGTAATACTTTTTTCTTTCACCCTTTCCTCAATAAAATTTATTTTGGAGTGTAATTCTTGGTATGTACATGCTATGTGTTAGACATATAAAGGGCCTTCAAAAATGATAGGTTGTAAGGAAATTAGATGTGTAATTTATGCTCCTAGAATGCCTGATGGTGGTACTTGAATTTTGTATATGGCCAGGCTGTGTAAAAGTCTCACACATGTGGTATCGCCATACTCAGGAGGAGTGGCAATATGTATTTTGGGGTTTCATTTTTGCTATGTACATGCTATATGTTAGAAATATTTTATAAATGGACAACTTTGTGTAATAAAAATGCATTTTCATTTTTTTTCACATTTTCCAAAACGTCTGGAAAAAAATGAACTATTCAAATTCCATTGTCTTTGTGCTCTTGGGCCTTCAAAAATGTAATAGGTGGTTGAGGAATGAGATGTGTAATTTATGCTTGTAGAACGCCTGAAGGTGCTACTAAATGTTGGGCCTCTCTATGTGGCCAGGCTGTGTAAAAGTCTCACGCATGTAGTATCAGCATACTCAGGAGGAGTAGCAGAATGTGCTTTGGGTTGTAGTTGCAAGTATTCATATGCTGTGTGAGAGAAATAACTTGTTACTATGACTATTTTGTAAAAAAAAACAGAAAAAAAAACATAATTTTGCAAAGAATTGTGGGAAATACCTTGGGGTGTCTATTTTCCAATAATTGGGGAGAGGGGTATTTGTACTTTCCTGGCTTGTTAGTGTCTCAAGAAATGAGATAGGTCTTCAGTACATCAGGTGTAGTCAAGTGTGATAAATTTTCAATGATTGGCACCATAGCTTGTAGACTCTATAGCT
This sequence comes from Lithobates pipiens, assembly GCF_037356315.1. Lineage (NCBI taxonomy): Eukaryota > Metazoa > Chordata > Amphibia > Anura > Ranidae > Lithobates > Lithobates pipiens. Next base: position 576,910,085 of record NW_027507748.1, read on the forward strand.
TTCACAAAGACCAAATAATATACACTAATTAGGGTTATGTTACCGAAGATATGTAGCTGTATAAAGTTTGGCCAAAATGAGAAAAAAATGACTAGTTTGTAAAATTTTATGACAGGAACAAAGAACAAGGCATTTTTTCACAACATCTTCTGTCTTTTTTTTATTTATAGCACAATAAATAAAAAAAATCACTATTGAATACCACAAAAAGAAAGTTCTATTTGTGTGAAAAAAAGGACGCAAATTTAATTTGGGTACAGTGATGCATGACTGAATAATTGTCATTCAAAGTGTGAGAGCACTGAAAGTTGAAAATTGGCCTGGGCATGAAGGGGGTGTAAGTGCCTGTAGGCAAGTGGTTAAACATAAAACATAAAAAGGAAAAAAGAGGCAAAATTTGCGCTACAGAATAAAAGTGAAACCTAAAAATTATTTTTATATAGATGCTGCAGTTCAAATATATACCAAAGAGTTATATATGTGTGTGAAATAGAAAAAAGAAAAAAACTGCGCAATCCCTAATATCTCCTATTAATATTTGAACATCTCCCCCAAATAAAGTGAAGAATAAACATGTGCAATATTACATGAGAATACCATACACATCAAACCTATTGTGTGTCATACTTAACACACCACATATAGTGATAAATTTATAACAATAACACTAAAATGATGTTATTAGATGCATAAACAGTGAGTTTCGATAATAATAATGCTCAGAATAAACACAAAAGAAATTAAAAACGTGCATAAATGGTTAATATGTCCTCATTATAATAGTCCTTGTGGGAATACAAAGAAGCAAAATATAAGTGCCGTTGCACTCTACACCAAAAGACTTTCACGTGTCCATAAAAGAAGTGCAAAGACTCTGAATCTTGTGTCAACGTAGAATAAAACGAAGTGCACCACCACCAAAAGAATAAAATTGGCTCCTTACCAGATGCCCTAGTAAGGTGGGCTTATTCAAAGATCAGGTCAAACTATGCATCACGGTTGAATCGTCCAAACCCAATTTCGCTTTGAGGCAAAACTCGGATGTATTTCAACGGGAAGGCAAAATGGTTCACCATAGGAAGCCGACGCTTCCTTTCGGTGATATGCCTGTATTCATTTTAATTCTGTAAGTGCAATTTTTCCCTTTACTTTATTTTAATAAATGGTTTTACACTATATGGAGTGTTTTTCCTTTCTATGGTGAACCATTTTGCCTTCCCGTTGAAATACATCCGAGTTTTGCCTCAAAGCGGAATTGGGTTTGGACGATTCAACCGTGATGCATAGTAATGGGGGCATTTGGCAACTGTAGTCCCCGTTGAATCTTTTGGTTCCCTCTCACATTTTGAATATCCATTAGCAGATTTACTGCAGTCTTCCTAATCTACGGAACAGGTAATCCATGACAGACACTAGAAAGGTTCATGCAAAGTTGTTTTGAAAACAGTTTTGTTATACAGAAGGATTATTAGGAAACAAAGGAACACAAAGGAGGAAGATAAGTGGAAATAAAAGTGGAAGAAACAATAGAAAAAAGAAGGAAACCTATTTGACCAAAAATACACTCAAAATAATAAAAAATGTCTCATATTTTTTAAAGAATGAGAACATTTGCATATGTATGCAGTGTGTGCACAATTATTAGGCAAGTTATATTTTTGAGAATTAATTTCATCAATTTATTTTGGGGGGGGGTGCAAACAAACTGAAAAATTCTGAAAAAAAACATTTGTTGCAGCCTCACTGTGCCATTCAAACGCAGCCACTGTGCCATCAAACTCTGCCACTGTGCCCATCAAAAGCTGCCACTGTGCCCCATCAAATGCTGGCACTGTGCCCCATCAAAAGCTGCAACTGTGCCCCATCAAAGGCTGCCACTGTGTCTATAAAATGCTGCCACTGTGTCCATCAAATGCTGCCACTGTGCCCATCAAATTCTTCCACTGTGCCCATCAAATAGTGCGACTGTGCCCCATCAAATGCTGCCACTGTGCCCATCAAATAATGCCACTGTGCCCCATCAAATTCTGCCACTGTGCCTATCAAATGCTGCCACTGTGCTCATCAAATAGTGCCACTGTGTCCCATCAAATGCTGCTACTGTGCCCATCAAAAGTTGCCGATGTGACCTCCCGCCCACTCGCCGTCTGCCTGGTACTTACCCTGTGCTTTGCGCTCACAGTTCACCTTTTTTTGAAGCCTATTAGAGCCTTTGGCTCTAATCAGGTGCTTCAAAAAAACACCCTGCCACTGTAATTCAGGCGCCCGATGGCCGAAAAGGGGCCAGAAGCCTGAATAGGGGGTGGCGGTGGTGGCCATGGATAGATTCATGCAATGCATGAATCTATCCATTATTCATAGAGGGGGTGGCTGGAGAGAGGGGGCGGTGCCCATGTGCCCTTAATGGATGCCACTGAATTTCATTATTGAATAACTACAGTGCTCTCGGTCAATCCAAATGTCAATAAACCTCAAACCTGAAAATTTAAGAAAGTAAAAGTGAGCTTATGGCTTTCTTAGGAGAATATCTGTGTGCACAATTATTGGGCAACTAAATGAAAAATGAAAATTTTCCCATCTCATTTGTTTATTTTCATCTGTTAAAGTGAGAATAATACAAAAACAACTCAAAATTTTAAATAAAAATTTCTGACATTTCAAAAAAAATCAGTGACCAATATTGCCACCCTTCTTTTCAATAACAGTCATAAGTTGTCCGTTCATGGAATGTCAGTTTCTTAATCTGTTGACAAACAACTTTTTGTGCGGCAGCAACCACAATATCGCAATAAGCGTTTATTGATTTTTTTGCGCAAAAGTTATATCGTTTACAACACAGGGGATAGTTTTATGGCATTTTTATTAATATTTTTTTTTTTTACTAGTATTTGCGGTGATCAGTGATTTTTATTTTTATTGTGACTACAACATTATGGCAGACGCATCGGACATTTTTGACACATTTTTGGGACCATTGTCATTTATACAGCAATCAGTGCTATACAAATGCACTGATTCCTGTGTAAATGACACTGGCAGTAAAGGGGTTAACCACTAGGGGGCAGTGAAGGTGTTAAGTATGTCCTGGGGAGTGATTCTAACTGTGAGGGGGCGTGGCTACGCGTGACATGTCACTGATGTCTGCTCCCGATCACATGGAGCAGAGATCAGTGACACTGTCACTAGGCAGAACAGGGAGATGCTTGTTTACATTAGCATCGCCCCGTTCTTCCTCTCCACGAGGCGATCGTGGGTATCCCTGCAGACATTGAGTTTGCAGGACCCGTGACCCAATTCATGGAGGTCCCGGCCACTTACACCGCTGCCGGAACGCAATGGCAGAGCGGCAAATATAAAGGGACGTATAGTTACGCCCATTTGCTCAGCCGTGCCATTCTGCCAACGTACATCGGCGTGTGCCAGTGGGGAACCGGTTAAGAAGGGCCCACAAGTTCTCAATAGGGTATAGGTCAGGTAAGGAACATGGCCATGTCATTATTCTTTCATCTTTAAGGCCTTTACTAGCTAGTTGTGAAGTGGAGTACTTCAATGCATGCAGTGAAGCACTGTCCTGCATAAATATTATGGTCTTCTTGAAAGATGCAGACTTTTTCCTGTACCACTGCTTGAAGAAAATGTCTTCTAAAAACTGGCAGTAGGTTTGGGAGTTGATTTTGAGTCCATCTTTAACTTTAAAAGGTCCAACTAGCTCATTTTTAATAACACCAGCCCATACCAGTACCCTACCTCCACCTTGCTGGCATCTGGTGGAAATGGAGCTCTGTGCTCGTTAATGATCCAGCCACAGGCTCATTCATCTGGCCTGTCAAGAGTCACTCTCATTTCATCAGTCCATAAAACCTTTGAAAAATCTGTCTTCAGATATTTCTTGGGCCAGTCTTGACGTTTCAACGTATGTCTCTTGTTCTGTGGTGGTCGGGTTTTAACCTTCCTTACCTTGGCCATGTCTCTGAGCATTGAACACCTTCTATTTCTGGGCACTCCAGGTAGGTTGCAGTTCTGGAATATGACAGCACTGGAGGATAATGGGTAACCTCACGTTTGATTCTTCTCAAATCTTTGGCAGTTAATTTTCTCAACAAGTTTCTTGCGATCCTGTTGACTATTTGCAAAAAAAAAAAAACTTTGGTGGTTCTGTGATCACGCTCCGATATCTTAGCAATTTCATGAGTGCTGCATCCTTCTGAGAGACTTTTAAATTTTTTTGCTTTTCAGAGTCAGTTAAAAAAAAAAAACTTTTGCCACATTTTGCTTTAGGAAAAGAAGCTGCCTAACATTTATGTACACCTTGATATAGGGTCTTGATCTCTTTGGGCGAAACCCTCCCTCATTATACAAATACACATCACCTGATATTCTTAGATCCAATACTCATTTAAGTTTATACAGCTTGGAGTTGGACAACATGATGATTTGGTCAAAATACTCACTTGTCTAATAATCGAGCACACAGTATATATATATGTATACAGTGCATCCGGAAAGTAGTATTCACATTGCTTCACTCTTTCCACATTTTGTTATGTTACAGCCTTATTTCAAAATGTATTAAAAAAAATTTTTCTCAAAATTCTACAAACAATACCCCATAATGACATTTTGAAAGAAGTTTGTTTGAAATCTTTGCAAATTGATTAAAAATGTACATATATATTCACAGCCTTTTGTATCACACTCAAAATTGAGCTCAGCTGCATCCTGTTTCCACTGATCAGCCTTGAGATGTTTCTACAACTTGATTGGAGTCCACCTGTGGTAAATTCAGTTGATTGGACATGATTTGGAAAGGCACACATCTGCCTATATAAGGTCCTACAGTTAAAAATGGATGGCAGCACAAACCAAGCTATGAAGTCCAAGGAATTGTTTGTAGACCTCCAAGGCAGGATTGTATCGAGGCACAGATCTGGGGAATGGAACAGAAAAATGTCTGCAGCATTGACGGTCCCAATGAGCACAATGGCCTCCATCATTCATAAATGGAAGAAGTTTGGAGCCACCAGGACTCTTCCTAGAGCGGCCTGCCTGACAAAACTGAGCGATCGGATGAGAAGGACCTTAGTCAGGGAGGTGACCAAGAACCCGATGGTCACTCTGACAGAGCTCCAGCATTTCTCTGTGAAGAGAGGAGAACCTTCCAGAAGAACAACCATCTCTGCAGCACTCCACCAATTAGGCTTGTATAGTAGAGTGTCCAGGCGGAAGTCACTCCTCAGTAAAAGGCACATGACAGCCCACCTGGAGTTTGTCAAAAGGCACTTGAAGGACTCTCAGACCATGAGTAACAAAATTCTCTGGTCTGATGAAACAAAGGTTGAACTCTTTGGCCTGAATGACAAGCATCATGTTTGGAGGAAACCAGGCACTGCTCATCACCTGGCCAATACCATCCCTACAGTGAAGCATCGTTTTTATTTCAGCGGCAGGAACTGGACTACTAGTCGGGATTTAGGGAAAGATAAATGCAGTAATGTACAGAGACATCCTTGATGAAAACCTACTCCAGAGCGCCCTGGACCTACAGACTGGGGTCGAAGGTTCATCTTGCAACAGGACAACGACCCTAAGCGCACAGCCAAGATAACAAAGGAGTGGCTATGGGAAAAATCTGTGAATGTCCTTGAGTGGCCCAGCCAAGTATTGGGCAAAGGCTGTGAATATTATGTACATGTGATTTTTTTTGTTTTTTATTTTTAATACATTTGCAAAAATTTCAAATAGACTTCTTTCATGTTGCCATTATGGGGTATTGTTTGCAGAATTTTGAGGTAAATAATGAATTTAATCCATTTTGTAATAAGACTGTACCATAACAAAATGTGGAAACAGTGAAGCACTGTGAATACTTTCCAGATGCACTATATGTATAGCATAGGGGTTTGTTACCAATAGTTATCGTATTAAGTAATGTGTTGTTTCTTAAGTAAGGGTTTGGCTCTCTCTAGAGACCACTGAAACTTTACCAGGATCTTTCTTTCTTTTAAGAAGCAAACAACTATGCATCGTGGGGAATGTAGTTTGATGAGGAAGTGACTCAGGTTTTTAAATCAGTCTGGGAACTACTGACCCACAATGCCAAGTCACAGACCCACAATGCCAAGTCACAGAACAGCCTGCTGGGTAAACAAATAAAAGGACAGGCGTGCCCGGGTTTCAGTCTCTCCGGATGCCATTCAACAACCAGCAGAGAGGTCTGTGTGTGTATGACCAAAAAGACTGCGGCCTCCACGGCACGGAGCAGGATCGCAAGCCTCTGAGGGACTTCAAAATCCAGCCCTACCAGCTTAGCAAGTGAATCGGTGTATAGTGCCAGGACAAATGGAAGTTTCCTGCATCCCAGCCATCCAGAGGAGCGGTACAGCGCGGTGGCGCCATCTTTCATCAGAGGGGAGATTTGACGGAGCCTCATAGCCTCTGGGTCTATTGTGGTGAAAGGACACCTGCCCATTTCAGTAAAGTGCACTAATTGCTGAGTGAGTTATTTACAGACTGCTGGTGAGACTTGAAGTGATCCTACCTATTCACAGGCCGCATACAGTTGAACTCCAGGGTCAGTTATTCCCTTTGCTATAAAGTCAGTATTGTATCACACTCACAGATAAGGAGGAAGTGTTACAAGTGCCATATTTCTTCAGTCAAACAGTTATCAACACATCATTTATTCCATAGTTTGCTTTCTCTTTGTTTCCCTCTTGGATTACAAATACTGCAGTTTAAAATACAAGCTAGCTGAAGATATGTTTAGAAAAGGAACTTTCATCATCTTCTGCACAGCATCACAGCTCTACTTTATAGTTTGGACATTGAATTACCACCTAGAAGGAGCCCTGGAGTGTAAGTTAAATATTGCATTGCACTGTTGGATGTAAGTAACATTATATTATAACAGTTTGGTGTGTTGTATTGGGGTTTCGGTGTGAAGGTGTTTAATATAGGAATTGGAGCATATTGAATGCCTGTCTTATTCTACACCTGTCTGCATATACTCCCTACTGTGATTATTGAACTCACTGTTTCACATATACACTGTTATCTACTGTCATTTATTGTTTCTGATTTGTCACATTGTTCATCGTGTTTAATATCCACTTTAGTAAACTTTCTGAGTGGTCAATTGCTATTCTCTTTGACTCTCTATTTACTACTACAGCTGGTGAAGTGATGGGATCCAGGGTTACAGTAAATAAACTTTATGGTTTATCATTATTGTGTATCTCTCTATTGCTGGGTCCCCCATTATATTACCAAACAGGTGCCAGAGGGGTTGAGACCGTTCTTGGGGTTGAGAGGCAGAATCAAACATTAGCAGCTCCTCCGGGGGTAGTGCTACACACACACACATATATATATATATATATATATATATATATATATATATATATATGATTTAATAATCACTTGGCAATATGTATAGAAACTTAAATAGCCCTTTTGGTCTTGCATATGTCTCATGAGAGACTTATGGCAAATACCTATCCCACACTTGTTGCCACATGTGAAACTGAAATGATAGCAAGTTTATTTTGTTACAAAGGCACGGTTTTAATGACTTATATAATTTATGGCTAGCTCCTTCATTATATACAGCACCATTTATTACAGTAAATGAGGGTACACAGCTGCTGGCACAGCACAAATTAAACAATTTTTTATTCTGCCGCTAATTAGGTAATAAAATAGAGCCTGCTTTTCAAACTGATGTAATTTTATGATCACTTAAAGAAAGTTAACACTCCTATATCTACATTGGAACACTAAAATTCAGTGTATGCTTTTAATTGATTTTGTTTGATTATTGCCAACATGTTTGTGAGCGTGATTAATGCAATTAGGGACAGAAAACAGGTCATTTGCGCAGCGCAGAAAACAGTTGTAAGTTGCCACTATGCAAATATATCTAGAATATTCATACACAGGGCATCTACAGCCTTACCAGCCTTTTGGAATTTACTGTGTGGGCCTTGGACCCCAGCTGCCAGTAGTGAGCGTTTTCCTTGTCTCAGTGCTTACTTAGAGACATTGCAGAAAAATGGTAATTAAATTGGTTCTTATAAGCTAAAATGGTTTGATTTCTTGCATACTTTCTTACTTTATCTTTGCTCTCTGTTCTCGTATGTTTTATGAAACTGCTGAGCTGTGCTACTGTAGAAAAAGAGCTAAAACTTACACAGGATTCTCAAGAATGCAGGTTGAGGGGTTCCAGACATTTTGGGTTTAATCTTGGTTTTGTAATTCACGGTCTGGGGCTCAAAGGGGGTGGGGAAAAGCTTACAATCCTGTGTCAAGGTCTTTCCGGAGACCAGTAGGCTGAGTGTGCAGGTGTGCATACATGTTACAATCGTTTGGGGCTCCACCCTCACGAGAAGTCTGGGTGGTTGCAAAGGAGCAACCAGAGACACCGCTAGTCAGATGTAGTCTATGAGGGAAGAGACCGAGGTCCTAAGCTAGAGGGCCAAACCAGCAGGGAATTGTGAGTGAGTGTGCAGAAACAAGCTTTAAAGGGGGGGTACTATAGGGTGGTCTGAGGGACCATATCCAAGGTGTGAGTCTAAGGCCTGAGAAGTGGTGTTGAGCGTGAAAGCCAGGAGGCTATCATTTTCTTTTTTAATTATTGAAGCGATTGTGGAAACCACTGAGCGGGTACATTTTTGTTCTATGGAACTTTTTCTTTCATTTTGAATAAAAGAGAGCCAAAAAGGGATCAAAGTAGACTTATGCAGAAAGAAAAACATGTTTAGTTTCGATTAGTTATTTACATAAATTTATTTAGTTTAATTCATTTTCGGAATTTGTTTTGTTTATTCGTTTTCAAATTGATTCAAATTTTTCCAATTCAAATAGTTTTCCAATTTCTAAAGAGAATAAAATACAATAGAAAATAAAGGACTAGAATAGAAAAAAATAGAATAGAATAGAAAAGCATATAACAGAAAATAAAAAATAATATAATAGAGTAAAACAGAACAAAATAGGAAAATAAAAGAACAGAATAGAATGAAATAGAATTGAAAGGCATAGGATAGAATACAAAAAGAATATAATCTATTCTATTATTTTATTTTCTATTCTATTCTTTTCTATTCAAATTCAAAATTCAAATGTATTCAATTTGCAATAAAATTTCAGAAGGTTATATTCTTTCTATTATTTTTTTTCTATACTATTCTGTTATTTTATTCTAATCTTGTCTTTTCTATTCTATTCTTTTTGAATTGATTATATTTGAATTTTGGGAAATAGTTATATTCTTTCTATTCTATTCTATTCTATTACATAGTTACATAGTTGGTGAGGTTGTCCATCAAGTCCAACCTGTGTATGTGCTTTTATGTCAGTGTTATTTGAGAAATATATCCATTTTGCCTCTGTACAAATCATTAGTAAGACCTCATTTGGAATATACAGTTTATTTTTGTGCACCAGTTCATAAAAAGGACATCAGGGGACTGGAGAAAGTGCAGAGAAGGACAACCAAACTCATAAGAGACATGGAGGAGCTATGAGGAAAGATTAGCTGAACTGAATTTATTCTCTCTGGAGAAGAGGAGATTAACCGCTTGCCAACCGCCCACCGTACAGCGGCCGCTTTAAGTTGTATAGGGGTGATGGCTCCTGACAGAGCCAGAACGAGGATCTGTGTGTGTAAACACACAAATCCACATTCTGGCAGGGGAGAGGGGAGAGGAGATCAATCGTGTGTTCCCAGTATATAGGAACACTGATTGGTCTCCTCCCCCAGGCAGCCCCATCCCCCCTACAGTTAGAACATACTGAGGGAACACATTTAACCCCTTATGGCCCCTAGTGTTAACCCCTTCCCTGCCAGTGACATTTATACAGTAATCAGTGGCTTTTTTTATCTCTGATCACTATAAAAATGTCAATGAAATGTCAATGTTAGTGATGTGAGTATTAGACAAATCAGACTAGCAGAAATGTCCCAGAAATTTAGGGAACAAAATTATCCAGTGAAGATGATCTCAGAAAGCTTTAAAACTGCAATGTGAGGGGGGTGAGACCTTATCCAGGAAATACAGACATCCTGTACAAAGATTGCCCTTTTCTTTTCTCTCGTTCAATGCTTTTATTAAGGTTTTTCATGAGAAGTACATATCAATCAGTAGGCTTATACATGGGAAACAGTCAAAAATATGAATAATAAAAATGAATATAGATGTCACTGTATGATTAACAAGACTCATATCCGAAAACAAGACTTATAATAAAGTAGATCCACTTAAAGAGCCAGAATTGGAACTCTTAAAGTGTTGGCATATTTAATGAAACATGCCTCCAGACGACCCATCCACCCCTAATGGTCGCAAACTGTGGATGGGTGGGGGGGCGCAACTCTATAAACCAGGAATATTAATGCTAAAATTATATTATATATTGTAAAAAACATAAAGGGGTCTAGGAATTCAAATCACAAATTACAATTATATTAGATCAAAAAGATAAGAGTTAAGAAAAATATCAGAGAAAAAATAAAAAAGGCAGTGCTTGTCAATCTCAAAATATGGAACTATATGAGTAAATATTCCCTTATCCCCTTTTCTTTTCAATATATTGAGCTATAGCGAAAATATTTTTAAACTCATCAAGAAATATTGGCCACTCCTCAAACATGCCTATCCACAGATTGATATTTTCCAACAGGTTCCTATTAAAGCCTACAGGCGTAATAAAACATTGAGGAATTCTCTAGTTAGATCTGAGCATAAGGCTATGACACAGGAAACAAAACTGACTTTTTGGGGGAAAAAACTAAAGGGATGTTATCCCTGTCTTTTTTTTTTTTATTATTCTTTATTTAAGTTTTTCATTTAAGTTGCGTACAAAACATAATCAAGTATTATAAAAGAAAACCATAGGACCAAAATACATTCATGCCCTTCAATTTTTCACATTATCCTGGTTTTCTTTCTTTCCTTCTCGAGTTCTTCTAAAATATCTCCCTCCCACCCCTCTCCCCAACCCTACCGACCCATTACCTCGTTAAAAATCATAGATTGTCTAAAGATTTTCCAGTATTTCCATTTCACATGGAATCTCTTTCTTTCTCTTTCTTCCTCCATTCCCAGCCCTTCAATACTATACATTTCCTCAACTTTTCCTAGCCATTCCTTTACTTTGGGTGCTTCTATTTCTTTCCATTTTTTCGGAATCAGGCTTTTTGCCACGTTTATTAATGAGCTTGTGAGGGAATTCCTATACTCCTTAATTGGGGTATCTACTGCATGGAATAGGCATAACCATGGGTTCTCAGGTAACTGTATTTTAGCTATTACTTCTATATATCTTATTATTTCTCTCCAATATTCTTTAATCTTGGGACAATCCCACCATACATGGGCCAAACTTCCCGTTTGTCCACAATTCCTCCAACATTTCCCAGATTGTCCCTCCTGGTACTTTGCCATTATATCTGGGGTCCTATACCATCTTACTAAAATTTTATAATTTGTTTCTATCATCTTACTATTTTCTGTGGATCTGTGCACCATCTTCAATATTTTTTCTATATTTTGGTTTTCACCCCGTGCTCCTATCTCTTCTTCCCATTTTTTAATGAAAGTTGGTACCTCCGCTTCACATTCCCGTCTCAAGACCTTATAAAACTGGGCAATACCTGCCCTTGGGGATTTCCCCTCACATATCCGCTCCAAGGCAGTCAAATTTTCTCCATCTCTAAGCGGTTGTGGTAGTCTTGAGACGAAATGTCTAAGCTGCAGGTATCGCCACTCATTCAAATCCATCCAATCATTTTCTTTCTGTAATATTGCTAGTGTTTTCAATTTCCCCTCTTTAATTATGTGTCGTAATTGCATATTATCTTGTTTTATCCATTTCCCTCCTATTGTACTTTTACCAGGTGCAAAAAAATCATTATCTTTTAAATAAATTAAAGGGGAATTATATTTCCACTTGTTATGTTTGTGTATTCCCTCCCATACTCTAAACACATTTTTTGTGACCAAAGGTGTTGTCTTCCCTAGTGATCTATATTTTAAAGGAGTCCAGATTTCTCTACCTAAATTTGTGCCTGATAAACTGTGTTCTATTTTTCCCCATCTTTTTTTACTTTCTAATTTTGCCCATTCCACCACCCGTGTTAACACTGCTGCTTCGTAATATTTTCTAAAGTCTGGGACATTCAGACCCCCCTCGTCTTTTCCCTTTTGCAAAGTCTTCAGTGGGATTCTAGGTTTCTTGTTGTTCCAGATAAATTTAGAAATTAAAGAATTTATCATTTTAAAATATAGGGGGGGGATATATATTGGTAATAGCTGAAATTTATAAAGGATTTTAGGTTGAATAATCATTTTTAAGGCATTAATTCTTCCTAACCATGACAGGGGCTTTGTTCTCATTCTCCTTATTTCTTCTCTCAATTCTTCTAGAAGGGGGATATAGTTTATTAGGTAAATTTTTTCTATTGATGCAGTCAGTTTAATCCCTAAATATTTAATTTCTTTTTGCCATAGAAATGGGAATTCTCTCTTAATGTCAAGTTCTTCTCTCGGATTTATATTTACGTTTAAGATTTCTGACTTGCTTGGGTTGATTTTAAAGTTAGATAATTCTCCGTATTCCTGTAAAGCCTTTAACAAGTTTGGCATGGAGATTCGTGGGCTGGATACATAAAACAGAATATCATCCGCGAATGCGGCTGTCTTATGTATTTCCCCCTCTATCTCAACCCCCTTTATATCTGGGTTTCTCCTTATCGTCTCCAGGAGTGGCTCCAATGCCAGAACGAACAATACGGGGGACAGCGGACACCCCTGTCTAGTCCCATTGTTCATTCTGAAGGCTGTTGATAGTACCCCATTAACTCTTACCACTGCCTTGGGGCTGTTATATAGTGCCTTTATCCACTTCAAAATTTTGGGACCAAACCCCATTCCCCTTAGGGTACCCATCATGAATCCCCAGTCTACTCAGGCAAAAGCTTTCTCAGCATCTATTGATAGGAGTAGACTGGGGATTCTACTCTCCTTCATCCTCTGAAGCAGTAATAATGACCTTACTCCATTATCTTTTCCTTCTCGCCCCTCAATGAATCCCACCTGATCTTCATGGACTAAGCTAGGCATTAACTTCTTTATTCTAGCGGCCAATATTTTTGCGAACAATTTAATGTCCGTATTGAGTAGTGAGATCGGTCTATAGTTTGAGCATATTGTATTCTCTTTTCCCTCTTTCAATATCGTGGAGATTGTCGCAGTGGAGGCCTCCTCGCTCAGTCCATATTTTGTACCTAGTCCATTATAATATGCACATAAAATTGGGGCTAGTATGTCTCCAAACTTTTTTAGATATTCTATTGTATAGCCATCAGGCCCTGGACTCTTTCCTCCTTTGGTCTCTTTTATTGCCTGTATTACTTCTTGAACTGAGATTGGATTCTCCAATTCCTGCGCCAATTCCCCCGGTATTTTAGGGATATTTGCTTGGAATATATAGTCTTTGATTTTTCCCCTTCTCTTCATCTCTTGCTTTTCTGTCTCTTTTTTTCTCACGGAATATAACTGCCCATAATATTCTCTAAAAACTTCTGCTATTTCCTTAGTTTTATAGACCGACTCTCCCTCTTTATTTAATATTTTCTCTATATAATTCTTCGATCTTTTTTTCCTCAATATCTTTGCTAAGATCTTGCTATTTTTAATGCCGCTATAATATCTCTCTTTATTAATCCTATTATATATCGTCCTCATTTCCTGTTCCATTAATTCCCCGAGTTCCTCTCTTTTCATAGCCAGTTTATGTAATAGGTCCACTACCTGTCCACTTTCCCTGCCATTTGCCTTTTTATGTTCTTGCTCTAATCCATGGATTTCCTCCCTCAACTCTCTACTCTTTTTAATACCTTCTCTCTTCCTATTTGTACCTAGTGAAATATATATCCCTCTTATATAAGCTTTATGTGTCTCCCAAATAATATTTTCCATATTCTCTTCATTTAAATTAGTGGTAAAAAAAAACTCCAATTCCTTTCTAATTATTTCCTCTCCCTTCTCGTCCAACAGTTCCCTATTCAATTTCCAGGAAAAAGGAGATTTCTGAAATCCTGGGATTTTGATCTTCAGGCATATTGGAGAATGATCAGACAATGTTCTAATTCCTATATCTGTGGATATCACCTCGTCCAGAACCCTATGTTCCACTAACCAGTAGTCGATCCTTGTGTACGTCCCGTGTACTGGGGAATAGAACGAGTAGTCTCGTATCCTTGGGTGCATAGTTCTCCACACATCCATAAGCTGGTACTGATATAGCCTGTGTTTTATTATTCTCCTCTGCTCCTTCCCAATCCCCTGCACACGGGACGAACTATCCATTTGCGGATTCATACAAAAGTTCATATCTCCAGCTATAATTACTCTTCCTCTTTTAAAATCCCATAATTTCTCCAATATTCCTTTCAGAAAAACCGTTGGACTTCTATTTGGGCAGTATATGTTAGCGAGGGTATAGTCTACTCCCCATAGTTTCCCCTTCAGAAAGAGGAATCTACCCTCCGGGTCGACTAATCTTTCTTCTATTTTATAGTATACCTCCCGTCCTATACCGATAGCTACCCCTTTTGAGTTCCTTGAGTAGGAATCTCCATAAAACCACACCGGGAACCTAGGGGAGTATATTCTAATCTTGCTTTCGTATGATAGATGGGTTTCCTGTAAGAACACTATACCCGCTTCATATTGTTCTATTTCTTTCAGAATTTTAAACCGCTTTGCTGATTCATTTAGCCCCCTAACGTTATATGACAAACAATTAACTATAGACATAGATTTTAGTCAGGCTGGTTTCTCCTCTTTTCTCACTTAACGAGGTTCTTTGCTGTCGGGTCTTCTTTCTCCCCCCACCCCTCCCACCCCCCCTCCCACCCCCCCTCCCAACCTCCTCCCAACCCTCCCCCCAACCCTCCCAGACCCCTCTTTGGTCCTTGTACCTATATCCAGAATATATCCCCATCCTGCAATATGTACCTCACCCCTTGGGGTGAAGCTCCAAGCCCGGCATTCCGTGTCCCTCCACTCCCCCCCGGCCTTGAAGGCCCGGTAGACATAGGGGGGGAGAGGAGGGAGCAGATAGTCCAGGGAGGCTCTTCCCGTTTCCACCCATACCCACATTAACTTTTATTTACTTTACCCCTCCCATCTCGTTTCTTTTGTAATAAATTACACCAGCCCCCCCCCCCCCCCCTCTCCCCCTACCCCCCCCCCTACATTAAGCTCTCTGCCCTATTCCCTCTTCAATTAGTCTTTCTTCTCTTTCCGATCGCTTAGGTATACTAATGGTTGGAATCTGTAACTCTGTACAAAAGTCCTGTACTTCTTCCGGAAATTTCAATCTAACCGTCTTTCCGTCCCTATGTACTATCAATGCTGCAGGAAACCCCCAACTATATTTAATATTAGCTTGTCTTAAATGTTCTAGTAATGGTTTTAATTGTCTTCTTCTGGATAATGTTTCACTTGACAAGTCCGCAAATACTTGCAAAGTTGTTTGCTCGTATTGCAACGGGTGTCTCTCTCTGAGGTTCCTCCATATTTTCTCCTTATCTGTATACCGATGGAATTTAACAATGACATCTCGTGGGGTCTCCTCCTTCATTCCTAGAGGCTTTCTAATTCTATGTACTCTATCGATCTTTAACTCCTCGTCCTCTTCTCGTCCTAGTAGGGGGTTAAATATTTTCCTTATTTTTTCTTCCAGTTTCTCTCCATTTTGCTCTGGGAGGGCTCTTATCCTTAGATTTTGGCGTCTATTTTGATTTTCCTGTGCTTCCATTTTATAGAAGGTATTTCTTTGGTTTATTTGCAGTGCTTTCACTTGCGATTTTAATTCTGCGATTTCTTGTGTTTGTTTCTCAGTTCTCTCCTCAGCCTCTTCTACTCTCCGCAGCAAATGGCCCAGATCCATCCGGACATTTGTAATCTCACTCTTAATTAAACTTTCCATCCTTTCAAACATTACCATCATCTCGATCTTCGTGGGCATTTGAGCTATACTTCGCTGTTCTTCCCCGTCCCCCTCGTAAGTTTCCATCTCTCTCTCTGTTTGTGTTTCTTCTCTTGTTTTATCTCCTTGGGCTCCTTTTAACTTAGCCATTTCTTTTTTTGCGTTTTTGGTTGGCAAGGATGTTTTTTTTTCTACATCTGGGCTTTTTTGGTTACCCTCTTTAGTTGTCAAGTATTTTTGTATTGAACTAGCTGTTACACTAGTATTTAAACTCTCCCTCGGGGTTTTAGGTTCTGTTGTTTTATGTGATCTTCCCCTCATCATGTATCTTGTTCACTTATCTTGTTTGACAAAATAGTTGTCCTGTATAGAGGGGAGTACCTCTCGGTTCCAATCTTTGCTTTTATTGATTTGAATGGAGGGGCAAGGGGAGAGAAGAATATCCTGCCGTTTCACCTCTCAGGCACCCTAGTTTAGATGGAATACTTCTCTTCACTTTTGCTTTAAGAATTGAAAATTCTGCGACTTGATGGATTTTTTTTTTTTTTTTTTACTTTTTTTTTTTTATTAGGGCACCTGTAAAGATCCTGTAAAGGAACAATAAAAAAACAAAATGTACCCTTCGTCCCTTTTTTCCGATCTCCATATAGTGTAAGAGGGGCGGGAGGTCACGTAGAGAGAGAGGAAAAAAAAAAAAAAGAAAACGCATAAGGAACAAAAAAAAAAAAAAAGGGGAATGTCCTTATACTTTTGCAGCTCTATTTCTGCTTGATCCAATTGTCTAATCAGCTGCTATCCACCACATAATGGAAAGTTACTCTCCAGAAAATATCGCTCCAAGCTTATCGCATAGTTAAATCGCAGAGTTCATCATTTAATTTGCAGCTTAGTTCATAACATAGTTCATAACCTTTTCAGTCAGTACTAAGCTGTATCAATACTTAGTCCTTAAGTGAGCTTAAAACTCAGTACTAGTTTCAACTATCAGTTTAGTAGTTTCCAGTACTTCCAGCATTAATCAATTGAGCCACTCCTGGATTCATAGTTTTCAGACAAAATCATTGCTCCATCAAGACCTCTCTTATGTCTCTAGTTTAGATGGAATTGAAAATTCTGCAACTTGGTGGATTTTTTTTTTTTGTATTTTATTTTGCTGGGGCACCTATGAAAATCCTATAAAGAACCTATGAAAAACGTACCATTCATCCCTCTTTCCCGGTCTCTGTATAACGTAAGAGAGGCGGGAAGATACGAAGGAAAAAAAAGAAAAAAAAAGGAATGTCCTTATGCTTTTGCAGCTCTATATTAGCTTAACCCAATTATCTAATCAGCTGCTATCCACCACAGGAAGGAAAGTTACTCTCCAGTAGATATCGCTCCGAACTTATCGCATAGTTAAATCGCAGAGTTCATCACTTAATTTGCAGCTTAGTTCCTAGCATAGTTCATAACCTTTTCAGTCAGTACTAAGCTGTATCAATACTTAGTCCTTAAGTGAGCTTAAAACTCAGTACTAGTTTCAACTATCAGTTTAGCAGTTTCCAGTAATTCCAGCATTTAATCAATTGAGCCACTCCTAGGGTTATTAGGCAATCATTGACATTTAAACAAGTCCTCTCATTGGTACGTTCTTACAAACATTTCAATTCCGTAGCTCTCATAGATTCATAGGTTTCAAAAAGAATCATTGCTCCATCAAGACCTCTCTTATGTCTCCAGTCAGTTAAATTTTAGCCAGTCCCAGCTGCTGCATCTCTCCCTCAGTTAGTCATCAAATCTCTTTAGCTTCCACAGCAAACACAGTTCAAACACAGTTCACGATGCAACAGCGCTGGATAACCTAGGGGCTCTGGAGGGTAGTATGCAGAGCATAATATACAGAGGACACAAAGGCAGAGATAAGAGGGGGGGCGTATAGAGGAGACAGAGGGGAGGCCAGCAACCAACAGTCACTCGTGGGGTCTCAGGATCAGGTGTTTTCTCTTGCAGCCATTTTTTTGATTGAACCAGGGATATCTCTCACTTACCCCTGTTCAGTTTCCTGCATCCTTTACTGCTGTCCACCCCGATCTATCAGTCGCTCCTCCTTGGTCTCCTGATCCAATATCATGGGGAATAGGCATCTGCGGGGGTCACCATGTGCTGTCCTCTAACACGGTGTTCTATCCCACTTCACCAGCATCTGCATCAGACTTGCTGCCATGGATCTCCTGCCTCCCCTTCCGTCCTCACAGACACCGCCTCGGGCTCCTCCCCCAGCTTTCCCACATCACATCCTCCCCCAGCTGATGGGACTCCCTGGTTATCCCTGTCTTAACTGCATCCAATGCAATCTACTACTTAAGGGTGATCATTATATACACCCTCTTAATGGGGAAAAGGTCGTAATAAATGGTTTTCATACCTGTCAATCCTCACTCACATGTGATTTACATCCTCACTTGCCTCTGCAAATTAATTTATGTTGGGGAGACAACTCAAAAAATCAAGGACAGAATAGCACAACACAGAATTACAATCAGACACAAACAACCAGGGCTACCAGTGTCTAGACTAGGGATGAGCCGAACACCCCCCGGTTCGGTTCGCACCAGAACTTTCGAACGGACCCCAAATTCGAACGAACTTTAGAACCCCATTGAAGTCTATGGGACTCGAACGTTCGAAATTAAAAGTGCTAATTTTAACGGCTAATATGCAAGATACTGTCCTAAAAAGGGTCTGGGGACCTGGCTCCTGCCCCAGGGGACATGGGTCATTGCCTAAAATGTTTTTAAAAATGGCCGTTTTGGCGGGAGCACTGATTTTAATGAGTGTTTAGAACAGTCCCTGCACAAAATGACATTAAACGGAAATAACACCATTTAAAACTGCTTGCGGTTTTAATGTTATATCTGGTTCCTGCAATATGGTTGAAAATCATTGAGAAAAATGGCATGGGTAGCTCTCCCTGCCCATTACCAGCCTATTTGGGTCTTGTACGCATATTAAGGGGAACCCTGTACCCATATTAAAAAAAGGAAATGTGTGTGGCCCCCAGGCCCTATATACTCAGAACAGCAGTATACAGGCGGTGCAAACAAGACAGGGACTGTGTAAGTTTGTTGTGTTAAGTTGAATCTGTTTGTAATTTTCAACTGGTACATTTTTAAAGTGTAGCTCCAGTCAAAAAAACAATTTTTAAGCTTTTTGGAAAACATAGGGAAGGGTTATCACCCCTGTATAATTAGTTTTGTCGTCCATCTTTTTTCATCTCACTTGCTGTTGTCTCCTTCCGTTTGCAAGTAGGAGATGTTTGTAAATTGGATGTTTGAAAGTAGGGGCCTGCCCTATATGCTCTGCAGAAATGGCGGAACAAGGTGTTGGTTTTGCCACAACATTGTAAGCCCTCAAAGTGACTCTTGGTGGGCGCTGGAGCGCCCTGCTGTGAACGATTATATCAAGAATTGTAATTACATGCCATTGTTGAACAGTGGTAGAAAAATTGACCTTTGGTGGTTGTGGTGCTGGTGCCACAACACTATAAGTCCTCACCGTTACTCTGGGTGGGCACAGGAAGGGGCCCTCCTGTGAAATATTATATCAAGAATTGTAATTACATGTCCCTGTTAAACAGGGGCAGAAAAATTTGGCCTTAGGCACTACTGCTGGTGCCACCACACTGCAACCTCTCCCATATACTCTAGTTTTATTGCAGGAATTAGCCCTGCTGCAAAGCATTGCATCAAAAATTGTACTTAAACGCCCCTGTTAAACAGGGGTAGAAAAATTGGGCCTTAGGCACTGGTGCTGGTGCCACCACACTGCAACCTCTGCCATATACTCTAGTTTTATTGCAGGAATTAGCCCTGCTGCAAAGCATTGCATCAAAAATTGTAATTAAACGCCCCTGTTAAACAGGGGCAGAAAAATTGGGCTGATGGCATCACCCAGAACCAGAAATGTTCTTCCAACATATCAGCGGAGAAGGAAGAGGATAGACAATCAACATAACAGGACAGTCACTCAGCATCAGCATAGGCAGTCTTGAAGGGATGTGATATTTAAAAAAAAAAATTATTCTGTTACATTAGCTTCAGGTGCTTGGTAGCTGTGGGTGATCCAAGACTGATTCATCTTGATGAAGGTCAGTCGATCAACTGATTCGGTGGACAGGCGCACCCTGTGATCGGTAACAAAGCCACCAGCAGCACTGAAGGTGCGTTCTGAAAGAACGCTGGATGCAGGACAGGCCAGTAGCTCAATTGCATACTGTGCAAGCTCTGGCCAGTGATCCATCCTCAAGACCCAGTAAGCCAGAGGATTTTCGGTGGGAAAGGTGTCCAAGTCTGAACTTGCCCCTAGGTATTCCTGCACCATGTAAATCAGACGCTGGCGATGGGTGCTGGAACCGATCATACCTTGGGGCTGCGGACTAAAAAATTGTCTGAAAGCATCAGTCAGACGGCCACCTTCTCCACCGCTCCTTTTGACCGATGCCTCAGCAACACGTTGTCCAGGACCAGGAGTTTGTAACCTCCCAGTCTCTGGGAACGCGTTGCACAGACCTTTCTGCAAGGCCTCCCGGAGATGTCTCATCCTCTGCTCCCTCTGCGATGGCAAGATAAGGTCGGCAACCTTACCCTTGTACCGTGGATCAAGGAGAGTGGCCAGCCAGTAATGGTCCCTCTCCTTGATCCGAAGAATACGAGGATCCTTCCGAAGGCTTTGCAGGATCAGGGAGGCCATGCAGCGTAGGTTAGCTGAGGCATTCGGTCCGGAGTCCTCTGGGTCACTAAGGACAACATGATCCGCAGCTACCTCCTCCCAGCCACGTACAAGTCCACGTGTTTCTTGGGACTGTAAATCATCCCTACAAGACTGCTGCTGCTGATGCTGAGTGCCAGCCTCCACCCCCATGCTGACACAATCATCCTCCTCCTCCTCTTCCTCCTCCTCATCCTCTTCCTGTGTGATGGGTGGCACAGCAGGAACACTGTCTGGATAAAGGGGGCCTTGAGAGGCAAGGAAGTCCTCCTCTTCCTGCCTCTGTTCTGCCTCAAGTGCCCTGTCCATTATTCCACGCAGCGTATGCTCCAAGAGGTGGACAAGAGGTACAGTGTCACTGATGCATGCACTGTCACTGCTCACTATCCTTGTGGCCTCCTCAAACGGTGACAGGACAGTGCATGCATCCCTGATCATGCCCCACTGGCGTGGTGAGAAAAAACCGAGCTCCCCTGACCCTGTCCTGGTGCCGTAGTCGCACAGGTACTCATTGATGGCCCTCTGCTGCGTGTGCAGCCGCTGCAGCATGGCCAACGTTGAGTTCCACCTGGTGGGCATGTCACATATAAGGCGGTTCTTGGGCAAGTTCAACTCCTTTTGGAGCTCAGCCAGCCGAGCACAGGCATTAAATGATCAGCGGAAATGCACACAGACTTTCCTGGCCTGCTTCAGGACATCCTGTAAGCCGGGGTACCTGCCCAAGAACCGCTGCACCACCAGGTTAAGGACGTGAGCTACACAGGGCACATGGGTCAGTTGTCCCTGTCGGAGGGCGGAGAGGAGGTTGGTGCCATTGTCACAAACCACCATTCCTGGCTTAAGCTGGCGTGGCATCAACCACCTCTCGGCCTGCCCCTGCAGAGCTGACAAAACATCCGCCCCAGTGTGGCTCCTGTCCCCCAAACAAACCAGCGCAAGCACGGCATGGCATCATTTTGCCTGCGTACTTGCGTAGCCCCTGGAACGCCTACGAAGCACCGCTGGTTCTGAGGACAGAGCACTGGAAGAGGCCATGGAGGAAGAAGAAGAGGAGGGGGTGGAGGAGAGAGGTGTGTCACAACCAATAGTAGCATTTTGGAGGCGTGGTGGCGGAACAACCTCCAACACTACTGCACCTTGTCCTGCATCCTTCCCAGCTGCCAGAAGAGTGACCCAATGGGCCGTGAAAGACAGGTAACGTCCCTGCCCATGCCTGCTGGACCATGAGTCAGCGGTAATATGCACCTTACCGCTGACCGCCCTGTCCAGCGAGGCAAGGACATTGCCTTCCACATGTCGGTAGAGAGCCGGAATCGCCTTCCGTGAGAAAAAGTGGCGTTTGGGGACCTGCCACTGAGGAACCGCACATTGTACAAACTCACGGAAGGGGGCCGAGTCTACCAACTGAAAAGGCAGAAGTTGAAGTGCTAGCAATTTAGCCAAGCTAGCATTCAACCACTGGGCATGTGGATGGCTGGGAGTGAACTTCTTTCGCCGGTCCAGCAGCTGGGGCAGGGACATTTGCCTGCTATAATCGGACGTGGGTGTACCGCTAGCAGAGTTCCCGGAAGCACTTGGCTGTGACACACCTAATTCTACACCTTCATTCCTCTCAGAGCAGGTTTCAGAGAGGACTGAAGGTCTAGTGGGGTTGGAGATACCAGCTGATGAGGAGCAAGGAGAGGTCCGCTTTGTTCTTTGGTGTGGGTCTTTGAGGTACGCTTGCCAACGAGCTGCATGCCAGGTCAACATATGTCTGGTCAAGCATGTGGTGCCCAAGCGGCTGATGTTTTGGCCACGCGAGATACGCTTGAGACATATGTTGCAAATAGCACAAATAGCAGCGGTGCTATCTGATGCACTCGTCTCAAAAAAGGCCCACACCAAAGAACTTTTAGAATAACGCGCAGAGGCAGCGCCCTGCACAGGCGGAGCTCTGCGGTGTGATTCAGTCGGTGTGCTGCCCCTAAGCTGGCCCCCGGAGGGCATCCTGCCTCGCTGGACATGTGCCTCCTCCTCCTCCTCCTCCTCTCTCCTTCCAGGCACCCACGTGGAGTCAGTGCCCTCATCATCCCCTCCCTCTTCATCGCTGTAGCAAACCTGGCAGTATGCTGCAGCTTGTGGAACATGACTGCCAGATTGCTGTCCTTCTTGAGCATCCCCTCTCTCTGCGCTCACGCTACTGCCTTCCTCTAGCTGAGTGTCATCATCAGAGCCCACAAAACACTGGGCATCCTCCTGGAGCATGTACCCAACACTGTGCTCAAAGAGTTCAGGAGACTCCTCAGGAGGACGTGGTGGGTCTAGGGAAGGAGTCACTGATGATGACATTGAGAGGAGGGAAGACGATGCATTGGCAGCTGCTTTGCTAGTACCCTGAGACTGGGTGAGAGAGGATCCCCCAGATGACGTCTTATACGACGAAACGCGTCGGGACTCTGCTGCAACCTTGTTTTATCTTGTTAAGCGCACAAACCATTTTATACATGTGAGTTTTGTACTTTTATTTTTTATCTATTTCTATAAAAACGGAATTACGCTATGTTTGGTCCCTGCTTCTTTTTCTTATGTTCCTAAACCGTTTTTGGATATATCTGGTTGGAGTTAAAATGCCTTGTAACCCATGAAGAGACCATCCATACTTGGGGTACTCCTGGTTAACTACTGCTGTGAGGATTTGCATATAGTTGCAAAAGCTTGTATGATCCCCCAAATGTAAATTTGTGAGGATCCAACATCTCCGGTAAGCCTCCAATTCGCTTGGTGATGGGAATTTTACACGAATAATATATGAATCTTTGAAAGGAGGTGCAATTTACTTCATGTTTGTGGATCATACCAAGACGTCACACGCTAAAGATTTTGTGTTTTGGGACTCTGTTCTTTCATTGGTTGATTTTTTTTCACTTAGATTTTTTTCCACTTTAATTACTTGGACATTTTTTGAGTCATTTATATATATAATTTATGTCAAAAATCTATATATTTTGAGCACTATTTTTCTTACATTCATATGTGGGATCTATGAGATGTATTGATTGATGTTATGAGAAGCGCTACACTTTTTTACATTATTGGGTGAGAGAGGATGAGGAGGATGAAGAGGGCTTGGTCATCCACTCTACTAAGTCGTTGGCATGTTGCGGCTCAACATGTCCAGCTGCCGAAAAGAAGGACAAGCGTGTCCCATGGCCACGTGCTGATGACAATGCACTGCGTCCACGACCAGCACTGTTGTCTCTAGACACAGAGCCTGCTTGCCCTCTTTTATCGGCTCGCGCCTGTCTGCCTCTCCTTGCTGGCTTTTCAGACATGGTAATGGCCTGAAGGGAGTTGGGTAAAAAAGCAGTTGGGTAGTGTATATTGTGCTAGAGGCACACAACACCCACTAACTCCTGCAGATGCCTTTATTATAGAACACCAGAGATAAAGGGGTATATACAGATGTATACTGTGCTGTGCTGGAGGCACACACAACTTCCAATAACTCCTGCAGATGGCAAGTGGTCTCAAATAGAGAAGAGCTATGTAGGTGGATATAGCGGTATGTACTGGGTACAGAGCACGCAGACAGTCGCACAAGCTCCTAACACTACTGACTGCAAGCTCTATTATAAAAGATAGATCACTAGCTATATAGGTGAGGTGAATATAGCGGTTTATACTGCAGTCAGGGCACGCAGACAACAACCACTACACAACAGCAAGATCGAAAATCGTCCGAAAACGATCGGTGTGTACTGTGTTGAAGGTACACAGAACACCCACTAACTCCTGCAGATGCCTTTATTATAGAACACCAGAGATAAAGGGGTATATACAGATGTATACTGTGCTGTGCTGGAGGCACACACAACTTCCAATAACTCCTGCAGATGGCAAGTGGGCTCAAATAGAGAACAGCTATGTAGGTGGATATAGCGGTATGTACTGGGTACAGAGCACGCAGACAGCACGCACAAGCTCCTAACACTACTGACTGCATGCTCTATTATAAAAGATAGATCACTAGCTATATATGTGAGGTGAATATAGCGGTGTATACTGCGGTCAGGGCACGCAGACAACAACCACTATACAACAGCAAGATCGAAAATCGGCCGAAAACGATCGGTGTGTACTGTGTTGAAGGTACACAGAACACCCACTGCTTCAGACGCCAACACACTACACAAGGCCGCCGCGCTGGTGGCCTTATATAGTGTGGGGCGTGCACTACACAGCCTGAGCTATGATTGGCCACAGGCATCCTGCCTGTGGCCAATCATGGCTCTCCTCGCTGCTGGCGCTGCGATTGGCCAAGCATGCGGGGTCACAGTGCATGCTTGGCCAATCATGAGCCAGCAATGCACTGCGCCATCGCAGTGCATTGTGGGCCGTGAGCGCCACACGAATTTGGCGCGAGCGGACTAAAATGTTTGGACTTCGCCGAACGGACGAACAGCCGATGTTCGAGTCGAACGTATGTTCGACTCGAACACGAAGCTCATCCCTAGTCTAGACATTTCATAGAACAGGGACACCAGGACTCTGATCTTTCTTTTATGGTTTTGGAGGAAGTCTTTAGGGACAAAAGAGGGGGGCAGAGTACTTAAATTAAAGAAAAGGGAGGTGTGGTGGATTAACATGTTACAGTCTCTATATCCAAATGGAATGAATAGAGACTATGACCTGTATCTGTTTTTGTAAATAAGTGGCTTTAATGAATCAGTTCTAATAGTTAGCTAAAAGATTTATGTAATGATTCTTTCATAGATACAACAGAACTGGATGCAGGAAACATATTTTTGAAGATGATCAGCTTGGATACAGATTTTATGTACCTTAGTTATTAATCTATTTTGAATATTTTCACATTGATGAATTTTCTTTTTGGTATTAGTGTAACATTTGTCATGTTGTGTTTTATTCACGTAATTTCATGGTCTGATGATTATTCAGTGGATACATTTTGTGTCTGTTTTGATTAGTTATTATAATTTATTCAGTTTGTTCTCTCTTTGCTATTTATGATGGTAACTGGTTACTATTTTCTAAATATATGTATACATGCTTTTTCTTCATAATATTCCAGTTTGTGGATATTGAATGTGTACACTACTGTTCTATACCAATTGCCTAGTTTTGTGATTGGCCTCCACATTGGGGCTTAACACACATGAAGCCTGTAACGAATGAATTGGGTCTGACACTGTTGCATTACACCCTGGGTTGGGATAAAGGCAGGTCGCTATTCAGCAGAAGGTTACACACAGCCATACTAGCCTGATGAAGAAAAGTGATTTTCGTAACTGTGCAGTAGCAGTATATTGGCATTACTAGCAGTATATTGGCATTACTACAAGTCTGTATTTTCAGTAAATGGATTTCAGCCATTTGAAGCAACTGTCCTGTTTTTTGTCCTGAATTGATTGGCAGATATATTGGGAGCCCGCATTGACGTTGCTTTAACCACTAAGAATCCTGAAGTTCAAAGTAACCTACCTGTTTTTTCTTATATATATATATTTATTTATTTTTTCTTTTATTGGTTAAACTAGATGGACTTGTGTATTTTCTTCTCTGACCTTTGTACCTTTGTAGACAGAGCCCCCCTGCCCCAAAGCACCCCCTCATGTTGAAGGCATGTGGCCTGGTATGGTTGGGGGGGGGGGGGGGGTGCTCGCTCATCCCCTCCCTTTCCTGACTTGCTGGGCTGCATGCTCAGATAATGGTTTGGTACAGATTTTTTATTTTTTATTTATTTTGGTATGGGATTCCCCTTAAAGTTTATACCAGACTCAAAGGGCCTGGTATGCATTGGGGGGACCCCACACTGTTTTTTTTTTCATAATTCTTAAATTCTGGCATGTTTTGTTTACATTCAGCTGTCAGTTTCCCAGCCCGCTCATTAGCAACCAGCTCAATGTGATAAATTACCAAATGAAAATATGCGGTAAATACCGCAATATCAAAACTTTACCGCAGTAGTTATTTACCACACAATTCTTAGTGAATTGAACATTTACACATTTGTTTCTACATGAGTTATTTTACTGCATTTTTTTCTGGGTTATTTAACTCTTAGTGAATTAACCCCAAAATCTCTTTAAAAAGTCAACATTCCACTGATCAGAATGTTTCTAGCGATAGAGGTAAAGATTCCAATCTTCAGTACACAGTTCACAAAAAAACTCACCCTCTTAAAAAATGCCATGAGCTTCGCTCAAAGACTTTGCAAAAGTGCAGAGAGTTTCTGCAGAAATATGGGGTTTGTTATTGGTGCTGTGCCTCCTCAGGCCATTTTGCTAATAATGGTAAAGTTATTATCGTGTGCACAGGATGCAATAGTGACAAGCATATTACAGTTACTGCATGCATCCTACCCCAACCACTAATAATCCAGCCCTGTCTCAAACCATGATGGGGAGTCACAAAGTCATATTCCAACTGCATCAACTGTTTCCTCTTTATGCACAGAAGTCTGTGGGGAAGGCTTCAATTCCGATTGTTGTTACAAAGTATGTCTAGTCAAGATATACCCAGAGGGGCAAACAAAGAAAGCTTCCAGGATGTATTTGATATTAACAAAATAAAAGTGAAAATCACTGTTCTCAGGTACAGTGCCAATAAGCTGCTAGCACTAAAATTTGTAATACCAAATTAACAAACAATAAGTACAGTGCAGCTCTGAAATACAAAGAAAAAAACTATCACCTAAAATATTGAGAGAATCAAAAACATAAATAAGATGTGAAAATCAATTGCTCTAATATGCAAAATATAAAAAAAATTAACCTATATATATATAACCATATATATCCATAATAGACAGAAAGCAACATAGATCATTGGAATACAAAGACGTGAAACACCATATACCCTTAATGCATGTTCTGGCTGCGTAGAGACTTTCGGTAGAAGGGCCAAAGGGGACATGGTCTCCTCGATCAAGAGAAACATGCACATACCATTGCTAACAATAATCAAATGAGATCAGTTACCCAACATCAGGGAAGAGATTACTAGTGCGGAAGCTGCATATTATCATCCCCACTTAAGGCATCTAGCTGTTCAAATTCCTGATATGGACATGAATGCTGAAATCTTAGTCTTACTGGGAAGAGATATTCTCAGAGTTCATAAGATGCACCAGCAGTGCAACAGTCCTGGCAATGTCCCATATGGTCAAAGATGTGATCTAGACTGGGTAACCATAATAGCAGAATGGCAGAAGAGGAGAGGACACACCAGCCAGCCACAGAAGGACCAGGGTGCCAGATAACCAGCCATGCACATTGGTGACCCACCCACAGCAGGGCCAAGGTGCCAGCCAACCACCAATGGTGACCCACTCACAGCAGGACCAAGGTGCCAACCAGCCACCCGCGGTGACCCTCCCACAGCAGGGTGCCAGCCAGCCACAGGAGCCAGCCACAGAGGATGCAGAAGCCAGCCAGCCACAGAAGATGTGAGAACCAGCTACAACTACAGTACCCATACTTAAGTTAAGAGGAGCGCTACACAGTGCCAATTTTATTTCTACTTTGTGAGAGGTTGGGGCAGGGGTGAGAGTCATGGTACAAAGAGGGGGTCCCGTGAGGACCAGAGTGAATGAAGGTGTTCACTGTACACTCTGTTAGAAAGAGGCCCCCTCCAGGTCCTATTATACTCTTTTTTAGTCTCAAATGGGTCCTGAAGGGGGTCTCTCGCTAACAGAGACTCTCTATTGGACACTGTTAGAGGGAGACCCCCTCCTGTTCCCATTAAATAAAAAGGCAGGAGTTGTACTTTGTGCAAAATGTAGGGGCAGGCCATGGGCGGGGTCAAGGGAGGGTCATGGGTGGGGCCTGACAGAGGGCCCTTGCTTTATTTGGTCCAAGGACCCTGAGTGTTGTCAGTCTGCCCCTGGCACTGAATGACATTCTTCTTACTGGTGCTAACTAAATCAACAGCCTTGTAGGGGTAAATGTATAAACCCTTCCACGCTGATGAATATAAAAAAAAGTGAGAAAATTATATTACAAAACTGTGAACCAAATAATTTATTCTTCTACCAATAATCAGCTGCTATAAATAAATATAAACCCCTAAGTGATATAACAGGGTGCCTGATGCTGGGAGTGAGTAGGAACTGTGTCCTGTTATATTTGCTGTTTCTGTGAGCTGAGAAGGACTGGCGTGGCTGGTGGTCAGTGGCCTCTCTATATATCTTTATCATCACATCTATATGCTTGATTTTAAGTTTGTTTTAAAAGTGTAAGTAACGTGGTTACTTGTGTCAAATACGTTTGGATTTTTAAGATACTACACTATGGAAACCTGTTTTTGTTATTTGTATGCTGGCTATGAAATCTAACCACTGAATATGGAGAGGACAGCAGTGGGGGTGAGACCTTGAAGTGGATTGTACCTGTTTTGAAGATCTTTGGAATTAATACAAGCTGTGCTTGCCTAATCTTGTAGTGAGATAGGCACACACTTCCAGTATGTGCTTGTCCTGTCTCAGGGGTGGTGATCTCTTTGGATCAAAGATTTTTCTACACTTGGAAGAATAATATTGGTGATGGGAATATTTTAGCCATTACAGTGTTGGATTGGTTTTATTTAAACGTATTTAATTTGAAATCAATTTTGGTTAAACATGTTATCATGTATTGTTTGGAGGACTTTATTTTATTACAGTATTCATGGAATGATTTATTGTGCATGTATTTTCACAAAGAATAAGTTATTGAATATTGAATAGATATTTCATTTCTTTATTGTACGAAAAGACTATAGGAACTTAATCAGGTTTATGGGGCACAGTGCCAACGACATAAACAATGAAATCATTGAATTCCGTATGAAGGTGTGTGTCTTTGTTAACAGTCCCTCACCTGCTGTTGTAACATATGGCCTATGGAGGACTGCCCTTAATGGCGAAAGTGAGTATGGAGTAGATGCTTGTTGAAAGAGACTTCTATGTTGATGATGGACTCAAATCTTTACCCATGGATAAGGAAGCAATCAACATGGTCCAAAGGACACAAGATATGCTTTCTAAAGCCAATCACAGACTACAAAAAAAAGAATGCCTCAAACAGTGCTGCTGTCACGCAGGCATTGAGCCTGGTGATTATGCCACTGGATAAAACTTAAATCTGGGAATGGATAAACCACCTGCACAGAGACATCTGGGCTTACAGTGGAACATATTAAAAGACTAATTTGGATTTCAAGTTAGCTCTACAGACAAACCATTTACTAAACATGGTGTTCTCTCAGTGGTGAACAGCTATGATATGATATGATCCACTGGGGTTTGCAGTTCCTACCACCATACAAGACAAATCCTTACTAAGATAGATATCGGAGACTACTAAGGATGGGTAATCTCCACCACCATCTGACAAACACTCAAAATCGGAGTCCTGGAATCAATCTCTACATGCCTTAGATGGGATTCAAATACCACTTTTCTACACTTCCGTTTCCCTTGCTGCATAGCAGAGAAAAGAGATTCACATTTTCACAGATACATCCACTTAGGCTATAGCAGCTGTTGTCTACCTTGGGGTAATATATTCTTGCAATCAACCCTATGTTGGGTTTCTGTATTGCAAATCTATGTTGGCACCTAATCCTGAGCATGCAATTCCTAGGCTTCAACTTGTTTTTGTCTGTGCAAGCTGTGGAAATAGCAGACTTCATACTGAGCTAGACATCCTGCAGGATTAATGTTCCAATGGACATTAATCCTGCAGGTCTTGCCACCAGGCCAGTGTCCAAATGCAACTTTGCTAATTCATTTTTGTCAACACATCCAAAGTTCCTGCTGGACCATGTAGCGGATAAAACAACTGCTGACTTTTTCAGCCTCTTAGAGCCTGGGAAGGACCCAGAGATTCATCCAAATCCAAATCTACATGGACACTACTACCTGCTTAAAAACCAACAAGCTGAAAGAATGGACTGGCCTATGTGATGATTGGAAGGTACACAGTATACAGATGAAGGTCACATGACGGGGTACTGCAAAGACTTTCTTCAGACCTACTACTGAACTCGTATTGCTCTTGCCTTCTGGGAACTGAACTTTGTTTACCTGCACTTGATAAAGACATTTTCTGACATCCGGCAGGAGAATGTATTCAGAACATTCAGCCATTATGTGTTGGACAATAGAACACTTCTTTCCTTAATAGTTTAAGATATTTGTTGCATTATATATGTATGTTCTCATGTTGTCTTTCAGGTTCAAAAACATCATCTGCAAATTTCACTTTGTTTATTTGCTATTTCATAACTACCGTTATGTTATTAACCACTTACGGACCGCCCGCAACAGTTTTACGGCGGCTGTTTGAAGGAGGATATAGTTTTTATGGCAGAAGCTAGCTGCCATAACCCCGGTATTCACTTCTTCAGCGGGCGGTCCGCTACAAGATAAAAGTGGTCTCTGCAGCGAGATAACTTTTATCGGTAGCAGGAGAGGGGCCCCCCTCCCGCCACGATTCGGTGCCCTCCGCCCCTTACCGGAGCCATTGGCCATTTTTTTTTAATGATTTTTTTTAAATTACATTTTTTTTTTATTATTGCATTTTAGTCTACCTATGAGGACTTTTTGACCCCAGATCTCATATTTAAGAGGTCCGGTCATGCTTTTTTCTATTACAAGGGATATTTACATCTTTGTAATAGGAATAAAAGTGACATTTTTTTTTAAATGGTGTAAACATAAAGAAGCAAACGCATACATGAGTAGCGTCCGCATATGAAAACAGTGTTCAAACGACACATGTGAGGTATCGCCACGATCGGTAGAGGGAGAGCAATAATTCTAGCCCTCCTATGCAGCTTAAAACATGCAACCTGTAGAATTTTTTAAACATCGCCTATGGAGATCTTTAATGGTAAATGTTTGTCACCATTCCACGAGCGGTCGCAATTTTAAAGTGTGACATGTTGGGTATCAATTTACTCAGTGTAACATTATCACAATATAAAAAAATTGGGCTAATTTTACTGTTGTCTTATTTTTTTATTTAAAAAAAAAGTGAATTTTTTCCAAAAAAAGTGTGCTTGTAAGGCCGCGTACACACGGGCGGACTATCCGTCCAACTAAGTCCGTCAGACAATCCGACAGACAGTCCGTCCTACTTTTGAATGAACGGACTTGACCATACACGATGAACAGACAGTCCGTCGAAAGCTTGCGCGATGACGTGTACAGCACGTACGACGGGACTAGAAATACGACGTCCAATACACTGCAATGCAACCTTCGGCCGTGTAAATCCTTTCTGAGCATGCGCCATACTTAGTCCGTCGAACTAGCCTACTCACGAGCGGACTGTCCGCTGAAACCAAGTTTGGACGGACAATATTACGGAAATTCCGAAAGACTTAGTCCTCCAGACTGTCCGCCGAAAAAGTCCGCTGAAGCCCACACACGAGCGGATTGTCCGCTGAAAGACCGCTGCGCAAATACATGTGAAAAAAAGTATTGCAATGACCACCATTTTATTCTCTAGGGTGTTAGAAAAAAAAATGTATGTTTGGGGGTTCTAAGTAATTTTCTAGCAAAAAACACTGTTTTAAACATGTAAACACCAAAATCTCAAAACGAAGCTGGTCCTTAAGTGGTTAATGTATAGTGGTATTTGACAATACCAGATGGGGAGTGTGCTACCACTACAGTATGTGGGACATGCTGTTTCATCTATACTTATAACCTATAAAGTTCTCTGGTTTAGGTCTCTTTCACACAGGCGATCAGTTTTCCAGGTGGACTTGATTGGAAGGTCTATGCATTCCTATGGACAGGTGGGTGTAAACTGACTTTCAGAATTTCTGTATTTTCGTTATCATTTTAACAAACAATAACGAACGTGCAAAATTCGAAACCGAAAGATCCGACATAAACAAATTTTTTATTTTAGTTTTCATTGCAACAGTTCAATATAGATAGGAGATTCGACATGACGCTGACAATAGCGATCTGTGTCTATCGAACCTGTGGTCGAATGTGCCTAACCTTAGCTCTATTAAGATCAAGTTCAAGATTATTCGACATAGAGAGAAAAGATTCGACATAGAGAGAAAAGATTCGATATTATAGTGACAATAGCAAAAAAGGTTGAAAGCCTAACCTAACTATTAGTCCAAGATTATTCGACATAGAGAGAAAAGATTAGACATGAAGATTTGAAGAAGCAGTAGCCATGACATTTAGGCGGCGTACACACGGGCGGACTGTCTGCCGAAACTAAGTTTGTCAAACAGTCCGCTCAAACTTTTGAATGAACGAACTTGCCCACACACGGCACTTTTTGAGCGGACAAATACGGCAAACTAAGTTCGTCGTACTAAGTCCGCGCAACTTTTGAAATGAACGGACTCGCCCACACACGAGGCAACAGTCCGCTCATTTCGAGCGCATGTCCAGGTAGGCGGGGCCCGTGACGGAGACGTCGCGGGCTCCGCCGCCTGGAATGAACTTAAAGGGGAAACCCAACGTTGAAAAAAATCGGCGTGGGGGTCCCCCCAAAGTCCACAACAGACCCTTGTCCGAGCATGCTACCCGGCCGGCCAGGAAAGGGGGGCGAGCGAGCGCGCCCCCCCTCCTGAGCCGTACCAGGCCGCGTGCCCTCAACATGGGGGGTGCCTTGGGGAAGGGGGGGCCGCGCGGCCCCCCCACCCCAAAGCACCTTGTCCCCATGTTGATGAGGACAAGGGCCTCTTCCCGACAACCCTGGCCGTTGGTTGTCGGGGTCTGCGGGCGGGGGGCTTATCGGAATCCGGGAGCCCCCTTTAATAAGGGGGCCCCCGGATACCGGCCCCCCACCCTATGTGAATGAGTATGGGGTACAATGTACCCCTACCCATTCACCTGTAAAATAAAAGTACCCAAAAAAAACACAACACACGAGATAAAATATTTTATTGCACAGCTCCGGGGGTCTTCCGTCTTCGGGGTCTTCTCGCCGGACTCCTCCGCTATCTTCTTGTAGCTCTTTTGCTAGCGGAGGAGTCCGGCTTTCTTCCTCCCCGCCGCCGGCCTCTTCTCCCGACTTCGGGGGTCTTGTCCCCCTCTTCGGTTCTTCTGCCGGGCCACCGCGCCTTCTTATAGCTCTTTTAGAGGCGGTGGCCCGGTCTTCTGTCGCCGCTGTCGCCGTCGTCGCCGTCGTCGCCACCGCCTTCCGTTCTTCTTCTTCTTCTTCTTCTTCTTCAGGAGATGTTGACACGTCGCTCTCTCTGGCCGGAATGCCAGAGCCGCGCTGCGCGGCCACTTATATAGTGACAATGGGGCGGTGTCACATGGTATATGTCACATGGGTTGGTCACATGGTGACCCCGCCCCCTTACGATGTCATAGTCCCCATGTGACATCAACCCATGTGACCAACCCATGTGACATATACCATGTGACACCGCCCCATTGTCCCTATATAAGTGGCCGCGCAGCGCGGCTCTGGCATTCCGGCCGGAGAGAGCGACGTGTCAACATCTCCTGAAGAAGAAGAAGAACGGAAGGCGGCGGCGACGACGGCGACAGCGGCGACAGAAGACCGGGCTACCTGGACACGCGCTCGAAATGAGCGGACTTTTCTCCGGACGGGAACAGTCCGCTCATTTCGAAAGTACAGCGGACTGGCCCACACACGGGCGGACTGTCCGCTCAAACCAAGTTTCAGCGGACAGTTTTTCGGGATTTCCGAAAAACTTTGTTCGTCAAACTGTCCGCTGAAACTGTCCGCTCAAAGCCCACACACGAGCGGACTGTCCGCTGAAACACTGTTCAGCGGACAAAGTTGAGTGAACAGTCCCCGCGTGTGTACGCGGCCTTATGGTCAAATGCTCTGCCCATAGGCTATAGAAGAATTCTAATGTTGGTTGACTAGTAATAATATTTAATAAATATAATTATTACTAGTGTCATACAACATTAGAATTCTACTATAGCTTGTAGGCGGAACATTCAACTGCAAATGTACGATTGCGGCGTCGGACAGTTTAGCTGCTCCGTCGAATCTTCTTAGAACATTCGACAGACACCATAAGTCTTCAATGACAGATTCAACCTTAATTATTTCGGATTTTCGGATGAATGCATTTTTTAACAAAATAAAATAAATAAAAATGAATTTCTGGAGTAACTAAATAAATGTATTTTTCGGGCGAAAACGAAATTCCGAAACAAAATATTTCAGTGTGCGCATGTCTACTGTTTACCCCGCCTAGGCGGGGGTCCTTCCTCTTCCATTTAGGTGGAGCAGATCGGTAGTAGTCTGGTGTAAACAGACAGTGGAGTCCATTCACTCCTGACCAGGGCCGCTGATAGGGCAGTACAACCAGCCCTATCAGCTCATCGGGGGCCCGGGCAGCTTTATAGTGCAGTTCATTTAAACAAATAAAATAGGGCTGAATAAATGACACCCCCGCTCCTACTGGCTTGGGGGTGTATAAATATATTTACCTGTTCCAGGTGAACAGAGGGGCTCAGGAGGTGGGAGATGAGGAGGGATTTTTTTTTTTGGTGGAGGTAAACAAACCTGAGGCCACCTGCATGCTCTAGAGTTCCGCCCACTGTTCCTTTATCCTGGTGCTTGGCGGAGTGATCCATACAGTGATTTCCCTACCCAGAAGCAGGAGATCACCATACGATTGGGACTGTGGGCTTGTAGTCCAACCAGAAACAATGGTTACGCCGGCCAAGGAACCAATTGTGGTCAGAGATAGAAGGGAAGCTGTCGCCAATAAGGGTTCATCCACCTTGCTACCAGAGACCCAAGTGAGTGAGCTGAATCTAGTACCAGAGCAGACTTCTCGCCATCCGGGGACAGCGAAGAAGTGGCAAAACTTCAGCAAGTGCCAAGTTGGGGATGCAGCGGGACAGCACAGGTGACGCTTTTGGAGCATCAGTGAGTGCCAAGCCAGGGACCTAACATGTCAGTGGCACAAAGCTTGAGGAGTATCTGTGAATGCCAAGCCAGAGATCCAGCAAGAGAGCAGGGGTGAAGCTTGACGAAGTTACCAAATGCTAAAGTGGAAGAGCTCAGGGGATCCAAAGGCTACTGGATCTGAAGTCTAGTGAGAGAGAGACTGGGAGCTTGTTGAGTGAAGACCCACAGTGAGTGAGTGTGGGGTAAGGAGAACTGTTTGAGTTGCAAATAGTTGAATACCGTTACCGTTTGTAACAGTTACAAGATTGTTGCCATAGGAGACAGAGATCCTACTTATACAGAAGTGATGTCTGGCTGAAAGCCTTCACTTGTATAGCTGTCTACTTATAGAAGTCTCGGAGTCTACTAATTGTCTTTGCATCTACCTAAGGGTGTCCTGGACCTAACCCTCTCTCCCACATTTCTGTTCAAGAGACAATAAAATTCTTTGCATTCAAAAAGTGTCTGGCCTCCACCTGCTCATCTTGCGTTACACCCACAATGCCTTGTAACCCACTCTACAATGAAGAATGTCAGTTCTCGCTAACTCTGGAGGTACCCATTAGGCCTAAGGAGGCTCAGGACTTTGCTACATTGCAACAATTGGAGTGAAAATATTTACTAATTATAGTTAAAGTAGAAAAATAGGCAAAAGTTTTTTCATTTTGACTAGAGCAAGGGCGGGTTTTAACCCCTGTCAGATTTTTATTCACCATCTGTGTCTCATTGCAGAGATTTCCCTTCATTCCCGTTCCATAGCCAAACAGGAAGTGAGAGGAAATCCCTTAAAGAAAGGGAATTCCTTGGGGTCCCCCAGATCACAATTTGTGATTTGCTTTTAGTTTCACTTTCAATGATAATGGTCAACAGGACAAATAGAGAGGGGGGAACCAATGGGGGTTCAGAGAGCAATAAAAACTCACAGGTGTTCTAATCTCGCTGTACTCTCTCCAAAACAAAAAAAAAAGGTTTTGCCTTTAGATATACATTAGTCTTTTCTTTTGTGAGGTCATATAGCCATTATAAAAAGTAGTTTAGAATTATTACTCAGGATTGCTTTTTTTTATATGTAAGGCAGCACACAACATAATATTTGGAAACATTAAATGCAAAACTCCTATCTAATATTCCTGAGATGTGTAGTATATAAGGATCAAATCAAACCACTATTATAGAGGTACTAGATCAAGGCCATAATGAAAAGTTATGAGCAGTTTGCAAAGTGCTTACCACCATGCCTGTACGCAAAAGGAAGCAGTGAACTGTCTGTGTCACATCTGCTGCATGGATCTGGTTGTGGTAAGGATTCTTATACTTCCCATAGCCACTCTCCAGGGAATCCAGAAAACTCATTAGAAACGCCACGGGAATCTAAGAGGAAGAAAAGAATGTTGTAATTAGACTGCCAGCAAATGATTTGTTAACATTACAAGTTAAAACAACTAAAAGCACAAATGTCCGAAGGCATGTGACAGGATTTTGTCTTGCATACAAACGGCAAGGAATTGTGGGCGAACAAACACGGACGTAGTGACGTACTACGTGTTTTTTTAGCTCTTTTGCGCCACCCTTTGGGCTCATTCTGCTAATTTTGTGTTAGTAGAAGTATGGTAGAAGTATGGTGAGTGTTGATTCGTGCTTTTCATTTTGCGCTTTTCATTTAGTGCCTTTCAGTTCACGCTTTTTGTTTCGTGCTTTTCAGTTCGTATCTGAACGGCCGTTCATTAACCAGACATGTGGCGGAGATAACGTGTTATTTATTATTGGCCCTGGCATTATTGCTTTGACTCAAGTCCAGTCCAGGAACAGGAGGATTTCTTTTACCAAAAATTGGTTGCTTTAGTAATCATGACCAATTATGTCATATGTCTTTGCTGCGGGAGCTCCAGGAGAATAATCCAGATGATTTTTGGAATTATCTCCAGGTTCACCAACTCTTGGCATTGCTGACCCCCTATATTAAGAAGCAGGACACATGCATGAGACTTTTATTTTTTGGTTGAAAAATAATGATTTGATTTGTTATATTTTCTATATTTTTGGATGCATAGAATGCACTTTTTGGTTAAGTTCTATTGGCAGATAGCGTGCACAATAAAGCAATTGGAGAATAATACTTGGCTATGTGTTTTACTTCAAATGACAGTTTGGGAGTAGGCAGTTACATTATAAAAAATACAATGTAAAATTAACAAGGGACACCAACATAATTGTATCTTTGATCTTAAAAACTACGGGATAATGGTCTTGTGGTAACTTGCCCAAAAAAAAAGCATAATAATATTATTCGTGATATCACAAAAAAAAAAAAGCCTTTGAAAATTGAGATGCCTTGAAAGAGAATGTGTACTGCATTTCAAGGCTTCATAATTTGTAACATCATGAATGTTAATTTTCCATTGCGAATGCTATTTTACAAGACTGACCACTTCTGGCTTGTCCTTGCTTCCGAGCATGTTTGTACTTTGGACTTTTGTCCGAAGGACTTGTGTACACGCGCCCAGAAAATCCAACAACAGATATTTGTCTGCGGAAAATTTTAGGGCTACTTTCACACTGGCGGTAAAGCGCCACTTTACCGTAGTTTTAGCGGCGCTATTCGGCCGCTATCAGGGTGGTTTTAACCCCCGCTAGAGGCCAAAAAAGCATTAAAACCGCCAGCAAAGCACTGCTGCAGCAGCAATTTGCCAGCGGTTTGGTGGCGCTGCCTCAATGTTTTCAGCTGTGTATACACCACTCCTACAGCACTGCAAAGATTCTGCTTGCAGGACTTTTTTTACTGTTTTGCCAGCGCACTGCTCCAGTGTGAAAGCCCAGACAGGAGAGGCTCTTTACAGGCGCTATGCAGGTGTTATTTTTAGTAGACGCTATGCAGGTGCTATTTTTAGTGTAAAGCGCCTCAGTGTGAAAGTAGCCTAAAGCCTGCCATCCAACATTTGTTTGCGGAAAATCAGACAATTGTCTGATGGAGCGTACAAACGGTTGGATTTTCTGACAACAGTGTGTCATCACACAATTCCCATTAGAAAATCCGATCGTGTGTACGCGGCTTTAGTCAGCTTTTTTAAGCTTTCTTTCCTTTATTTTCATCTGGTGCTTGCTCAAAAGAACAAGCTCTCCTGCAGATGTGTCAGTTAGAGATGCAAGACAAACTATTTACCACTGATGGATGCTTACATTTTTATTTATTTTAGCAGCTTTTATTTATGTAGGACATGTATTCAAAAAGGAAAAAAAAGTATGAGCTGGCATTTGGCTTTAATTTGTTAGCGTATCTA
The DNA here is from genome assembly GCF_037356315.1 of Lithobates pipiens. Lineage (NCBI taxonomy): Eukaryota > Metazoa > Chordata > Amphibia > Anura > Ranidae > Lithobates > Lithobates pipiens. The sequence goes on from NW_027507748.1 coordinate 576,949,014, forward strand.
AATCTGTTAGTATATCTAACACACCCTCCTTCCAGACTGACAATGCCGCTGTTCAAAGGTGCCCCTGTGCCCCTTCATTGAGAGTGAGGGCACTCTATTACAGGAAGTGTGTTACTGGCCGAATCACCAAGTGGAAGCAGGGAGAAAAGCTTACAATGAGAAAACATCTAAGGATTGGTAAGCTGATATATATAGCATTTTTAGTTTTTGGTTTAATACCACTTTCAATCCCTATCTCACCTGAATACATACACAAACCAGGACCAATTTACCAATACCTCCCAAATTTCTGAGATGAGAAAGTGGGACACCTTCTAGCACAATGCATTTGGGCAAAATACATACCCCTGCCACAGTTATATAGACCATTAAAAATGCATATGTAAAAAATTATTTGTTAAACCCAGAATTTGTTTTTATGCTATTACTTTTCCTTTATACTGTACTGCCTTTTCAGAATAGTAAGCAAGATACTTCAGACATAGGATGGAGCTTTAATTGACGAAAAACATGTTTGGTAGATGAATAGTACATTTTCAATGATACCTGTACATCAGACCAAAAAGATTTGGTTCCAAGAGAAGGACGGTTTCTCCAAACAAGGGACAGTTGGGAGGTATGATTTACCTACTAGCATGTCTTTGATTGTGGGGGAAAACCAGAGTACCCGGAGGAATCCCATGCAAGCATAGGAAGAACATACATACTCCATGCAGGTAGTGTCCTGGTTGGGATTGAAACCATTGATCCTAGTGCTGCACAGCATTAGTACTAACCACTAAGGCCCAATTCCCACTTGGGCCATTAACGATTACATGCAGGAGACCCAGTAGGAGCTCCTAGTGATTAGCTGTGGGCAAAAGTCCCACTGAAATCAACGGGAGGCTGACAGCTCTTATAGCTAATAGCAGCCGCCTGCATGTAATTGCTCATAGAGCAATAACCTGCGAATGATCAGCCCTGGACACTGCAGAAGCTGTCAGTCTCCCATTTCTTTCAATGAGGGTCTGCCTGCAGCTAATTGTCAGGAACCCCTGCTGGGTCTCCAACATGTATTCACTGATGGCAAAATTTGCAAGTGTGAATGGGTCTTAGCCGCTATTCTGTGCATGACTAGAGACAGCTCATGTACCTCAAAGTGATGCTAATTTAAAAAAAGTGGAGATTTGCTTTTTGGGAGTCACTGTTCACCTTACTGGAGAGAAAAACGTACCTAAAGACCTGCAATGTAAGGACCTCCATGCTTCTGCTTGTTTAATTGTGTGGATCTGTACTTTCATCTCCTCTTTTGTTGCTTATGCCAGTAGTAAACAGATCACTAGCCATTAAATGAGTATCTCTGACATGGGGAAGCAAAGCCCTATTTCTCTACTAAGATAGCCACCTCCACATAGACACACAATGTTTAACATGCTAAGTCAGTAATGGGTGAAGTGCACTACTACATACTACAGGTGAATGGCAGAGTCTGTATTTGTTCTGCTCCACAGTGGCTGTAGGCTGTGCTCTCTGGAGACCTCCTCACAGGTCCTCACTGACAGGCCATACGTCCAGAAAGAGACAGAAATTGACCACATGGGCTCTTTTACAGCCTACCCAGCATACAGTTCAGTACAGGGTGATCATGGGTAGATCACCCGGCATTCAGGGCAGATAAGTCAAAATAAAAAGTAAACAATCACTTCCTATCCCTCGTTCAGTGCTTAAAGAAAAGGAAAATAGTCCAAGTCCATTTCCTGTTTTTGGCCACTAGAGGGTGCCAGATATTAAGTTACAACACTATCCATAGGTGTACATGTTAAAGCATTAGTAGGCAAAACTATCAGCACTACATGGGGAAAAAAACAAAAGTGGGGAAACCTCTTCCACGAGTCAAGTCCTCTTTAATCCATACTAGTGAGAAACTTACTAACTACAACATATTTCACTCTCCCTGTTACTTCTCCAGACACAGATGCACAGAAGGTCCTCAGCATTACCTGCCTTTAGGAGACAATACACTGGTGTTGATTTGCTAAAGGCAAACAGACTGCACATTTTGCAAGTGCAGTTATACTCATTTTCCCCAGAGCTTAGTAAATGTGGCGAAGCTTCACTTTGTAAAGAACATTCAATCAGGTGCAAGGAGAATAAGAAAATCAGCATTTTTGCTTACACAAAATTGGATGATGGAAATTAGCAGAGCCTTACTACATTTACTAATCTCTGGGGAAAACTAGTGCTACTTGCACAGAGCACAGTTCATGGGCCTTTAGTAAATCAACCCCATTGTCTCTTTCTATTAAGGTACAATCCATATGTTGAATGTATACTGTATCCTTCCTAATGAAAAAAGGCCTATGTTACATCTTCACACCTAACTCCTTCAGATCTAAATACAGGTACCCAGCATTTCCTGGGGCACATCCCCTTCTAATTGGGCAGGGCTGTATATACATCAATGCTCCCACCTGCCAGGTTTCCACCCACTGTCCAATATACCGCATTATTATTGGACCAGTGTGAAACTTTCAAGAAAGCATGAGGAGTACCAGAGCACACTGAGCAGACTATAGCAAACAATCACAGCTCTCTGTTAAGCAGACAGCAGATACATTTGCCTAGCTGTCTCCCTGTTAAGCGGAGAAACCCAAAAATGATATACACTCCCTAGCACCTACCTAGGAGGGCACTACATAATCATGACATCATAGTGTAATAGGTTTTCAAAAATCACATTTGGAAACAGAAAAATAAATGATCAACAATTTTATTTATTGTAAGGAACTACCCTGTGATCCCCACAAATGATAGCAGTAAAATGCAGGATACAGGTATATAGATAAATTAATAAAGGCCTGGTGTGCGCTACACAAGCAGGAGGCAAGTCCCCAGTCTTCTCATATACCGGACATCAGCGGTATTTATTCATTTATGATGGCCAATCACCCAACCATCACATTATCCCTTTAAAACAACTGAACAGATCAAAACAAACTACAGCCAAGAGTTTAAGTGCATTTAATCTACATAACTGTATATGAGCAGCATTATGGCAGACAACTATTTCCACCAGAATAAGCCACTTGACCATTTGTCCCGCTGGTGTAGAGCTGCTCTAAAAACTGCTGCATAGAACATCCAGCACATCCAGCACAAACTCTCTAGCTAGCATATTGAACAATCATCTCCAACCCCCTACTTATACAAGAAGGCTTTTTTTTCCCGTACTAAATTAAAAGTACCACCATTAATTATTTTTTTCATGCCGGTATATGTTATATAAATTAAAAAAATGTAAATGATTTATATGTTGAACATTGTCATGTTTGGATTTGATACATTTCCATCTTAATCCTTAGATCGTCCACATTACTGTGATTCTAAGGCATGATGCGTGTTTTCTCAAGATCCTTTACATTATTTGAATGCCTTCCCTGGGAACAGAAATTCACAGGAATACACAAACATTTAAAAGTTCTCATATGAGTTATTCCAACGAAAAACAGTAATGAGATACAAATACAAAGCAGTTACAGGAAAGCCCCCAAAGCACTTACAGGAAAGCTATAACATCTTCTGAAAAAATACAAAATCTGCTCATGGTATTTTTATGCCCTAACTATCAAAGATATGTGCCCAAATCTGAACTTTAGTTCTGTCTGCAGCATCTCCACCAGATCAGAGAACTGAATCAAAAATCCTGGTAATAGTGTAAACTTTCCTTAATATAGTATGGCACGCATTGTACTACCAATAATTATGACGGGGGGTTAAGCACTGAGATGAAAAGCAGCACGTTGACCTTGAATACAGGAGAATGGCTTGCATATTAGCTACTCTATACTGAAGGATAGTAGATCATAATTATTTGCTATATCTAGGAACATAAAAAAGACCTACTAAAGCCAATTTTTGTTTTGGATAGTGTGAGATAACATATGTTTCATATATTTCTTATACCCACTGGAAAGATTTTTTCTCTATTTTCTCTATTCCCGTCTCTGTGACGCCTACTGAGGTTTCGGTGTAACACTGGCTGCTCACTTCAGGATGTTGGGAGTTCACTGGATTTTTGTCAGGATCGGGAGCTGGGGCAGCCCATCCATTAGGGGGCATGTGGGTGGCGCCCCCTCTCTCCAGGCAACCCCCTATATGCAATGGATAGTTTCATGTATAGCATAGCATGATGAATCTATCCATGGCCCACTATTCATGCGTCCGGCCCCTTTCAGGGCACCGGGCTCATGAATTACAGCGGCCAGATTATTTTTAAGCACCTGATTAGAATCAGAGGCTCTAATAGGCTTCAAAATAGTGTGGACTCTGTCGCAGAGGATGCGTCCAGAGCCCACCCAGGTGTGTTACAACAGATCAGGAAGCGGGTCTGTTACCCATCACCCCATTGGCTGAAAGTACAGGCACTCCTATTGGATGCCTAGGAGGAAGTGAGGAGGAGAAGAGCCACTGGCTGATGCCTGGATGCCTGGTCCCTGCTGATGCCTGGATACCCGATCCACACTCCTCGGATGCCCGGTCCCCGCCAATGCCTGGATGCCCGACTCCCATCCTCCTCCTCAGATGGTCGCGGATGCCCAATGCCTGATGCTTAGATGGGGTAAGTGCCTGTGGACAGACCGGCAGACAGCGCAGGGGGTTTCGGTTGTTTGCCGCACCCCAAACAAAAAAACACCAGCCGTCACTGATCGGGAGGTATTTTTGCACTAATTGGAAAAATATAACACGTTTAAAGAAGTATTTAATAGACCAAAGGGCAAAAAATACGAGAAATGCATTGTTAGAGTTTTACATACACTGTACATCAAACAGCAATGTGGACAAGGCATTCAACTACAGTTACCAATTAAGTTATTTTTCATTTTGTAAAACTTCTGTAAACTAGTTTATGGGAATAACAGCACACCATTACTTGTACGGACTACGCATGACATCCTTAGGCTTTTATTTTATTATGTATTTAACGGTTAACTGCTTATACTTTTAGTGCCGCTCTAAGGCCCCATTCACACCTGAGCATTTTGTAGCTTGAAGCCTGAAGCTACAAAAAGCTGGAGGGGAAAAAATCTATTATTCTCAATGGAGATGGTTCACATCTCCACTCCATGTCGCCTGAAGCCAAATGCCTGAAGCTCAAAAAAGTTCTGCACCCTTTTTTGTCGCTCAAATCGGGCAGATTTGGGCATTTTTATTCTTTTTACATTGGTGACCTTTTACCCTGCACAAAATTGCGGCAACACACGGTAAATAATGCTGCAAAATCGCAGTAAAAACGCCGGCAAATCGCGGCAAAATTGGGTGATTTTCTGCCTGAAAAAGCTACGTTCAGGTGTGAATGGGGCCTAAGCAAAAAAGGAAGATGTATATTGTCCCGCTGTTGCTCAGGAATGGGGTGCTGGCATGAAATATCACCATCCAGTAGTATATAGTCTACTTAGAAAATGTGCTGCTCTCCCAGTCTAGAACTCTATGATTAAGTCCCAGTGGGTGGGGTTAAATATGTCAGAGGGCATGACTTGAGTGGTGAAACGCTTAGGCAATCTCACACATGTTTACAACATAGACTGGACTGGGAGAGCAGAGATTTTTCTAAAAAATGTTCTGCTTAGCCCATGTTCGCATTGGGCCAATTTTAGCTGAACTCGCACGATTTCTAACCCGCATCAGTGTGAACCTAGGCTTAAGGTAACTAGGCTGGAATGAATGGAAAGAGTTCTATTTGTGCTTTTGGATATGTTGAATTGAAAAATGAAATAGATCTGTTCTAAAAACATTAGAGGATGTGATCATGGAAAAAAGTAAAAAAAAAATGTTTCCTGCAATGAAAGCAATGGCAGTATTTATTTTAAGAATGTTATATGTTATTGTGTCACTTACTCTCTCTGCCTGATTTAGCTCTTTCATTCTAACAGAACATGACATTCTAATAAAAGAATGTTAATAACCCTCCTTGTGAACACACATTCTTGCTTTTACAACATAAACGATAATTATTATTATCATCAGTATAAAAACATAAAATAAATACAATATGGTACAATCAGTCAGTAAGCAGCTGAAAACTGAAATTTGATCGACTCTTGTGAGTAATATTTCCATAGCCTTATTTGAGTTGTTTGCACGTATTAGTAGTTACCTTAAAGCGACTGTTCAGGTTGTGTCTAGTGAGAAGTTCAAACACAATGGTTTTCAATGCATGATCTTCACTGACTCTATTCAGCACAAATACATCAAAGTCCCACAAGTCCAGATGCTAGGGAGAGAGAGAAAACAACATGAAAAAAAATCTCTTCTATAATTCAACATCCCAAATACAGTAAACTGATAGACATTCATCTGAACCCAACTGAAAAATCTTTGTGTTTTCTATAAAATGCTACAATAATATTAACATTAAACCAGCTTAGAGCCGGAAATCCCCCTATAAATATGGACTTGTAGTAAAAATCAAATCCAGATGGAAAAAAAAACAATTTAATGGATTGAATGGTTTTAAAAAGGGACCATGAAAAGGGTTTCTGATAAAGAAAAACTATAGAAAGTGTGCCACATCCCAATTGTAACAAAGAAGAGGAAAACCCCCCTAAGCTGGGACGTTTAAGGCACTACCATTTAAACAGTGAGAAGTAGTAGACTGGTATTGAACATTTATTAGAAAACATATATTAAATATTGCACATAACCGTGGATACAATGTATACAAACCTGCAAAGAAAGATACAACTTCCTGAAACTGACGTGTTTCAGAGATGGAGTATTGAACATTTATTGGAAAACATATATTAAATATTGCAAATGACCCAGGATACAATGTATACAAAAATGCAAAGAAAGATACAACTTCCTGAACCCGACGCATTTCAGAGATGGATGCTGTCTCCTTCATCAGGGTTTTGACAGAAAATATAGTAATTGCCCAATCATAAATTGCCCAATGCTGAAGGATCCCCTAGCAACCTCTGGAGTAACCCTAGGGTTCCACGGAACCCTGGTTGAGAATCACTGGATTAGACAGTAAATATAGTATCTATAAAATTCAAATGCAAAATGATCAACAATGATTTAACCCTTCCAAGTAATCCTGAATAATCATACACAAAACACTGAAGGTATTGAAAATGTACATCATAGTCATTTACATGTACATAAAAATATCCACATTTATTTAAAAAGAGAATGACATTGTCCCGTGGAGTCCTCTGTACATCTCGTTTAGACGTGCTACCTCACACACTGCTTTATTCTCAAAAACCTTCGAATCGAGAGAATCCCCTGAGAATCATTACCAAATACTGCAATCGGCATGTGGAAATTAGGAAAATTGATTTAAAATTTTGGCATGTTCTGACAATGGACCCTAATTTGGGCCGATTGATTCCAGAGGCACCCCTTTTTACTTTTAGAAGAGTTACATCCATTGCCTCTAAATTAGTGAAAAGTGAGTTCAGAGGGGATGGAGGTGTAGAACACTGTTAAATATAAAGGCACTTTTATGTGAGGTTCTTGTAAATATATGGATATTAACAAGAGATCCACTTTACCAGGTGGGAGTACCTTCAAACCCAGATATTTTGCAAACTGTAGGACATTTGGTGTCATTTATATGCTTAAATGTGACTGCGGCTGCTTCTATGTCAGAAAGACTAAGCTCGGATTTTGGAAAAGAGCTTACCAACATATTAGAAACATGCAGACGTGTAACCCTGATCTACCCTTGGGAAGACATACCACCTTGATCCATCAGGGCGTGTTTCCCAGGATCGAATTTCTGAACCTGGATCGCATCCACCCCAGTCCGAGGGGAGGCGACTGGAACATAAATATCCTGTAGCTCAGATTACACTGGATCTTTACATTAAAAGCTACACACCCCCCCCCCCAGGATTAAATGATGCAGTATGCTTTAAGCCCTTTTTGGAGGGTTTCAATCCGGGTGGGATGGAGAAATAGGGATATATATTCTATGGCTGTTTTTCTCTTAGGTCCTTTACCTTCCACACTTCATTCTGCAATGTTTTCGTGCCTATTTGATCTCTGAACTTATTTCTCTTTTTCTTTCCTTTTTGTCTTTTTCTTCTCCCTTTTCCTCGTTTTTTTTTTTTAGCCTTCTATCCTCTCCAATTGTTAATTGCAGCTATTCCTGCAACATTGTCCCAGTTTTTGCCTGCTGTTGTTTCTGATGTTCCCCTAAACATTGTCACATGCGGCCTCTGGTATCCCCTCCACGGGATGTACAGAGGACTCCGCGTGACAATGTCATTCTCTTTTTAAATAAATGTGGATACTTTTATGTACATGCAAATGACTATGATGTAAGTTTTCAATACCCTCAGTGTTTTGTGTATGATTATTCAGCATTACTTGGAAGGGATAAATCATTGTTAATCATTTTGCATTTGAATTTCATAGATACTATATTTACTGTCTAACCCAGTGATTCTCAACCAGGGTTCCATGGAACCCTAGGGTTCCTCCAGAGGTTGCTAGGGGTTCCTTCAGCATTGGGCAATTCCTGCCTTTCAGATAAGTTCCCACTGACACCATTGATCTTTTTAGCTATCTGGGAGGAGGTAATCCAAAGACATGCAGGTAGGTTAATTGGCTTCTGTCCAAAATTGGCCCTAGTATATGAATGGGGACCTTGGATTGTGGGCTCCTTGAGGGTAGGGACCGATGTGAGTGTGCAATGTACAGGGATAGGGACAATTGTAGATACTCACTCAGGTTGAACTGAATGGACTGGTGTCCTTATTCAACCTTACTAACTATGAAACTATGAAACTATGAATTCTTCCCAATGACCACAAGTGTAAGGACCATTCTTCCCACTGACCATCACACTAATCTATCATGAGTTGTAGATTTCTAATTTTTAGCAGGGGTTCCCTGAGACAAAAGAACTATTTCAAGGGTTCCTCTGTGTTGAAAAGGTTGAGAAAGGCTGGTCTAACCCCTAATGAAGGAGACAGCATCCATCTCTGAAAAGCGTTGGGTTCAGGAAGTTGTATCTTTCTTCGCATTTTTGTATACATTGTATCCAGGGTCATGTGTAGTATTTAATATATGTTTTTTAATAAATGTTGACTACTATTCAACTACTTCTCACTGTTTATATGGTAGTGTCTTAAAAGTCCCACCTTAGGGGGATTTTCCTCTTCTTTAAAAAGGGACCAGACCTTTTTTGACGTCCCCTTTTGACCCATTAACTGAAGCTTTGCATTTAAATTTGGCCACATGAGCCAAATCAACCAGATTTGGTCTTACAGTAAGGAAAGGGATGGTCAGCACTCAGAATGACATCCAAAATGGTATTTCTTTATTAGAGGTGTCAGCAGCCCCAAGGTCTGAGCATCGGGCTGGGCTTTTATGAAGGAAAGTTGCAGTGCCTATACATCTGTTTTCCTTGGAGATTTGGTCTTATACCTCTAAGGCCAAATTGAACATTTAGTTATTTAGACCCCTGGCAAATTTCTACATATATCAAGACAGAAAAAGCGAGGTGCAGAAATAGGAGATCTACAGTAGTAAAATAAAGCCTCAGGATAAGTGTATCTAAAACCAAAAACAAACATTGTGCAACATGTGTTGCAGTAGCCAGAACTTAAATGTGGTAGCTGTATTCGTTTTCTTTTTCAGACTTTATTTTGTTTATTTCCCCTTGATAATCATGTCAAGTATACACTCACTAAGATAACAATGTTAACTCATTGTACTGCATATATAGTATGGGGGAGCAGTTTTTCCATCGTAGGATCTGCTCTGCTGATGTGGAAGCTTCCCCCTTTTCTCATCTCATTGCATAGGGGAGATGTTCTTTGGTCCACAAACAATAGCTGGGAACACTAATGTCATCATTAGAGATTTCAGTTTAGTGCAAAGGCAGTTACAAGAGCAATAAAAAATGGCACACACTATATAGTCAAAAGTATTGTGATGCCTGCCTGTACACACACATGAACTTTAATGACATCCCAGTCTTAGTCCGTAGGGTTCAATATTGTGTTGGCCCACCCTTTGCAGCTATTACAGCTTCAACTTATTGGGAAAGCTGTCCAAAAGGTTTAGTAGTGTGTTTATGGGAGTGTTTGACCATTCTTCCGGAAGAGCATTTGTGAGGTCAGGCACTGATGTGGATGAGAAAGCCTGGCTCACAGTCTCCGCTCTAATTCATCCCAAGGGTATTCTATGGGGTTGAGAGCAGGACTCTGTGTAGACCAGTCAAGTTCCTCCACCCCTCCACCGCTCATCCATGTGTTTATGGACCTTGCTTTGTGGACCAGTCCAAATTATTTGGTGGAGGGGGGATTATGGTGCGGGGTTGTTTTTCAGGGGTTGGGCTTGGCCACTTAGTTCCAACTCTGAGGCCGCGTACACACGCGCGGACTGTTCGCTCAACTTTGTCCGCTGAACAGTGTTTCAGCGGACAGTCCGCTCGTGTGTGGGCTTTCAGCGGACAGTTTCAGCGGACAGTCTGCTGAACAAAGTTTTTCGGAATTTCCGAAAAACTGTCCGCTGAAACTTTGTTTCAGCGAACAGTCCCCTCGTGTGTAGGCTTGTTCGTCAAACTAAGTTCCGCGCATGCTCAGAAAGGATTTACACGCCGAAGGTTGCATTGCAGTGTATAGGACGTCGTTTTCTAGTCCCGTCGTACGTGCCGTTCACGTCATCGCGCACGGTTTCAGCGGACTGTTCGTTCATCGTGTGTGGGCAAGTCCGTCCATGCTAAGTTTGAGCGGACTGTCCGCTGAAACTGTTTGACAAACAAAGTTGAGCGAACAGTCCCCGCGTGTGTACGCGGCCTAAGGCTTTTTATGCCAATGTGATAATTGGCAAAAGGAAAACTTGATAGAGAGGCCTCTAACGGAGACAGCCCTAGAACATTCCACTCCAATTTCCAAGGGGGAGTTGAGAACAAGAGGGAGACTCCATTGGAAAACCTCTGCTTACTCCGAGGTCTGAGCCTAGTTGCTTCCTTGAAGAATTGTTGGAAAGGAAAGGCCTGTGAAGGCCGATAAAGGTGACTCTTGAACCCAGAGGGACCTGACCGATAGAGCCAGAACTAAATCCAACTGGAGGAAACCTAGAATAACTAAAACTTCTAGATCACCACATGATCTGTCAGCAGCAGACATGTATTGAACAACTTTGACCAGATACTCCCGTCAACTTTGTCTGCATTCATTCTTCTAGTATTCAAGAGAGCAGAGATGACTCCGGAAGAGCAGCCGTGGACCTCCAATCTCGAGAACCAGACTGTCAGACGCAACCGTGTTAGGCATGGATGTAGAATTATACTCAATGACAGAAGGCCTGAACTGTGCTAGCAAGGGCAACCATGACCTAATTGGCCAATAATACATCACCGCCACTAACACCACAACCTCCATTCAGAGTCTTCATAGAAAACCCAAGGTTGAGCAGGACTGGAAGAAATGCATAGGTCCTACCGCATTTCCAATGATCCATCATGGCATCTGCACCTAAAAACCTCCACATGTAGAGAGAGACCATTCATTTTGGACTCTGGGAACATACGTCGCTGAGCTGTAGTCTTGATTCTTCTGAGCCCAAGACATAATTGGCTCCACTTCCTGTAATAGAGAACAGGCTCTGAGTCCCCAGGCTGTCTTTTAACGTAGGAGACCGCCGTAGTGTTGACTAACATAAGAGCACTGACACTCCTTTGTTATATGGTGAAAGGCCTAAAATCTGCTTCCTGGCTCCCACTGCTGGAGAAAACCCTTCCAGAAAGGCAGCTTTCACTTGGTCCTCGGATCCATAGACACCATAGTGCCAATCATTTTAGACACTGAAAGGCGCTCAGGTGAGAAGAAGACCGGGCCAGGAGTATTCAGATTCAAACCCTCAAAATCCAAAGCCAATGCAATGATCCAAAATTATATTGAACTGTGCCCCGAGGCCCACAACAAACTGAGTGGGCTCCAAGTGTGTCCTTGCTAGATTCAGCAGCCAGACAAATTTAAGGAGCATAGAAAAAAAACTGGGCTCCAGCAGCTGCCCTCTGTTTTGATAAAGTCTAAAAACCAATAAGACCCTGAAAACACACAGGGTGATGTTGAAAGCAACTTGCAGAAGTCTTCTACAATGGGCACATGAAGGTAAGCATCTTAAGTCTATTGGAAACAAGCAAGTCACCTGTGTGTACGCGGCCTTAGGCTGCATTCACACCTGAGTGTTTTCAGCTCATAAAATGCTTCTAAAACGCCAGAAAAAATGCCTGAAAAACACTCTAAGCAAAATCCCATTCATTTCAATGGATTTTCACATCTGAGCATTTTGTCACCTGAAACTAAACGCCGGAAAAAACATTCTAAGCTCAAAAAGGAACATGAGCTTCTTTGGGGCAGATTACAGGCATTTTTCTGCCTTTGCATTGGTGACATGAACAAAATCGCTGCAAATTCTCAGCAAAATTGTGCTAAAAATGCGACCTTGAAATGCTCAGGTGTGAACGCAGCCTTAAGGCGTCAGTATACCAAGACATTTTGGATAATTCCAACTTTGTGGAAACAGTTTGGGGCTGGCCCCTTCCTATTCCAACATGACTGCGCACCAGTGCACAAAGCAAGGACTATAAAGACATGGATGACGAGTTTGGGGTGGAGGAACTTGACTGGCCTGCACAGAGTCCTGACCTCTCAAAAGCTCTTCTGGGAGAATGGTCAATGGACTAAGACTGGGATGGCATTAAAGTTCATGTGTGTGTAAATACAGGTGCCCCAATACTTTTGACAATATAATGTATATGATGCAGTCTGCTACTAGCCTGTAACTTTTTTTTGTTGACCCCGCTGTCATTTTTTTGCCTCCTATAACAGACTGAGCTGTCCAGCAAAAGTGGCAGTTGGATGGTTGAGAGAAACCATTTACAACTGACAGGGTGCATACATTAGTTAGCTTTTATTTATTTAAACCCTTTATCCCAAAAGAAAAACAAGAAGAACTTTGCTGTAGTTTTTAGAGTATAAAATATTAGCTGGAGTTTTGCTTTCGTTTGTTAATCACTTATGTAAAGTCCATCCCATACTATCCTCACCAGACAGTGCTGGTGCCCAAGGGTGACTCTGTTGCTCCTCCATAGATAGAGGTGCCACCCTAAGACAGGAAGTGTGTTACTGGCAGGATCACCATGTGAATATAAAGGAAACAAAGCATAATAAAAGGAAAATGAATGCAGCCACTATATCTAACGCTTAGTAAGCTCCATAACATTACATTTTTTGTGGGGTTTAATACTGCTTTAACTTTTAGTACTTGCTTCTAAAAAAATCTGCTTATGACATATAACTATTGATTGCAAAGCCTCATTCACAGGGGCGTACTGATACTTATGCAAAGGGTCAGATTCACCCAGGTCTAACAATGAAAACTATTTTAAAACATTTTCTTCATCCTTTTGTTTCACAAATTAAAAATGCACCCTCGGCAAGAGGTGTATATGAAAGTATGCTCCAATGTTCTTGGCTGATTTTTAATGCATATGATCCTACCTTTAAACTGTTAACAACAACTGCAGAATAATTTGGTCCAACTGCTGTATACGTCCTTCGAAACATTCTGGAAACAAAAAGAATGAAATATAGAGTGCTGAAAACCTTTTTAACTTAGTCGATTTTAAAAGAAGAAACTATTTCCTAAATGCCTCTACCAGGGATGTTTTATGAAATCAGTGGTCACTTTGTGCAGGGTCATAAATTTGGCCCTAGACTTAGAGGATAAAATGTGGTGTGCTACGCATGCCACAGCAAAAGGTGGGCAGGTTTTATATTGCGCTAAATATTGGATGAGACTTAAAGGGGTGTGATCAAATAAAGACTGAGATTACTTGTATAGCACGGATGTCATAAGGTATGACCAGCCAACATCAGATGGAATGCTGCAATTGGGAGGTGGTGAAGGGGGCACAAAAGGTGCGAGAGGGGAGGGTAAGACAGAGGATGAGAGGGGGAGAGAACGGGATGAAGGGAAAGAGGGGGGAGAGAGTATGAGGGGGAGAGAAGGGGAATAAGAGAGGAATGGATGAGAGAGAGATGGGGTGAGGGGGAGAGAGAAGGAAGAGAGTGAAATGAAAGGGGAGAGACAGAGGTAAATAGTTTAGGGGAAAAGGAAGGGACAAAGAGAGAAAGTGAGGTGGGGGGAAGAAAGGGGTGACAAAGAGAGGGAGAGAGAGAGGGGTATAGAGTGTGTGTGTGTGTGGGGGGGGGGGTGACAGAGGTAATAGAGAAAGACAGGGAGAGAGGAGAGGGGAAAGAGGTGAGGGGAGAGAGGAGAGAGAGAGAGGGGGAAAGGGGGGGGTAAGAAAAAGATAGATGTAAATGGGTGAGGGGACAGAGAGTGGAGGGAGAGAAAGGGGGCAGAAAGAGAGAGAGAGAAATAGAGTAAAGGGAGGGGGACAAAGAGAGCAGGAAAAGGGTAGAGAAAGAGGGGGGAAAGTGCAAAGAGAGAGGGAGAGGAGAGAAGGGGGGGAGAGATATATAAAGGGGTGAGGGGGGAGAGAGAGAGAGAGAGAGGGGGGAGAAAGAGAAGAGAGAGCGGCAAAAGGAGAGAGAGAGAGGGGGTATAGTTCAAATAGAGAGGGAGAGAGAGAGAGAGAGAGGGAAGGGGGAGAGAAAGAGGGGGGTGAGATATAAAGGGGTGAGGGGACAGAGAGAGGGGGGAGATTGGGGTGAGAAACAGAAGAGAGAGTGGGAAAAGGATGAAGAGAGAGGGGGGAGGAAGAGAAAATAGAGTAAGAAAAGGATAGAGAGAGAGGGAGAGAATGCAAAGAGAGAGAGAGGAGGGGGAGAGAGATAAAGGGATGAGGAGACAGAGAGGGGGAGAGATGGGTGAGAGAGAGAAGAGAGAGAGTGGGAAAAGGATGGAGAGAGAGGGAGGAGAGTGCAAAGAGAGAGGAGAGAAGGGGGGAAGTGAGAGGGGGAGAGAGAGAGAGAGAGGAGTGAGAGATAAAGGGGTGAGGGGACAGAGAGAGAGTGTGGGGAGAGAGAGGGGAGAAGAGAAGAGAGAGAGGGTGGGGAGAGAAGAGAGAGCAGGAAAAGGATAGAGATGGAGAGAGTGCAGAGAGAGAGAGAGATAGAGGAGAGGGGGAGAGAGATAAAGGGGTAAGGGGACAGAGAGAGTGGGGGGAGAGAGAGAAGAGAGAGAGGGAAAAGAAAGTGGAGCAAAGGAGAGTGAGAGAGAGAAGGAAATAAGTAAGGGTGGGTGGGGGGGAGGGAGAAAGGAGAAAAAGAGAGGGGGAGAGATGAAGTGTTGAAGGAACAGAGAATTGAGGGAGAGAAAGAGGGAGAGAAAAAGAGACGAGAGAGTTTTGTATAGGTGTGAGGGTGGCCATATTTAACCACTTTGTGTCCTGGGCAATATTAAAATGTTTACTTGTTAAAATCTGCATTTTTTTTACTTGAAAATTACTTAAAACCCTCAAACAATTGTATGCTTTCTGAAATGTAGAATAAAATGGTGGCAGATGCAACTTTTTGTGTTGCACATTATTTTATATTTTGCACAAATGTTTATCAAATCTATTTTTTCAGGAAAAAAAACACTAAAATTAACTTTAGTGCACACATACACAATATAATACCAACTTGTTTGGTAAAATATAAAACAAGGGTTTGTATTAAGCAAATAGATACCAAACATGTCAAGCCTTAAAATTGTGTTCACCTATGAAGTTGGGAAAAAATACTGTACCTAAAATTGTCCATAGGCAGTCCATTAAAATGGAACAGATGGCACTAGAATTACCGTATAGCTCTCACTCTAACATGTGTGGTGCAATTGCTGTTTACATACATGTGTGTGCAATACACATGCCTTTGGTATTTGCGTGGATGTGCAGAGTGACATTTCTTTTTATTTATTGTATTTATTGTAGTGTAATTGAACTTTAAGGGTCCTTTCACACGGGGCGGATCAGTGCTGATCCGCCCCGTGGATATCCGTTTGCTCAGCGGGGATCACTCCGCCGATCCCCGCTGAGCAGTGAGATGACAGCTCCGTCTCTGCACACTGCGCAGGGACGGACCTGTCACAGCGCCGCTCTCCCCTATGGGAGATCGGATGACGACGGACCGCAGTGCCCGTCGTCATCCGATCCGATCCGCAGACGGATGGAAAAATAGCTTTTTCCTCCGTCACACTTTTTCGGATCGGAGCGGGTCGGATGTCAGCGGACATGTCACCGCTGACATCCGACGCTCCATAGAGCTCTATGGAGCACCCGTTCAGGTCCGCCTGAAAAACTGACAGGCGGGCCTGAACGGGACGTTAGTGTGAAAGGGGCCTAACACTTTTTTTTCATGTACCTTTATTGATATCAACAAGCCCTTTGTGTGATAGCATGGCCAGGTGATAGTTTCTCTTAATGAAGACATCAGGGGTCAATTATACCCCTAATGTCTCCCCTGCTTTATACTACAGCCAATAAAGCATACAATATGCTTGATTGGCTGTTTAAGCAACTTTTCAGCTTGATCTTGACAGCACTCAACCCGGAAGTGCTCAGAGATGAGCGTTTCTGGGTTCACTGTTTGCAGGCAGATTTGAGAACACAATTGTGGTCTCAGGCTCCAGTCCCCAGAGAAGCTAGAGAGCTCAGGAACCACTGCAGGTGGCAGGGGCACTTTCTTAGCACTGTAAAAGTGATCACTAGCTGTGCAGTCCATTTTACTGAAAATCTGGGCCTGAAAACGGCACTTGGTTCATGTATAAATCAGGACTCCATGGCTTTCAACTGCATCATTACGTATTCTCTAAGAAAAAAAATATGTAGAAGCCTTTCCTAGGAGAATCTATAAACACAAGCAAATAATCTATTTAGAAAGATTATCTGAAAGGACCCAGTTTATAATGCTCTACTGAATGATTGCTGGTCCTCCATAATCCCTGCGGCTGTCACACGCAAGCCGCTATTGCAGCCAGCTCCCCACTCGTCTTCTTTTCTAACACACAGACATGGGGACAGGCGCCTTCAGCCAAGTGGCATACATCTAGTGGCATCCATACAGGGGTTCTAAAGGTGGATTCTCACAGTTGTGATGTGCTTAGTGTCGTTCTGGGAGCATGTGAGTGCATTATGTGTCATTATGTTTATCCTTGCTTAATAAAGAAGTTTATTGTTCTACTTGGACATGTGCTTCCCTAGTTTGTTGTTTAGATTGTCCATAGTCCTTGTTTTGGCAATTCAAAGTATTACTGCAAATACCTTTATACAGTGAAGGCTGAGACACTAGATCTGAGCTTTTCTAGCTTGTCACGTCTAAACGTGAACGTGAGATTAATAGTGATCTGGGTAATAAAAAATATGATTTTTGTGATTGTTAATAAACTGTGGGTAAACATACAATGGGGATTGGTCCCACAGAAAATGATGATTCTGATTGTTGTTTAAAATCTTTATTTTGCTAATCAAAATAACAAAATTTTAAATTCTGAACCAATTCATTTTATTGTGCCCTATGATCACTTAAAGTGGAACTTTAGTCAGAAAATTAAGTCCTGAAGATCACTTCAGGATAGACCCTTTTGTAGATGATCCGTGGCCCACTACCAGGCTGTGGCCTTTCTGCAGCCGAGTCGGGCTGTGGGCGGGCGGCATGAGACAGCCGAGCGGCCGGGAAATGAGAGCCGGGTGGATTAAAGAAGCAAGAAGGCGGGCAAGCAGAGATGACATCATCCCTCTCTGACCCCTGCATCACCGTTCTTCCGCCCTCATAGCCAGTGTTCTGTCAGCCTCAATGTCGGAGGTGTGGCCGGGAGCACAGAGATGACATCATCTCCCACTGCCCGGTCTGCATCACCGCTCTCCTGCCTTCATTCGGAACCCACCACTGCACAGAGGCCTGTCTCTGTGCTTAATGGACCAGTGCTGCCACCAATGCAGTGGTGACAGGCGGCATGGCAAGTGACATTCCGCATCTGGTGACAGACAATGTGGCAGGTGTCATGGCAAGTGACAATTCACATCTTGTGACAGACAGAGTGGCAGGTGACAAGGCAAGTGACATTCTACATCTGGTGACAGACAATGTGGCAGGTGACAATCCACATCTGGTGGCAGGCAGCGTGGCAAGTGAGATTCCACATCTGGTGGCAGGCAGCATTCTATATCTGGTGGCAGGCAACAGTGGAAAGTGACACGCTCGGGGTTCCCACTTATTCTGCATTATGGTGAACACCAGTCATTGCCCATGAAAAATAGTTTACCCTGCGTGCATGTCCATGCCACCCCCTAGGTCCTTGGCACAATTTTCTTTCACGCAGCTGGTCCCCAGTGTCAAAAAGGTTGGGGAGCGCTGATGTAAAACATTAAAAATGAGTGTCTATACTGTTTAAAATTCAGTAATACACTGTCTCACCCTGCTCTGCAACATGCTCCATTGCTCTCTATTTTTAGGCACTGCTGAATTTGTAGAGGCCAATCTGCTGACAGGGTTAAAGTGGAATTAAACCCTCATATCCTTTACAGCCAAGGAAGCTACTTCTGTTTGATCTGCAGCTGCCATGGTGCTGCACATGTGATCAGTTATAACACCAATCAATTGATGGGTTGACAGTTTGGTTGAGGCCACAAACAAATGTGACAGTTAGCAATGTTAGCATTCCAGGAATGTGACTCTTTTTTGAAACAGTTAAATCAATGGGTTTAGTTCCACTTCATGATTTACTGCTATTCAGGGGCTCTTGGCTTCAGCAAAATGTAAGCCTCCAGCAAGAAGAAACAGCAGAAATGCTGGAGGCAATTTACAGCACACACTAAAGTCAGTAGTATAATTATTAATGTGGAATTTATGTTCCTTGCTAAAGAACATTATTCTTTATTAATTTGTTATGGGTAAAGTTCCGCTTTAAGTGTCCTGTGTTCTTCAAATGGTTGAGCACCCCTGGGTTAAAGTATACAGGGGTGTCTTCTTTCCACACCCAGCCTGCTGATTGGGCTGTGAAAGAGCAGCAGTAGACAGATGAGGGCAAGGCATCATTAATCTGCATCTTTCATACAGTGCTTTGCAAAAGTATTCACCCCTCTTGGCATTTTTCATGTTTTGTTGCTTCACAACCCGGAATTAACATGGATTGTTTGAGGATTTGCATCATTTAATTTTCAGAACATGCCCACAACTTTGAAGATTTTTTATTATTTATTTTATTTATTTTATTTATTATTTACTTTTTTATGCCTTTTTTTTCCTTTACTCACAGATAGCAGGGTGTGGGTCTTCGGGCTTCCTCTAAAGCCTAATGGGAGGATGTGCCGCCATCATGTTCCTTCCTCGCCTGCCTTAAAGGCAACCCCCTTCGGGAGAGCCTCCCACCTAGTACTTATTGATCGGCTTTGGCTAATCAGGAGGAGGCATTTTGCACAAAGCAAGGTCCATAAAGACATGGAGGAGCAACTTTGGGGTGGAGGAACTTGACTGGCCTGTACAGAGTCCTGATCTCAACCCAACAGAACACCTTTGGGATGAATTAAAGCGGAGACTGTGAGCCAGGGCTACTCATCCACATCTGCGCCTGTCCTCACAAATGCACTTCTGGAAGAATAGTCAAACATTCCCATAGACACACTCCTAAACCTTGTGGACAGCCTTCCCAGAAGAGTTAAAACTGTTATAGCTGCAAAGGGTGGGCCAACTCAATATTAAATCCTACGGACTAAGACTAGGATGCCATTAACGTTCATGTGCATGTAAAGACAGGTGTTTAAATACTTTTGGTAATATAGTGTATATATAGGTTGGCCTCCCTCTGGATTTCCAAGGTGTTATGTGGTCATTTGTGTTTTTTCTTTATTTTATTGAACTGCATAAGCTTTTGCAAAAAGGCTTTGCTCATCTTTTCATTGTGCGCTACATTATTTTAATCTGTGTGTGCAAATCTTTTGATTTAGGCTATGTTCACACATGGTAATATGCAGCGTTTTACTGTGCAGGCTAATACAGTGCTGACTTCAGCAGGGAGCAGTGCAACGTATGTCTCAGTGCTTCGCACTGCTTGCCTTTATTTAACTTTTTTTTTTTTTTTACAACTTTATTTTAAGTGTAATATAGTGACCATTTATTCATGTCACTGCACAACTATGTAGTGCATTGAACTGCTGCGCAGTGACATGCAATATCACCCAGCACAGTGCGAAAAATGTTCTCCTCACTGGATTGCACCGCACAAGTGTCACAGTGTGAACCCTAGCAGTAATCTGCAATTAACCAGTGCAGAAAAATGCAGGTCACCACAAATAGTGATAAAGAGCCCTTGCACAAATGAAAAGGTTCTGTGGAATACAGAACCTTTACCATTTATTTATTCTTTTTTTTTTTATTATATACCATATACCTTTTATATTTACCATATAAAAAGAAACAACATGATAAAAATGCTGCTTACCTCTCCACAAAAATCCCTGCCTGTACAGCATGTACAATGCTGCGGAACCTTGGCTTTTCCTCAGACCGTCGACCTGTGGACCGCGTTTGCTGTGTAAATGTAGAAGCCAGCCAGTCTCTGACCTCAGAGGGTACAGCATCTGAGCGAATTTCTTGAAGTTCATCTTCTGTGTCTAGGATTTGTCTGCAAAGGGAAAATACAGAAGAAAAAACAGTTAATAAATTGAGAAAAACAAAATGAACACTCATATACTTCTAAGCTGAAAGAAAACTCGTCATTTTGAACCAGGGCTGCTCAGGAATATAAGAAAATATACTAGGCCAGAATTTAAATCACATAAAAAATAAATAAACAATTTCTTATTTAAATAAAAATAAGTTATTAGAATTATGTACCAAGTAAGGGGTAGAAACATCACTGCTGAATCATGCTCTACTACACAGGGCCCCCAAAAAAATGGATCCAATTAAGGAGCAACCAAAAGAAAAACCACACAGTTCACCAGTCAGGATAATGAAGCTCCTGCTTATCTAGATGCACAGCCATGCACTCTTTTATGAGGAACAGAAACTGGAGGGAAAAAAATAAGCTCTTTACTAATAATTTAAAGCATATCTGAACCCAAAATCAAAAATTTATTTATATCACAGCTTACCAATCCTTAGCCCAACTTCAGGCACAAATAAAAATAGTGCATTGTGCATCAATGACCTTACTCCTCTGTCTTGAATCCCAACACCTCTTCCTAAGCCACCCTGCAGTGTAATGTATCAATATCCCAGTTTCTTCTATGAGCCAAGCTAATATCCTGCTCTGGGGACCAGATATTTTTACCGCCTTGTTATCTTCTTGGGCACTGGTCTCCTCACTACCCACATGAGTTCCCCTGACTTTACAGCCCATGGGAGAGGACCTAGCCACTGAAAGTGTTGCCTCTACCAATAGGAGGTATGCATATCAAGCAGGCAGGGGACGCCTGAAGGACACCAGAAAGTAAAAAGAAGAGAGAAAGATCATCATGTGACCATGGCTTCGGGTAAGTACAATTGTTAGAGTCTTTTTTTCATACCAGCATTTACACTGGGTGGGATTGAGGGGACAGAGGAGTTTTCTAACAAATTGGCTTTGGGATTTAAATGAGGTGGCCACATTCGTTTTCTTTTTTTATCTAGTGGTCTGATCAATGTCTCTCTTTTTTTTTCAACTTCCATTAACAGACCAAGCTGTCCAGTAAACATGGCAGTTAGAAGGTTGATGCAAACTATTTGACACTTACAATGGTAAGCGTTGATTCATTTATGTAAAACCTTTAACCCACAATGGAAAAGACTGTTTTAATTGCTTAAAAGTGTTAGCTAGAGTTCAGCTTTAATTTGTTAGTAAATTACAACCATATCTACTAGTGCATCTAATGCCCTGTACACACGGTCGGAATTTCCGACAGAAAAAGTCCGATGGGAGCTTTTCATCATATATACCGACTGTGTGTATGCCCCATTGGACGTTTTACGTCAAAAATTCTGACCGACCTAGAAAGAGAACATGTTCTATATTTTTCCGTTGGAACAAATTCCTATCGGGAAAACCACTCTTCTGTATGCTGTTCCGACTGTATGCTGTTCCGACGCACCAAAGTCGGTGCATGCTCTGAATCAAGTACGAGATGGAAGCTATTGGCTATTGAACTTCAATTTTCTAGTTCCATCGTACATGTTGTACGTCACCGCGTTCTTGACGGTCAGACTTTGGTATCGGTATCGGTATCGGTAAGCTGATACCCTTTTGGGTTTAGGTACGCTTTAAAGCCACCTAATATAAGGAGAAAAGAACCACATAAATATGTTTGTGCTCCTTACTTATAGCAATTATTCCTCCTTTATGAATTGGAATATTTTTTCACAGGTGCCAGTCAGAATCAAAGTTTAAGAGCAGAATTTAATATAACCGGTGGCTAAGAGTGAGTGATTCTAGTTCTTGGTAACAAAAGGCTAATGCATAAAAACTTTGATACTGTTGGCCAGTTAGAGTGGTGTCTGTCAATACACTCATGTCAATAAATGAAGCAACTTTATCCTTTCACCTGTCCATCCAAGTGAATACAATGCAAGTCAAAATAAACTCATTCTGACAGTGATATTTTACATATAACTAGCTAATATATGCCTGGTCACTATTTAGCAGAGTGTGGATCGGTGTGTTCACTTTTTTGCCATTGTTATGATAGTGTAAGCTTTTCTCAACCTGTTCAACACAGAGGAACCCTTGAAATAACTTTCTGGTCTCAGGGAACCGCTGCTAATAATTACTATATCTGCAGCTCACTGCTCATAAGTGGGAGGGTCAGTGAGAAGAGTGCTCCTTACAATTGCATACCTCCCAACATTTTGAGATGGGAATGAGGGACGCCTACTAATAAACGTATGTAGGCATAGGACACGCCTCCTGCCACACACTCTTAAAAGAGAATTAACCAAAAACAAGGATAATTAAATCCACAAGGACTTTTGTTTACCACTACTATTCCTTTATATTGGCTTTTAAAATGTACAAATGCAGCAATTTAGAAATTGGATCAAAGGTTTAGTACCGGGATAAAAAGTGCATTTTATATACAACTATATAGTTTAGACCACAATCTGGACAATGTGTGGTGTTCGGGGCAAATTTGAAAGTGGCCGGAACACCGTTAGCCCTTGTACACACGGTCGGAGATTCCGACGGAATGTGTCCTATCGGACCGTTTTGTCGGATATTCCAACTGTGTGTGGTATGCATCGGACTGTTTCCGTCGGACCAAATTTTCCAACTTGCTGGAAATATTTTCCGACAAACTGCTCCGATCGGACATACTCCGATCATGTTTAGAGAATTCCGATCGGACAAAGTGCCACGCATGCTCAGATCAAATTCCTACATCAAAGCTATTGGCTACTAGCCTGAACGTAGTCCCGTCGTAACGAAATAACATCATCACGTTCTGAACGATCTGATTTTCCGACAACTTGGTCCGACCGTGTGTATACAACAGTTTCGGACTAAATCCGTAGGACAAAATCCGTCGGACAAAATCCAACGGATTTGGTTGTCAGAATGTCCGACCGTGTGTACAAGGGCTTAAAGTCTATGGGACACTAACATGAAAAATCAAAAGTGCTCATTTTAAAGGCTTATATGCAAGTTATTGTGATAAAAAGTGTTTGAAGACCCGAGTCCTGCCCTAGGGGACATGTATCAATGCAAAAACTTAAAAAAAAAAAAAAGTTCTCAGGAGCAGTGCTTTTTTTAATGCTTAAAGTGAAACAATAGGAATGAAATATTCCTTTAAATATTGTGCGGTGGAGGGGGGGGTGTCTATAGTATGCCTGTAAAGTGGCGCATTTTCCCGTGTTTAGAACAGTACCACAGCAAAATGACATTTCGAAAGGAAAAAAGAAATTTAAAACTGATCACGGCTACCGTATATACTCGAGTATAAGCCGAGATTTTCAGCCTCTTTTTTGAGGCTGAAAGTGCCCCCCTCGGCTTATACTCGAGTCATCGCTGTCTGCCCGCTCGATCAGCGTGTCGAGCAGACAGACAGCGGCCATTCTATTCAAAAGCCGCGCCTCCGGCTCCGCCTTCGCCTGTGATAGGCGGAACACTGAATTTCCCAGCAGCCTGTGTTCCGCCTATCACGGACATCGTATCATCCTCGTACTACGGACGAGGATGATACGACGTCTGTGATAGGCGGAACACAGGCTGCTGGGAAATTCAGTGTTCCGCCTATCACAGGCGAAGGCGGCGGCGCAGCTTTTGAACTTTACAATGGCCGCCGACGAAGAGGGCACGGGACGGCACGGCACGGGACGGGACGGGACGGGGGCAAGGCAAGGCACGACACGGGACGGATGCAAGGAGGCAAGGCACGGCACGGGACGGAGGCAAGGAGGCAAGGCACGGGACGGAGGCTCGGGACAAAGGTAGGCTGGACACACACACACACACACACACACACACACACACACACACACACACACACACACACACACACACACACACACACACATGGATGGAGACACACACAGGGATGGATGGATGGATGGATGGAGACACACACACACAGGGATGGATGGATGGATGGATGGAGACACACACACACAGGGATGGATGGATGGATGGATGGAGACACACACACACAGGGATGGATGGATGGATGGACACACACACACACAGGGATGGATGGACGGACACACAGGGATGGACGGACACACAGGGATGGACGGACACACAGGGATGGACGGACACACAGGGATGGACGGACACACACACAGGGATGGACAGGCATGTCTCACCCTCGGCTTATACACGAGTCAATAAGTTTGCCAGTTTTTTTGGGGGTAAATTGGGGGCCTCGGCTTATATTCGGGTCGGCCTATACTCGAGTATATACGGTATAAAGAATTGTCAGGTCTCGGCAATATAGATAAAACTCATTGAAAAAAAGAGAATGGAATCCCCCCGAGTCCATTACCAGGCCCTTGGGTTTGGTATGAATATAAAAAATATATATGTTCCACAATGTCCATTTATCCTCTTTTCTCACACCACCCGGACCAAAAAAGGAAAAAAATCCACCACCGATCCGCCTCCATGGGAGGCTCCTGCCATCTGATGCTTCTTGGCCTGTGACAGCTCTCATATAACTGAGGGTGGGGCCACTTATGACGTAACCGGGTGTCCACGCCCCCTCTGATGCACGGGGACTTCACCATGGCTTTCCCATGGTGTCAGAGGGGGCAGGGCAACCTGGTTGACCCTGCCCCCCTCTGACGCCACGGGGAAGCCATGGGGCCTCAGTTATATAAGAGATGTCACAAGCCAAGAAGCGTCATACGGCGGGAGCCTCCCATGGAGGTGGGCCGGTAGCGGATTTTTTTTCTTTTTCTGTCCGGGCGGTGCGAGAGAAGAAGATGAATGGACATCGTGGGACATTTTTATTTTTTTATTTTTTCATAAAATACTTTTTAACATTTTGACACTTTTTTGTGAAATGGTAGGGGTACATTTGTACCCCATTACCATTTCACACAGGGGAGGCCGGGATCTGGGGGTCACCTAGTTAAAGGGGGCTTCCAGATTCCAATAAGCCCTCTGCCCACAGACCCCCCACACCCACTGGGCAAGGGTTGTGGGGATGAGGCTCTTCTCCCCATCAACATGGGGATAAGGTGATTTAGGGGGCTACCCCAAAGCACCCTTCCCATGTTGAGAGCATGTGGTCTGGTACGGTTCAGGAGGATGGGGTGCTCCCCCCCTCTTTTCGTGCAGCCTGCCAGGTTGCGTGCTGGGATAAGGGTCTGGTATGGATTTTGGGGGAACCCTATACCATTTTTTTTATTTGGGCGCAGGGTTCCCCTTAAAATCCATACCAGACCTGAAGGATCTGGTATGGGTTTTGGGGGAACCCCTACGCCATTTAAAAAAAAAAATTAGAACAGGCTTCCCCTTAATTTCCATATCAGACCCAAGGGGCCTGGTATGGATTTTAGGGGGACCCCCACGCAATTTTTTAAAACATTTTGGTTCAGAGTTTTCCTTAATATTCATACCAGACCCAAAGGGCCAATGAGTTTTATCTATATTGCCGAGACTCTGCAATTCATTACAGGTACGATCATTTTTCTGTGGTACTGTTCTAAACACAGGAAAAATGTGCCACTTTACAGGCATACTATAGACACCCTCCAGGCACAATTTTTAAAGGAATATTTCATTTTTATTGTTTCACTTTAAGCATTAAAAAAATCACTGCTCCCAAAAAAAGGCAGTTTTTTTAAAAATTGTTTGCATTGATACATGTCCCCTGGGGCAATACCTAGGTCCCCAAACACTTATTATGACAATAATTTGCATATGAGCCTTTAAGTGTGTACAAGGCATTACACTTGCCCTTTAGGCTTGGTTCACAGTAATGCGACTTGTGAGACCTTAAGTCGGATGACATGTAAAATTCAATGCTTCCCTATGAGAGCCGACTTAATTGATACTACACAAGCCTGTCCGACTTTAGAAAAGGTTTCTGCACTACTTTGGTCCTGATACGACTTCAAACACTGAATCTAAATAGTCCCATCAAAGTTTCACTCAAAGTCGGACTCCAAAGTTGCACTTAAAGTCACGTGACTTTGGAGCCTATTATTTTATGACTCTTTTTTTTTTTTTTGCTCTCTTCACTTTAGACATTTAATAGAACCTCACAGCAGTTTAAGTGGTGACTAAGAGGAAGCCATTTGATAATCTTTGTAAATTGACTTTTACATAAAAATATGCAAATATTGATAATATAAAGTGCACTTGATTAATTCAGATGATCTGTGCGATAAAACCAGTTGTGAGTTAAAAAAAAAATAATCATAAAAATTAAAAATGATCACACAGTAATAAAAATTACTGCATGTGTTTTGCGTTATTGAGTTGACCATAGCAATAATAATTATTTCTAGAACAAACATACAAGTGATTGATGTGTGTCTCACCGTGTCTCATCAATATATACAGCTTCCAGCAATGAGGCAGTGTACTCCAAGTTTTTTTTCAGTTCCACAATGTTGACCTCTCCATTCTCTAGTTGCTTCACCATGTACTTCAGGCTGTAGATAAAGAAAAGACATGAGCGGTAATTACAATGACTCAAAATCTAATTGGTATATATGAGCACCAGCAGTTTTCATAATACGCATTTGACAGTTTTTCGTAATACACATTTGACTTGCAAATCATTTGTCCACAGAGGACAAATACAAGAAAATGTTCACCTTGTACAAATCCGTACATGCACTTATCACATGAAATCTACGGCTCGCACTTAGATCAAATTAATCCTCAGTGTTCTCACTTGGATCACTACACTAGAGGACATTCAAAATTGCTTCAATAGCTTAATACTATCGATGCTCTATCTGCAGAAAAGGAAGCTGTGTTTAATTTAAACCCACCCTTCCTTGAGTTTTTACATTTATTTAAACCGCCACATTGTTTTTCTTTTCAAATTGCTATTATAAAAGGTTAAAGTGTATCTAAAGCCAACCCGCTTTTTCTTTTTCTTTTTTTTTTCAGGCTCTTTTGTTTAATTTTGGAAGAAACTGGAACAAATTACAGCCTCTGCCAGATTCTTATTATTGTCTGTGTTCCTATTATGCCGCGTACACACGATCAAATTGTCCGGCGTAGTTATTCCGGCAAACAATCCGGCGGATAGTCCGGTGGACTTTCTACCGAACGGACTTGGCCACACACGGACACACAGAAAGTCCGGCGTTTGCTAGCTTGATGACGTACAGCACGTACGACGGGACTAGAAAAAGGAAGTTCAATAGCCAGTAGCCAATAGCTTCCTTTTCGTACTTGCTTCTGAGCATGCGTCATTCTTAGTCCGCCAGACTAGCATACCAACGAACGTATTGTCCGCTGAAACCCAAGTCCTTTCTTACGCTGAGAAAGTCCACTGAGGCCCACACACGATCGGATTGTCCGGTGAAATGCGTTTCGGCGGACTAAGTACGCCGGACAATTTGATTGTGTGTACGCGGCATTAGAGAGATTTAGTCCCTCTTTATGTCCTTGTGATCAATGTCACTGGGACTGGAAGTGAGGGCCCATCCACCCTGTCACCAGGACAGGAGCAGGGATGAAATCACCCAATGGAGACACTTGATCCTGTGACAACTGTCTCAGATAAATTTTTTGCTTTCTGTTGTATGTATAGAATAGAAGAATAGAGAAATCTCCTGAAATGGACACAGATGTCAAAAAAATTGTCAGGGGTTTTAAATATTTCATAGTCTAAAATGACAAAAAAAAAAAAAGTTTTTGCTTTAGATATATTTTATGCCAGCCAAAAGGGACAGTATTGAAATATTCAGCGAGATCGCAACCCTAGTTCCGAGACATATAAATAGGCAGTAGCTGCTAAAAAAGTCCACAGTTTTTTTAAACTCCATCCACATAACACCAGAAACAGAGAAAATGATGTAGAATCATATAACAAATTAAGATGACGAAAGTCTGAAAAGAATTGGCAAGGTTTAAATTAGAAGTTAATGTATGAGTGTGGGAGAGTGTAGGAATGAGAAAGGGATTTCACATTACCCTTGACATATTAAATTAAAAACTCATTCTGTGAATGGAAGACACACTATTGGAATTTTACTGCAATATTCTGATGATTGTAGGTACACCAAATAAACACCCAAATTGCTGGATAATAAAAAAAAAATGGAATGGTCATAGTTTAGTCCTATCTGAACTATATAAACCAAGTACAATCAGAGTTTCCAAACAGAAATCAGACAAATGTGAAATGATGAACCCATCCAAACTAACACCATAAAAAGAATCTTGAAGTTAATTCATTAGACAGTGAGGTTTCAACTTATGTAAATTAGACCTGCCCTTTGAATCTCACCTGATATAAAGCTCTGCACTTCCTGCCATGTAACCGGGCGTATGCACAATTTTTTTTTTTGTGGCCTAGTAGCTTTATATTTTTAGTGTGAGATCATCTAAAGTACTGCTGCCTGTGACTACTAGTGAGGTTCAGTGATGTTCACTGTTTTCTCAAGAGATGGCTGGAGACAAAGCTAACAAAACCAAAGAAAATTCCCAGTTCAACTTACCACCCAGCCTGCAACCAACTGATTTATCCTGTCTAACACTATGCATTAAAAACCGGGGTTTTGTTTGCACACATTTGCAAATACATGCGTAAGCAGCAGCACCCCAGTATTATATGCAGTCACTCTCAAAATTTAGAGTTAGGACTGCATATACTACTGGGGTGCCGTGAAGAGGCTCTGCAGCTTGCGCACGCATTTGCAAATGTGTGCAAACTAAATCCCTGTTTTTAACACATACTGTTAGACAGGGAAATTTAGTTGGTTGCAGGTTACTCTGTAAGCTGAGCTGGGAATATTCTTTGGTTTTGTTTGATATACGTCGCCCTTCCATGTGCTCCTTGCTGTAAAGGACAGTTATAGTTGGGGGCAGTGGTCATTTGTTTGTACTATTGAAGAGAAAGCTAAACTTGAGGACCTGTAATGCAAGGACCTCCCTGCTTCTACTCCATTCATTCTGTGGATCTATGCTTCCTTCCTCTCTCTTGCTGCTTCTTCATCATTCAGTCATAATAGGAAATCTCTGACATAAGGAGGTAAAATCCCTGCTCTCCCACCAAAATGTCTTGTTATTTGCTCTCTACTTGCCTTTTTTGGTCAGAGCTTCCATAGTACAGGTTCACGTTATATAATTTGTTTTAGGCTAGCCAAAAACATTGGACTTTTCTTATGCAAATTGTTACATAATTAAGTTTGATTGTACTGGCTCAATATGTTTAAACATAGAGCAGACACAACTGGTGCAGGCTTATCTTGTGGAAACAATAGCAATCATTCAACACAAACCTGATCCAAACAACTAATATTTTACTGTGTTCAAACATAGTAAATTCTGGTCAATATACCATGCGCTCTATGGAAAAAAAGCCTCACAAGATCTTCTGGCTGGTTCAATGACTTCACATTCACATTCACATTGCTTCTTCTCTAGCAGCAAAGGAGTCCATAGTGCTGCACTTAACAGTGTTCACATATTGCCTTGTTAGCACTGTTTAGTGTAGTGAATCCAAGCTTCTGTGATGATGCACCCACTGAGGCCACAACAAAATGGGCACCGAGGGATTGGGTTGAATGATGCTGGTTGCCCTTCAACCTTGAAGACTGGAGACAAAGTGGCAAAAAAGGAATTGCTGCAAGGGGCAGCTATAGATTAAGGTCAGTATTGCAGCAAAAGCTGTTTTTTTTTTCTTTTTAAAACATCGTTGATCTACCTGTCCTCTCTTCACAGAAAATTAATGTTTGCTTGTTGATATAGGAGTCTACCAACTCCAGATCCTAAAAATGATTTACAAATTCTGCATCAGAAGTAGACTCAGATAGTTAATCTGTCCTCTGTTTCCTACAGGCCCTTGCTGTCAAAGACGAAAAATGTTCCATTTTACCTGAGTTTGTTTTCCAACCTCAGGCATCCTGGGAGAAAAGCTAAGAAGAAAATGAAATGCGAAAAATAAGCTCTCAGGGGGATGAAACCTTGAATTTAATTCATTTTTTGCTATAGAAAAAAAGGGGAATGACATCATTCAAAAAAAAAAAACTTTTATTTTTTCAAATGAAATTGTGAAGATTACATTTTTTTAAAATGAGGAAACTGTGAAGAGGAGAATCCACTGCAAACATAAAAATATAGAACTTTGCATAATATTGCAAAGTTTTGAATCCAGAGGAACATATTGATTTTTATCATCAACATCCTATCATTCTTTTCCAACTATAGCTCAAAAAGGGGGATGTTAAGCTAATTTACAAATTACAATATTTCAGTTCTCAGCTACCAAAAGTGTTTATATTGCTGTTAACTTTATCTCCCCCCTTGTAAATCATAGTGTTGCCTGTTATCTAGCACTCTAGCGCAATAATAATAATATAATAATATAAATAAAAAATATAAAATAATACTTCACACCGCTGACAGTTGAATATTTATATTGATTTTCTACGATTTTACTGTCATATTAAAAAAGCAATAGATCTTTTTTTTTTGTTTTTTGTTTTTTTAAGCGACCTTCTCAGTTAGATTTTTTTTACTTGATAGCAAATTATGCCTTTGCACAAAAGTGGTCAAGTGTTTCCCATTTTTTTCTAATGTGAAACGATGAAAGCATGACTTATAACATTGTTTAATAAAGAGTTTTTATTCTTAAAGAGACCATGGGGGTATTTTACGAAAAGCAAATCCACTTTGCACTACAAGTGTAAAGTGCTCTTGGGAGTGCAGTCTCTGTAGATCCGAGAGGAACATGCAAGGAAAATAAAAAACAGCATTTTAGCCTGCACATGATTGGAGGATAAAATCAGCAGAGCTTCCCCTTATTTCAGATCTACCCCTCAGATTTACAGTGATTGCACTTCCAAGCGCACTTGTAGTGCAAAGTGGATTTGCCCTTCGTAAATAACCCCCCATGTTTTTTTCATTCCTGGTAAATTTAAAGGGTCTCTTTGGGGCCAATCCCCCAAACCATTTATACAAATTTTCACAGTTCTTCCCAGTGAGTATAATATTTAGCTAGAGAGTATTAAATGTAACCTTCTCACAGAATGCAGTGTTCAGTTATAGCAGTCAACCACTATGACCAAACACTGTCACATGTCAGAGGAGATGATGTAATCGATCCCTGTATGCTCCAACACTAGCCAACACCTAATATTTTGTGTCCACTGCTACAGAAAAAGGAGCAGTGGGGGAAGCCGTAAAAAAAAATATCACTGGGTCCAGGGTGGAAATTCTAGACACCCTATTACTTTACATGAATAGACAAGGCGATTCGGTCTTTTTAGGTGCAACTAAGTACAAAAATCTAGAGCAACCAGTCACACACCCTCTTGTACTTGTATTTTGTACTTTGCTTCAGAAATCAGTGAATTCTAATTGGTTGCTCTGGATTAATACACTTAAGAATTAGTACTTAAAGCCGTTAAAAAATACATAAATAAAAAAAACACTTTAAGACCAGGTTTTTTTCTGACATTTGTTGTTTACAAGTAAAAATCTGTATTTTTTGCTAGAAAATCACTTAAAACACCCAAATATTATATATATATATATATATATATATATATATATATATATATATATATATTTTTTTTTTTTTTAACAGAGACCCTAGAGCAGTGATGGCGAACCTTGGCACCCCAGATGTTTTGGAACTACATTTCCCATGATGCTCATCCACTCTGCAGTGTAGTTGAGCATCATGGGAAATGTAGTTCCAAAACATCTGGGGTGCCAAGGTTCACCATCACTGCCCTAGAGAATAAAATGGCGGTCATTGCAATATTTTATGTCACGCTGTATTTGTGCAGCAGTCTTTCCAATGCAAATTTTTGGGAAAAAATACACTTTCATGAATTAAAGTTGAAAAAATGAAATGAAAAAAAAAACATTAAAGTTACCCCAATTTTTTGTATAATATGAAAGATGATGTTTCACCAAGTAAATAGATACCTAACATGTCATTTAAAATTGCACATGCTTGTGGAATGGTGATAAACTACGGTACTTAAAAATCTCCATAGGCGACACTTTAAAAATGTTTACAGGTTACCTGTTTAGATTTGCAGAGGAGGTCTAGTGCTAGAATTATTGCTTTCGCACTAATGATCGCAGCTATACCTCACATGTGTAGTTTGAACACTGTGTACATATGTGTACATATTACGTATGTGTTCGCTTCTGCACGGGAGCTCGGAGGGATGGTTTGCGTTTTTTTTCTTATTTATTTATTTATTTGACACTGTCCCTTTAATTTTTTTTTCTAATCACTTTCCATTCCTATTATAAGGAATGTAAAAATACGTAATAGAAATAAGCATGTCAGGTATTCTTCATTGAGAGATCCCAGATCTCTCATTTATCTTTAAAAGCGGAGGCGCAAGTGATGTCAGATGTTGCTCCGGTCCTCCAATGGCATAGAGCTGAGTGGGGGCTATCTTGTCCTTATGCGCTTTTCTGCCTAGCGAATGGCTGCACTGGATCGGTTCCTGGATTACTGACAGGTCCGGTAAGCTTGAGAACCACCGGGAAGCAACGGGAGGGGGGCACCTCTCCAGTGGCCTAGAAAAGCAGTCTTACACCAAAACCACTGCTGGGACCACTTTTATATGGATGCCGGCCGCCTGCTGTAAATAACGATGCTGAGGTTATGGCTAGCCACTGCCATAACTCTGGTATTTAACATCAAAGTAATGACGTTTATTTATGATTAGGCGGTCGGCAAGTGGATAAATATATGCATAAATGAATATAAGTCAACTAACTTTTAATATAAGGACAATTAAATGACCAGGGATCCAGTGCTGTCATTACCTAAGCCTGTTCTTTGCCAGTCTTTGAGTCTTTGAGTCCCCTGCCCCAGCGTATCTAGTGTGGGAAACAGGTTGTGACTCCTTGTGGTCTCCTACTGCATGAGTTGTGCTGTGCTTTGTGATTGGTCCAGCAGCCTCTTGGGATCTTTGACATGTCCCAAGAGTCTGCAGGCTGGGGAGGGGGGGGGGGGGGCTGAATTTCTGGTGGAATCACTTAGGCAATTCCAGCGGAAGTGGGAGGGAGGGATGATTCTTAAAAGTCGAATTTCCCATTTAGAGTAGTTCTGCTTTAAATTGTATGTAAAACCAAAACGTTTGTTTTAGTTTTGGATAGAGTAAGGCAGGATTATAAGCCCTTTTAGAATTCTGTTTATTTTTTTAGTTATTTTTGACTTTGTCCTCACTAGGGAGATTTTCCTCTCTCTCTATTTGTCCTGGTGACCACAGTCACTGGGGGAGAGAGAAAATCCAAAATACTGGATCAGAAATAGAAGGAAAATCTTCTAATGGATGCTATGCCAACTGTCAAAGGGAAGATTTTCTTCCTCTTCCTGATGTTTCCATAAGACAAGAAGTGAAGGGAAATTATAGGACTCGGACAGAGATGGAAAAAAAGAGTTAACAGTAGTTTGAACCCTATCCCACTCTATCCAAAATTAAAAAAATGGGGTTTTAAATATACATTAACAGTAAAAATGCTTTATTAAGTTAGGCCACAAGTTCACTTATATTTGGGTGCTAAGATTTGTCTCTTATTCCAACTTCAGAATCATTGGGATTGAAAAAAATAAAGTACAAAGCATGGGTACCATCAGCTGTGTTCTCCTCCACCCGTTCTCTCCCCATTGCCGATGTGCTGCTGGAGCAGCTCTGTGTGCTTGATCCCCTGCTCGCTCCTCCACTGTGAGCAATGCAGAGTCGGGACTTTTGTGTGCTGTGCAGCAGCCACAACTCACCGCTCGCTTTCCTGCTGTGTGAGTAGCAGAGCAGGTTATATGTGAAATCCCCCTCTCGCTTCTGCCGCCCCCTTCCCCACCTCCTCCTACTCCTGGAAATAAAACATCTCACCCAATCAGTGGCAGAAAGGACTTGCCATACAGCAGCCGCCATTCATTTTGGGAAATTTAGTTCTTAAAGGGGCATAATGTAAATGAAGGGAGGCTGATGGGGCTGTGGACTTCACCACCCAGTATTCTTTGCACAACAGAAGAGGAGTGACAGGACTTTTTGCCTGGCAATTCTGGAGAGATCAGGGTATTTTCATGAGGAAATCAAGTCATACAGACATGAGGCCTTAGATGGACTTGTGCAGATATTGGGTGCCCTTGCTGTATCCATAAGAGCTTGAGGACTGTTTGTTGGCTGAACTGAGCCTGGAGCTGGAAGGACCGTTGCCATGGTTGTCACAACAAGGGATAACCAGTGAGGACTAGAACTGAGACACTGAGCCTTGTGAGGACCTGTTCGGCAGGACAGAGTCGCTGGGTCCTGAGTACCTAAGGACAGCAGACAGCCAAGTGATCTGGACCAGATTCCTATGTATTAGGAGGGGTGAGCCAAACCATCCTGCTGCAGAGTCCCCATTGGACAGTAAAACATCATAATCATCAACTTTGTCCAATGAGCAGTGGGCTTGGGTAAGAAGAATTAAAACTGATCAAATAAGCCCACATGCAAAACCTTACATTTATACATCATTTGGTATGTAAAACAGTAAAATGTGTTTAGCTGTTTTGCCTTGAGTTTCATTTTAGTAGTATATGTTTTGCTGTATTATTTTGCCTCTGCAGAGATTTGCTATTTTAAGTTTTAATTTATCTTATTTTACAGATAATTTTTCAGAAACAGAAACACAATCTATAATGACACAGAAGACAATAATTTTCAGAATGAGCTGGCTGGTACGCAAGTTTAGAAGATATTGCTTTTCTCTTCCTCCCTGACACTATTTCTCAGGAAAGAGATACTTTATGTGTGACATAAAGCGAGGATGACAGCTAATAAATACTCATCATCCAGAACAAACAGTCTGAAAGTCGTATCTGGAAAACACTGAGCTTTTGGTCCAACCCCCTCAGAACTGTTGCCATGTTTATTCGCATGCTGTGCTGCTTCATAAGTTTTCCCTGCACGTTGTCTCCTTCAGTGTGTCCTTGCCCTGAGCCACCAGCCGTTCAGAAATTGATTTTCCCTTTTATGCTTTCGGCTTGCAACTAATTGAATAGATGGTACCTGTGATTATGACATGGCTGCTATATCAGCCATGGGACAGGATTGCTGTGCTTAACACAGAAATATCCCATCACAATAAATAAGGTTAGACAATCTTATCCTCATGCATTTATCTGTAAAAGGTGGCTCTGCCCAGAAGGTGATGACATCAGGAAGACCACACACCTTGTAACACTCTGGTATATACTGGGGTAAAAGAGGGGTGGTATTTCAACACTGCTAAATAATACTTAATCAGGAAGATTCTGTAGGCTTAAATGCCTAATGTATGTCAGCTGTGATATTGGGAGATTGTTAGCTCTGTGGTAGAAGCAATTTTAGTGAGTTCATGCCAATTCAAACTGAAGTGTAGGGCTTGATGGCCCACTTTTATTAGGCAAAAATTAAAGCAGCAAAACAGCTGCCCCCGCAGGGGATTTTCACCATCAGAACAGGTAGCAAAAATACAAAGCCACTTGTCTCCCTCTTTAGCAGCACCATTGGTTAGGCTTCAAAATTTGGTCGTTGGTTTCTGGCCCCTAGACCAACACCCTCTCTCAACTCTCCTTGCTCTCTTAGCACTCCAGCCTCTTCAATTCAGTTGTAGCACCATGCTGCCTGTGGTCATTCCCTGGCTTCTCAGTAAGGGATCTCCTGACAACCTGGGCTCTCTCACTCCTCTGAGACCTCCAGATTACCTTGGTCTCCTGGATTTGGCCAGTTTTCTTGGTTCTTCCAGTCTTCCATAATCACCTAGCCTTCTTGATTCCCTCAGTCAAGGAATCTCTTCTCCAGCATGGAGTGCCATCTCTTGAGCATAGCATACCTCTTGCACTCATAGCCTGTGGTCTCTTGCAAGACCTGGCCACTGGGATGGGAGATTTCTTCCCTCCCCAAACTCTTTGAAATCTCCAAACTCTGGAACCCAAACCGGGGATACCAAATTCCAGAAAAAAAAGCAAAGAAAAACATTTTCTTAATTTACAATTGATATTCTGGAGCCCTGCCCTCTGCATACTAACAAACCCTGTGTACTTTCTACTTTCCTTTTCACAGTGGCAGGGCATTTTTAATGTTCTACTTGAAGCATTTAAAAAATCATTGCTCCTGGCTGAATGGAATCTTTTAAACATTTTTTCTGCATTGGTACATGTTCCCCAGATCAGTGCCCACCAACCTTCCCCTCTTCTCCATGCTATTTTTTATACCCCTTGCCTGTTACTGAGAAAATGGACATATTTGATTTGACAGATTCAGCTACTTTTGATTTCTTTCAAATATTTTATTGAATATGATGCAATAAAAAGAGTCATACAATAGATTTATAGTTAAGTAGAATGTATAAAAGTGTGAAATGAGGCTTCTCAGTATATTAACAGGAGATGAATACTATAATAACAGTCATGTAATTTGGGATATATTAGTTTAACATATTTTAGCTAAAGATAAACATGTATAAAGTTTAATAACTGGATTAGATACATAGTAAAAATTGTAGTTTCAAAGTTTAGGGTTGGAGGAGATTTGGAGCTACTTTTGATTTCAAAAGTATTCGGGTTCAGCATCCAAACTTCTTTGAATTTCGCTGAACCCTGGGCAGTTTAACTCATCACCATCAATATAATTTTGGGAACAAACTCTGAGAGGGATCCTTAAAGCATAGAGAGAACATATGAACCCCATGCAGAGATGGCTCTGTAAGTATTTCCATACAGAATCCCTTTGTTAGAAAATTTGAAGTGGTTGTAAACTCCTGAAATGAAAAATGAACAAGACACATCCTCATATAGTAGGTGAGGTTGAAAAAATACACAAGTCCATCAAGTCCAACCAATGTGTGCGATTATATGTCAGTATTACATTGTATATCCCTGTATGTTGCAGTCGTTCAGGTCCTTATCTAATAGTTGTCTGAAACTATTGATGCCCCCCGCTGAGACCACCGCCTGTGAAAGGGACTTCCACATCCTTGTCGCACTTACAGTAAAGAACCTTCTACGTAGTTTAAGGTTAAACCTCTTTTCTTCTAATTTTAATGAGTGACCACGTGTCTTGTTAAACTCCCTTCCACAAAAAAGTTTTATCCCTATTGTGGGGTCACCAGTACAGTATTTATAAATTGTAATCATATCTCCTCTCAAGCGTCCCTTCTCCAGAGAGAATAAGTTCAGTGCTCGCAAACTTTCCTCATAACTAATATCCTGCAGACCCTTTATTAGCTTTGTTGCCTTTCTTTGTACTCGCTCCATTTCCAGTACATTCTTCCTGAGAACTGGTGCCCAGAACTGGACAGCATACTCTAGGTGCGGCCGGACCAGAGTCTTGTATCTCTGAAGTTGATCCCCTTTTTAATGCATGCCAATATTCTGTTTGCTTTGTTAGCAGCTGCTTGGCATTGCATGTCATTGCCGAGCCTATCATCTACTAGGACCCCCAGGTTCTTTTCCGTCCCAGATTCCCCCATAGGTTCTCCCCCCCAGTGTATAGATTGCATTCATATTTTTGCCACCCAAATGCATTATTTTAAATTTTTCTACATTGAACCTCATTTGCAATGTAGTTGCCCACCCCATTAATTTGTTCAGTTCTTCTTGCAAGGTTTCCACATCCTGCGGAGAAGTCATTGCCCTGCTCAGCTTAGTATCGTCCACAAATACAGAGATTGAACTGTTTTCCCCATCCTCCAGGTCATTTATGAAAAAAATAGGATTGGTCCCAGCACATATAGTGTGTACTTGTCTCATTCTATAACACATATTGTATTTCCTCTCTGCTCTCTCCATCCTCTGCTATCTGCATAAGTCACCAGGAAATCCCAGGAGATGACCCTGTCCCTTCCAGCACACAGCAGGTGATTGAAAGCCTCAGCTGTGCATGCTTCCCTAGAGACTGAGACTGTTGGTGTGTGTCATTTCTTTCTACTCAAGTCTCAGATTACACTCAGCTCTGTGTTGTGAAGTGTGTGACATTAGATCTCCTCCCCCTGCCTCCTAGAAGCTAATAAATGCTGCCTATATGCTGTACTGTGAAAGGCTGTAAATGTGAAAGGGCCACAGATAAACAGGTACAGCTTATGGAGGAGAGTTTGCTTCATCACTGTGTATCACAGTCTAGTCACTTCAGTGGGTATATGTAAGGTTTTATTATCACTTTGCGCTGTATTAGTAGGTAAGCCTGTTTATTGCAATAGAGTTTATATGCAGCTCATGTTATTTTAGTTAAACCTGTTTCTTATAGTCTGGGATACTATACTGTATCTAGTTTTAGCTCAGGGCTCCATAACCAGCATAGGCTAGAGCCAGGTTAACCATCTGATGGCCACTTCTAGTAGTTAGAGGTTTGGTTGCATGGCAGATTAGAAGCTATTAGGGACTAAGACTCAGAGTGGATAGGCTGACAATGGTTGGAGGATCTCCCTATTACCCCTGATCTTGTTTTCAGTCCTGTGACACCAAGACGGATGCCACAGCATTATCAATACCAAACAAAATTGACGTCCTTTTTTTTCCCACAAATAGAGCTTTCTTTTGGTGGTATTTGATCACCCCTGCGGTTTTTATTTTTTGCGCTATAAACAAAAATAGAGTGACAATTTTGAAAAAAAAAACGCATTATTTTTTACTTTTTGTTATAATAAATATCCCCCAAAAATATATAAAAAAACATTTTTTTCCCTCAGTTTAGGCCGATACGTATTCTTCTACATATTTTTGGTAAAAAAAAATCGCAATAAGCGATTATTGATTGGTTTGCGCAAAAGTTATAGCGTTTACAAAATAGGGATAGTTTAATAGCATTTTTATTAATAATTTTTTATTATTTTTTTTTTACTAGTAATGGTGGCGATCAGCGATTTTTATTGTGACTGCGACATTGTGGGGGACCCATCGGACATTTTTGACACATTTTTGGGACCATTGTCATTTATACAGTAATCACTGCTATATAAATGCAGTGATTCCTGTGTAAATGACACTGGCAGTGAAGGGGTTAACCAGTGGGTGGCAGTGTAGGGGTTAAGTGTTCCTAGGGGTGTGTTACTAACTGTGGGGGGGGGGTTGGGCTTTCATTTAGTGAACACTGATCTCTGCTCCAATCACATGGAGCAGAGATCAGCGTCACTAGTTGCTAGGCAGAATGGAGAAATGCTGTTTACACGGCATTTCCTCCATTCAGCCGTCCCGTGAGATGATCGCGGGGATGCCCGCGGCGATCGAGTCCGCGGGTCCCGCGACCGGACTCACGGGGGTCCCGACCAACGCGGGAGCGCGCCGCCGGCGGCGCGCTCTTGATGGCAGGGCGGCATTGAAGATTGGACGTACCTGTACGCCAATATGCCTACCCGTGCCATTCTGTCGACGTACATCATCATGCGCTGGTCGGGAACCGGTTAATGTACATTGGGTGTATACATTATTGTTAATCTTATATAAAGCTTATATTATTTCCATATTGGTGAGAGAGAAGGTCTCAGCCACATGTGGAATCCATGTTACTAATACCAGATCAGAAGAGACAATAATTGCAGGATAACTAGGACAGCTGTTTGGGCAACAGCTGGAGGGTCTCCTCATCACCACAGATTTTGTCTTCAGGCCTCCGGCACAAAGACAGACGAGACATCATGCTCAGGGGCCCCTGCAACGGGACTTTGCTGCAAAATTTATCTGGCGGTATCTCCATAAATAACTATAAATACCCAGGTATATGTGCACCATTCACCAGGACTCCTGATGGGCCTGTTGATGATAACACCTTTTTGTTCATTTGATACAAGTACTGCTCTTAATCTTTTCTTCTATATAAAGCTTGTATTATTTTTATACTGGTGTGCATCTATGTACTAATGGTTAATGTTGTTTGTTGGTTGCAGTAGTTCTTCTGCTTCCAAATACTTTGATTAGAATACTGGTGGTTAATTTCCCAGGAAGGGAATCCACTCTGTTCCCAGAGGCCGTGTCTTGGATGGAGGCACTGCCAACTTTATTATTAATCCCACTCTGCCATTTAGCAAAGGTTCTGGTTCTCTTATTTACCTACAGGTTTGGCACAATATACTATGGGGGGGGGGGGGGGGGGGCATTTGTTATAACGCCACCCAAAAGAGGGCTACAAAGGAAACACAGTTTTAAGGTTTTCTAGACTTAAACAAATACACATTTGAGTGTTTTACTGGTAAAAAAAAAAAAAAAAATCACCTCAGAAAACGTATCTACATCAACTGGATTCAATGTTATTTAAATACTATGCAGTTTACTCACCTATATCCAGCTGTCAACCCTTCAGCAACATTATGTTCGAGAATAACAACCAGTTGACACATGGAAATCACAACATTGCATTATACAGAAAAACAGCAGAAATAAATGTATCATAGGGTGATAGTAATGATTCTCTCAGAAACCTATAGTGAAAGCCTAAAGCAGCCATGTCTGCATAGAACTTTCATAGAAATTGCCTATACCAGAATAATAAAAAGTGTAATTCTTAGTAAAAATATAAATCTGTAACCACACAAAAAAGTATTATGAAACTGAACAGAGTGTACTCCTATGTTTCATGAGAAACATTGGTTGTAATATCCACCCACATCTTCCATGTAGGAAACGCTGTGACAACCGCTATTACACTAAACAACAACTCTTATGAACTAATTCAAGCATTGTTCTTGACGCTCTTGAATATTTATGAAAATATATAATCTCTCTCTATAACTTCCTTCTGACATCTGAAAAAATGTATATGCAACAAATATTCAACAAAGTGTAATTCCACATAAAAAAAGCATCACAAAAAACACAAATCATAAGACTTACTAATATACATTATGTATAATACATAATATTAACAAAAGTATTGGGATGCCTGCCTTTTCACGCACACGAACTTCAATGGCATCTCAGTAGTTTGTAGGATTCAATATTGAGCTGGCCCACTCTTTGCAGCTATAACAGCCTCAACTCTTCTGGGAAGGCTGTCCACAAGGTTTAGGAGCGTGTCTATGGGAATGTTATTCCAGAATGGCATTTTTGAGGTCAGGCACTGATGTGGACTGGAAGGGCTGGCTCGCAGTCTCCGCTCTAACTCATCCCAAAGGTGTCCTATCGGGTTGAGGTCAGGACTCTGTGCAGGCCAGTTAAGTTCCTCTTGCCCATTCATGTCTTTATGGACCTTGTTTGTGCACTGGTGCGCAATCTGGTTGGAAAAGGAAAAGCCCATCCCAAACTGTTCCTAAAAAGTTGGGAACATGAAATTGTCCAAAATGTCTTGGTATGCTGATGTCTGAAGAATTTTCTTCACTGGAACTAAGGGGCCAAGCCCAAGCCCTGAAAAACCCCACATCATAACCCCCATCCTCCAAATGATTTAGACCAGTGCACAAAGTAAGGTCCAGAAAAGACATAGATGAGCAAGTTTGGGTAGGAGGAACTTGATTGGCTTCAACCTGATAGAACAGCTTTTGGAATAATTAGAGTAGAGACTGTGAGCCAGGCCTTCATGTCCACATCAGTGCCTGACCTCACAAATGCGCTTCTGGAAGAATGGTCAAACATTCCCATAGACACACTCCTAAACCTTGTGGACAGCCTTCCCAGAAGAGTTGAAGCTGTTATAGCTGCAAAGGGTGTGCCAACCCAATATTGAACCCTACGGACTAATACTGGGATGCCATTATAGTTCATGTGTGTAAAAGCAGGTGTCCAAATACTTTTGGTAATATAGTGTAACTGTTTACATGTTAGGATTTTTCCTGCCTTTTATAGATTTAACAATTTTGGCCCGCACTATTTGAAAATATTGCTACTTCTCAATTGTGATTCTATCTATATTTTTTAAATAATCTGAAATCAAATTTTAGTCTAATTCCACCTTATGTGTAGGCTGTAAACTATTTAACCACTTCCCACCCGGCCAATGCATATATACGGCCGGGTGGGAGCCGTCTACTCCTGATAGGCCGTTCAGGAACGTCCTTCAGGAGTAGCGG
The DNA here is from genome assembly GCF_037356315.1 of Lithobates pipiens. Lineage (NCBI taxonomy): Eukaryota > Metazoa > Chordata > Amphibia > Anura > Ranidae > Lithobates > Lithobates pipiens. The sequence goes on from NW_027507748.1 coordinate 576,991,563, forward strand.
GATCGCGCGCTCGCGCAGCGGCGCGATCCCGATGTGCTCGTGTCACCCGGACACGGCACATCTCAGATCGGCAGGAGGGCTCTGTGATTGGCCCTCCTGATCACATGACGGCCGTGTCCAATCACGGCGTCATGTGATGTAAACAAACAGCCGGTTGCTAGGCAATCGGCTCTCCTCTCCTCACACGGAAGTCACCGCTGAGGAGAGGAGAGCAGAACGCTGCAGCCGGCTGATGATCAGTGAGTATGGGCTGCTTTTTACAGCTTTTTACTCACTGATCATCAGTGTAGTGTAAACACACAACACACCACACAGTACAAACACAGTCCCCACATATGTCCCCAAAACACACATGTCCCCAAAACATACATGTCCCCAAATAATAAAAACACATGTCCCTAATAATAAAAACATGTCCCCCACATATGTCCCACTAAAATCACATGTCCCAATGATTATCTGCACACATATGTACGTGATCACCTGCACACATATGTACATGATCATTTGCGTACATATGTCCGTGATCACACAAACCAATTATTATACACTTAACGGAATTTTTTTTACCAAAAACATGTAGCAGAATACAGTTTGGCTTAAATTTATGACAAAATTAGATTTTATTGGATTTCTTTTCAAATAGAAAAAAGAAAATATTGTTTTTTTTCCAAATTTCCGCTATTTTTGCGCTTATATCGCAAAAAAAAAAAAACGGAGTCGTGAATAAATAACACCAAAATAAAGCTCTATTTGTGCGAACAAAATGATAACAATTTCATTTGGGTACAGTGTAGCATGACCGCGCAATTGTCACTGAAAGCGCTAGAGCGCTGAAAGCTGAAAATTGGGCTGGGAAGGAAGGGGGTGAAAGTGCCCTGTATTGTAGTGGTTAAAGACATGTCTCCTTCTAGTGATTGGCAAACATGACATGTCTTGTATTTAAGGGTCACTGTGTATGTATACCACAGTTACCAAAACAATGAACTATAATGTTTCATGTGGACTTTCCAAATGATCAAGTAATATTATAGCTTAAAGTAAAAAAAGTGCCTCTATTGAGCTTCATTGTGTCTCTTAAAACGTATGCAAAAATCACAAAGTTGCTCTTTTGCTACCAGGTATATTTTGGTTAAGGAACCCTTTAAATAAGGGACCTCTGTCCACTATAAATTATTATACCCAAAGCTCATGATACATTAGTTTTAACATTGACCTCTAAAAATTTATAAAAAATAAAAAAAAACGATTTCTTGATGTAAATCCATCATCAATCACACCGCCCATCGCACCTGAAAAAGAAAAAGAAAACTTTCTACACTCATTGACGGCCGACTGCCGAATGCCTCCTCCGCTGTTTGACAGTTCTTATATTTGTAAGGGCGGGGCCACCTGGGAACATCACCTGGTGGCACAGTCCCCTTGTGACATCACCAATCCAGCATGCACCAGTCCGTGATGTCACAAGGGGGGCGGTGCCACCAGGTGACATCACCAGATGGTCCCGCTCTTACCTATATAAGAACTGTCAAACAGCGAGGAGGCATTTGCCAGTCGACCATCAATTAGTGCAGAGTTTTCGTTTCTCTTATTCGGGTGCGGCGGACGGTGTGATTGACAATGGATTTACATCGGGGGCATTGTTTTTTTATTTTTTAATAAAGGAATTGTCAAAAACTGTCTCTGTGTTTTTATTACTTTTTGACACTTTTTGGTGAATGGGTACCATATTTATTCACATGGGGGGGTGGGGGCAGGATCTTGGGGCCCCCTTGTTAAAGAGGCCTTCCAGATTCTGACAAGCCCTCTGACCACATACCCCCCCACCCACAGCCCAGGGTTGTGGGAAGGAGACCCTTGTCCCCAACAACATGGGGACAAGGTGCTTTGGGGTGGGGAGGCAGAGCCCCCGCTGCCCCAAAGCACCCCCTTGTTGAGAGCATGTGGCCTGGTATTGTTCAGGAGGAGGGGGGTGCTCCCACTACTGTCTTAGCCAATGAGGAGGGAGAGTCCAGGGAGAGAGCCGAGTCTTTTGTGCACATTGCTTGAGGAAGATCAGGCTCAGTTAAATATTAGGCTGCGGAGGATGCTGCACACTGAAGGTGTTTTACATTCATGCATAGAATGCATGAAGGTAAATAACCTTCAACCTTTACAAACACTTTAAGTAGGAGAATGCTAGAACCCCTATCAGTTTTTTCTAAAGTGTTCTGTCTCCTTGTAAAGATTTTCCCTCACTTCGTGTTTGATTAAAGGTTATCTTCTCAACAGAAAGTGAAGGAAAATCCTGAACAGCAGTAAAACCTGGCTGTGCTTCTACCCTTTCTCTATCCTATCCAAAATAAAAAAGGGATGTCTATAGTTGCACTTTAAATGCTTTGTTGCTTCTTTTAGGCCGGGTTCACACTGCTGCGGGGGGAGATCCGGATGTGATTCGCACCGCACTGCACCGCAAATCACATCCGATCTCCGTAGCGATGCGAGTTCAGCCATACAGATAGTATGGCTGAATTCGCATCGCTCCCGCAGCAAACTCGCACGGGACCCTTTTTTTGGTCCGCAGCAGAATCGGATCGCATGGGTGTTTACACCATGCGATCCGATTCCTGTGCGAGTCTGCAGATCGCACTGCGATATGCGGACGGATCTGGGGGTGTCATTAACATTTCATTGACACTCCCAGCCGTTCGCATAGGGCAGTGTGAACTGCCGGCGGGAGTCATGCGATGCGGGAAAACGCCGCGGATTCGCGGCGTTCCCGCATCGCTGTGGTGTGAACCCAGCCTTAAAGAGTTACTGCCAGAAGCCATGAATGTCATTATCAACTCATGAAGTAGAAACATATATAAGAAATGTGCTAAGAATAAAGCCTTGTACACACGGTCGGAAATTCCGACGGAAAAGGTCCGATCGGATTATATTGTTGGAAAATCCGATTGTGTGTGGGCTCTATTGGACTTTTTCCATGGGAAATTCTGACTGAAAAAATTTGAGAGCAGGATCTAAAATTTTCGGACAAAAAAATCTGATCTGACTTTTTCTGATCATTTGTAGAGAATTCCGATCGGACAAAGTGCCATGCTCAGATTAAATGACGAGACCAAAGCTTTTGGCTACTAGCCTCTACATAGTCTCGTTGTACGTAATGAACGCCCCCTCGTTCCGAACGATCAGATTTTCCGACAACTTTGCCTGACTGTGTGTATGCAACAACAGTTTCAAACAAAATCCATCGGAAAAAATCAGACGGATTTTGTGGTCGGAATGTCCAACCGTGTGTACAGGGCATAAGGAGAAAGAAACAGGGAATGTTTCAGGTGTTATATGAAAACTTGCATTCCGTAGATGTGCCTGCATCCTATTATTCCCGTAGCCATTCATGAGCAAGTCATGAACATGCATATCAACAGGAATGCTGTTGCTAATAAAGATCTGTATGCAGAAAGCCCTGTGTCTGCACACAACTTTATAGGATTTGAAATTTTTAGATGTTCAATGATCATATACTCACCTATCCCTGATTCCAGGGGATGTCACTTTCTGAACTGGGCCTTAGCAATGGGGAATGCAGAGAACATGGGTGGGGCTGGTTCAAAAGAGTTTGACAAGCCGCTCTGTGACCTTATTGCTGATTTGAGGACAGGCAAGTCTAGGACTAGTATGGAAGCAGTTAAAGGTGCAGTTGCAATATATGGAATATGTCAGGAGCTTACTTTTATTTTAACATAAGCACATAATATATGCATGGCAATATTTCATTCTCAGTTGGTGGACCATTTAAGTGTTCATGGATTAACTACATTAATGATTGTCAGGCATAAGACAAAATTGAGCACTTTGATAATTCTGACATTCTCAAATATTCCTGCAGAGTTGAAATGTTGCTGGAAAACAACACAGAGTAGTCCAGTCCATTTGGAGATGAATTGCACAGCTTTGTTCTTTCATGTTCTTTTCATGGTGCAGACAATTACAAGATGATGGGAACACACAGTGCTGTCCCGAAGGCCGGATACCAGCAGGCATACTCACATCTGCAGTCTAGTAACAGGCCGGAAAACAGCAGCCTTCTGCTGAACAGCAGTAGTTGCATTGAACAATGTAATCTAGTTAAATGAGGGTGATGCGGCATAATCAGTCTTCTCTATGAGGACTGGGCTGAAAGTGCCATGGAAAATGACAATGCAGTTTATTAAATAAAACAGCAGTGAAAATTATTTGTAAATGGTTTCACTTCAAAAACAAAGAGAAGGCTTGTGGCTGTAGATTACAAAGACATTCACTTTAAAGTGAGCATTTGGTCAAACTATAGATGTGACTATGTATTATGGAAGTATTTACCAATTATTAAGTAGTAAATTAGCTTTAAAATAGAAAACTAAAGTTCTACAACAAGAAATCCCTAATTAAGAGTTTAGAGTTTTTGGCAGAAGAAACATGTCAAAAATGTTTCCCTGCTAGCCCCTGGCAACTTTTTTTCTCTTCTCTGTACACTGCACAACTGCAAGCCCAAAATGCCAGAGACAATTTAACTCCTGTTTGCATCATCGTTAACTGTCCAGTGACACAAGAGAAGCATTCAAGGACTCGGAAAAAGCAGTAGAGGAGATGGGGGCTGGATCAGATGAAGCAGTGACAGGTTTTTGGACCTGACAAAACTGAAAGAGGGTGCTTTGGCAGGTGTGCCATCATGTACCATTATGCTATACTTATCTGAGCCTGATCTCGATCCAGTGATCCTGGGTCTCTCTCTCCTCATTGGCTTACACAGCAGTGGGAGCCATTGGCTGCTGCTGCTGTCATTCACAACCATTGAGCCAATGAGGCAAGAGCAAGGGGTGGGGTCAAGCCGCACTTTGTGTGTGAATGGTTAGTGTCCATTCACAGGAGCATGGCTTGGAAGCAAGAGGAGCAAAAGGCTTGCTATTAGAGGGCTCTCATCAACGAGAAGAAGCCAAGAACTCCGGCTGAGGACCCGAAAAGAAAAGAATCAGGGTTCAGAGTGGAGCAAGGGGAGCTGAGCTACTCAGAAAACAATTTGGATGACTTTAGTTCTTCTGCTATGCTGAGGATGAATTGCTCCACAGTGTCTGCAACTACAGAAGTTGGACAGGGACAGTTTTGAAGTTCATTCATTGTTTGTTAAACCCAAATTCCTTTTTGTTCCCCAATAAATAGCCCAACTATGACAAAAAAGCAGCTCTTACTGCAGTAATCACCTTCTCCCCAGCAATGTTCCCTGAAGACTCACTATTCCATGGTTCTTTCAAGCTGAATGACACTCAGCATCATTCAAACAATTTCCCGTGGGCCCAAGGAATCATGGACGTGCCCCCTGGGGGAGCATCATCATGTAACCGTGGGATCACGCTGGATAGCAAAGCTTTCTGTATTACTGAAGATAGCCCATTGCCGGAGGAGAGGAGAGGAGGAAGAGGACACTGCACATCATGTGACTGGTCAGAAGAAATCCCCCAAAAAGATATGTACATAAACAAATTCCAAATAATACCTGTGGGGTTTGTGCTAAAATTGATTTTGCAATTTTGTATTGTTTTGAAATACATAAATACCTGAATCGTCATACTCTGGCCAAATATTCAGCTTAAAGAGACACAACACGCAACCCAACACAAAAGAAAAAGTAGAAAAAAAAATAGATTTTAGTATATAACTAGCAGGTCAGTATTCAACCCATCCATGTTTTGCTCTGGGTACACAGTAAAGCGAGTCAGGCAGATCACAACCTCTGACTAGTGGGTCACATCCCAGTGGGGGTCCTTTATTAAAGCAGTGTTTAGTCTGAATACCCAATCATATGCAAGATAACTTACAAAACTGAATTTGTTTGCCTGAAAAAGACTAGATGATTAAATTGAACATAGCTCACCTCATTCACTGATATTTTTATATTAAGCACACTAGCAACTGGCCCTTTAAAATATCATCCTCATCTACATAGCCAGAAATAGGACATCTGTTTAAATCAATTAAGTAGATTTTACTTTGTATTCACTTATGGAGAAATCTCTTATAATGAATGTTCAATTCACTTCCCATTTGTAGAAAGCATTTTTGACTTGGCAGAACAGCATGAACATTTATCACTTTGTCTTGATTAGAAATAAGAAGAAGAAAGGCTTCTCTATGAGCCCTCGGACTCAACATTATGTCTCGTGAACAGGCAATCACTGAATCCCAGTTCATACAGAACAGCCTTTCTGAAGGAAAAATATCAATTCATTTGGATTTCAATTGGCAGTGAGATTAGGATCCCTGTGTCACCAGATTGAGAATCTCTGAAAATAAAGTTTTCTTTATTGAACAATCTATTATTCTGTATATAATATTAGCAGGCAATTGTGGAATCATAAAGAAAAAGTTTATGGCACAGCAAGAGGTAGAATTTAAAGTCCAACTAAAGCCAAAATGTCATATTTTATTTTGAATTGAACAGAAAAAGGTTAAAGGTATTATAAACCTTCCTACCTGCACCATGTGTTTTTCACCTGCATTAGATGTGTCATTTGATGTATAGTTACATAGTTAATTTTCTTGAAAAAAGACACAAGTCCATCTACAGTAGTTCAACCAATAAAAATGGTGGTGGGGGGGGGGGGTACAATCCTATATATACAATCCCATACATACAGTTGATCAAGAGGAAGGAAAAAAAAACAGCAAAGCTTTATCCAAATTGCTACAGCAGATTAAAAAATATTTTCCAAATCCCCCAAGAGGTAGATGGATATTCCTTTGATCAACTTAACCTATAAATGTTAGCATCCAGTTATGTTATGTACATTTAGGAAAGAATCAAGGCTTTTTTTAATGCAATCTACTAACCCCGCTCTTGAAGGAATCTATTCCACATTTTCACAGCTCTTACTGTAAAGAAACCTTTCAGTATTTGGAGATTAAATCTTCTTCCCTCCAGACATAAAGAGTGCCCCCTTGTCCACTGTGATGACCTTAAGGCTGGGTTCACGCTGCCACATGGAGCGCATATGCGTCCCTGTTCACCGTTTCAGGTCAAATTTCAGTCCGAATTTTTGGCTGAATTCGGACCTGAAACTAACCAGAAGATGCACAGGACTCCTGTGAAATTTTCACTGGAGCCGTTCCGGAGATGTGTGAACCGGCTCCATAGAGAGCCGGTCACAATCTCCTGACATGCGTATGGGATGTGGGAAAACCGCATCCAATTTGCAATAGTGTAAACCCAGCTTAAAGTGAATAACGCAACACCAAGTTCACTATATGGACCACTTATTCATTTATATATATTGATCAAAACCCCTTAATCTCCTTCTCAAGAGAGAATACATTCAGTTCCTCTAATCTTTCCTCATAGCTGACCTCCTTAGTGCCTCTTATCAGTTTGGTTGTCCTTCTCTGCACTTTTTCCAGTTCCCGGATAACCTTTTTGAGAACTGGTGCCCAAAACTGAACTGCATATTTCAAAATTATATCTCTCTCTCTCTGGAGTCTATACTGCGCTATAATACAAGAAAGGATTATGCTCTCCTTGAAAACTCCAGCTTGATATTGCTTGCTATTATTAAGGCTATGATCTACCAGAACACCCAGATCCTTCTCCACCATTGATTCCCCCAGTTGTACTTCCATAGAATGTATGATGCATGCATATTCTTAGCCTCCAAGTGCATTACGTTACATTTATCAACATTAAACCTAATTTGCCACATAGTTGCCCAATTAAACAGTACCCTGAGGTTGGATTTTAAGTTGGAGACATCCTGTAAAGACATTAATCCACTGCATAGCTTGGAAGTAGAGTATATCTTCACATTCCTGTGTCAGAAGTTTCTGTTTGACTACAAACATGTGGAATGGCGCTACACTGGTTAAAGTATGACTTCTGTCTAGACTGAGAACTAAAATTGTCTGTGAAGAAACAAAATATCCCACAATCCCTGGGTCTCTCAGTCTAGTGAACTTCAGGTAAGAGCCAAACAGTAATAAGGTCTGAAACAGACACCGACAGGCACAGCAACTAACTCAAGAGCTCAACATGCATTCTGACATTTGGGATGCAATGCAGAGGAAATTGCGAGTCATGCACTGGTGAACACAGTATCTAGTGTAGCTGTGCATAGTAACCAATCAGCTTCTAACTTCAGCTTGTTCAATTAAGCTATGACAATAAGCCCTCATTCACATTGAATGTGCCTTTGAAATCGTGAGACTTCATCTGAAATTGCACAATTTTAAAGCCGCATGTCAGTGCAACTTCAGGTGCGGCTTCATGCAAGTCGCACATGAAAACGCCAAAAAAGTAGTACAGGAACTACTCTTTCAAATCGATGTGGCACCACAAAGTCGGTGTTACATCGATTTGAACATGGCTATTGCCGATAATAGGGTCCAACTTGCCATATGATTTGACCTGTCAAATCAAAAGACAAGTCATTCTAATGTGAATGAGGGCTAAAACCTAGAAAATGATTGGTTATTATGCACAGCTACACCAACTTCTGTGTGCACCAGTCTTAGTAAATCCCCTCATTTGTGATCGAGAACAAGAAGTCGTCTGTCCCTTTAGCGAATAAGGACAGGCTAGCTGCAGCTATACATGACGAGTCCATCATTATAAGGTAAGGCAAGTAAATGAAACAGGGAATATAATTACACTAATACCTAGTTAAAGGAATGAAAACATTTGAAAGTGACACTAAACTCTGGTTAAAAGAAAATGATTTCAAGTTTGTATTCATCTATTGCTCTCAGCCTCATACAAATTATTTTTTTTATTTTTCTTTGTTGCTGTGATCCAGCTTCCTGTCAGAGAGTAGATACATTCATTCTCCATTGTATGTGGGAATATAGTCACTCTCTTTTGCTCGCTCCCATGATGGACTATAGGATTTGTAGATTGCTTAGAGCAGTGCACATGACTACTACTAATGCGCACTGCTCATTTCAAAGAAGCAGAAATGAGGAGGAAACAGATTTGGGAGCAGAACAATGATTAAGACGTTTTCTCAGTGGGGATCTTCTGACTGTGCCTTCTGGTCTAGGCTGTCTGACCTTTCTGTTCAGTTGACAACTGCAGCCTTCATTGCTTGTAGGAGTGTCACAGGGGCAAAAAGTGGAGCAGTAAAAAAAACTGACTCATTTTTCTAATTTATTCTTACTTTTTTCTTTACTTTCTTTTTTAATCCTATAACAAGGTTGGCTGGAGTAATTGCTTAAAATTGTATATGATGTACCTGTTTTTAGAAACTCTTTCTGTTTCAATCGCTTTTATTAAATGCATTTTTAAAGAAAAAGGAGGAACATTGTAATACGGAGCGGCAAACAGTCCACGCCAAGCTCTGTACCTTCACCAATTTAAATATATAACAAAAGGAGAGGGGGAGGGGGAAAAGAGGGCCATAACAAATAGGATGAACCATCTATGAAGTCCCTTTTAGTCACATACAAATATGGAGATCAAACATATGATGACTAGCTGCATGATGGAAAAAAGCCATCGTAAAGACAGCTTATTGGTTCCACCTGTGATATACACAAGGACCTTGAGGTATAAGACATCACTAATGCATAACCTCTATAAAGTGATCTTCAAAATGATATAAAAACTTAACTTGTGTGACAAGATTTCAAAAGTTCTCCTTATTGTCATATATAATTTTAGTCATTTATGGGGGACATAACTCCCCCCGACTGATAGCTTAATGAACATAGGTGAGAAAGAAGGGAAAGAGGGGAGAAGAGACCAATCACAGGACCCGCGAGGAAAAAAGGGGAACAAAAGAGAAAGTAAGGAAAAGAGAAAAAGAGGAGGTGATTCCATCAGGGGATCTACCACCAACCATCCTTGGAGTTAGCTCTGTGTATTTTAATCACTTTTAAATTACATTTTAATTTTTTTTTTTAATTTAATTTAATTGAAGGTGTTAAAGGTGATTCCATTTCATTTTAGTTGAAGCAAGTCATGCGGTTCTAGAATTTCTTCTTAGGTCTCCATAAAACAATAGTAAAAAAAAAAGAAGTATTCTGGAGTTGGGATTTAACTCTTGACTTCGCACTCCCGACCTTCAGAACTCGAGGACAGTGTGGCCTGTATACGAGAGAGCAATGGCCTACAGCTAAGCAGTTTATTCACTCCTCCATGGGCCAATTCCACTCACAACAGGACACCCAATCCTCTACCTCGATTGACTGGCTCTCTATGCTATCCCTGACACAATATAGTAAGATGCTTCATCTCTCCGGACAGGTCCACAGGCCACTCACGACATTCAAAGCTATGGGTAGTTTCTCTCAGACCCCCAAACACCCTCTGTCTCTGATTTACATAGACATACAATCCCACACATATAACTCACTGCCTAATTTTACTCAAAAATGGTGCAGGGACTTGGGTCTGAAGATAACCCCGGAACAATGGTTCACTTCGTTCACACTCACACACAAGTTGTCCATATCCGGGTTCTTACAAGAGAAAAACTCCAAACTATTATCACGATGGTAGGGATCCAGTCACGGTGAACAAGATGTACCCAGATACGTCTGACATGTGCTGGCACTGTCACGGAGGAAAAGGCTCCCATGTCCACATCTGGTGGGAGTGCGACCAAGTTTGCCCTCTTTGGGACAAAAGAGATTGGTATTTATTTGAGATTTGGTATTTATAATGACTTACATGATGTATCTTTGGTGCCCTCCCCCAAGATGGCCCTCTTATCCATATCACCAGGGTCTACCAGCTCTCACAAGAAGAACCTTCTCAGGTTCTTCTTGTCCGTAGCACGTCATACCATCTCCCAATTTTGGAAAACCGAAACCATCCCCCCTATTACAAGATGGATAAACACCCTTAATTACATCACGCTTAAGGAAGAGATACAAGCAAAATTGGGAGACACTTGGGACAGACACAATCTACTATGGTACCCATCAATTCACCATTCCTCCTGGGACCTCCTTCTCAATAGAGTGTCCACTTGAGAATTAGGCCCCACCTATATTTAATATGAAAACACAGAGAGTTTATTAATTACTAGTGAAAATTATTTGACACTAGTATATAGCTTAATCTATGAGTAATTAAAATTATGTTAATCCCTTTCTGCTGAGCCCCCCCCCCCCCCCCGCTTCCCAGATCATCCCTCCATTCTTATTCTTCCCTTCCCCATACCCTCCCCCACCCAACAGTTCAAACATAAACTGTATAGTCCAGGCGGTGCCCTAAGACGGTTGGCACAGCATGGTTGGGTTTTATATGGTAAAGAACTGTTCAAACATTCATATATTTGTAAGTTATGATGTTATATATATTGATTGGTATTCTGTACACTACCCCGTTTTTCTATTAATGCTTCATTTGTGTTATTTTTGTATTTTTAAATTTTTTTAATAAAAACTACATTCAACCTTAACACTTGACTTCATCAAAAAAAATCCTGAATCAAGAAAAACCCGCCCAACGCCACACAGGCAAAAAACTGCTTAAAGTGTTACTAAACCCAGGACCCTGAATTCACTATAGCTGGTCTCCCACTGTACACAGAGCATAAAAATTAAATTTTTTTAATAAATTTAAACTGCTAAACACCTTTTCTCATCAACAGTGATAGCAATCTTGTGACTTCTATCAGTGTCTGGTTAAAGCTTGTAAGAGGAGCTTTCATTCTCCCCTGATTGTCCTATAAAGCTACAGGACCCCTGACCCTCTGTCTGGACAGTGCTGATTGGATCTGTGCTGATCGCATGCACTCTCCCAAGAAAAATTTTCTAGCAATACACACCAAACTGGGCATGTGCAGCTTGCCCCAAGGCGCTGTTTAATCAGCAGATGGATTGGGCATAGTGGGAGAAAGGGAGGATCAGAGAAGACAGGATATAATCAAACAGCCTTTTTACACAGTGCAGAGGATTAACCTCTTAGGTTCCACAGTGAGTATAACAATCATGCTTTACTGGATATACAGACTGATTTTACTGTTGTGGGGTAGTAACCACAACAGTTTAGTAAGTTCCAAAATATACTAGCAATGGGAAATCACTCAATGTCACCTGTGGAATTTTCCATCCCTACTGAAAAGTCAGACAACCTGAGATATCCAGACAATACCACACTCATGGCAGAAAGTGAAGAAGAACTAAAGAGTCTCTTAATGAAGGTGAAAGAGGAGAGCAGAAAAGATGGCCTGAAATTGAACATTAAGAAAATTAAGATCATGGCAACTGATCCCATCATTCCTTGGCAAATAGAAGGAGAACAGATTTCATCTTCCTATGCTCCAAGATCACGGCAGACGGTGATGGAAGCCATGAAAGAGACACTTGCTTCTTGGGAGGAAATGGCATACCTAGACAACATTATAAAAAGCAGAGACATTACCCTACCGATAACGTGCCGTATAGCTATGGTATTCTCAGTAGTAACCTATGGCTGTGAAAGTTGGACCATACGGAAGGCTGAACGCCAAAGAATTGATGCTTTTGAACTATGGTGTTGGAGAAGACTCTTGAAAGTCCCTTGGAGGGCAAGAAGATCAAACCAATCAATCCTGAAGGAAATCAACCCTGAATATACACTGAAGCTGAAACTCAAATACTTTGGCCACCTAATGCGAAGAGAGGACTCATTGGAAAAGACCCTGATGCTGGGAAACATGGAAGAAAAAAGAACAGGCCGACAGAAAGCAAGATGGATAGATAGCATAATTGAAACAATGAATATGAATTTAAGCACGTTCTGGGAGGCAGTGGAGGACAGAAAAGCCTGGTACGCTGTGCTCCATAAGATCACGAAGAATCGAACACGACTAAATGACTGAACAACAACAACTTTAAATTCACTGTAACATGTAGTGAACAGAGATCTCCTTAACGGGGACAACAGAAACCAGACAGAGATTCAAAGCCTTTTATTCTTATCAGAACAACAGCATAAAAAGTTTGGATTGAAGTATTACTGTTCTAGTGGTAACTCAACATTTTTTGATTTAGCCTTTACTTTTATATTTTACCCAGTGACATTGGTTACCAGGCAATTAGAGAGAGGAAATCTCCCTAAAGGGGACACACACAGCAATAAAATTCTGACGGGGTTCCACTCACCACTCTATTCAAGTCCATAAGAAAAGCTTTGCCTTTAGTTATATTTTCACACATTCAAGATCTGCTGCTTCCAAAACAGCATTTATATTTATTATAGGCTGGAGATATCCTTTAACCCATTGATTTATTTGTAGCGGCCATAACCCTTGGCAAGGCGGCCTTAACTTTTGGGGTTACCTCCGCTTGGCTGGCTCTTCCACGTCTAGGTGTTCCCAGAGTTAGTGCCCAACAACTTTGGACGCTGACACCATAAAAGTCCTTTAGAAAAGGTTTTTATTTGCAGGGGTAACATCCAACAAACACAGTCTCGTATGGGAACAGAGGGCAAGGGTGAAGAAACTCAGGCACCTTGAACTGCTTGTTATCAGAAAGTCTCTAATACCACCCAGAGAGTAGCCACTCGCAGCTGGGTGCTTCAAAGCTGAATGAATCTCTAGCCAGAGATTATGGCAGTCAGCACTTTGATTCAGAACTTGTGAAATCTTTGACCTTGAGTAACTTGTAGCAGAAATTAACAGGAACCTTTTTCCTCAGTACCTGAAACGTTCTCTGTCTCCTTGGCAGTACTGGAAAAAGCGTGGATTTGTCAGTGTCCTTCACAACCCAGCAACCAGGCACTTCTCAGGATGCCAGCTTGTTGGCCCTCCTCTGAAGATTCCTCCCCCGGTCACTTACACGAGCTGCGGTGCCCCTCCAAGCCGAGAGCACACCCGGATGCCTTGAATCCTCCCTCACTTACTGTGCCTCGACCCAGCCGGTCCCGAGACTCGGGAACAGACGGATCCTTACCCCAGACCAGGCAGGTCTATTGAGGTTAGCCAACCGAAGCATGTTGCGGAGCAACATATGCTCCTGTGACCGGAACCCCTCGCGGGGCTACCCCGGTCCAGAATCAGGAACAGGCAGCTAAGGCCTTGTGACCGAACCTAGAACACGTCACTCCAACCTCTTAAGTACCCTTCCCCAGGCTACTCATCGGGGCCCGGCGCACCCACTGATTGGCTCCGGGAAAGCTGATACCTAAAACGTCCAACCAGGCCGGGTTCTGAGACTGTCACGTGCACCTAACTGTACACATGACCAGGTAGAACTCTAACACAGCCCAGCCAAACTGATGTCAAAGTTAAACCTACATAATTAACCCTCAGAACCCCTTTACTGTCCTGAGGCAAAAACTAAATTTGTACATGACAGACACTTTGTCCAAAGTGTCATCGCTACATATTGTTTTCTTGACAGAAACTTCCCAGAATCCAAAGTATGCCAGCACAATGTTCCCGTCTTAATCTTCCACATTTCCCTCTACAAAACACTCCTTCAGGCTAGGTTCACACAATTGCGAATTGGATGCGGTTTCATCGCATCCGATTTGCAATATCAGATTTTGACTGGCTCTCTATGGAGCTGGTTCACAAAAATCCTCTGCTGCTTCAGTCTGAATTTGCACAGGAGTCATGTGAGTCTTTTGGTCCATTTCAGGTAGGAAAAATCTGGACTGAAATTGGATCTGAAATGGTGAACGGGGACGCACCGGACCCCTGCTGTGAGCCACATGCGAAAATGGTGTGAACTCAGCCTCACTGTTTGAAAACATTTTTTTCTGGTTAAAGCTCACAATATGAGGTTCAGATGGCTTGCTAAACACATTTTCTTTGGCTGAAATGACTTTGTGTAACCTTGAATGTCTCGTGGAGTATATACATAAGATCTTTTTCACCATGGAAACTTACTGCTTTAACGGGCAATGTCATATGAGCAATTTTTGTATGGTTTCCTATTATATACAATTGTCATCTATACAGCTACAGTTTGCTGGGATTCCATGATCATCAACAGCTAAATTGGATGAGATGCGTATGCTACAGTTGGCGATTCTGTAACTAGCTCCAACACTAAAAAAAGATTCAATAGCTCAAAAAGTTAGCTGTAAGTCACTGCAGCCAAAGCTCCACAGGTGACAGGTGTATTATTGTTGGCAATTCATGTTTTCTTAGCACATACACTGTACACATTCATCCTAAAGACCAACTCTGCAGAAAATAATCTGTAAACAAAAAAATGTGACTGATAAGAATTGTCCAAAAAGTATTTTTCATAGAATGTATTGCTTTTTCCTTGCACCCCAATATAAGAAAACCACTGTGTTCTTTTCATATGGTAAAGTATTAAAGCTAAACTCCGGGGTAAATCCAAAACTACCATTGAAATGAGGTCCCACCTGCACTGCAAGAATGAAATGCTTGTTTTTTGTCTAGGGTACCCTCAAAAAGCAATTTTACTATACTTTTTAGATTATCCCTGGCTCATAAAGGCTTCTTCCTCTCTATGTGATCGGTCCTCAGAAGCTGCTTCTCTTTGGTGCTCAATTGGTTGGAGGCACTCTGAGATCATTACGCACAATGCAGGACCAAGAGTCCTGCATTGTAAGTGAGGACACTGTGAGCCCGCATACATCCTGCAGCATCAGACAGACTAGGAAAGCATTGGCTGGTGAGATAGGGGAGGAATAAGGTAAGTAAAACTGCTTTTTAATGGCACAGTTGGCAAAAAAAGAGCATTGACATTTTGCTGGCGTTCAACTTTAATCTGACATAAGCTTACACATTTATATTTTATTTCCTAACTCAAACAGCAGCTTGATTTCTGCATGTTGTGCAGTTAAATGACACTTGCTGAATCTACAGGAGGTGCATAGGTGCTAATGAGCATAAAAGTTTTGTCCACAGCCACTGTACCTTAATTTAATTTTTTAAGATTGATGTATAAAACATGCTTGTAATGCCAGCTATAGACCACCATATTGCATGTAACCATGAATAATTCTCTGTCTTTGTTTGAAAAAAATATTTAAAAAAAAATTGCATTTGCAGAAACGTTGTTCCTGTTTCACGCAATGTTTAAATATTGATATATAATAATGTATTTACGCAGTTTACAGATTATAGCCATTTGAGCTGTCTGATGATGTTAAAGCAGAGTCCCACCCAAAAGTGGAACTTCCGCTCGTTGTACTCCTCCCCCCCCTCTGGTGCCACATTTGCCACCTCTTGGGGGGGAGAGGGGACAGGATACCTGTCTTTCCCAGTTGTCCTGTTCCCACTTCCAGGAGCCTCAGCCATGGGTAGTATTGACGTCATCGTCCAGGTGCCCTCCTCCTTCCCCGGCCACCGGGCAAGGAGAGGAGCGGAGCCTCACGCATGTGCAGTAGGGTTCCCGACGTGAAGCCGTAAGGCTTCACTGCCGGGTTCCCTTACTCGCAATGGAGGTGGAAGCACCTAACAGCTGATGGAAACATTAGGTGTGGTGCCAACATTGCTGGACTCCAGGACGGGTAAGTGTCCAGTTATCAAAAGTCAGCAGCTGCAAAATGTGCAGCTTGTGGCTTTTAATTTTTGCAGCAGTGGGCCAATCTCCACTTTAAGGTAACGTGAGGCGGTACAGTGGTGTAGTGGGTAGCGCTCTCACCTAGCAGTAAAAAGGGTTGCTGGTTCGTATCCCAACCACAACACTACCTGCCTGGAGTTTGCATGTTCTCTCTGTGCCTTTGTGGGTTTCCTCCCACACTCCAAAGACATGCTGGTAGGTTAATTGGCTTCTGTACAAAATTGGCCCTGGCATATAGTTGTGAGTTAGGGACCTTGGATGGTGGGCTCCTTGAGGGTAGGGACCAATATGTATGTGTGGAGCGCTGCATAAATTGACAATGCTATATGGGTACCTTAAATAAATAATAATAATAGATGAGCATCTTAATGAGACACAATGTACATGGATAGGAACAATTGTAGACATGCACCCACACTCACTCAGTCTTTATTCAACCTTACCAACTATGTAACTATGTGACAATAACATTTCAACTTTCTATTATTGTTTAACACAGATTTAAGTTAACAAAGTGGGTTATAAGCATGAAAGCCCAATTTAAGCCCAAACTAATATTTTTTATTAGGAAAAGATAACAATCCTTGTCAAGTTTTATTGTTGTCGGTGTCCCTGTTGGGGCACTAGTCTACTATACAAAAGTACTAAGTATTGTATCCCACTGGAGAGATCCGCTCAATTAAGTTGTGTAAAATTTTCCCAGTGCAATCTCAACAAGAAAAAAGCCGCGACAGGGGTGTTACAAAGGCTAATTATGTCCAGTAGTGGATGTGTGGGCTGTTTTTTCTGATTTAATCCACTAGGGTAAGAAAACAACTAAGTAGCAAGGATATGAATAGGGTATGAGTATCTCCTGAGCCAGATGAGTTAAATTGGTTGTAGACATGATATATGAACAAAGCATATATCTCTATAGCAGTGTTTCTCAACCCTTTTTCAGTTAAGGACCCCCCCCCCCCCCTTAAAATTATAGACAATCTCAAGGCACCCTTTAAAAGTATGGACATTCTAAAATGTAAAAAATGATTCTAATAGTTCTACATAATGCAGAAACGTCCACACACAGGGAACCCAACATTAGAGTGATTTATTCTTCCAAAGCAAATACACTTTTGCACACTCATACTGACTAGTATTCCCTTGTTTCTCTTCTCTCTCTGTGTTTCTCCATCAGTCAGCTAATGTGACCTCAGTGCTGAGGGAGAGGGGCAGAGGAGGGTCAAACAAGGATGCTGTGGAGACAACAGACATCCTCCTTATCAACTGATGACATGATTGGTTGTTAGGGTGGCAGTGTCTAGAAAGTCATAATGGTGCATAATTAAAACCTGTGGCTTTGTGTAACTAATAGACAAGCTCCACCTGTTGGCTTGTATACATATATATTATGATAAATTTTTAGCCATTTTACCAAGGCACCCCTGAAGAAAACGGAAGGCACCCTAGTTGAAATAGGCTGCTCTATAGTGTCTACTTGACTCAATCCAGAGCACTAAGTGTCATTTCTGTCTGCTGCTTTATTCCTCTGCTATCTGTAGGAATCACATCTGACAAGTTTTTCTGATACCAAGAGAAAAATCAGGGAAGGGAGCTCCAGTTAATTGATAGCCTCAGTTCTGTTCCTGTGTGCTATGTGGAAGAGAGTGTGTCCCTTCCCTCTAATCAGCTCCCAGAGCTTTCCTCACTTTTATCTGGAGTGTATGTAAATGTCAGCTCTCCGTCCCTTTTTTTCTGACAGCTCAGATAAGTGTTATATATTCTGGACTTTGAACGGATGTAAAGAAGAAAAGACAGCAGCTAACAAGGTTCAACTGTTGTAGGAGGGTTCCCTTTATCTCTTTGTATCACTTGAGACCAGTCACTTCACTGAGTATATGTAAGGGTTTACAACTGCTTTAGGATCTGTTTTAGTATGAATAGCCCAAAGCACCATGCAAGAAACCTGAGCACCTGAGGCATGCAAAGAATTAATGTCCTTTACCAAGCTTGACAAGGACACAATACGGGTACGGCCATTTAACCAAATCAAACGACTCTTAGGTGTTCAATGAAAATAGGATCCTCTTCCTCATCATGGTTGTACTGTATGTTTTGAAGCACCTAAACACTAGACTTGTGCACATCGGAAAATTTTGTTTAGTTTTGGTTCGTTGTCATTCGTAAAATACATCATTTCGTTCTGTTATATTCGTTATGTTACGTTAATAAGTTTTCGGATAATTTGTTATTATTCGTAGTGTCGAATTAATTTGTTCGTATTCGTTGAAATTCGCTATTTATGTATGTATAGACATTCGTGATAATGATTCATAGTTTGGAAAGTTGTTTGTTTATTGAATCTTTTAACACACACAATGACAACTTCTCTTCTCCTCGGCTCAAATACAATGCAACACCCTTCTAACTCAGTTCTCAGGAATGCACTTTGCCAGTAATCCATCCTCCGGCACAAAATTTATTAGCTGATTGGACTATAAGATTTACTTTGAGCTGACCTTTTGTTTCATTAGATCTTTAAAGAATTACCGAATCATGTTGAATTCATTCGAATTCATTTGTTATATTTCTTTCGTATTCGTTTATTTCGTTATTTTTTTATTCGGACATTCAGATGCATCCGAATGTCCGAAAGATGCAAAATTCGGCCAAATTTCGATTCGTTACGAAACGAATTGCACAAGCCTACTAAACACCCTCTTAACACTGATGGGAGTATTTTTCCCAGACATACAATTTTTTGATGGATCCTTGCCAGGTTTGGACAGCACCATTATTGATGCTCCTGTCACCAAGGGAGGGAAGTTTATTGATACTAATGCTGTGTATACATCAGTGGTTCTCAACCTCAGTCATAAAGTGCCCCCAACAGGCCATGCTTGCACGTTTTCCTTTATCTTGCACAGGTGCTTTTAATCAGAGTCAATGGCTTTGGTATTTTGGACAGCTATTTTATCTAAGAGAAATTCCCAAAACATGGCCTGTTGGGGGTACTTGAAGACTGAGGTTGAGAACCACTGTTATACATCATCAATAACTAGGGAATAGGTTTTATAGAATTCTGTAGGCAGAGTGTTCACACCTAGTGCCTTTCTTTTTGGGAATGGGAGTCTGTCTGTAATATTTCTATCAATTAATACCACAAAATCATATCTGTTTGGGCCTATAGTATTGCTGTCTACTACAGGCCCAAATATGACTGTATGAGTTAAAGTAGTAACAATAATGTATATGCACATGCAAATGCTCCTGTTAATGTGTTTGCTACAATAGCTGACACTTGGAAAACCAGTTTAAGAGAATCACAAAATTCTTTCCACAGCTCTCCTATCTAATCTTGCACCCGCCATGTTAATACATATTCATATGTCTCTTCTTTTCTATTGCCGTCTAGAAGCACGGATGAGGGCACTTGAACATTTTACATAAAACCCACATAAAAAAAGTTATTTCAGTAGAAATGTCCTAGATTTCCAAAAACAAACAGCCTAATTATCTCACTGCAGCACATGATAATTGCCTTTTTAATTAGTTTAGGTGGCAGCCGTAACAAACCGCAATGAAAACAGGTCTAAGTTTATCACAGAGTCTTCGGTTTAGAGCCCTAACACATGCTGTACTACCCAGCATGCCCAGCTAAACTTTCCTTCTACATGCTGAGAGGCACTTAGCAAATCTGATACACTTTCTGAATTTGGAAACCACAAATGGGAACTGTAAAGATGTAGATTCAGCTCTTGGCAGAAATTATTAGACAAAGCAGAGCTGAATGAAATAATAATAATTTTTACAAATGTCATGTTAACAGCTTCGAAAAGGTTACTATTCCCCTGCTGAATACAGGTTCCCTTCTATTTTTATAGAAGGCTTTGCATTTTTTTTTAAGTACAACTTTACCTTTAATAAAAACTACTGGATCCCACCCTCCCTTGCCTTCCATAACTAATATACACTACATCCTCCCAACCCAGCTTCCTGCTGTAGAACATTTGGACCTTTTCCTACAATTAGAGCCTTTCCATACAAAATCCACTTCAGAATTGATTGCACCTAAAAAGCAAGCACTCAATTCTCTGGAGACAGCCCCATGCAAGTCTATAACCCTACGTTTACATCTATGCACTTTTTTTGTGCATTTTCCATTTTGTAGAAACACACTACAGTCAATTTAACATGGTTACCTATGGGATACATTCACATCTATGTGTTTTTAAACCGGTGCGTTTTTGGAAAGGGTCAGGGACTCCCCCCCTTTAAATACACTGTATATAGCTGGTTGCTAAGGAGCGGGCCAGGAAGCCGGCCGACACCTCCTTAAAAACAGATAAGTCATCAGCTGTCAGTGGGGTTCCCCACTGACGGCTGACTGTATAAGAAAGTATTGCCGGCTAAAAAATTAAATTTGTATAAAAATAAAAAAATGGAGTGGGTCCCCCCCAAATCCATACCAGACCCCAATCTGAGCATGCAGCCCGGCAGGTCAGGAACAGGAGGGGGCAAGCAAGCCCCCCCCCGAACCATACTGGGTTGCATACCCACAATGTAGGGGTGAGCTTCTTCTTGCACTCTCCATGTAAGAAACTGTAAGGAACTGTAAGATTGATATTATACGTCGGCGAATAAAGGCCAGAGTCAAGCCAGAAGAGCTAACAATCAGGCAACTAATCCAGAGGGTCAGACAAGAATTATAGGTTCAATAACAAGCATTACACCTGCAAATGAGGAACTGAACCCTACATTGGGCAACTGCCGAGAGTGGGTGAGTTACGTTAAAGGTGTGATTGTCATTGTGATTGTATGTGATTGCACTAATTGTTGGGCAGGGACTGTCCACCTAAGGCCGCGTACACACGGGTGGACTGTCCGCCCAACTAGGTTCGTCAAACAGTTTGACAAACAGTCCGTTCAAAATTTGCATGAGCGGACTTGACCACACACGACGAACGAACAGTCCGCTGAAAACTTGCGCGATGACGTGAACGGCACGTACGACGGGACGAGAAATTCGGCGTCCGATACACTGCAATGCAACCTTCGCCGTGTAAATTCTTTCTGAGCATGCGCGAGACTTAGTTTGCCGAACAAGCCTACACACGAGCGGACTGTTCGCTCAAACCAAGTTTCAGCGGACAGTCTTACGGAAATTCCGAAAAACTTTGTTCGTCAGACTGTCCGCTGAAACTGTCCGCTGAAGCCCACACACGAGCGGACTGTCCGCTGAAACACTGTTCAGCGGACAAAGTTGGACGAACAGTCCGCCCGTGTGTACGCGGCCTAAGTGTATAAAAAAGGCATGGTTGAGAAGGTGCTCTCATACAGTAGTGATGTTTCAACTTGGCAGGAAGTAATTTAGAGGCATGTCTGACAAAAAAGGTGACCATTCACAGATAAATGAATTAGAACCACTACCATGGGACTCTACTGTTAAATCAATCCTTCAAATCAGAATAGAGCCCAGAGTGCAAACCTGTTTTACAGCTGATGACTGTAAAAGCTCACTCACAGGTTTTTGTAATACCGCTCCATGCACAATAACATTATGTTGCCTCTTCTTGCCTTTTAGAATGTTGTATGTTCAATATGATGACATAATAATGGTAGATCTCAAAGTATATCACCTTGCATCTGATCCCTGCTGATGTAAGGAGGAGTTCTATAAAAATGAATCAAACTACTTACAGTATATCAGTTTGGTAATATCACTAAGTTTTGTCCTTCATAGTTATTGACTAGGTTACAGCTAAGTCCCTCTATGAAAGCTTTGGTGATATCACTAGTTTAAAGAGATTTCTTAAATATACTCATACAATATGTGCTTTTTTTTGACTGTAATGAGATGTTAACCTTGTATTATATGATAGACTAATGATTACTTGACAAAGAAAGAAATGTTCTAATAAAATAACAGTAAACTCAATTCAACCCCACAAATTTGGTTACCAATATCCACAGTCTGTGGTGCCTTTCCACAAATATAAGTTATGTGACAAATGAATCTGTTTACCAAGACCATGGAAAGAATTAACCTAGCAACGACCTTGAGGGCCATCCATGCCAAACCTAGGTGAGGTGGTATTTGGATGAGGGTGCAGAGAAGGAAAGGAAAAAGTAATCTAATATTTTTCCTCCAGCTGAATAATTTGGTCAGCATTATAAACAAGTTGGTCTTGTTATCCTGCACTGCCTTTTGTTTTCCAGATGGGCATGTTTTCATCACACTGTGTGAAGAAAGGAAATATGATCTCGGAAAGAATTAATTTAATGGGCTGACTATTAATGTTGTCTCTGTTGTAAGTACATGCACAAAGCAAACCTAAAAACAAACAATCATCCTAAATAATGGAAAGAGAAGAATAGATTACCACACAGAGAAGTAAATTACAGGAGCAAGTCACAAAAGATTTTGTTATCCATTATTCAATACTCCAATGGTATCATTCTAACAGTGAAGTTGTATTTGTTTTTTTAGATATTATACTTATAACAGATGTGTTACAAATGTCATTTAATAACAGTTAGTGATCAAAATGTTGCTTTCATGCACCGCCCTTTACCCAGAAACTTCTTGGAGCTGATGCTTTCATGAGCAGCATCAAAAGCCATCTTAGGCATCATGTCAGGGGGTAACATCCACTACTACAGTATGTGATATATATATAATTTTTTTTCTATATATATATATCTATATCGTGATATGGGGTGATTGTTATGTTGTAGATACGTTCTGTCTCTAAGCAGTCCTACCTGCACCATCACCTGTACAGTGGTCAACGGTATTTGAGTAACCCTTTTCTTTGCCATCGTTTACAGAAACTATTGTCAGAGCTGTGCATAAATATAAAAATGGCACCAGTGCATAATCATCAAACAAAAACTAGGTTCCACTCTGTCCCCAGAAGTCTGGAGAATAACTTATGAGATAGAGATCTATACTGGGGTGCAATCATTCTTGCTACTCCAATCCACACAAGCAGCACTAAATGAAAAAAAAATATATATTCAAATAGACTTCTTGTTTAAAGGGTGTGTATTCTTTAATGCCCCGTCCAATGGCTATATAATCATATGGAGTAGCTATTATATGGTCAATTCATCTGTACATGTCTGGGAAAAGGGGGCAGCCATGAAGCAGATAATACAAGAAGAGCCCTTCTTCTTTGGGGAGTTACTGGAAGACATGGGGCCTGAACAGGAGATGTACAGGGAACACTTGTGAGCAAGTGAGCACCACAGCAACTCCTCCTGAGTAGTACTAGTGGACCATTGACACTTTATTTAGGACTAGTATCTGGGTGTAATGCAATCTTCTTTAAGACTTGTTATCAACAATTATATGTATCTCTAATGGAGTTTGTGCCACTTATGTCTATGAACAGTGATGTGCTGTCAAGGAAAAACCATAAGAACCATTATAAGCCTTGCTACTACTGTAAATGCAAGGCAAGTAGAATCATGTGCCTTTAGGGAGAGGGATGTGCAGACAATACCAGAGGATTTTGGAGTAGTAAGTGTTGAGGGCAAACTGATTGACCTAGTTCCTGGTGCTGGCCAACTGGAATGAGGTTTATCTTCTTGACAGTGTCACGGGCCAGGTGACCTGGGCCCTCATATCACATTGGGCTCAGGTATACAGAATAGCTTCAAAGCCCTAGCTTGAACCGCAGAGTATGCAGGACCCTGGAAGAAAATGTGCTCTATTGGACACTTGAGCCAGTAATTAGCCTAACATCCTGACCCCTTGGTAACGTGTTATGTAGGCCACTAGCTGAAGGTTAAGGGGTGTCTATCTGTCTGTTTTGGTCTCTCCTTCTCTTTATCTATCCATGCGCTTTTTATAGTGCTACCTCAACAAACATATCCCTGCACTAACAAAAGAAGCAAAATAGTCAACTGGTAGAAAATGTTCAAACACAACGATAACCATTTCCTCGGTAAATATCTGTCAATTTACCTGCTGGTAATCTACAGACATCTAGATTGCCCACTGAACTTGTTATAACTGCAGGTTTCAGGGTATCTTTGCCAAGCTCAGACATAGCTGATCATATACACCATATTTCTTAAATAATCTCATACAGAGACATGTTTTCAATTAGTAAAACATAACCAGAACATTTTATATGTTATAATTATAGATCTGCATTCTTTACTACTTAACATAGTGTTCACTATAACAGATATGACTCAATACCATTGTATAAATATTAAGCAAATTATGGTATTATTATATTAACGCAATCATCTAAACATTGCTTTTCCCTCATTTTAGATACACTTCAGAAAACTTAAGCTTTCTCTTACAATGGATGTGTTGTGTCATGTGAATAAGGAGAAATGAACATGTTAACTATTATTTGATAAGCTTTAAATGACTTCCACTTAATGACTTTTTTGAAGAAGTGAGCAGCAAGTAAATGATGTGGTATCCTGAGTGTATTTCAAGGTACAGGGGGGTCCAGACTTTAACATAATTACAAGGGATAAGAAGGCAGCTTTGTGCAAAAGGCTGCTTTTGAACTATTAATCTCTTTTTCTGTTGCTATGTTCTAGCTGTGCAGATTATATTTATTCTGGCAGTTATAGCTTTCATATCTGAAGAAGACATAGACCTGAGCAGAAGCCATGTAAAGATACAAAGTACTAATTGGACTGTACTGGTACCAGCAAGGTAAACCACATGCGGAAACATAATCATTTAGCTAAATCAGATGTGGAGGAACAACATTATTTCCCCACATCTCTAAATCTGTCTTGCTTCTAGCCAAATTGTCTCTGAAAAGGGGTAACTTATCAGGAAAGTGATAGTTCATGGTCTATCTGATGCACCATCCCCATGCAAGATCTGCTGCAGAATAGATTAAACACAGGGGAAGGCTACAAAAGTGATCTACCTGAGGCACTGTGGCCAAACCTTCATCCACCCACATGCAGCCCACAGCAAGGATTTGCAGGGTACAGATGGAACTCATCTTTCCACATTGAACTGGGGATTGGTGGGAGAACCTTTTGTGTATTGAATGCTGCCTAATTGAGGGCACTGATCTTGATATAAAGGGGATATCATCACTTTGTTGCTAATATGCTAGTAGTTAGATTGGGACAATTTTTGAAGACACGTTTATTTTTGGATTAGAGGGACCTTCAGTTGAAGATCGAGTGCTCCACTGTAGAGTTCAAAGGACCCTAAGGCTGGCCGACCTCGTACTAGTTTACCCACTGGCCAGTGGTTATCCAGAGGGCTTTTGGGTTTTCGCTAGACCCTGTGGATAGTTAAACTACCGTATTCAGACCATACACCAGGTTATAAAACACTGTTTAATAAAACTGCTTTATTCCTACTCACAGCGTTGTTCCCTACCCACCTGGTACTTTTAGGCAAGGTCCCATAAGTGGCAAACAAAATTAAACTCTCAATGTATTTACTTTATCTTGTACTTATCCTGTACTGCTAGCATTGTGTTGTTGCACTTACTATTTCCTTGTTATTATTTATCTGTGGCAAGAGAACCCAACATTTCCAGCAATTTCTTCAGGGTTGATTGTTACACATAAATAACAATCAAATATACAAGGGAAATAGCACATATATATATATATATATGTATATATATATATATATATAAAAAAACTCAATTAAATAAATGAAACAACCCTAAATACAACTCCTCGTGCAAAAAAAAAAAAAACCTTTAAAGAAATTAAAAATAAAAATAGTTTTTTTTGACAAAGTTTAACAAACTAAAATGGGAGTTTCCACTTTGGCAAACTTGGTAAATTTATAGGAAAATACATTTTGCCCAAATCACTTCGCTTATACTTACCAGGCAATTAAAGAGTAGCTCCACTTTCATGGGAGAAACATATCACAAATATTTAAAAATAAAAATATATATACATATATTTCCTGTTTATGTGCTTTGCTCATTGATTTTCACAAAAGTCTGCACAAATCAAATTTTGGCCATCCTTGCATCCTCTGCAATAATTATTTCAGTTTTAGTAAGGTGATTCCAAAAAGTTAACCCTATCTAAAGGGATTCAGACCCTGCAACTTTCCTCATTAGTACCCTGCAAGTGAAACTGATCACGAATCAGGAAGTCACTCTCATTCATTTTCAGTTGGCACATGGACACAGACAAACAGCTATTTCTTCAGAATAACAAAATGTGGGACTCTGCAACAAAGTTTGTTAAAATCCCTGCAATGCATATGGACCACATAGAGGTGAATGTTTTTTTCTTAACAAAAGTGGAGTTACTCCTTAACGTGATTATATATATATATATATATATATATATATTTTTTTTTTTTTAAACTAAAATAAGAAAATATGTTATATTTACCTGCTCTGTGCAATTGTTTTGCACAAATTAGCTGCAATCCTCTTTTTCTAGGGTCCCCTGCAGGCACTCCAGGCTCATCCTCCTCCGCCCCCCGCTCTTTTGTCATGGCATTTGATTGACGGCACCGGGAGCCAATAGCTGCCACTGCTATCAATCTGCCCTATGAGGAGGGAGACAGCGGTGAGAGCTGCTGCTCTTGTGCACATCCCTGGATTGGATCGGGCGCAGATAACAATAAGGGGTGGGGGGGTGCTGGGGGGCTCCTGCAGCACAGAAGTTTTTTTTTTACCTTGATACTTACTGTAGAATGCGTTAAGGTAAAAAAAAAACTTGAGGCTTTAGAGACACTTTAAATCTTCAGAGAGTTAAGAAACCAGATGTCTGGAAGACTTTCAGAAATACTTGGATGTTTTACAAAAATGTTGATAGGAATCAATAAGATAAAAATTCATTCTTTTCTTTTGGCAGCGCAGGCAAGTATATGCTAATGTTTAGTTGGTTTGTAGTATACAGCACCTCCACTTTTACATATAAAGCACCCAGCATGGGGCTGCATGTTTCATTTGCCTAATGAAAAGTCCTGTTTCTGTACTCTTATGTTCTACAGAAGGACAATATAAAAAAGCAGCTCCACATTCATGAATAAACAGACAGGGGGCAGTAGAGCACAGACAAACTGTTGTTAATAACAGATTATAGCAGTAATACACAGAGGTCAACCAACCATTAAAATTCTGCCTGTCTTGATTTTCTGACTTATCAAATGAAACTAAATGAGCATCACAATGTCATTAGCTGTTGTTGGAATGACTGCATAGTCCTAAATTCGCTATGCAATGAACACACAAAAGCAGCCAGAAGCTAAAACCTTCAACTAATAAAAATAAAGTGCTATTCTTTGCCAAATATCTCAGAAGACAAGAAACGAATAACTGTGAAAATGAAGATTCCTGTAAAATGTTTTAGATGACCCATATTGCTAAAGAAGGAAACACTATTATGTGAAAAAAGAGTATTCAATAAGCCATCTATTCTTTTTTTTTTCATTTATTAATATAGTTTTGCCTATTATCTATTTTATTAGTATAGCCTCAGAAAGTGCCACTGTGCATAAATGAATGCCATATAAAATACTTTTAAAAGAAGTAAAAAATGAATTGTGAATTTTAAATGTTGCTTTTGCGCTGATATGTGCCCATTGCAGCCTCATCCATCCATCCATGCTAAGCCATCCATACTCAGCATACTCATCCATCCATCCATGCTCAGCGATCCCATCCACCCCCATCCATACTCAGCCATAGCCAGCCATACCCAGCCATACTCAGCCAAACCCAGCAATACTCAGCCAGACCTAGCAATACTCAGCCATACTCAGCCGTACTCAGCCATACTAAGCCATACCCAGCCGTACTCAGTCGTACTCAGCCGTACTCAGCTGTACTCAGCCGTAACCAGCCATCCCTTCCATACCCAGCCATACTCAGCTGTACTCAGCCATATCCAGCCATCCCATCCATACCCAGCCATACTCAGCTGTACTCAGCCATATCCAGCCATCCCATCCATACCCAGCCATACTCAGCCATATTCAGCCGTACCTGGCCATACCCGGCCGTACCCAGCCGTACCCAGCCATCAATCCACATCAATGCAGCAGCCTCACCATTGCCATCAATGCAGTAGCCTCACCATTGCCATCAATGCAGCAGCCTCACCATTCCCATCAATGCAGCAGCCTCACCATTGCCATCAATGCAGCAGCCTCACCACTGCCATCAATGCAGCAGCCTCACCATTGCCATCAATGTAGCAGCCTCACCATTGCCATCAATGCAGCAGCCTCACCATTACCATCAGTACAGTCTGATCTATGGCTGCAGCTGATTAGCTGCAGCAGCTAATCAGGGAAAATCTTCCAACATGTCCTTTCAACAAAAGTCAAACATGCAGGGATAGCCACACACTGTTCAAAGTTTGTTGGTTCAGCAAGAACCGGACACATTTTGATCATTGTGTGGCCATCCCCACTCATTTGATCGACTTCTGTTGTAGGGACATACTTGAAGATGGTCCTTGATCAGAAGCTTCAGCCACAGATCAGGGTATTCTGACAGCAGAGGTAGCCACTGCCCGAATACAATTTCCCAGTTAGGGGGAATTTTTCCAGATACCTCAAGTGTGTGGATGGAGAAAGTTGTTTTTTTGTTTTGTTTTTTAGGTTCAATAGCTAAATGAAAAAAACAAAACCAAAAAACAAACAAACAAACTAAAAGATGTGTATGACCTGCTTTACATATACTTTACATTTTTCATTTTCCTTACTGTAATGGTTATTTTTCGAAGCTGTATTCTCTTTAGGTGGTGTGACCAGTTTAGGTGCCAACTGTGCTTAGAAGAGTTCTCTTTTCTTATTTTTGTCTTGTGACAGGTCTGTTTTTATTCTAGACATATGAACAGCCTTAACAACTCTTCTGTCTTAACAAGAACAGGGTGTGAAACACACCTGTCAAAAATGGCTGACAAGTTTCCTACAATAAACTGCAATCCGACACACTCATATTTTTGGAAGTGTCCTAAATCCTGCCAATCCTTAGTGCCAGTGTGATACCTTTATTATCTGAATGATTTTCTGAATGATTTTCTTCACTCTGTTCCACTTGATGTACACCTGTATGGACTGCTTACAAGGCAATTTAACACTCAAACCTTGCAGCAGTTTTTCTATTCTTACAAAAATTCTAAATAAGTGTAATATGTAACTTTATTATGCTTTAAAATCTGGGACTTCTGTGGGATGCAGTGCCAGCTTTGGAGAAATCTTCAGAAATAACACGCTTTACTGGTACCAAAGCTCTTCCTTGCAAGCACCACATATACTGTATCCAAAGCGTATAAAACTAGGAGGAAAGTGGGGCAAAACAAAGCACACTGGATCGTGCATCTATAATACCCATTAATAGAAGGTAATGTCTCAATCGTATCAAGTCACTATGTGGTAACTGCAATTTATTTTGTGTTTTTTCTGTCTGATCTTGTGCACTCTGTTTTGATGCAGTTTTTGAGAAAACTGGAACTTGATAAGGCATCGGCCCTTTATGGTGTTTATGATGAATAAGGGAATAAGGACCAGAAGAGCCCAGAAGGACAAGAATAAAAGGCAAGGCAGACAGTCAAGTTGCACAATAAGAAGCAGAGGCAGGAAGACCATTGGCACACACTGGGGTTGATTTACTAATATTGGGGGTGTAAAATATGGTGTAGCTGTGCATGGTAGCCAAGCCAACCAGCTTCTAACTTCAGCTTATTCAATTAAGCTTTGATAATAAAACCTGTCAACTGATCAGTTTCTATGCAGAGCTGCACCAGATTTTGTACTCTTTAGTTTTAGTATATAAACTCCACTGTGCAGCTCCATAAGAGATCTCTAGGCCTATTTTTACTTAAAGGAGGTGTATAGCCAAAGGCAGCTTGTTTGGCTGTACTTCTCTTTATGGATCACAGGAGTGCAGTTGTTTTGCATTCCCATGATCCGTTTTCAGCAGAGAACGGGCTGAAGTCCGCTTTCTGCTGACGTCACAGAAGTCAGTCCAGGCACCACGTCATCGCAACAGTGGAAGTCGCGATCCGCCAGGTGCCTGGATTGAAACCCGGCTCAGCCTCTCAGAGGCTGGCTTAGAGCCTGAGCTGGCCGCTCCCAGCCCAGCACTCCAGTGAGCGAGGAGAAGGCAGAGCGGAGAGCCGCCGAGTGACAGTCAGCAGCTCTCTGCTTGGGGAACTATCAGAACTGAGCGATCAGCGATGTTCGATCCTTAGTTCTCAGTGTAAAGGCACCAGGGGACAGATACAGCATTGGGCCGATGCTGCATCCACCTAGGTAAGTATAAATCTAAAAAAAACATACAAATCCATACTTCTTTAAATGTTAGCTGTGCATGGGTTGGGATTCCCTTCTGCTGTTGCATAGGCTTGGACACTTCTCACTCACAGTATGTGTCAATGAGAAACCTAAGGCATTCTTCATGATGCCCTAGCTGTGCTTCTGGTTTATAATATGTAAGTGTGGTTTATATATCATACAGGGCAAATACAAAGAAGGTAATTCCCATATTCAAGTTAAATGCACCAGTAATGCAAGCCTGCAATGCAAACCAAGCAATACCATACCATATGGTATACAATACCAAATAATTACAGCACATGGAGATTCTACTTTTCAGTAGGTTTAAGAAGTTTATAAAATTTGCTGGATTTTTTTCCAGCTTCACTGGTGTTCTTTCATGACTATTACACAGTGCATAAATCATAACTAACAGTTCCAGAGATCCTTTCTGTACAGAAAACTATGTCTAATAAATAAGCAGAGCTTATCCGTCTTATTAAACGAAGACACCGCACATTGTTTTATCTCCAGGAAAGAGCCAGGGTTGTGTTAGGTGCAGTGACAGAGGCTAACAATACAAAATTCCCAAGTGGTTAAGCCGGAAAATATCTTCTGCTATACTTTTCTGAATGCTTCATCCTTTCAGATTCTAGAATTCTTTATTATAAAATGACTTGTCACATTAATGTTTAACACAGGTCACAAGTTTACTTTTCTAACGTTATCTGTCTGTACCATGTTTGGTCTACTCATTTACCCTATTTTTTTTTTAAATAATGGTTGCTATATGCATCAACAGAATAGCTGAACACTCTCTAACCTGATTGTAACTCCTAGTCATTCATAATGTAGTACAGTGTAGTTTGTGGCATACTTAGGAAAGAGGCCATGCATACAAATGTTTTTTTTTTTTTTCAATTAAACTGTATGTAAAGCCAAAACTTTTTGTTTTAGTTTTGAATAAAATGTGGACAGGGGTCCTGCCAGGCTTATATTGCTTCACGTTTCCCCACTGGGGAGACTCATACTGCTCTATGGTAAGAGACCATGACCATAGTTTCCAGTGCAGAAAGTGATGGGCCCTGTACACACGGTCGGAATGTGTCCTATCGGACCGTTTTGTCTGATAATCCGACTGTGTGTGGTCTCCATCGGACTGTTTCCGTCAGAGTATCCGACGGACCAACTTTTCCAACTTCTCTGTAAAATTTTCAGACAAAATGCTCCGATCGACCATACTCCGATCATGTGTAGCCTACTCCGACGGACAAAGTGCCACGCATGCTCAGATCAAATTCCTAGACCAAAGCTATTGGCTACTAGCCTGAACGTAGTCCCGTCCCGTCGTAACAAAATAACGTCATCACGTTATGTACAATCGGATTTTCTGACAACTTTTTCCGACTGTGTGTATGCAACAGTTTCGGACAAAATCCGTCAGACAAAATCCAACAGATTTGTTTGTCAGAATGTCCGACCGTGTGTACAAGGACTAAGTTGTCACAGGAACAGAAGGTAAAATAAATCTTCCAATGGGGAAAAGTTTCTATGATTGGGGCCATACACCTGTGGGACTGTATTGAGAATAAACCAGCCCTAGAAATAAATACAATAAATGGAAGTGGTATGTATAGGCCTAAGTATCTAAATGTGGCCAGGACATATGGCCACAGCGAAGATCTTCGAAGCAGGTTTTGCGATTATTATGCTAGTTGGCTGTCTCTCAGGGGATCTAGGGTGCACATTTAAAGGTCAACTTTGTTAACAGTGAATGTGTCCTTTAAGCCAAGTCTAAGTTGTATTTGAAACTTATCCCAGCGTGTGTTGAGTAACCACTAGATGTGTCTTGATTTTCAAGGACGGTTCTTGTTTTAAAATAGAAATATGTCTCTGATTACTTGGCTGAAAATGAACCTAGTCCTTGCCTGCTTTACTAGAGAGTAAGTGGACCAGCTCACTGAACAGGGACTCATTCAGGTTCATGGTGATCCTTTGTGAGAAAATACTGTATGTGCCATGCATCACTGATTTTCCATAAGGTAGATCAGCCTAAGTTTTGAACCAGTACAGGGTCTTTTCATTCTTAAGAAAGTCACCTGTGGCAATTCATTCCTTGCAGCTGACTCTAATTAGTAGTGAGCAGGTGGTATTAGAGATTATAAGGCAGCCCCTCCCCCCCCCCCCTTTGTACCACCCCCTCCCTTTAGAATGTAAGCTCTATGAGCAGGGCCCTCTCGTACCTTTTGTATTAAACTGTACTGTAATTGTGTTGTCCCCCCTATACATTGTAAAACGCTGCGTAAACTGTTTAGCGCTATATAAATCGTGTATAATAATATAATAATAATATAATAATAATAATTAAGGATGTACTGTATTTCCATAATAGTAGAGCAAGTGTAACTCTAGTCAAAACTGTAGCATCGTTCCACTACCATGGAGATGATATTGTGGCACATGGCACAGTCCAACCATATAAGAGACATAAGCTTGTGTACTTTAGTGACATAGCTTTATACAATGAGACTGAATGAGTATAGAGGGTTTTCTTTTACTGTAGGCAAATAGGCTGTTCACTTTGCAAGGGAAGTTACAGTTTGCTAGAAAATTTGCCCAGAGCTTAATAAATGAGGGAAATCTCTTATGACTTCCATCATCCAATAATGTACAAGCAAAAAACATTTTATTTTCCTTCCTCGTGATTGTGTATTCTTTGTAAAGTGAAATTTCACCATATTCGCTGAACTCTGGTTGAAATTGAACAGCTTGGTGAACAGCCTATTTGTCTTTAGCAAATCAACTCCAACTTGTCTACATAGTTTTGTATATTAAGTCATGCCTGGGTGTGTTTGGATATGAGTTTCATACAGGTACTGCAACATTGGACGTCTAAGCCTATTTTTGTGTTCCTGAATTTTCACCTTATTTGGTTACCCGGAGTCTGATATCCTGCACAGCCCTACATATCACCTTCAGTGCAGTGTCAGCCCTGTAAGGCAAACGAAGTGTTAAACATCTTGTTAGTCTGAAATATTCAAATGAGTCTTTTAGATGTAACTGGAAGAAGTAATTTTAAGCTCTGGTAGGACAGATAGGGTAATCACCGCAGGTGAATTTATCATCACAAAGGAGAAAGAAAAGTCGCCTAAGGAAGCCACTGAGCAGTCGCAGGCAGAAGACTTTCTTCACGTTGCCTGGATACAATGATAGCTTTCACTGCAGTGGCACGTGTCACTGACGGCAAGTAGGGCTGTGTGACATTCCAGACTTAAGCTTCACCCCTGAGATGACCAGGAGGCTTCATAAACACGTCATGCTTATCCTTGTAAATCACAAATTCATGTTAGTTCACCAGCACACATCATTTCAGACGTGCTTTGTAGCTGATTCACGCCAAAGCGTGAGGAGTCACATATGACACCCTTACACTACCTGCCTTTTACTTGTCTCTCGCAGTCTACCTTCAGTGCAAACGTTACATTTTAATAGATATTATCTTCAAATCTGAACACAATACATTTATCATTAAAGAAAAGTTGTGCAAAGAAAAAGCCGTATTTAGACTGCCATTTGTTAAACTCTTTTGAAAAAATGCAAGCATACTGGCTGAATCGATGCTTTGTGAGTCAATGACCCACAAAAAATATAAATCCAATAAAAACAGTGCTCTTTATCTATGTTCTTGTCTCGGACACAAACAGTACTGGAACCAGAAGATAAACATGACATGTAGAGCTTTTTTTAATGTGTCATGCCAGCAATGCAAACTTGTGAATGGGCCCTTACCAATTACATGTGTGAGACCCAGCGGGGGTTCCCGGCAATTAGTTGTGGGAAGCAATCCCGCAATGGGAGGCTGACATATATTCCGTGTCCGAGGCCGTTCATCATTTGTACACATCTGCATTAGCTTCAGGAGTATTTCTACCAGAGGGAGCCACTGCTGCGGTGAGGGTAGGGATGGACGAACGATTCGGCCCTTGCATAAGTTTGGGCGAACTTTGGTTGTTCGGATGTTCTGCTAACACCGAACAATTTGCGGTGTTTGGGGAAAATTCGAAAAACACTGTTAAAATGCTCATTTTAAAGGCCCGCGGACCCCCACAACCACCGGGCAAGGGTTGTGGGGATGAGGCCCTTGTCCCCATCAACATGGGGACAAGGTACTTTGGGAGGCTACCGCAAAGCACCCTCCCCATGTTAAGGGCATGTGGCCTGTTATGGTTCAGGAGGGGGGGGCGCTCTCCCGTTCCCCCCTTTTCCTGTGGCCTGCCAGGTTGCGTGCTCGGATAAGGGTCTGGTATGGCGCAGGGTTCCCCTTAAAAGCCATACCAGACCCGAAGGGTCGGATATGGATTTTGGGGGAACCCCTACACCATTTAAGAAACAAAATTGGTACAGGGTTCCCCTTAATTTCCATATCAGACCAGAAGAGCCTGGTATGGATTTTAAGGGGACCCCCACACAATTTTTTTTTATTTTGGTTCAGAGGTTCCCCTTAATACTCATACCAGACCCAAAGGGCCTGGTAATGGACTGGGGGGATCCCATGTTCTTTTTTTCAATGAGTTTTATCTATATTGCTGAGACCCGACAATTCATTACAGCCGCAATCAGTTTTAGATAACTTTTTTTACTTTATAAATGTCATTTTACTGTGGTACTGTTCTAAACACAGGAAAAATGTGCCACTTTACAAGCATACTATAAACACCCCCCAGGCACGATATTTAAAGGAATATTTCATTTTTATTGTTTCACTTTAAGCATTAAAAAAATCACTGCTCCCACCGTTTTGCATTGATACATGTCCCCTGGGGCAGTACCCGCGTCCCCAAACACTTTTTATGACAATAACTTGCATATAAGCCTTCAAAATGAGCACTTTTGATTTTTCATGTTCATGCCCCATAGACTTTAAAGTGGTTGTAAACCCTTACAACACACTTTGACCCAGAGGTAAGCCTAGATTAAGGTCGCGTGCACATGCGCGAGAGTGACGTCATCGCGGCTTCGCCGAATGACAGCGGCGGAGCTGCGAGACCCCACCGACAACATGGATGCGCCGGACTACAGGGGACAGCGGTGACATCGCTGGCTCCTGTGTCAGGTAAGTGACACATAATGGACTACTATGCGATGCATAGTAGTCCATTATGCTTTGCCTTTTCAGGGAATGAAAGAGGAAGTAAACTCATCAGGGTTTACTTCCTCTTTAACAGTGTTTGTATGTTCTGCTGAATTTTTTTGCCTGTTCGCATGTTCTGCTGCGAACCGAACAGGAGGGTGTTCGGCTCATTCCTAGGTGACGGTCCCATTCGCATATGTGAATGGGGTCTAAGGCTGAACTCCAAACTAATGCAGCTTTATATTCATTAATACATCATTGAAGCTTAATTCCAGCTATGTTTTTTTTTTTTTTTTTGCATAGTTCCATTGGTCCAACTTGGCTACTATGTAGCAGGGCAGCCATTCAGCACAGGATCTGGAAGACAGTGAGGATCACTTTAGTGGCAGTGACTACGACCATGATTTTCTGCTTCTGCATGAACAGTGTACTGATTAAATGAAAATCGTTTGTTCTGGTATTGTACTAGCAAAATTTTCATGTTTGTCCCTTTGGAAGATTTTGCACAAACGTTCGCGATTGGCTCTCGAAAGCTGCGTACTAATTATCAGATTATGATACAGTACGATCACTTCAAAAGCGGTATTTTGCATCCGATTTTCTGATCGTGTGCTTCTGAACGGCTTTAGTCTTCTAAATACTTAGATGCTATGTAACTATACATACCGTATATCTGTGGCACCCTCCTAGAGAGGTGCTAGGATTAGTTAGATTTAGTGCTCGCTTGCTGTGTTCAGTGGAGCAATATTTTTTTGCTAGGTAAATTTAATTTTGCTCACTGTAATCACTTCAACTGCATGTGATTAGTTGGGTCTGCTCAGTCTTTCAGCTGCTGCTAGATTTGGCTGTTTCCTCTGCTTTCCAGAGAACTGGAGAACTCTTTGGAACATAGGTGTAGAGCAATGCAAATAGCAGCATGAACATTTATTCAGCCCTGGCCAATCCCAGGGAGGATGGCCCTGAAGGCTGCTGGGAGCCTGTATAAATATTCTGAGACACTGAGCTGCTGGGTTTTTGCCTGTTTGCTGCCCTCCAGCTCAGAGCTGCCATCTGCTTGCTGTTCATAAAGCCTTAGGTTGGTGACCTGAGTGCCCAGATACTAAAGCTACAGAGAGCTGACTGAGTGGCTGTCTTCTGAAGATCTAGTCTGATATCACAGGGGAAAGGTGTTGATGTTGGAAGGAGGGGACCAGCTTTCCCTGGACATTTGTGAGTACAGACTGCTGTGAGAGATCTTAGAGACTTTTGCACTGCTGCCACCCCTCTTGTGTTAGAGAATCAGCTGTGTGTTTGGCCATAGGGAACATCAGCTGGTGTCCTGGAGAGCTTAGTCTATCTAGTTCTTTGTGAAGGGACTCTGCTCTGGTTGCTCTAAAGAAAGAGGCCTGCTTTTGACTGCTTCTCCTTGCTATTGCAAGGACTTCTGCTTCAGCTTTTCAGAAAGGAGTTTACAAACTGTATATAGTTCTCTTTTTTATTGGATCCAACTAAATTCCCTCAACTAGACATGTGCAGAATGAAAAAAAAGTTTTGCTTTGTTATTTAGTTTAGTTAAATTCATTTAATCCATTTAATTTGTTTAGGATTTTTTTTTTTAATTTGTATTAGAATCAATTCGAATTGGAATTCCGATCGAATTCGAAAAGTTTTCGAATCAATTTCTTAAAGTTTTTGAATTTGAATAGTTTTCCAATTTCCAAAGACAATAAAATAGAATATAAAATAAGGGAAGAGAATAGAAAAAAATATAATAGAATATAAAAGAATAAAACAGAAAATAAAAGAATAGAATATAAAAGAGTAAAACAGAACAAAATAGGATAGAAAATAAAAGAACAGAATAGAATCAGATAGAATAGAAAAGGAAGGAATAGAATAGAATAAAAAAGGAATAGAATATAATAGAAAGATTATAACCATCTTATGAAATTTGAATAGAAGATAAATGAACAGAATAAAAAAAAACAATAGAATAGAATTGAAATAATATAACCATTTTCCAAAATTCAAATAGAATAAATTTGAATAGACTAGAAAAAATAGAGTAGAATAGAATAGTAAATAACACAGTAGTATAGTAAAAAAAAAAAAAACGGAATAGAATAGAATGAATATAACCATTATCCTAGTCTAATCTATTATTTTCTATTCTATTCAAATTCAAATTAATTCTATTTGAGTTTTGGGAAATGGTTATATTCTTTCTATTCTGTTCTATTGTTTTTTAATTGTATTCTTTTTCTATTTGTTTATTCTATTCTATTATTTTAGGTTCTATTCTATGCTTTTCTATTCAAATTTACTCTATTTGAAATTCAAATTGCGGAAGATGGTTCTTTTCTTTATATTCTATTATGTTCTATTCTGATGTATTTTTCTATACTATTATGTTACTTTCTATTCTAATCTATCATTTTCTATTTTATTCAAATTCGAATTGATTCTATTTGAATTTTGGGAAATGGTTATATGCATTCTACTTTTTTTCTTTTCTATTCTATTATAGTCTAGTCTATTCTTTTTTTTTTCAATTATATTCTTTTCTTTTCTATTCTTTTTTTATGTGTTTGAATTCAAATTTATTCTATTTGAAATTTTGAATTTCAGATGATGGTTATATTGTTTCTATGTTATTCTAATCTATTTGTATCTATTATATTCTAGTATATTCTATTCCTTTATTTTCTGTTATATTCTTTTCTATTCTGTTTTTTTCTAGTCTATTTTTTTGTTTTCTATTCTATTTTATTCTCTATTCAAATTTGAAAACCATTCTAATTGGAAAAAGATTTGAATTTGAAATTGATTCAAAAACTATTCAAATTTCGTCTGATTATTTTTTTTTCATTATTTTGGATTTGTTTAAATTCGGTACTATTGTAATTCAGAAATTCGGATACATCCGAATTTTCAAAAAAAAAAAAAATTTGTTCGAATTTCAATTCGGAACAAAAGAACCACACATGTCTCCCCTCAACCTTATCCCAGTTACTCCAAAAATAAAAACAACAGAAAAAGTACACCTCTAGACTGATTATTGAGGAAAAACCTGGCTGTCTACAGGTAAAAGAACCTAGGCCATTCCCAGCAGCTCCTT
This sequence comes from Lithobates pipiens, assembly GCF_037356315.1. Classification (NCBI taxonomy): domain Eukaryota; kingdom Metazoa; phylum Chordata; class Amphibia; order Anura; family Ranidae; genus Lithobates; species Lithobates pipiens. The sequence continues at coordinate 577,030,491 of NW_027507748.1, forward strand.
CATGGGTAGCGCTACATACCTGACCTGGCCGATATCCCGGGAATCTGGAAATCACTAAGGAAGACACCGCTACACCAGTAAGCTCCGCTTTCTGGTCCCGTACAAAAAGGCTGTATTCTGAACAGAGGAGGTAGGCCACTCAACACCGTCACCATTCAGAGAATGAATGCAAAGAGTTCTCTGAACAAGGTGGAAAGCACGACACACCTGCCCACCTCTCCACCTTGTGTAATCAGAGAACACTTTGCACTACCATGGTTGTGGGGTAGTTTCAGGGCAGCTCCATTCATTTGACTGGGTCACGACAGGGGGTCTAATTCCTGCTCCAGCCACACCCTGGCTACTGCCTTAGCAACTTAATGGGGAGCAGTAGGAGGGTGGAAAACATACAGCTCAACCACATGTTTTTACACCCCCCCCCCCTCCCCCAACCACTAGGGTAAACAAGCCCAAAATTTGCTGCTCACAGTGGAAGGTTGTATTATTCATGTTATGTGACATTACAATTTCTTGATAAAGGGAAAATTACATTCCATATATTTCATTTCCTGTGTTATTTATGTTTTCTTGATCCTTTCCGTAGTGGTGACTATGATGGAAAAATATTAATGTTCATTGCCATTATTCTTCATAAATAACTAACTGAAATTTTGATCGGCTGTCAACTATTTTTATAAGGGTCATTTGTTTGGATGACAGATGTAGGACTGTGTCACATAAAAGTGCTTGGGAAAGTTTAATTCTGGAATATTCCAAGGAAAGTTAAAGTGGTGCTAATATTCTACTCAAGATGAAGGCAATGATGACAAAGGCATTTTTGATACATTAGCTTGTATGGTATGCGTAGGACAAGTTTTATGAACAAAGTAGTCAATGACACACATCCTAGCTAGGGATACAGCCTGTCCTACCTGAAATAAGCTTTCACAAAGTAAATGGCAGCAGGATGTTTGTATCTACTGCATGAAAATGAAATGGCGTTTATGATTCATGTACCACCATCTTAAGGCCATCAGGTTCTACTTATACATTTAATGATAGTATAAATATCATCCACCTACTGAATTACAAATAATGCTTTAGCGGTACTGATTGTCATCACAAATTCTTGGCTGTACACTGATTTTTATGTTCTGCGTTCAGTAATTATTCAACTCCTGAAGCCTTTAAAAGCTGGAACATCGAGTTTTCTAGTTGTGGACAGAATAGGGAAGAATTGGAACACCTGTCAGCTTTCTACTGCTAACCAGGACTCTGTTAGAGAGAATTACCTTTTCTTCCTGTCCTGCAGTGAGAATTGCCCTCAACTGAGACTGGCAGGCATGTAATGGCTGTCCATTGGGACTACCAGGAGTTTCCCGGTGGGACGATGGCTCAGTGGGCCAGTCAGGTGCAGTCCTGGAGCCGCTCCTCACTGACAGTTGAGTGATTGCGATTTCACTCCTGTCACCAAGGAGCAGCTGCCGACACTTGCTGAAGGGAGGATTAGGCTTTCTGCTCCCTCCGGCCTGCAGGGGGCAGCCGGCAGACTTTGCTTCCTCTCTCCCCTTATCACTTGTCACTTTTCACATGACTGGAGAGAGGAACGAGAAGCTGCCTTCAGAACTGTGAGTACATGTGGGAGGGGGAGGAGAGGGGGACCACTCTGATGTTAGGGGGTGCTGATGGGGACCACTCTGGTGTAAGGGGGCTGCTGATTGGTACACTATGATGTAAGGGGGCTACTGATGGGAACACTCTAATGTAAGGAGGCTGCAGATGGGGACACTCTGATGTAAGGGGGTGCTGATAGGGACCACTCTGATGTAAGGGGGTGCTGATTGGGACCACTCTGATGTAAGGGGGTGCTGATGTGGACCACTCTGATGTAAGGGGGCTACTGATAGGGACACTCTGATTTAAAGGAGGCTACTGATGGGGACACTCTCATGTAAGGGGGCTGCTGATGGGGACACTCTGATGTAAGGTCTGCTGATGGGGACACTCTGATGGGGACACTAAAATTAATGTGGGCCAGTCTGGATGAAGTCCAGGGCCACATTTTTATCCCAATCCAACCCTGGTGAATCGTTAGTCTTGTGAGTGGGATTCATTGCGTGGCTAAACACCCATGTGAAAGCAGCCTTAAGGTAGATTCACCCTCTATTTTGCCCTGTTTACCGTTATCACAGGGAGTAAACGTGAAACAACTTCTCAAATTTTGGGTCGTCACCAGGACAAGAATAGATGGGAAATCTTCCAATGGGAACTCTAGTTTTGGTGATTCTGGTGACAACCAGAGATTCTCTCAGTTTTCCTATGGGACAGAAAGTAAAGGAAAATTCCCCCAATGGGACACAGATGGCAAAAAAAAAAACTTTACAGGGGTTATAACTAGGGATGTACAGATACCGGTATTGGTGAAGATTTCAAGCATTTGTGTGAGTATCCATACTCGCCCACATGCTCCTGATATCAAAACAGATACTTTGCGGTGTGATTTGCATCAATGCAAAATGAATGGGTATAAATCGCACTGCAAAGAATCACATGAGATCTCCCCCACTGCTCCTGTGTGTGTATAGAAAGGAATTAAAGCTCCATCTAATGGGCAGTTTAAAAAATGTTAGAACTCACAATACATATCTGGCCACATGCTAGCATGATAGCAAATCAGGGCCACTGGAGGTGCTCATGGGGCTGAAGGAGATGTATAGGTGGTCTGCCCCCCAGCTAACATCACTTCAGGCCTATACCCACGGGGTCCCAAAACTTCTCCTCCAGCCATGTGAGCACCTCCAGCGGCCCTGATTTGCTGTCATCAGCGGACCGAGACACCTATGTAGATTATTTTGCATGAGGCCAGATATGTACTGTGAGTTCTAACCTTTTTGTAAAGTACCCACTAGATGATGCTTTTCCCTTTCTATATACACACACACACAACACGCAAGCCATGGGGAAAATCAAATGAAATTCAGACCGGAATCGCACCACATTCCTGTTCAAATCGCATGTGATTCTTTGCAGTACAATTTGTGCCAATATTTTTCATATTGGCCCAAATCACAGAACAAAGTATCTGTACTCTGTATCGGCAAGTACTTGACTGGAAGTATTGGTACTCATACTCGCCAATAAAAAAAACATGATATCAGTGCAACCATAGTTATAGCCCTCCCTTATGGCCTTCCCCCAACTCGAAAATCATTAGTACAGAGCTTTCGAGAGCCAATTACAACAATTCATCCAATATTATTATAATGACATCGCTTCTGATTTTTTTTTCTGTCATACGAGAATTTTCGTGACTTTTGTTGCCTATTCAATTTCTACTTGCGACTATTAAGCAAAAAAAGTTGTTAAGATTGTGTGTAAAGTTTTGCCTTTAGTTCTACTTCAGGGTCCAATCTTATTTAAGCCAGATCACACTGGTACTACATACGCTCCGACTTTGGGAGTCAATGTCGTATGACATGTACAAATCAATGAGAGCCATCTTAACTGGTTCAACACAAGTCGGTCCGACTTTAGAAAAGGTTCCTGCACTACTTTGGTCTGACTTTGGTCTGTTTTCAGCCCAATAAATATCACTGTAGTTGTATCAAAGTTGAATACTGGTCCTAATCATCCGACTTGTGACATCCGACATGTGATTTCAGCAGCAGGAAAAGGAATTTATGTCACACTGGGATTGTTTTGATGATTGAGCCTGGGTCCAAACTTGTACAACGCTACGACTTTGGGAGCACATGTCGCATGAAGTGTGAAGATGAATGTTTACCTATGGCCGGGTTCATACTGGTGCGACAAACACTCCGACATTGGGAGCTCATGTCGCATGACGTGTGAAAATCAATGTTTCCCTATGGGAGCCATCTTAACTGGTCCGACACAAGTCGGTCTGACTTTGAAAATGCCACCTGCACTACTTTGGTCTGACTTTGATCCTACTTCAGCCCATTGAATATCATTGAATTCGGATCAAAGTCGGATCACCGTCTTGCCTGATCTGACTTTAGCATGTGACTTGTGCTCATGCGACTTGTGCTCTGATGATCTTGAGGGGGAACTCCATGCCAAATTTTAAGTAAAAAAAACCAGCATGGGTTCCCCCTCCAAGAGCATACCAGGCCCTTCGGTCTGATATGGATTTTAAGGGGAACCCCCTACGCCGAAAAAACAGCATGGAAGTCCCTCCAAAATCCATACCAGACCCTTATCCAAGCACTCAGCCAGGCCGGTCAGGAAAGGGGGTGGGGTCAAGCGAGCATCCTCCCCCTCCCGAACCGTACCAGGCCGCATGCCCTCAACAATGGGGGGTTGGTGCTTTGGGGTAGGGGGGCCCTGCGCCCCATCACCCAAAAGCACCTTCAACCCTGGCCATTATCGGGGTCTGCAAGCAGGGGCTTATCGGAATCTGGAAGTCATGTTTATCTCATCAACATGAGGACATGGTCCTTTAGGGTGGGGTGGGGGCCCCCCTGCTCCAAAGTACCCACCCACCCATGTTGAGGGTATGCGTCCTGGTACGGTTCATGGGGGGTCGCTTGCTTGTACCCACCCTCTTTCCTGCTCTGCCGGGCTGTGTGCTCAGATAAGGGTCTGGTATGGATTTTGGGGGGACTCCAATGCTATTTTTTCAGTGTAGGGGTTCCCCTGAAACTCCATACCAAACCAAAGGGCCTGGTATGCTCTTGGAGGGGGAACCAGTGCCGTTTTTTTCTTTATTTGGCATGAAGTTCCCCTTCAAGATCCTCAGAGCACCAGTTGCATGCCAAAGTTGGGTCAGTTAAGATGACGATCCAACTATGATCCGACTTGAGTGATAATCAATGGGCTGACGTAGGATCAAAGTCGGACCAAAGTAGTGCAGGGAGCATTTTCAAAGTCGGACCGACTTGTGTCGGACCAGTTAAGATTGCTCCTATAGTGAAACATTGATTTTTACATGTCATACAACATGTGCTCCCAATATCGGAGCGTTTGTCGTACCAGTGTGAACCCAGCCTAAATCACAATCCAAATAGTTGTATGCTAAATATTAGCACTCCTGAAGTACCTGTGTCTGCTGATTTCAATTGCAGGGGAACGTGCTTTCTTGCATGTTCCTTGAAGAATCCTGTAGTGAGGTAATCATGGAGGCTGTCATTGCTGAACTGCTTTAGAAAATGCTGATTGACTGGCTATTATGTGCAAGCCGTGCCTCGATACTTGCAGAATCACCAAACTTAGAAACAAGCATCCAGCAAGTGGAGCATTTGGGAACTTAGTACCACTGATCACCTTTATGTCCCAGGTCAGTGACTTGGAAAACATCAAAGTCATGGGATTAGTACGACAGCCCGGCACTTGGAATTTTCACAAAAAGTCAGCCTTTGTATACAACAGAATACTTCAAGTGACACGAAAAAAGTTTTGTTGTTTGCTAATGTCTGGCTAGCATTACTTACTGTAGGAAACCTAAAACTTATAGACTTTTGGCAACTTGTATAATTGTTGTGATACTGCACATAGATCTAACTCAAACGGCTGCACTAAAGTATAACAGTAAGCTTGTTAATGACACACCTACTCAGATAACATGATCATGCCATTAAAAACCTCCAGCAGGGAGATGGATTACTCCTAATATCCTTTAACAACACACAAGATATTTAGAGAAGACAAATAGCTGGAACAAGATTTCCCAAGCTCTTCATAATGAGCAGGCTCAGTGTTCTTATGGAAAAAGAAGATAGATGGCATGTGATTATCTAAATTAGGAGTCATTCTTGGGAAATGACTTATAGTAATTAAAATGATTGGCGGTCATAACCTATCAGCATTGAAATCAAAATGAAATGCAGTGGGGTCTATCTAGACTATAAGATAGCAGAACATCTAAACTCTGGAAGTAAAGAAAGTTTAACAAACAACAATGACTAAAACCTAAAAAAAAAAACGTGTTAGCCACGGTTTAGTGGTTCGTGAGCTATCATCAGTCTCTCCCCAAGCTTATAATGAATTATGCTGTGTATATTTGAATAATCAGCTAATTTTATTGCCCAGAATATTAACTTAGTGCAATAATGAGGCAGCACATCATGTCGCTGTGATTTAGCGGAAAGAACCCCTGCAGAAGACTATATCGCTGACATGGCTTATTGCTGTTACATGTATCTTATTCTAGGATGACCTCTGTGAAAAACTTCTCAACACAACCATTGGAACTTATCTTAGCATAAAAGCAGGGTAAATGTGCATCTTTCTCTGGTTTGATAAATACCAAGTAGCTTATGCAGGCATTTAAAATAGGTATAACCGGGAATCTACCTATCTCAGGTGCCAAACTGACAAACATGGCTAGCTCTCTGCATCCTAGAAGTGAACTGATGGCTGCAGAGCCAAGCTGTCCATCCATTTATTTCTATTGTGGCCCATTAATTTCTACAGCTGCAGTGTTTGCCAAACAAAATGTTTTAACCGTTTGCGGACCGCCTCACGCCAATCTACGTCAGCAGAAGGGCTCGTACAGGCAAGCTAACGTACCTGTACGTTGCCCTTTAAGAGGGGGCCAGTGGGCGCACGCACCTGCGGCAAGCTCTGTGAGTCGGATTGCGGGTCCCACGGACTCGATCACCGCAGGGATACCTGCGATCGCTGGAGAGGAAGAATGGGGAGATGCTAATGTAAACAAGCATCTCCCCATTCTGCCTAGTGACAGTGTCACTGATCTCTCCTCCCTGTGATCGGGAGCAGAGATCAGTGAGATGTCACATGTAGACACGCCCCCCCACAGTTAGAAACACGCCCCAGGGCACACTTAACCCATATACTGCCCCCTAGTGGTTAACCCCTTCACTGCCAGTGTCATTTACACAGGAATCAGTGCATTTGTATAACACTGATTGGTCCCAAAAATTTGTCAAAAATGTCCGATGTGTCCGCCATAATGTCAAAGTCATTACTTGTAAAAAATATTAATAATTAAAATCAATAAAAATCAATAAAAATGCCATAAAACTTTCCTCTATTTTGCAAACGCTATAACTTTTGTGCAAACCAATCAATAATCGCTTATTGCGATTTTTTTTTACCAAAAATATGTAGAAGAATACGCATTGGCCTAAACTGAGGGAAAAAAAAGTTTTTTTATATATATTTTTGGGGGATATTTATTATAGAAAAATGTAAAAAAATAATGATTTTTTTTTCAAAATTGTTGCTCTTTTTTTGTTTATAGCGTAAAAAATAAAAACCGCAGGGGTGATCAAATACCACCAAAAGAAAGCTCTATTTGTGGGAAAAAGAGGACGTAAATTTTGTTTGGGAGCCACTTCACATGACCGCACAATTGTCAGTTAAAGAGACGCAGTGCTGAATCGCAAAAAGTGCTCTGGTCAGGAATAGGGTAAATTCTTCCGGGGCTGAAGTGGTTAAGATGGTACAATGATCAATAAACAATAAATCCATTTTTAAGAAATATAAACCCTATGTGGACAAGATTCTTTTTACTAAAGCATTGTGCATCATAAATGTTAAATAATTAGTAAAAAAAAGTTTTGAGAGAAGCTCGTATGGGAGACAGTTGTCACTCTGTAACAGGAAGTTTGTTGGTATGAAATTTATATGACATTTTGCATCTACTTTAAACCCCAACTCTGGGTAAATAAAAAAATATCCTTTGCAGTGGGACTGTGCCTGCCCTGCAAGGGCTAATAGCTTGTTTTATGTAGGGAATAGGGGAAATAGTTTTACTTACCTGATTCTCTGCTCCCCTGCAGGCGGCGCTCCCCCACGATCCGATGGTGGTCTGGCTTTCAGCATCCTCATGTCCATTAAAGGGCTATGGACCCAACTATGGTCTTAATGACATCGGGATCCTACACCAGTGGAGCATGGGGGTGCAGACACTGTGGTGACTGGTCTAACCGCAGCGAGGAGTGGAGGATCAGGTAGGTAAATGTTGTATTGTTGCCCAAGACCAAAATGAGCAATTAACCCTTTCAGTGCAATCACAGCCCAAGGAATATTTTTTTAATTTGCCTGGAGCTGGGCTTTAAAGTGATTGTAAAGTCTCGTTTTTTTTCTATAAAAATAACTAACATGTTATACTTACCTGCCCTGTTGCAGTGGATTTGCACAGAGCAGCCCAGATCTTCCTCTTCTCGGGTGCCTCTTCTGTGCTCCTGGCCCCTCCCTCCTGTTGAGTGCCCCCACAGCAAGCAGCTTGCTATGGGGGCACAAAACCCGAGCTGCAGCTGCGTGTATCCATTCAGACAAGGAGCTGTGGTTTGGCCCTGCCCCCTCTCTCCCCTGATTGGCTAACATACTTTGATTGACAGCAACGGGAGCCAACAGTGTTGCTGCTTTGTCTCAGCCAATCAGGAGGGAGAGTCCCGGATAGCTAAGACACTCGTGGAAATGGCTTGGGCAGAGATGGAACTTTTTGAATTTTTATTTGTGTGTTGTCATGTCCAATATTTCGATATCTGGACTAAATGTGAAGTTAACACAGGAGCTAGTTATATATCTTTAAATAGACTACAATTTGTTTTATGTTAGCTCCCTCCTCATGACATCATTGTATTGACATACTTGATGCATAGTTTAATTATCCTTTATTTATGTGTTACTTGGAGATCATCTGGTTTTAGCAGATAATCCATTCATTAAGCAAGCCAAGCATGACAAGTTTATGGTATTAGCTACAGTGAATGGTAAACCAAAGTCTTGTTTTAAACAAGTGTCTCATTTTCTACAGGTTTAATAATATGGGCTGGAGAATGTAGGACAGGCAAACACATCTCAAAAAACTCCCTTCTTTTTTAGTTCTCCCTCAGGCAAAGGGTATGCTAAATAGTTATTAAACCCTCATTGTGAAATGTGATATACAGCAGTATGGTATAGACCTTACCATCTTTGCGTTCTGACTGTAAGCTGCCACTTTTCTGAATTTTGCCTTGGATGTTTGCCTTGTCTCCAGTTCTGTATTGAAGGTAGCTCTGTGGCTTTACAGGGACCCATGCAATCAACTTTGTATGTGTGCGTTTGTCTGTGGTGTGTATACTCCAGATTTGTTGTCACTGCGATGGGGATATGGGGCCATCGTGCAAGGGTTGTATCACTTCACTGGGGTGCTCACATTAGACACATGCTCAGTTTAATCAACAGGAGAAGGGGAATATCTGTAGTTATATCAACAGCTGGTGTTGGTAGGCTTAGGGTGGTATTGCACAAGGTCTATGCTCTCAGTGGGATGGGGGACCATGCGCTCCTTACTTCATAAATTTAAATATTCCTGTGCCCCAGTGAAAAGTAAGCAAATGAGGATATGTTCTGCAAAAAAGTATATGCCATCAGTTGCCTTTGTATAAAGCAACAGTACAAAAGAAGCAGGTTTAATACTACTTCAAGCAATAACTGCCTTATATTACAAAGAAAAAAGCAAAGAAAGCTCCAAGATGACCAAAATACGAATAGAAGCGAGTAGAGAGAACTAGTGCAGTATATAGCAATATCTCAATTAAACAACTGTGCAATTACCTTTATGCCACGTACACATGACCGTTTTTTCCTTCAGAATAAACTCTGATGATTTTTCTGACGGAGTTCCACTGAAATGGACTTGCCTACACACGACCACACCAAAGTCTGATTGTTTAAAACGTGGTGACGTACAACACGTATGACAGGACTAGAAAAAGGAAGTTCAATAGCCAATAGCTGCCCTTGCTTAGTTTTTGGTCCGTAGGAACAGTATACAGACAAACGGTTTTCCCGATAGAAATTGATTCAGTCAAAAAAATGTAAAACGTGTTCTATTTCTAGGTCCATCAGAATTTAAAAAAAAAAAAGTTATAGTAATGGTGATGATCTTATTTTTATCAGGACTGCGACATTATGGCGGACAGATCAGACACTGTTGACACATTTTTGGGACCACTGGCATTTATACAGAGATCAGTGCTATAAAAATGCACTGATTATGTGTAAATGTCACTGGTAGGGAAGGGGTTAACAGTAGGGGGTGATCAAGGGGTTACCTAAGGAGTGATTCTAACTGTGGGGAGAAGGGACTGCCTGGGTGAGGAGACCGATCATTGTTCATACTTAATATGAACAACAGATCGTTCTCCTCACCCCTGACAGCATCTGTTTACATTGACAGATCTCTGTTCTGTCTCTGTGTGGAGCGATCACAACCGGCGGACACGCGCATCAGCTCCAGCGTCGCACCGGAGCGTGAACCGAAGTACAGTTACGTTGATTCACCCAGGGGAGCCAAACTGCTGCAGTTCAACTGTGGTGGCTAGTCGGGAAGGGGTTAGAGCATATCTGAAACCAAAACCAAACATTGTATATGTACTGCTGATGTCCTTGTCTTCTGATGTGTATTAGCATTATAATGAAAGTCTATGGACTGTTCTATAGCTTAGTGTTTGGTGCCATCTAGTGGCCAAATACGGAAAATGAACTTAAATGATATTTGTCTTTCAAGTATTGAACTATTTACAGGAAGTGACTGTTATTTACATTGGAGAGTTGACCCCTTTACCCAGGATGCTGAGTGACCTACCCATGGACACCCTCTCTTGCATTGCATGCTGGGTAGGAGATAAAAGGACCCTGAGTGGCCATTTTTGGTCTCTTGGGATTGCACGGTCTGCCCGTGAGGACTTCTGGAGAGGCCTCCCGGAGGAAGTGACCTATTGCCTATGCAGAGCGCAACCCTGCTGGGTTGTGTGAGTGACCTGAAGTGCCAGCGACTCAGAGATCGGATTGAGAGGATCCAGAGACACTTGTTTGAACATCAGAAGGCCAGGTTCACCTGTCAGAATGGGACGGAGTGACAGAGTCAGCTGACGCAGAAGCAAGTGTCAACTACCGGACCAAAGTTATATTTACCAAGGCTTAGATCCAGTTGTTGAGCAGGTTGCTACCCACCGTTTTCTAAACCATTGCACCTAGTCAGACTTATATACAGGCCTCACTGGGATACCTAGTCCCACGGAGAAGGAGTATAGCAACTGACGCTAGGCAGGCATAAGGCCTACTTACCTGTTCTACAGTGACAGGGCCTCACACTGTCACTAGATATATGGGTTGGCTGCCTGCCCAAGTCTCGGGGAAGCACTATGTCCAAGCAAAAACAAACTATCCCAGTCCTCTGCAAGGATCCCCAAGTGCCAGACATAAGCAGCAATCTTGTGAGTGTTTTATCTACTTCTGGCAGCTAACTGGGAAGTGAATGGGCAATCTGCAGATCAATGCCTCACTCTCTGTGCTGGCACCTGGCTGAGCTATATCATCGTTCGAGTGCAGCAACTACAAACACAACACCCTCCTACAAGCCAATACATTGATTTCATACCTGTTCTTTTCTTTTTGCTTTCATTTGAAAACAATGAACTCACAGGAATACTAAGAATCATTATGGAAACAGTTAAATACGAAGGTATTTGCTGCTGGTTAAGGTCACGGAGAAAAGCAGCCAGGTTTTCAAAATTGGAAAGCCCTGCTGATCCCGGCTTGCTGCCAAATCTAAAGAGAGATGGAAATTCACATAAGAAAATGTTTCACTTCTCCAACAGCCACTTAAAGGTTATTTTGCTATTCCAAACATAGAGCAAGATCAATTGTATAAAACGTTCGGGTGCTTAGGTCACTCAGGCACCCTTTTTCTCTCTCCAAACACTCTTACATCAATACATTTCAAATAGTGGGAAATGAGGCAAAGGATTTCTATAAAGATACAGTGCATTGCAAAAGTATTCACTCCTTGGAATTTTTCGTGTTTTGTTGCCGGGACATAGAATTAACATGGATTGTTTGAGGATTTGCATCATTTAATTTACAGAACATGCCGACAACTTTTAAGATTTTTTTTTTTTATTGTGAAGCAGACAACAAATAGGGCAAAATAAAAGAAAAAGTAAATGTGACTAGGCGCAAGACAGATTTAGAGATATAAGGAAATAATGTTGTTCCTTCACATACAGTGCCTTGCAAAAGTTTTAAACCCCCCCCCCATCCCCCCCCCCCCCCCCCGGCCTTTTTGTGTTTTTTGCCTCACAACCTAGAATAAACATGGATTGTTTGAGGATTTGCATCATTTAATTTACAGGACATACCCACAACTTTGAAGTTTTTTTTTTTCATTGTGAAGCAAACAACAAAAAGGACAAAATAACAGAAAAAGTCAATGTGCATAACTATTCACCTCCCTAAAGTCAATACTTTGTAGAGCCACCTTTTGCGGCTATCACAGCTCCAAGTTGCTTTGAATAAGTCTCTATGAGCTTGCCACATCTTACCAGTAGGATTTTTCTTTCCCTTAACTCTGACTAGTTTCCCAGTCCTGATTAAAAAACATCCCCACAGCATGATGCTGCCACCACCATGTTTGACCATGTTTGACTGTGGGGCTGGTGCTCTTTGGGTGATGTGATGTGTTGTGTTTGCGCCAGACATAGCATTTTCTTTGATGGCCAAAAGTTTACATTATAGTCTCATCAGACCAGAGCACTATCCTCCATACATTTTAGGAGTTTCCCACGTGCCTTTTCACTAACTCAAAATGTGCCATTTTGTTTTTTGCTGAAAGTAAGGGCTTTCTTCAGGCCACTCTGCCATGAAGCCCAACTCGATGGAGCGTACGGCTTACTGTCATCCTATGTACAGATACTCCAGTCTCTGCTGTGGAACTCTGCAGCTCCTCCAGGGGTCTCTGTGCTGTCTCTCTGATTAATGCCCCCCTTGCCCGGTCCATGAGTTTTGGTGTGAGGCCGTCTCTTGGCAGGTTTGCTGTTGTGCTATGTTCTTTCCCTTTGGTTGTGATAGATTTGATGGTGCTCCTAGGGACCATCAAAGATTTGGATATTCTTTTATAACCTAACTCTGACTTGTACTTCTCAAAAACATTGTCCCATACTTCTTTGGAAAGTTACTTGGTCTTCATGGCAGCTTTTGGTTAGTGGTGCCTCTTGCTTAGGTGTTGCAGCCTCTGGGGCCTTTCAAAGGTGTGTATATTGTGGAGATGCGACCACATGTCACAGGTACATATAAGCAGTATATGCCTGATATTTGCAGGAATACTAATTGCACACCTGTGGGCTGGGTTCATAAACATGCCAGGAAAAGAAATCAGTGCTCAGACTTGGAGACAGCTCCACCCGGCAGACAGGAAGTCTGGCCAGGAGAGTTCCAGTAGGAGACGGCTCCAGAAGAAAGAGACAGGAGATCTTAGAGTCTAATGCCGCATACACACGATCGGAATTCTCATCGGAAAAAGCTCTGATGGTTTTCCCGACGGAATTCCAACGGAATTTGGCTCAAGCTGTCTTGCCTACACACGGTCACATCAAATTCTGATCGTTTATAACACTGTGAAATACAACACATATGACGTGACAAGAAAAAGGAAGTTCAATAGCCAATAGCTTCTGTCTCGTAGTTGAATCTGAGCATGCGTGATTTTTGGCGTGTCGGAATTGCATACACACGATCCGAATTACCGATAGAAAGTTTTTCCGTCAGGAAAATTGGGAACATACTATAAATTTTTGGTGGCGGAAATTCGGACAGCTAAATTCCGATGGCGCACACACGGTCGCGTTTTCTGTTGAAAAGCTCTCATCTGTCTTTTTCTGGCCTCAATTCCGTTCGTGTGTACACAGCATAAGACTGCAGGTGACAGTCTGTGTGTATATCTGAAGTAGGCAGGTGTAGCCTGTGACTAAAGCAGCACGAAGCTGACAGTGAGTAAGCCAGGAAGCTATCGTTTGTTCATACAGTGATGGTGGAACCCCCTGCGAGGGAAGATTACTATTTGTTTGAACTTTTTCATTTCCTTTAAATAAAAGTGGGCTGCCATGCCCTAAAAATGCAAGTTTGGAGTGGCACATTTCTGGAAAATTGCATGCACCACTTAAACCTAATCACCCCGGATCTTCACAATATGTAATGACAGATCATGTGACACGTAGATTGCACACAGGTGGACATTATTTTACTAATTATGTGACTTCTGAAGGTAATTGGTTGCACCAGAACTTTTTATGGGCTTCATAACAAAGGGGGTGAATACATACGCACATGCCAATTATCTGTTTTTTATTTCTGAATGATAGTTTTATGTATATATTTTTCTAATTTTACTTCACCAACTTAGTCTATTGTGTTCTGATCTATCACATATAATTCAGATTAAAAAAAAACATTGAACTAAAGGCTGTAATGTAACCAAATAGGTAAAAAGCCAAGGGGGGTGAAGAATTTTGCAAGGCACTGTATGTGAACAGCTGGAGTCGTATAAGAAGTACCGGTAATTGATCAAATAACAGTTAATAAGGCAAAGTTTATATCTATAGATTGTTGAAGGAGTTAAAGTTGAACCATAAACAGCACCCCTTAAAATTCAGGACAGTCTCTCACAGGCACCCCATTCTAAATTGTAAAAAACAAAACGAATAGTCTTGCATATTGCAGCAACATCCACACAGGTAGGACACCCAACATTAGAGGCAATTTTTTCCTACAAAGTAAATACACCTTTGCACACTGGTAGTAACATCCCAGCATTTTTCTTCTCCCTCAGTTTCTTCTTCTCCCACACTGAGCTAAGGTGAACCCAGTGCTGATGGAGAGGGGTAAACAAGAGGCACCTGATGTACTCCTTATCAACCTATGACTTCATTGGCTGTTAGGACTCTGGTGGCTGGTTTTAATGCTACACAATAAAATCTTGTAGCTTTGTGTTACAAGAAGGCAGACTTGATTCACTTGCTGGCTTTTGGACAATTTTTGTGACATTTGAGGAAATTTTAGGCATTTTTCCAAGGCACCCTGAAGAACCCAGCAGGCATCTCAGGGTGCCACTACACCTTGGTTTAAAAAAGGAGGATCTTGAATGTCTGCTCACCTTCTATCCCAGTACAAAATGCAAAAAAAAATTCCCAGTTGACGACAAAATGCATATATAGATTCTAACACTTGCTGTGCACAAGTCAACTACCAGAATATAAGTCTGACATTAAAGGCCAAGCACAAAAACATTTGCGGGGTTAACCACTTAAGCCCCGGACCAATTTGCAGCCAAAGGACCAAGCTCCTTTTTGCGATTCGGCACTGCGTCACTTTAACTGACAATTGCGCGGTAGTGCAAAGTGGCTCCCAAACAAAATTAGCGTCCTTTTTTTCCCACAAATAGAGCTTTCTTTTGGTGGTATTTGATCACCTCTGGGGTTTTTATTTTTGCGCTATAAACAAAAATAGAGCGACAATTTTGAAAAATTCAATATTTTTAACTTTTTGCTATAATAAATATCCCCAAAAAATATATAAAAAACAATTTTTTCCTCAGTTTAGGCTGATACGTATTCTTCTACATATTTTTGGTAAAAAAAAATCGCAATTAGTGATTATTGATTGGTTTGAGCAAAAGTTATAGCGTTTACAAAATAGGGGATAGTTTTATAGCATTTTTGATAATAGTTTTTTTTTTTTTACTAGTAATGGCAGCGATCAGCGATATTTTTATTGTGACTGTGACATTATGGTGGACACATCGGACATTTTTGTCACATTTTTGGAACCACTGTCTTTTATACAGCAATCAGTGCTATTTAAATGCACTGATTCCTGTGTAAAGGACACTGGCAGTGAAGGGGTTAACCACTAGGGGGCAGTGTAGGTGTTATGTATGACGTTATGTGTTTTTTTATTGTAGGAGGGCGTGGCCTGGCATGTGATGTCACTGATCGTCCTTCCCTATAAAAGGGAACAGACGATCAGTGACAGACACACAGGGAAGCACAGGGAGAGGTTTGTTTACACAGACCTCTCCTCGTTCTTCAGCTCTGTGACCCGATTGCGGGACACCAGCGGCGATCGGGTCCGCTGGTCCCGTGGCCATGGTCATGGAGCTCAGGACCGGGTCGGGAGCATGTCGCCGGCAGCGCGCTCCCAACCCACGGTGCACTCCCGACCCACGGCTGGGCACTTAAAAAGCAACGTACAGGTACGTGCCTGTGCCTAGCCGTGCCATTCTGATAACGTACATCAGCATGAGGCAGTCCTTAAGTGGTTAAAGCACATATACATTTTTTGTCTCAAAAGCTTTTTTCTACATGCCGGGATAAGTTCAGCTTCCGGTGTACAAACAGGCCACTCATTTGTAGGTCTCATAGACCCTAGTGCTGCAGTGGTGACTCCCATGCTCACAATCTCTGTCCAATCAATTCTTGCTTTCAGCCCAAACACATTTTCCCCTATCTTGATCCTGGCTACTAGTTGGCTACTGAGAGAGGATGATGTAACTAATGTGCTGGCTCTAGCTCCCATAGGAATGCACACAAATTGGGCTTCAGCTTGGGGTGGAGCTACAGCCATCCTTAACAGAAATAAAGAAGTCCTTTTAATCCACAACGTGACCAAGTTCTTAATGCACATGGTTCCCTGGGGGATTCAAAAAGGATTTTTTTTATGTATGTGATGATTCTTATTCTTTAACCCTTCTTAACATTGAAAATAGATGCATAGATATATAATGATTGCTGCCCATTCAGGCTGATTTTAGCTGAATTGTCCATCCTTCTATTTATGTACGGAATCAGGCTAAAATAGATGGTTATGGCTGGCCAATTTTGGAAGAAATAGTGATGAGCTATGTTGGATATTTGTTGGCTGATCACTATGGTTCCCCTTGAGATGCAGCCAACCCTACAAGTTCTTATTCATTCTTCCCTTCATTGTTCCCTTTTCACTTCCATAGAAATAAAAATTCTGGACATTCCAAGAGAGCATGTTTATTATGTGCTAAAAATACATCTTTCAACAAGATCTGAGACTATTTTCTGTAACCTATCAACCATTACTGTACTAAACCCAAAACCAAAAATGTAATATATTGCAGCTTACTAATATTAGATTTAGTGGCTGTTTTATTTATTTATTTTTTCCCTCTAATGACCTAGCTGTGATTGGCCGGAGCCGCAGTGACATCACTCCCGCGTATGCGTGCGGTTATGGCACACTCACTGAAGCAACGGCACATACAAGTCAATGGCTCAGTTTGTGCCAGTGTGCATGTGCCGATGGCATTGGCACATGCAAATACAGGGGCTCCATGCAGGTTTAAAAGATATCCTGGGTAGTTACAGGTAAGCCATATTATAGGCTTACCTGTAGCACACAATGGTCTGTAAGGGTTTACAACCACTTTAATTACAGTAACAAATTGGGGCTGAACTCCAGCTCACACATCGTAATCAGTTACAGCAAACAGTTCATTTTGCAATATAGGTTTTACATAAATAAATAAAAGCTGATCATTTTAAGCACCCTTGACAGTGTTAAATGGTTTGTCTCACCCTGTAACTACAAGAGAGTGAAAAACAGACTCACTGGCTGGATCGCCAGATGAAAATAGAAGAAAGAAATCCTAAAAGAGAAAAGGAATGCAGCCATCACATCTAAAATGTAGTAAGCAACAATATAATAAATGTTTTCTTCTGGGTTTAATACTGCTTTAAGTAAATGTTATTTTTCATTATTTTTAGTTGTGTGTGTGTGTGTGTGTTTTTTACTGGTATATCAAGAGACTTAAATTGTATATAAAGTTTTTGCTTCCCTGGGGTCATTGCAAATTAACTTAAGATGAACAAAGCCAAACAACTTTAGATCACTTTAAAGCAATAATACAAGCAGAATTTGTTTTCTGCTTTTACACAGAGCAGCCCTAATCCCCCTTATCTCAGATCATTCGCTGGCACTCCTGGTCCCTCTAGCCGAGTACCCCCTAGAGCTAGCAGATTGCTATGATGGCACACAAGCAAGCTTGCTCCTGAGTTTCTGCTCTGTTTGTCCATTCACATGGAATGGCCCTGCCCCCTCTCTCTCCTCATTGGTTTACTGGCTGTGATTGACAGCAGTGGAAGCCAATGGTACCTGCTGCTCTCTCATCTCAGCTCATGAGGAGGGGGAGTCCCTGGAGAGCTAAGGCTCTCATGTACATTACTGGATCGAGATGGGGCCTTTAGAACCCCTTTAAGTTCTGATCATTATATTCTGAGATCAAGCTCCATAGCTAAAATCTAAATCTAAAAAATCTACAGCCCAAGTACAGCCATGAAAGTACGCATGTAATCACACATGTAGTGTGTCTCTATTTTAAGGGATGCCTTGCAGCAGAAAAGTTAGCAGCTAAAAATGGTCACTGACCTCAAATTAACTACAAAATAAAATGAAAGACAAAAATGCCCCCCAATAACAACAACTAAAAAAAGGGTTGATTTCCCAACGAGCTAGCAATCAGAATATAAGAACATTTTCCTAATTGCCCTAATCTCTCCCTAAGCAGTGTGTCAGTTTTCCCTGTGCTCCCCTATCAGCTTCCACTTCACTGACACTATTTATAGTGAGTGAGAGGGCTGGCTTAACCACGCACGCACGCACGCACGCACGCACGCACGCACGCACGCACGCACGCACGCACGCACACACACACACACACACACACACACACACGCTCTGCTATGCTTGCTGGCCATAGTTCAAGGGCTTGCAGTGCATTATGGTTTTAAAAATATTCTCCCAGGTGAATTTGCACATAAATTCACCAGGACTTGGAAACCCACAGGATTCTCCCCGAACCCATGGTAGCACTAAGACCAAACCTCACATTCTAATGCCCCATACACGCGATTGGACTTTCCAACAACAAAACCGTGGAATTTTGTTTGAAGGTTGTTGGCTCCAACTTGTCTTGCATACACACGGCCATCCAAATGCTGGGCAATAATTACGAACGTAGTGGTGTACAAGACATACGGCGAGCTGATAAAAAGGAAGTTCAATAGTCGTGATATCTCCATTATGAACGCTGGTTTTACAAGACCGAGTGCTTCCGGCTCGTATTTGATTCGGAACATGCAAGGACTTTTGTGCAACGGACTTGTGTACACACGATGGGAAAGTCGGACAACAAAAATTTGTTGGCGGAAAATTTGAGAGCCTGCTAGCCAACATTTGCTGGCAGAAAGTCCGACAACTACCGTGGAATTTTATTCGAAGGTTGTTGGCTCCAACTTGTCTTGCATACACACGGCCATCCAAATGCTGGCCAATAATTACAAACGTAGTGACGTACAAGACATATGGCGAGCTGATAAAAAGGAAGTTCAATAGTCGTGATATCTCCATTATGAAAGCTAGTTTTACAAGACCGAGCGCTTCCGGCTCGTATTTGATTCGGAACATGCAAGGACTTTTGTGCAACGGACTTGTGTACACACGATGGGAAAGTCCAACAACAAAAACTTGTTGGCGGAAAATTTGAGAGCCTGCTAGCCAACATTTGCTGGCGGAAAGTCCGACAACTAATGTTCAATGGAGCATACGCATGTCGGACTTGTTGTCGGAAAATCCGATTGCATGTACGGGACATTACACTACATGTTATCTCTTGGGGATTTCACTTTCAAGGTGTTGCTGCCAAAATTCTCACTTCTGCCCATTTACTAAAGCCATTAAAATCAAAATATGATATCATTCTGGCCGAAGCTTTGGAGTAATATCTAACATGTAGAATAAATATATAGTTGAGGAGCCCAGCTTCAAATCTAATAAAATCTACACTATTGTTTCCTTGCTGAAACAGAACAACGTGAAAAAATCTTTACAAAGGAGTTCTCAAAGAGAAAGAGGCAGCCTGCACATGATTCAACTCACTAATATCCACCCAAGGCTGAAGTATAAGCCTATGAGTTTAGTACAATAGCCAGACTCCTCTAATGTAAACTCTTCTGTTCTTCAGAAGCCACTTTTGTCATGTTTCTTTAGGTGCTCTGCAACATAATCAATAATTAGTCTTGATATCTTGTATCTCAATGTGTGAAGCAGCTGTGAGAACAATCGTAGTCTTCTACCATACAAATAACTTGCTGTTGCGCTGCATGGTCTCCTCAACATTCCCAGCCAGTGTTGAAAATGATTCCCATTCATCACACTGTCCTTTCTCTTTGTTTTGAGCCATACATTGGGAGAACAAGGAAACCTGCTGCAGTGTGGTCACTGCTCACACCTCTTTAATTCAATTATTTACTGTGCTCACTCAGTGCAGTTAAAAGGTTGGTGTCAGTAAAGATTAGAAACAAGAAGACAACACCAGCTATTTGCTTGTGACCTGAAGCACCTCCTGCTATTTTATTTCTTATCATATTCATCGGTATTATGCTTCTACCGATGGCTCTAGCATGTACTAATGTAATCTCATGGTAATAGGGACTTCATTTCATTTACTTAATGAGACATAAGTGCTACAATCTTTCCATATTGCACTGAGCACATTGACATTTTTGTTCCTGACTGAGTTAGCTGAAAGATGACAAAATAATTAAACTGGAAGTATATTAAATAAAGCTAAAGTCTCAAGAGTGATGGGTGCCGGGAGTTATTTTTGATGGGAAGGAGTCACTTATAAGGCAAGCGCTTTCGCGAAAACCACAAATGCTAAGAAAAGAGGACACTGCTCTGGAGCTTGGGAACTAGACGAACCTCCCATTTGTACTCCACATGGCGCATTCGGTACAACTGTACTATCATATTAAACATGTATAACTACATACAGTAAGTGGCCCATGTAGTGATTTTCTAGATACAAAATAACTGGATACTAATATTTATAGGTAATGTTGATCCAGGAAACATCCGATTGCCTCTTGGGGGATCAGGAAGGACTTTTTGTTTCCCCTGCTGGAGCAAATTGGATTATGCTTTATTTTTATTTATTTATTTATTTTTTGCCATCCTCTGGATCAAATGTGGATATAGGATTTTCTATATATAAAGGGCGGCACAGTGGTGTAGTGGTTAGCACTCTCACCTAGCAGTAAGAAGGGTCATTGGTTCAAATCCCAGCCATGAAACTACCTGCCTGGAGTTTGCATGTTCTCCCTGTGCCTGCGTGGGTTTCCTCCGGGTACTCCTGTTTCCTCCCACAATCCAAAGACATGCAGGTAGATTGATTGGCTTCTGTCCAAAAATTGGCCCTAGTATATGAATGGGGACCTTGGATTGTGGGCTCCTTGAGGGTAGGAACCGATATGAGAGTGCAATGTACAGGGATAGGGACAATTGTAGACACTCACTCAGGTTGAACTGGATTGACTTGTGTCTTTATTGAACCTTACTAACTATGAAACCATATATACTATATTATTTATAAATATTATATATATTTTCCTTCTATTGCTTGAACTACATGGACTTTTGTCTTTCTTCAACCAGACTAACTATGTAACTAAAAGTGCACTTATCAATGGCAACCACACAAATGTCACTGTTATAAAGTCAGCTGAGTTAGAGATGAGTTCCTTTTGGTTGCTCTGGGTTACAGCATTTTGCTTGTTGCCTTAGTAAATAAACCTATGTGTGTACTGAGAACACCACCAGTTCTTTTTTTCACGTATTTAATCTTTGTATATTGCAGACAGTCAGAAATTATCAATATATTCTGTACTGTCTATCTATGGTAGTTATAACTACAGTAAGTGGACTCCAAGATTTTCAATGTACACCTCCCTGGAATGCCCTTCTGGATTGCCTCTGAGGGTCACATGGTTTTAGCTCTGCTGTGCATGAATTTTCCCCAGGAGCATACAAGGGTCAATAAACACTTGCCTGAGTATATTACTAATACATAACCACCTACAGAATATTATACTATAGGCTGTATTCCAATATGAGATCCTTAAAGTCGTTTGAATATGATCCAATTACTTCAATCCATCCTTATTTTCTTTCTTGTAGAGGTGAACTGATTGGGGAACTGGTCTTAAATTGGAAATGTATGACCTTAGATAGTCTGGATTGATTACAAATTGAAACTGATGGCACAAATGATTGGTCTACTGCTTTCCTCCTGAAAAACTGCTGCATGTATTCCTCATAGAATGGTGCCTCACACCTCCTGCTTCATATCTTTATTGTTAAATACATTATCCAAGAGGAACAGTGTTGTCTTCAATTTATGTAGCTAGTAAGGTAAAGAGGAACTAAACTATGGAAGTTGACCCCATGAAAAGCAGGCAGAGAGCAAAAGGTTTGCCAACGATATAGCATGTGGTCTCCATGCAGTTGATCTTTCTCCCACTCCTTGTTTTGCACTATGCCTCTGTACGGTGGTGGCCATCTTGGTAAAGGCAGAGTTTTGCTTTCTAATATTAGAGCCTCCAAACAGTGCAAAACAGTACTGACATCACTAAATTTCTTTCTAAATCTCCTGAAACTAGCAGTCAGTGGCATTAGTACCTTCGATCGTACACTGCAGATATGCAGCTGTGATGCTGTAGGCCAGTGATGGCGAACCTTGGCACCCCAGATGTTTTGGAACTACATTTCCCATGATGCCTATGCACTCTGAAGTGTAGCTGAGCATCATGGGAAATGTAGTTCCAAAACATCTGGGGTGCCAAGGTTCGCCATCCCTGCTGTAGGCACAGGAGTGGTAGGCACCCTTGCATACTAGGAGGAGTTTAAGAAAAAATATATAAATTTTTCTTGATACTGCCTAAGCACAATTACCATTTCTAAACGTTCCCTATAATAAAGCACATCTTCATTTTTTAACTTCAGAATGAGTAATTAGGTTTAAAAATTGCCAGTTGTCCTCTAAAGATTTAAACCAGTGCGTGATTCAGCCAACAAACATGAATGATCCCTGTTTCCAAAATGTAATATTTTATTACATTCATTTGAATAAATATATTTAAACATAGTGATTGTATGCACTAAATGGTATCTGATTCATGTTCATAGCCTATTTTCTCTATCAAAGGACGTTTTTATTTCATTACAGATCCCTAGATTACAAACTGCAGCTCATTTCTGCGAAGAAAAAAAAGGTGCATTCACTAAGCAGGCAAGATAGTAACTGAAAATTACTATTGTGAAGAGGATTCATTTATGGTTTCTGATTAAAATACTGGAAACTGACCATTTAAAATCTACTGTTTGTACTCTGAAATGTTCAGAGTAATTTACTATTAAATCATTACTTATGCAGGCAGTAATGCAGACAAGTGGGAATCTTATATATATTACAGATACAATCAGTGGTAGAACATCAAACATGGAACCACAGCAGTTTTAGTAGCAGTTGGTAATATGGAAATGAAAAAGCAAATAAACTAATTGAAGTTATCATAATGGTTATTACCTATATTTTATATTTTGAGTTTCTATATCATTTTATTTACATATACTGGCTTTCCCCAGAAGATAGAACCTCCCAATCTCAAAGACTAATATACACTATATTACCAAAAGTATTGGGACACCTGCCTTTACACGCACAGGAACTTTAATAGCATCCCGGTCTTAGTCCGTAGGGTTCAATATTGAGTAAGCCCACCCTTGCAGCTCACCCTGGCTCACAGTCTCCTCTTTAAGTCATCCCAAAGGTGTTCTATCAGGTTAAGGTCAGGACTCTGGGCAGGCCAGTCAAGTTTCTCCGCCCCAAACTCGCTCATCCATGTCTTGATTGACCTTGCTTTGTGCACTGGTGCTCAGTCATGTTGGAACAGGAAGATGCCATCCCCAAACTATGCCTATGAAGTTGGGAGCATGAAATTGTCCAAAATGTCTTTGTATGCTGGCGCCTTAAGAGTTCCCTTCACTGGCCAGTCAAGTTCCTCATTTAAAGGTACATGGTTTTAGTGTTCGGGTTTTAATTGCTCAATGCCTTATTTTCTCATTAATAAACTTACACCACAATGTACTATCCCTACCTCGAATAGCTCCTTTTTGTTAGTATTTATTTTTAATATGCACCTATTATAACTCACAGCATGAAGGTAGGGATATATTAGGGAGTGATACCTTGTGTCATAATCTTTGTTTACTCACTATCACATTGTTTTTTCCATAATATATTTACATTGTAATAATACCACTAGTACAGGTATAACAATAAAGATCTCTCTAAAAAAGCATGTTATTACTCTTGTTTAGAGTTTTGAGTTTTGAGTTTAGCCCCTAGCTATATGAGCTCCATAATGCACAACATCAGGAAAATAACAGCCAAACGATGGAAAAAAGGTTTGTGAGTTGTGTCGTATTTGTCATTCATTTATTGTTCTGGCTATAATTTCCTTTTTCGGCAGTCAATGCAGAAATTTGCACTTGTAGCCTGAATTACAACTTGAGATTGTGCACACAAGAATAATGAGAATTGTATAAAGAAATACATTTGCTTAATGCATAGGACAGCCTAAAAGAATTTGTCACTGCTGGTCTCAGGCAAAAATGCATATATTCAGTCCAAAAGTATTAGAACTGTTTACTTACTATGAATGAATTACACCTGCCCCACTTATTTGGCTTTACTTACTTATTTTCAATGAGTGTGACTTGATCATGTGTTAGAGGCAAGAGGTCATTTCTAGTCTGACAGCTGCTGTCTTGTGAACTGCCTTATCTCATTCTATTAACTGTATAGTGCCAACAAGTGGTCAGGAGGTTGACAAGATATTGAGTGTCAAAACCTTAAGGCCGCGTACACACGCGGGGACTGTTCGCTCAACTTTGTCCGTCAAACAGTTTCAGCGGACAGTCCGCTCAAAATTAGCATGGATGGACTTGCCCACACACGACGAACGAACAGTCCGCTGAAACCGCGCACGATGACGTGAACGGCACGTACGACGGGACGAAAAATACGACGTCCTATACACTGCAATGCAAACTTCGGCGTGTAAATCCTTTCTGAGCATGCGCGGAACTTAGTTTGACGAACAAGCCTACACACGAGGGGACTGTTCGCTGAAACAGAGTTTCAGCGGACAGTTTTTCGGAATTTCCGAAAAACTTTGTTCAGCAGACTGTCCGCTGAAACTGTCCGCTGAAAGCCCACACACGAGCGGACTGTCCGCCGAAACACTGTTCAGCGGACAAAGTTGAGCGAACAGTCCCCGCGTGTGTACGCGGCCTTAGTCATGCTCAAAGTAAAGCCAAAGAAAAGGGGAAAATATAAACATTTCAAAACTAAGCCTGCATGACTACAATGTTTTTTTTAAGGTTATACATGACGTTGATAAATGAAACGATCAGCTTTGCTTTGAGTCTTTAACACTTTCTTGTTTCTACCTATACTTTGTAATTATGTCCATAAGTACAGAGTAGTGGCCACATTTTCTTGTGTTACAGAATTTAAGTGTATCCACTGTGTTACCAAGGATGACAGCTAACTAACAGAGAAGAGATGCTAGAGCTATTTAAAGGGGAGGGCCACCCTGAAAAACAAAAATTTTTTAAAAATTACAAAAAATCTAAAAAAAAAAAAATGAAAAAAATTTTTTTTTTTACTTACCAGAAATGCCTGTTGCTAGGCACTTTCTCCTAATCTTCCTCTTCCTCCTCCGCGGAGATCTTCTGTCTTCTCTCTTCGTCGCGGCGTCTTCTGGGTAATGAGTCGCGCTGTGTTCTGGGAACTGTGTGTTCCAGAACACAGCGCGTCCCATTCAGAAAGCGCTGCGGGACTCGCGCATGCGCAGTAGCTGCGGGACTCGCGCATGTGCAGTAGGAAACGGGCAGTGAAGCCATAAGGCTCCGCTGCCTGTTTCCCTTACAAGGGATGGCGGCGCCGGGACCCGAGAGCCGAGGGACGGGTCGGCCTCGGGCGGCCGACTTCGCGGGCGCCCTGGACAGGTGAGTGTGTTTATTAAGTCAGCAGCTGCAGTGTTTGCAGCTGCTGACTTTTTTTTTTTTTTTTTTATAACCGGCCCTCCGCTTTAAATCTTCACACTGATGACCAGCACAAACTGTATACTGGAGCAGAGTCAATAGGCTGAAGGTCAGGCACGGGCAACCCTATCCTCATAAAATCCAGGTTCCACATATGTGAACATAACAATGCCTAATAATAGCAATCATAATGGCCGAAGAATAGAATAAGCACAGACAAGCTGAGTAAAATTACAGTCCAAACTATTCTCAGGAGTAATTTAGGGCATGGACAGACAGAGACAGATAGGCTTCTATCCATGGCATGAGCAAACAGACTAACCATTGATTAGACACACGCTACATGTCTAGCAGACTGTTTTGGCATTTTTATTTGAGACAGACAGGTGTGCACTACAGAAACCCAAGTAGCAGTGAAAAGCAATATATAGAAGATGGTAAAAGCTGAAGTCAGATTCTTATAGCATGTTACATATGTAGGTTCTACTTCCTATCTAGCTGTGCTCCAGGACATAACTCAAACTCACAGGACCTCGTAGCTAAGGTTTATAGGCCTCCCTTGTAAACAGAAAAGAAAAAAACAACAGTGAACAAAACCCGAATGATCATAGTAATGTAACAAAGGCCATGAGCTACAGTATATATTTTCTACTATAACAAATTTTGCTTTCAGTGTCCTCTTAGACTGGTGTCCCTTAGGACAAAGAATGCTCCCTTGCATTGATAGTTGGTGTGGATAACAATGTCCTTTATGTTAGGGGTCAGTAGATGGAAGAATGCCCCTTTACATGAGCAGTCAGTAAAAGAAACAAACTATAAACACACACAATAATACATAAACTACAATAATACATACCGTACAAATTATAAACAAACACAATAATACCACATACACTAAACAGATCTTGTATATTTCCTTACACACTCACTCACTAACACTCCCCTCCAACCACACATACACTTGTGTAGGGGGAAAAGACAGTGACCTCTTTCCATGGATGCTAGTGGATACTTGGACATTCAGGTCAACAAGCCCCAGTGGCCATGTACAGGATTCTGTCAGGGCAGAACAGGACAAACATTCTACCCCCTCCTAAAATTAAATGAGATCAGCACAGCCTATCCCACAAAGATAAGATATTAAACCAATGGGTATCAATGTTGCTGCAAGCTATAACACTAAAAGGTGATTTCACAACACCCTCCCCCTAACCCTTTAACGTCCACATTTTTCAATGAGTTAGCATGACTCAAAATGTGCTCTACCAAACGGTGGAGCCGAACGTTAAAGGGTTAAAGTGTAACTCCACTTTTGTTGAGAAAAAAAACATTCCCTGGGATGTCATCTTCCAACAGGACACTAGACCCTAAGCACACAGCCAAGATAACAAAGGATTGGCTATGGGACAACTCTGAATGTCCTTGAGTGGCCCATCCAGAACCCAAACTTGAACTCGATTGAATATCTCTGGAGAGATCTGAAAATGGCTGTGTATCGACGCTCCCCATCCAACCTAATGGAGCTTGAGAGGTCCTGCAAAGAAGAATGGGAGAAACTTCCCAAAAATAGGTGTGCCAAGCTTGTAGCATCTTACTCAAAAAGACTTGAGGCTGTAATTGGTGCCAAAGGTGCTTCAACAAAGTATTGAGCAAAGGCAGTGAATACTTATGTACATGTGATTTTTTTTTTATTTTTAATTTTTTATGAATTTTCAAAGATTTCAAACAAACTTCTTTCTCGTTGTCGTTATGGGGTATTGTTTGTAGAGTTTTGAGGAAAATAATGAATTTAATTCATTTTAGAATGAGGCTGTAACATAACAAAATGTGGAAAAAGTAAAGCTCTGTAAATACTTTCTGGATGCACTTTAGGCTCATCTTTATCATCCAAGCATCTTTAGTCATAGAACAAACTCTCCACACCTCTCATCA
This sequence comes from Lithobates pipiens, assembly GCF_037356315.1. NCBI lineage: Eukaryota > Metazoa > Chordata > Amphibia > Anura > Ranidae > Lithobates > Lithobates pipiens. The sequence continues at coordinate 577,058,127 of NW_027507748.1, forward strand.
GATACAGGATACAAAGTGGATTGACCTTCCGATTCCAAGTGCTCTCATATATCATCAAAATTCACATGGAACAGAAAGGCAAACAAACATAGTGCTCTCTATTTAAAAAAAAAAAAACCCAGCCAATAAAGGACACTTGCAGGAATAAAAACACAATTTGCTTTACATAATCATGTCCTCAACCTGCTCACCCCTCCACACTGAGGTGGCGGCGGTGTGACATCACATGCTCAGCTCCTCCTACTGCATTGCACCCTCTGCTCGGGCTTCTTCAGTATGCCTACTGTGTTTTTATTCCTGTACATTTAATTTATGTACATTAATTTATGGACTTAATATCACTGATAATTCGTTTTCACAATTTGGATGTATGAACTTATTTAATATCACAGAGTATTTATAGATTTACATATAGTTTGATTGGTATCTTTTATTGTTGTTGCTCTGCACTCACTATTGTTCTTCTTTGGAATATACACTGAGCTGGTGCGAATGCAGTTTAATGTACATTTTCATCAAGCCAGGATGAATTTCCATGCGGAAATAACGTTGTCCTGACCAATCTAAAACTGGAAGAAGAGTGGGCGAAGATGTTGGGGCCAGTGAGGGAGCTCCTGAACATCACGTCACTGGAGTGAAGAGGAGTATAACTCCACTTTAAATTTACTACTTCATGACTTAGGTCAAAACAAACCTTGCCCAAACCCAATTTTGCAATGTTGACATGTATTAGTAAAACTGTACAGATCATTGCATCTACTTAGTGTATCCAGGTGGATTATAGCTTGTTTTTTTTCAGGACAGATTTGGCTTTCATTTGATGATAAATGGTAATTGATATGTCCTGATTTTTTTATTATGAAAGAAAAACAAACCCAAAATATTAATAAAATATACATTTTTTAAACTTTAGATGTATATTTGTATACCATTACCAAGACCTACCATGATAAAAAACCTGAAAAATAAATTCTCCTACTTCTGACTATTGCGGTGATACCCTATAGTATATGTGTTATGCCGTGTACACAATACCAGACTTTCCGGCAGAAAAAGTCAGACGGAATCATTTCATCAGATATTCCGATCATGTGTGGACTTCATCTGACTTTTCAAAATTCTAACGGACCTAGAAATAGAACATGTTTTAAATCTTTCCTATTGGGAAAACCATTAGTCTGTATGCTATTTCGACAAAAAATGACTCAAGGGCAGCTATTGGCTACTGAACTTCCTTTTCTAGTTCCGTCGTACGTCATCACGTTCTAAACGAGCGGACTTTGATGTGATCGTGTGTAGGCAAGTCCATTTCAGCAGAACTCTGTTGGAAATCCATCGGAAAGACCGTCAGAGTTTATTCTGACGGAAAGTCCAGTCGCGTGTACGTGGCATAATTTGTTCTTTGTACCCTTAGTAGATCCAAGAGACAGTAGTACACATTTTTTATCCTACTGACACTAACACTTGATGCTGACACTTAATATAAACCTCTTATTTCATACCTAAACATACAATGACCCTTTCTCCTTTCTTCACAGATAGGCCATAGAGTGGTTGGTCACTGTGATAGCCAGTCAAAGGCTGTCACAGCTATCAGTTGATCAGGATTTGGTTCCCCTGTGTCTCGGTCATTAGTACGAGACTTAGGGCTGTCACTGGCAGCTTGATCTCATAGCTGGGAGTGCTGATTCATCCAGTATAAACAGGAATCACATATGCGGTTCTCATGCATAAAGCCCACTTCCTGACGAAACATATATCCTTTTTTACGTGATCATAAATGGTTTAAGCTATTAAGCTGTAGAATCCTGAAGTGGTCACGTATGCTTGGAATTCTTTTATGTAGATCAAAGACCTTTTAAAGTTGGATGTGGCAACAAATAAAAGATCAATAAAAACAACTTTACAAAAAAAAACAAAAAATAATTATAGCAGTAAGTAACAGAATAGAGATGCAAACAGTAAAACTAATCCACACAATCTTTGGAGTTATCTGTGTGGCAGGAATAGGGATTAGTACCATCTATCTTTAATAGGGGCATAATTTGGGGGCTGTACTTTTTGTTTAACCAGGGGAACCCCTTGAAGCTACAACTATGATAAATGTTAAGAAGATTTATTACTAATACAGAATTGTCTCTAGTAAGAAAAAAATCCTTAGAAAAAAAACAGCTTTATATTGCCTTTGAGCTATGATACCCTGGATAAACTATTTCTTTAATAAAAGTCGCTTTATCACTTTCTTCCCCCAGGTGAAAGTAAATGAAGCTTAGTCTCTCTACGGGACTCAGTCCCGCTCTTACGTCTCTCTGCATGACAGCATGTCTAAGAAAAATATTGCACCCTTCTCTGAAAAAACATTTATCGTCAAATAGTACTAACATTTTTCTTTTCTATAGCCAATAAAATGACCAACTGCTGCCAATAAAATAAATGCAGTATGTATGAAAAAAAAAACCCAGGAAGGCCAATAGATTTGCTTGTTTAAGGAAAATCTTGAAGCCAGTTTCACATATGTGAATTGGATGTGTCTTACACTGCATCCAATTTGCATGACATTTTAAAATATGTTCATTTGAATGAGGTTGGTTCACATATGTTGCATTCACACTCCGCATTGCTCAAAAAACATGTGCAATTTCTGGGCATTGCGGTGAGCATTGCAAGCACATTATCTTCTATGGGAACGCATCTGATTCGCAGATGCATTCCGCTGTGAACAGGATAAAATCCTGACCTGATCCTGATGTAAACCTGATCTGATCCTGATGTAAACCTGACCTGATACTGATATATCCCTGACCTGATCCTGATCAAAAACTGACGTGAAAAGCTGAACAACTACTTTGTCAATTAGCTGTGAAAACTGAGCTTCAATTCACATCTCACATGTGTGAACCCAGCCTAAAAAATTTAAAGATCTACTTTAAAATCCTAAAATTCCCAGGAATTTTGGAAATTAGGGTTAGTGTAAATTTGCAAGCTCTTCATTGAGTACCAAGGATTAATGTAGAATCCTAATGTGTTCCCCTTTCTCTTCAAACATAAACGTGTCAAAATTACCAGTCTTTAATAAAGAGATATGGCCTGCAAAAAAGTAGGAACAAGGCACATCATATTATGGAGAAATAGAAGAAAATGAAATACAGAGATAGAAGATATAAAGCATGAAAGCAATATGTAGGTGTAAGGCCGCGTACACACGGGCGGACTGTTCGCCCAACCTTGTCCGCTGAACAGTGTTTGGGCGGACAGTCCGCTCGTGTGTGGGCTTTCAGCGGACAGTTTCAGCGGACAGTTGGACGGACAAAGTCTTTCGGAAATTCCGAAAAACTGTCCGCTGAAACTGTGTTTGAGCGAACAGTCCGCCCGTGTGTGGGTCTGTCCGCTGTACTTTCGAAATGAGCGGACTGTTCCCGCTCGGAAAGTCCGCCCATTTCGAGCGCGTGTACAGGTAGGCGGGGCCCGCGAAGGAGACGTTGCGGGCTCCGCCGCCTGGAATGGGCTTAAAGGGGAACCCCAACGCCGAAAAAAATCGGCGTGGGGGTTCCCCCAAGTCCACACCAGACCCTTGTCCGAGCACGCTACCCGGCCGGCCAGGAAAGGGGGGCGAGCGAGCGCGCCCCCCCTCCTGAGCCGTACCAGGCCGCGTGCCCTCAACATGGGGGGGTGCCTTGGGGAAGGGGGGGCCGCGCGGCCCCCCCACCCCAAAGCACCTTGTCCCCATGTTGATGAGGACAAGGGCCTCTTCCCGACAACCCTGGCCGTCGGTTGTCGGGGTCTGCGGGCGGGGGGCTTATCGGAATCCGGGAGCCCCCTTTAAGAAGGGGGCCCCCGGATACCGGCCCCCCACCCTATGTGAATGAGTATGGGGTACAATGTACCCCTACCCATTCACCTGTGAAATAAAGTACAAAAAAAAACACAACACATGGAAAAAGTATTTTATTGCACAGCTCCGGGGGTCTTCCGTCTTCGGGGGTCTTCTCGCCGGACTCCTCCGCTATGTGTGTGTAGCTCTTTTGCTAGCGGAGGAGTCCGGCTTTCTTCCTCCCCGCCGCCGGCCTCTTCCCCCGACTTCGGGGGTCTTGTCCCCCTCTTCGGTTCTTCTGCCGGGCCACCGCGCCTGGTCCGGTGGCCCGGTCTTCTGTCGCCGTCTTCCGTTCTTCTGTCGCCGCCTTCGGTTCTTCTGCCGGGCCACCGCGCCTTCTTGTAGCTCTTTTACAGGCGGTGGCCCGGTCTTCTGTCGCCGCTGTCGTCGTCGCCGCCGCCGCCGCCGCCTTCCGTTCTTGTTCTTCTTCTTGTTCTTCTTCTTCTTCCCCAGGAGATGTTGACTCGATGAGCTCTCCGGCCGGAATGCCAGAGCCGCGCTGTGCGGTCACTTATATAGTGACAATGGGGCGGTGTCACATGGTATATGTCACATGGGTTGGTCACATGGTGACCCCGCCCCCTTACGATGTCATAGTCCCCATGTGACATCAACCCATGTGACCAACCCATGTGACATATACCATGTGACACCGCCCCATTGTCACTATATAAGTGGCAGCGGAGCGTGTCTCTGGCATTCCGGCCGGAGAGCTCGTCGAGTCAACATCTCCAGGAGAAGAAGAAGAAGAACAAGAAGAAGAACAAGAACGGAAGGCGGCGGCGGCGGCGGCGGCGGCGGCGGCGGCGGCGGCGGCGACGACGACAGCGGCGACAGAAGACCGGGCCACCGCCTGTAAAAGAGCTACAAGAAGGCGCGGTGGCCCGGCAGAAGAACCGAAGGCGGCGACAGAAGAACGGAAGACGGCGACAGAAGACCGGGCCACCGGACCAGGCGCGGTGGCCCGGCAGAAGAACCGAAGAGGGGGACAAGACCCCCGAAGTCGGGAGAAGAGGCCGGCGGCGGGGAGGAAGAAAGCCGGACTCCTCCGCTAGTAAAAGAGCTACACACACATAGCGGAGGAGTCCGGCGAGAAGACCCCCGAAGACGGAAGACCCCCGGAGCTGTGCAATAAAATATTTTTTCCCTGTGTTGTGTTTTTTTTTGTACTTTATTTCACAGGTGAATGGGTAGGGGTACATTGTACCCCATACTCATTCACATAGGGTGGGGGGCCGGTATCCGGGGGCCCCCTTCTTAAAGGGGGCTCCCGGATTCCGATAAGCCCCCCGCCCGCAGACCCCGACAACCAACGGCCAGGGTTGTCGGGAAGAGGCCCTTGTCCTCATCAACATGGGGACAAGGTGCTTTGGGGTGGGGGGGCCGCGCGGCCCCCCCTTCCCCAAGGCACCCCCCATGTTGAGGGCACGCGGCCTGGTACGGCTCAGGAGGCGGGGCGCGCTCGCTCGCCCCCCTTTCCTGGCCGGCCGGGTAGCGTGCTCGGACAAGGGTCTGGTGTGGACTTTGGGGGAAACCCCACGCCGATTTTTTTCGGCGTTGGGGTTCCCCTTTAAGCCCATTCCAGGCGGCGGAGCCCGCGAAGTATCCTTCGCGGGCCCCGCCTACCTGTACACGCGCTCGAAATGGGCGGATTTGCCTCCTCCTTACGTGGGCGAGTCCGTTCATTTCAAAAGTTGAGCGAACTGTTTGCCCAACCTTGTTCGTCAAACAGTCCGCTCGTGTGTGGGCAAGTCCGCTCATGCAAATTTTGAGCGGACTGTTTGCCGAAACTGTTTGACGAACAAGGTTGGGCAAACAGTCCGCGCGTGTGTACGCGGCCTTACACACTGGAGATAACACAGAAGTATATGGCACTAAAAGCAAAGGAAGTATTGGAGAGGATTGAAATATCTCATTTGTGGCATGGAAACTGAGCAGTAAGCTGTGTATACTGGGGGAGATCCCCTGAACTAAGCTCCTGCATTTCACTTCGTGAACAGGTAATTGTTACCATCTTAAAGACTACTGAAAGTCTATTGTTTAAGTAACTCTTGGGGGACTTCAATAAAGTATTTGCATCACGTTTCTGGTGATATGGCCGTTGAACTCTAAGTAAGGGTAAAGAAAACCTTCTCTGTTGCAGGATCCCCCAGCCCCCCCTTTATTCTTATTTGACCCCAATCTGATCCAGCGACATGCATGGGAGCAGCAGCTGCCTCCCCTCTCATTGAATTTGCTATTAGCTCCTGCTCCTGTCAATCAACTCCAGTGATGAGGGACTTGGAAGCGAGCATGCACAAGTGCTCCATGGTAAGTGGTTTCCCATGGGGGCAATGGACACAAAGGAGGAGCCAGGAGCATTTTTCCTTTACAATCATTTTAATGGAGTTGTAAACCCTCACGGTTTTCACCTTAACCACTTTCTGGCCGCCCATTGTCAAATGACGGCGTCCAGAACGGCCGCGCCGTGTTGCTAGGACACTGCACGACCCTGATCTCTGTAAAGAGCTGCGGCTGCGGCTCTTTAACCATGTGATTGGCTGATTCCAAACACAGACAGTCACATGTAAACACAGAGATGCCAGTAATCAGTGCTCCTCGCCTCACACTGACAGATTATGAGGAGAGGAGAGCCGATCAGTGGCATCTCCTCACAGAGGACATCTAGGTATGTAGTCAGATTACAATAAAGCGCCCACAGTGCCAAAAGTGCCAACCAGTGCTAGCAGTGTGCCCAACAGTGCCAGCAGTGAGTGACCACCAGTGCCAGCAGTGAGTGTCCACCAGTACCAGAAAACAGTGCCCACAAGTGCCAGCAATCAGTACCCATTTGTGATGCCAGTTACTGGTGGCTATCACTGCTGCCCATCAATACCTATCACTGCTGCCCATCAATGCCCATCAGTGCTGCCCATCAGTGTCCATCAGTGCTGCCTATCCGTGTCGCATATCTGTGTCCACCAGTGCCGTCTATCTATGCCCATCAGTGCCACCCACCAGTGCCACCCACCAGTGCCACCCATCAGTGCCACCTATCAGAGCTCATCAGTGCCACATATCATTGCCACCTATCAATGTCCATAAGTGTGGCATATTTGTGCCTCCTCATCAGTGCCACCTCATCCATGCCCATCAGTGCAGTCTATCAGTGCCCATCAGGGCCGCCTCATCAGTGAAGGAGAAAAATTACTTATTTACAAAATTTACTAACAGAAACTAAAAAAACTTTTTTTTAAAAAAAAATTTTTCAAAGTGTGACAGCGTTGAAAGCATAAAAATGGCCTGGGCAGGAAGTGCCCTGTATTGAAATAGTTAAGGTGAAAACCCTTTTGTGCTGCAGCTGCCCCCCAGACCCTCTTTTTTCTTGCTGGAGCCCAGTCGTTCCAGCGACGGGGAAGAGCACAGCAGCTCAAGCCACTGTCTCTGGTCCTCATTGGATAGATTGATAGCAGCAGGAGCCATTGCCTCCCACTGCTGGCAATCAAATTATTATTATTATTCAGGATTTATATAGCGCCAACAGTTTGCGCAGCGCTTTATCCAGTGATACGGGAGCTGGTGGGCGGGGCCAAATCCTGCTGCCTGTGTCAATGGACTATGGCTCTCCTGGGACCCCAGAAAAGGAGGACCAGGGCCACTCTGTGCAAAACCCTTGCACAGAGCAGGTAAGTATAACGTTTGTTTTTTTGTTTTTTGTTTTTTTAAAACAAAGCTTTACAATCACTTTAAGTTGATCTTTTTCTCATGTATAAAGAGCAGTATTTCTTCTATAACAAAGCAATAACATGGATTTGTAAGGGCTCATGTAGATGGCCTTTATGAGACCACACATGCGTGACTTCTTGGGCTGCACTCAGGTTGCTTTTCCATATATGTATACAGCGTATACTCAGCAAAACAACCATGCTGCTTGTAACTAATTAAAAAGCATCACTGGTTTCACTCAAACTAGAATCTGATTTGTTTTTATGGATGACTACAATTTTCCTTCATCATTACATTAATGACTAAACTTTGTTAGGAGGAGGAAGGACTGGTAAGTGACCACTGGTACAATGAGTATAATGGGGTAAGAGTCGCCCCTTGGCAAAGTTACTATCACTTTGTCCTGCATGGGCAAGTTAACAGTGTCTCTTTAATATGGGCCCTGCTGCGCTGGAATTAGGCCTACAATTCTGTAAAAACTAGCATAATAGTTGCTCAGGAAACATTCTTCTCCAGTATCAATGTTCAAACTGACAAAAAAAAAACAACCTTTTTATATCTAAGCCAAAACTTTTGTACAGAAATATAGAAATCCATATAATTTACTCCTCTGAATGACATTGAAGGGAAAGATTTGCAGTGGAACAATCATACAGTCACAGATGGCTAATATACTCCAGCCAGAAACGACAAATCAATGCAAAGCTAATGTGTTGACTGCACAAAGACAAGGTGGAGAATAGTAGAGGACGATTGGTACCAGGTTGAGGGCACAAGATAAGAAACTCTACACAAGAGAAGACTGCCAGGGGTTACAATCTGGATTTCAAGCATGGCTACACATGTGGAAACAATAGCTGTGTGGTTGGCATCCCAGCCATAACTAGCAAACACAAAACCATCAAAATCACTGAAAATGCCAAAAACATGTAGAAATACAGATTGTGACTGAACAATCAAACAGTTTGTCATTGTGGGTTATTATCTGAACTCTTAAAGGTGCCCTCAGACAAAAGACGCCAGCAATCTTGAATAAAGCTTTGTGCACTAGGTGTTTTTTGATTAAAAAAAGGAATAAAAAAACATATTTAAACAAAAAAATAAGTCTAGGGAAGATTAGGTTTTGGAAAAGCCAAGCTGGTCATGTATAGAGAAGCCAACAGATCAGAAACAAGTATCTAAATCCTTGAAAATCCCATCTCAGACTTATCAATAGAGATAAGCTTGGGCATCCTTCAAACTCTCCTCCAAACCTTACTCCCACTGTTTTATACTCCATTGAGCTGTAGGCCAGGTCATTCCCAGCCACACAGGTCACATGATCTGTAGAGCAATTAATGTCCTGACCCTTGGCTCATTCCGGTTAGAGATGAGTTTGGAGGATACCCAAGCCATCTCTATTCATCAACTATTCATTAGCACATTTTGGCTAGTCCTGCCATCACTACCTAGGACTATGAGGCAGTTTAGACCAGCATGTGTTTATCTTTGTTTTATCAGAAGCAATAAGATAAAGTGGGTGAAATTAACATTCATATACATGTCAGAATTTATATGTAGAAGCAAGGATGGAACAGCATGCAACAAAGTAATAAATTAGTAACCAATTTGAGAGAAGTAGTTTGACTAGTATAATAATAATGAAAAGGATGCAAATGTCACATGTAAATTAAGATAGCGTTACCGGTATATGGTTACGCTATATTTAGGAGTGAAAGTGAAGGAAAAAAAGTTATATACAGACTAAAATACTGAATTTATATAAATATATTTTTCAATGCAAGATAAATAATCATTTATTTTTACTACTTTGTACCCACAAACCTTTTGTGTGCCACTACCTCTAAATCTCTATTCTACATTTTTTTTATTTCCCTGTGTGTCAAATCTACATACATTAGGTTTATTCACTTGGTACCTTTGCATAGAAATATATTCATTTTGGAAACTTGAGCACTTTTCCGCATGCACCAGTCTGTGTTAATTCCCCCCCACTGTGCCAAAGAGCTGCTGGTTCCTTATGATACTTAAAATTCTTCTTTGATATATTCTTTAGCTCCCCATTTGCAATCATCCCAAAATCATTCCACATGTGCAAAGTCTCTGCATGGCCATGGCAAGAATGCAGACAAGGAGGCAAACAGCTTTTTCTAATAATTAGTGCAGCGAAAACATCCAATACACAGAAATAGGTATTTCTTCCACAAGATCCATTATTTTCTTCCAGGAGATCCATTATTTATTTTCCATTGTTTTCTTTAAAAAGGCCAAGCTGTCTAGTACCCTATATTGATTATCATTTTTTTAACACTATCCCCATTGTACAATTTGCATTTCAATGTTGGATGGACACTGGTGGGTTGAGTCTCCTACGTGCTGCAATGGTCAGATTAGCTCACAGCAAAGTCACCATTAAGGCACCATGCTCTTCCAGCTGGACTGTCCACCACTAACAAAGTGTGACAGCAACATTTGACTTTGTTATGTCTGCGGTGGTTGGATGGAGCTGTGAATTTTCAGTACTGGAGGTCCCCGAAGGATAGAAAAGGCCAGCAAGTGTTTTAACCAAGCAAAACTGAAATTACACTTTGGCGGCAGATGAGTTTCAGAATATAACCCCCATAATCTTGGTACTTTCTCAGAAGTTTGATTTCAAAACGGTTTTCAATTTCTGCCCTTGAAAGCATTATAATTGATAATATTTTAGCTGAAATGCTTTTTGGAATCTAATATTATCAAAAATATGTATTGTCACCAGAGCCATCTGTATTCTATTCCCTGCAGGTTTTTCAGTCTTCCAGCTCAGCAGTCAATAGCATCTACAGTAGTAATTGCTTAGATAAAATTTTATCAAGGTTGCACATTCCATTTAACTCATAGAACTGACATATTTTAGTTTTGATTATCATTGCACAACCATGTGTGTCCTGCATTAAATCTGAAATCCGTTCTGCGGTTTGGAAAAATCCAAGAATATAAATACATAAATACAAAAGAGACAAACTAGTCAGCAGTAGGAAAAGTAACATAGGGTAAAATCTCCACATGTCTTAACCACTGCACTATGAAAACACCTCAGGCTTCCAAGTTATCAAGGTTAGAAACCTTTACTACCTGATTTATAACGCAGCTGGTATTTACAGGACAGATGTGGCTGTCCAAAGTTATTATTTGACTATTTTAGAATCCTACAAAGATTTATGTAGGTCAGTAATAGTAATTCAGCAGGCTTGTCTATTAACATATTTTACCCTATATGAGCTCCTGGAGTACAGTTTGCCTTTGTCAGCACTGTTTTACTTCTAGTATATACCGTATATACTCGAGTATAAGCCGAGATTTTCAGCCTCTTTTTTGAGGCTGAAAGTGCCCCCTCGGCTTATACTCGAGTCACCGCTGTCTGACTGCTCGATCAGCGTATCGAGCAGACAGACGGCGGACATTAAAATTCAAAAGCCGCGCCTCCTTCTCCGCCTCCGCCTGTGATAGGCGGAACACTGAATTTCCCAGCAGTCAGTGTTCCGCCTATCACGGACATCCGTTCATTCTCATACTACGGACGAGTATGAGAGGATGTCCGTGATAGGCGGAACACAGGCTGCTGGGAAATTGAGTGTTCCGCCTATCACAGGCGGAGGACGGAGGCGCAGCTTTTGAATCGTAGAATGGCCGCCGAGAAGAGCGGCGATCCATCGGCACGACACGGGACGGAGGAGGCACGGGACAGAGGAGGCACGGGACACCGGAAGGCACGGGACAGAGGAGGCTCGGGACGACGGCGGCTCGGGACGGAGGCTTGGGACACAGGTAGGCTGGACACACACACAAGGCTGCACGGACACACACACACACACACACACACACACACACACACACACACACACACACAGGGATGGATGGATGGATGGATGGATACACACACACACACACACACACAGGGATGGATGGATGGATGAATACACACACACACACACACACACACACACACACACACACACAGGGATGGATGGATACACACACAGGGATGGATGGACGGACACACAGGGATGGATGGATGGATGGATGGATGGACACACACACAGGGATGGATGGACGGACACACACACAGGGATGGACGGACACACAGGGATGGACAGCCATGTCTCACCCTCGGCTTATACATGAGTCAATAAGTTTTCCAGTTTTTTGGGGGTAAATTGGGGGCCTCGGCTTATATTCGGGTCGGCCTATACTCGAGTATATACGGTAGTCAATTGTAGCCTACAAACATTTTATGCTTTGGTTTATAAATTGGTATTGACTTAGCTAGAGTGCTAATAAATATTCATTGTTGCTCCAACAGACTTGGTAAACTTTGACATTGACACAAATATGGGATAGCTTTTAAATGCTAGTTCCACTTTCTATGCCTAGTCTAGAGCTACATATATTGTATCTATCCAAAGTTAAAATACAGAAGAGAAAAGTGAGTATACTGTGTGCCCAATATCTTATCCCAACAGTTGTTGATCAGTTAATTACTGTAGAAACTGGTCTACTCTGCCTCTATTGGCAAGAAAAAGCATGTACAAATGTCAAAGGCATGTCAAACAATATTTTAGAGTTTTCGGAATTACAGACTGTTTTTCTTAGTGTTGGATAGCGTGGGTAAGGGTTAGAACTTCTGTTTGATTTTTGCTGGACTACCATTAAAGAAAGTTACCCTTACATCCAGTGGCAGCTGGTGCTCAAAATGTTTGGGTGCAAACAAACTGAAAAATACTTAAAAAAACTCATCAGTTGCAGCCTCACTGTGCCCATCAAAAGCAGCCATTGTGCCCATCAAAAACAGCCACTGTGCCACCAATTGCAGCCATTGTGCCCATTAATTGCAGTCATTGTGCCCATCAAATGCAGCTACTGTGCCCCATTAAATGTTGCCACTGTGCCCATCATATGCAGCCATTGTGCCCATAATATTCAGCCACTTGTGCCCATCATATGCAGCCACTTGTGCCCCATCAAATGCAGCCACTGTGCCCATCATATGCAGCCACTTGTGCCCATCATATGCAGCCACCTGTGCCCATAATTTGCAGCCATTCATGCCCATCATATGCAGCCACTTGTGCCCATCAAATGCAACCAATTGTGCCCATCATATGCAGCCACTTGTGCCCATCAAATGCTGCCACTGTGACCCCCATCTGCTGTCTGCCTGGCACTTACCTCATCTTAGTGGAGGGTCAAGCAATGGGTGATGGCAGTGAGCTGCGTTATGGCTCCTGTGTCCTCCATGCTTCCCCTTCCTCTCATCTTCGGTCTGCTAGCCTCCTCACTTCTTCAGTCTGCTAGGCGTCCCATCAGGGCACCTGTGCCTTCAGCTAATCAGGTGACGGGTCTTAGACCTGTGCTACCTGATTGGTGGAGAGGAGGTTCAGTGTTAGAAAAGCGAATATTCATTCGCTTTTCTAACACATCTGGGTGGACTGTGAGCGCAATGCTTTGCGCTCCACGTCCACCTTTTTTGAAGCATATTAGAGCCTAAGGCTCTAATCAGGGGCTTAAAAAAACTCCTGTCGCTGGAATTCAGGCACCCGGCTATGCTATGCATGACTCTATCTATTAGTCATAGAGGGGGTGGCTGGAAAGAGGGGGCGGCGCCTGTGCGCCCTTATTGGAAGGGCCGCCCCTGCTTGTATCCTGCCCTGCTGATAATGTCTCACCAGACAGGAAGTGAAGACATATGTGCTGAAGGCTTATGATATTTCATCAGACACTCCCTTAATGCTAGTTTTGCTAACTGTATCACTTTTTCCAGATAACCATGTTTTACAATCTTACAAGGAACATTTTACTGAATAAAATTAAATCACGATTTGATAGAAATCAAACATGATATTGATATTATATCTACTCTCCTTAGGAAATGTAATATGTCCCATAAGCTTTCTGTACCTTGTAATATAGGTGTGTTGGTACCTAACTGATAGTCATTTACTTATACTTTCAAGTAGACACTTGTTATTAATGTAATTTTATCATAACTGGAATTATGGGTTATGTATGCAGTTTGAGAGAGGGCAATTTCAGGTCAGGTATACATTTAATGTGTATTGGTTCTGAATTATTTTGCAACAGCCAATTATAAGTCACTGGCTTAAAGGAGGTTTATGGCTGTTATTAGCACACTGGCATGCAACACTTCTGCTAAGTACAGTATGACAGAGCTTAAACGAGAAGTATGGGGTTTCCATAAAAAAAAGTATACTCGCCTAGGTGAATGCAGCATTGGTCCGATGCTGCATCTGTCCCCTGTCACTTCTGGACTGAAAACTGAGCAATCAAACAGTGCTGATCCCTCAATTCTCCCCTCTGCTCTGAGCCGAGAGCTATGCCTGTCAATCACTCGCTTTCTGCTCTGCCCATTCAGGGCTCACTAGAGCACCGGGCTGTGGAGGGGGCAGGAGCGACTGGCTCATTCTCCCAGCAGCTTGCTGAAATGCTGAGCCAGCTGGCAGTCCAGACATCTGGGTGGATCCCGACTGTAAAGTCAGGACTGAGCCTGAACTTAGACTGACTGAGTGTTGTCAGCCAACAGCAGACTTTAGCCTGATATCAGCTGAAATTGGGTCACAGGAGTGCAGAACGAACTGCACTCCTGTGATTCATAGGAGAAATGTGGCCAATACAGCTTTGGCCATACTTCTACTTTAATTAGAAGTATTTTCAATATTTGCAGACCATTCTAAATACTGTTTATTCAAGCCAACCTGATCTGCTTGAGCTGGATTTTTAATAGTGGGGGGTGTTTGATTTTGTCTGTGGCTTTCAAAAAAAGTGTCTTCCCCTTCTACAGAACAAATAGCAGATTTAATTCTAATAGTTTTGTTGCAGATTTGTGAATTTTGGAGAAATGAGAGTGCCGCTGTGCTCAATACAGATCCCCAATCTCCTCACTTAGTATGGGGCCCATCAGACTTCACAATCTACATAAACATTGGAGAAAGTTTCAACACCTCTTCCAAGGTGGGCTGAAAAATCTGACACTCTGCACACTAGGCATAATGAACAGAAAAATGAAATATAAGAGGTGGCTGGTCCTCTTTAATTGTTTTTACATGAGAAATCACTCATTAGCGTTCAACAACTATCTGCCCCATTATTATTATTATTTAGGATTTATATAGCGCCAGCAATTTACGCAGCGCTATCCCCATGGAGTCTAATTTTTCCAGCTGCGCTGTGTAATCTCACCTCTGTTGCATTGTCCATATTGTGGGGATAAATTAACAACTTCCCGCCTGGCCTATGACAGCTGGGCGGTGGTTCAGTTATCAGGATAACAGCTGCTAGGTGCCGTGGGGGTGTGCATCGGGGAGATCGGTGGTGCGTGAGTCAGTCTGACACACCGCTACACTAATCTCGGTAAAGAGCCTTTTTGACGGATGCTCTTTACCACGTGATTAGCCGTGATTTGCCATGTCCAATCACGGCTGATCACAATGTAAACAAGAAGAGACGTTGATTGGCTTTTCCTCACTCGGGAGTAGAGGAGAGCTAATCTTCTGACAGGACGGGTCAGGGGTGATTGTTTATCAGTGCAGCCCCCCCCCCCGCAGATGCCTACACTGGACCACCAGGGACACCACCAGGAATGCCACCCCAGACCACCAGGGACGCCACTAAGTGCCCAAGCAATGCCAATCAGTGCCCACACATTGCCAGTCAGTGCCAGTCAGTCTGTGCCTGCCAGATATCTCCTCATCAGTGATGCCCAGCAGTGCCATCTATCAGTGCCCATCAGTAACATCCATCAGTGTCCATCATTGCCACCTTTCAGTGCCAATTCATGCCCATCGGTGCCCACTTATCAGAGCCAATCAGCACCCACCGGTGACACTCATCAGTGCCACCCATAAGTACCCATCAGTGCAGCCTATCAGTGCCCATCAGTGCCATTTGTCAGTGCCCATCAGTGCCACCTATCAGTGTCCACCATTAGTGCCCATCAGTGCCACCTCATCGGTGCCAACTCATTGGTGCCACTTCATCAGTGCCTATCAGTGCTACTTTATCAGTGCCCATTAGTGCAGCCTCATCAGTGCCGGTCAGTGAAGGAGAAAACATTGTTTATTTACATTTTATAACAGAAACAAAGAAAAACTTTTTTTTCAACATTTTCGGTCTTTTTTTATTTGTTGAGCAAAAAAAAAAAATGTCAACAGTGTTCAAATACCAGGGGGTCAGGTGTAGATTGCCACTGCCAATAGATGTAAGAAGCCACTGGATCACTTGATCAGATTAACACAGAAGCCTCTGGGTGATTCTACTCAAAACGAAAGTGTTATGGATAGACTGGCACGTTAAGGATATTGATAACAATTGATTCTCCTAAAATTCCCAAGAACACTGGGATTCATCTCAGGCAACAACAACAATACAGATAAACAAGTGTCACTGCCAAGTGTGCTGAGCTCATTTACTAGGCATGCAGGGACTCACGGAACTTCCTGTGGCAGGACACTATACATGTTGCATTTGGAGGAGGACAGTACTTATACACAAAATATTCATATTTAAACACCAGCCAAAGAAGGAAGCACGACAATGAAGGATGCCCATTCTTCCCTAGCCTGCACATTTAGTGAAAGAATATGCCAGTGAAAATAAACTATAAATAGCATTAGCACAAGCAATCAATGGAAACTAAGAAGATTGGCCGCTCTGATTTCAGTAGTAACCCTTTCAATGCTAGTGTAATCCTACAAGAGAAAAAAAAAGGCAATAATATAACAAAACGAGTAAAGGAGGGAGGTATTCCTTATCAGCCAATCATAAATCATTTCACTACACTTCCCTTGCCTTTGCCTACTATGATTCTTTCATGAGAAAAGCATGGGGCTGCCATTGCTTTCCTATGCTTTAAGAACATTAATTCCCTTGATGCCATGGTGATGCTTTGGCTTCAATGCTTTCTGAAGCTCCGATCTGGAAAAAAAATGAGATAAGGAATTTCACACCAAATGCATATTCTTGCAATTAGCTAATGCAGACAGACTGCATGATACATTACTGTCAGTGGGGCTCATTCTCACCAGAATCATGCAAAATTAATTTTAGAGTTTAGTGAATTTTGAAAACATCTGCATGTTGTGAGTTTGGGCACATTCAAATCATCTAAATGGCACAGCAAGTGGGCCTAAAAACAAATAGCAGCACACACACAATGCTGCATGTTTTTTTACTTGCTTTTGGCATGAGCAAGCACTAAGACAATTATCTACAGTCTCAAAATACTGCATGCGCTTTCAATTGCTTTTGACATGAGCAAGCTCTAAGACAACTATTTACAGTCCCGGCACTTACATTTCCACTAAGGTTCTAATGGTGGCTTTAGGAGCAGGAGATCTGAGTGCTTCTTTAAATAACCAATAGTTTACAGATTAGCGAATAAGCCAAGCAAAGAAAATAAGCAGAACTGTTTCAATATGTGCCAGCTTGTCTCATTTGGATCTGAAGTCGAAAATGTAACCACTAGAAGTGTTCAGTAAGATCTCCAATACCAGCTAGTAATCAGATTGTTAGTTTAACACATGAAACATCTACTTGTGTATTGACAGTTTTGAAAATCAAAAAGAAATACAAAGTATAGGTTCCAATAAAGTTGTTAACGATAACTACATTAACTTTTTCAAAAGTTTGCAAAGTCCTGCTTCCTACCTGAAAACAGGAACCTGAAGATGTTTCCTTCGGACTTGGATGAACTTATCAGTAGTGCCACCAACATCTGTCTTTCCGTCCAGACAGGACTCCAACTGCGCCGCTAGCTTTGTATCGCTTGTTCTCAGGAGGTTACAGGGCAACATAGCTCATGAAAAGTCGCTAAGGACCGTTCATGTTGGCATCAGCATATTTTATAAACTGAATGTCAGGGATATATGTGCAAGAGAGTGCGGAACAAAGCCAGATGTTTGTCTTAGATGGGAGGGGAAAAGGAGGGGAAAGTATACAGTTTTAGAAAGAGCCTCACACAGCTTTATATATTTATTTCCCTCCGTACGTCAACAATGGAGGAAAACAGATGTGCTAGTCCAAGAATCTGGATTAACTGTTTGAGATGTACATTCTAAGTATATGTAGTTAGTTAATGTGGGGGGCACAAAACAACATGGGAATAATATAATGAATATTAAAAAGTTAACAACAGACTGTCAGTCACACACAAGTTGAAATAGAAAATAAACCAGATTCTTCATTGTGTTAGGAACTTTTAAGGTTTTACTTGAGACCAGTGAGTATAAAGTTGAACTTTAGGCTGGTATAAAAGACATGCATTGAGCACTGTAAACATTAAAGTAATTTTAAAGTCAGAAGTTTTGTTTATCTTAATGCAATCTATGTAATAAGATAAAATAACCTTCTATGTGCAACAGCCCCCCTCAGCCCCCTAATACTTACCTGAGCCCACCTCAATCCAGCCATGTTGCAGGAGAGTGTTGGCTGCCCAGGACTCTCTCTCATTGGCTGAGACAGCAATTGGCTCCCACTGCTGTCAATCAAAGTCAGTGAGCCAATGAGGAGAGAGAGAGGGCGGGGCTGGGGCACGACGCTGTATCTGAAGGACACAGAGCAGTGTTTCGACTCAGGTGCGCCCCTAGCAAACTGCTTGCTGTGGGGGCACTCAACAGGAGAGAGGGGCCGGGAGCGTTGGTGTGGGGCCAAGAAGAGGAGGAAACTTTAGTATCACTTTAAGGCTGATATGTGGGTAAAAACTTTTTTAGCATTTGCTAGGCATTAACTAGGTACCAATAAGGTGCCTCAAATGCCGTGTGCTATACTGGTAGCTGCTGCTTCTTTCTTGAATTTTTTTTTATACATGCAGTCGGGGCTACAGCACAGCAGCTTTGTGGTTTCTCCATTCAGGAAAAATCTTGTATTCTTCTCTTGTTCAAGTATTTTATTGATGAATAGAATAGACAACGATTACTGACAGTGAACCGGATAGGATCAAACATCAAATGGATCCTTGCAGGAAGCTACAGTTGAGTCCATATACATTTGGACACAGGCACAATTTTCATACGTTTGGCTCTGTATGCCACCAGAATTTTTTTTTAAACTAAACAATCCAAATTAATTTGAAGTGCAGACTTTAATTCAAGGGGTTGAACATGAATATCAAGTACAAATTTTAGAAACTGCAACCATTTTTATACACAGACCCCCCCCCCCCCCATTTCCAGGGGCCTAAATGTAATTGGACAAATTAATATAATCATAAAATGTTAATTGTTTATATTTTGGTGTGAATCCTTTACTGGCAATGATTGCCTGAAGTCTTGAACCCATGGACATTGCCAAAGACTTTGTTTCCTCCTTTCTGATGCTTTGCCAGGCTCTAACTGCAGCTGTCTTCAAGTTGTTCTTTATTTGTGGGTCTTTCTGCCTTTAGTTTTGCCTTCAGCAAATTAACTGACTGGGCCATTGCAGAACATTCCACTTCTTTTTCTTCAAAAGAAATTTTGGATCATTGTCCATCTGTACTTTTAAGCTCCGTCCAATCAACTTTGCTGCATTTGGCTGAATCTGGGCTGACAGTATATATCTCTAAACACTGCAGAATTCATCCGGCTGCTTCTGTGTTCTGTCACATCATCAATAAACACCAATGACCCAGTGCCACTGGAAGCCATGCATGCCCATGCCATCACATTGTCTCCACAAGGTTTTACAGAGGATGTTGTGTGCTTTGGATCATGAGCTGTTCCAAGCTTTGTCCACACTTTTTTCTTCCCATTATTCTGGTACAGATTTATCTTAGTTTAATCCATCCAAAGAATGCTTTTCCAGGCTTGTTTTTAATTTTTTTGCCAAAAGTCTAATCTGACTTTTCTATTCTTCAGGCTTATGAATGGTTTGCACCTTGTGCTGAACCCTCTGTATTTTCTCAAGTCTTCGCTTGATTGTAGACTTTTTCAATGATACACCCACCTCCTGGAGAGTGTCTTTCACTTGTCTGGATTTGTGAATGGGTTTTTCTTTACCATAGAGAGGATCCTGCAATCATCCACCACTGTTGTCTACTGTGGATGGCTAGGGCTTTTTATGTTGCTGAGCTCACCAGTGCATTCTTCTTCCCTCAGAATGTACCAAACTGTTGATTTTGCCACTCCTAATGTTGCTGCCATCTCTCTGATGGAATTGTTTCATTTTTGAAGCCTTACAATGGCCTGTTTCACTTACATGGACAGCTCCTTGGAACGCATGATGTAGGTTCACAGCAATATATTCCAAATGCAAATACCACACTTAAAATCAACTCCAGACCTTTTACCTGCTTAATTGATGAATAAATAATGAATGAGTAGTCCACATCTGGGCATGAAAAAGCTTTTGATTCAATTGTCCTAATTCTTTTGGTCCTCTTTCGGAATTTCCGTAATTTTGTCCGTCCAAACTTGGTTTTGTCCGACCAAACTTGGTTTCAGCGGACAGTCCGCTCGTGTGTAGGCAAGTTGGACGGACTAAGTATGGCGCATGCTCAGAAAGGATTTACATGGCCGAAGGTTGCATTGCAGTGTATTGGACGTTGTTTTTCTAGTCCCGTCGTACGTGCTGTACACGTCATCGCGCAAGTTTTCAGCGGACTGTCTGTTCATCGTGTGTGGTCAAGTCCGTTCATTCAAAAGTTGAACGGACTGTCTGTCGGATTGTCTGACGAACTTAGTTGGGCAGACAATCCGCCCGTGTGTACGCGGCCTTAGTGCTCTTAATTGAGACAAGTACACATTATAGAGGGATATGCTTTGCTCATTTATTTATATGTATAAGTTGGGAGTGGGATGCCATTCAAAAGTTCACATCATGTTCTCATTGGCATCATCCCATGTGTAAATCAAGAAAAAAGGGAGAACCAGATAAGGGCAGGACTTTAAATATGCCTCTGAGAACACAGCACATAGAATGTATAAAAAAAAAGTACAACATTGTATTAAATTTACATATTCTTTAAAAAAAAGCACCAAGAGGCATAAAACTATAGTATTGTATAACATACAATACAAAGCATCACAATAAATAGTATTTGGTAGAGGAATTGATGTTCATGTATATGTTCAATGATAAGTAGATCAACGCATTCCGTGGGAGCCCCCGCTTCTTCAAGACCACATTTAGCATATACAATACATCACTCTTGACAGTAATGATGATCTATAACTGTCACATGCACCAAGGGGTGATAAAACTGCAGAATAAAATAAAAGAGTCTCCAAAGAGGGTTGCGCCTACCGGCCCACACAAGGGGGTGTAAAGATAAAAATATCTTATGATGTGATTAGGATATCATTATCCAGTAGTTAGACAGCATCATATATTTATGTAGAAAAAAGGCTCCAGATATGACAGGCCTGGTGGTATACTTGAAAAGGTTCACAGAGACCATCCCTGGCCCTCAAACAGATAGATCACCAGAATCACCAGCAAGAGCTTGCGGTACCAAGGATCACAACATTTCTTTTGCCCTTCCTGATAATAAATATCCTTATAATAAATATAAGTGGGTACTGGAAGAGCCAGAAGGTAGGGAAAGTCCTTCTTTTCACTGGTGATCACCTTGGAATGTGGACCAGACCTCCAGGAAGGTGTTTATCTGTCATGCTGTTAAATAGAGCTGGTTCTATTGGCATATTAAATAATTCCAGTAGTGTTGGTCTTATGGGCGTTGGCCTAGCTGGCGAGAGAATTACTGAACACGGCATGCAAGTTCCTGATGGAGACAGACTTTCTTGAGGTTGGCTACACCATGACAAGCGTACAATCACATAACATTGAGAAGAAGTGAAGAATGTCAAATGGGCCCCATACATTTTGTTTCTGTGGGAAGCCTCTGAGGTGTATCAACCACTAACCTAATTGTTCATTCTTCATATCTGGAATATACTAATCAAAATCCAATTTCAAACAGCTAGTAGAAACGATGATATGCTACATTGCTATATGTTTATATATGTCTGCTCTAAGCACCCAAATCACTATAGTGCTCAGTATGGATATATACCAGTCATACTGACTCCTTGTGGGATACTAGGTTATTTTCGTGCTAGTATGAGATACATTCATGAAATGTTCATAACCTGATCAGTATTCAATAAAAAGTAACCTTCAAACTCTCTTCTTTGACTTTGTGGCATACTTATATGTATTGAGACCTTTATTAGCTTTATGTTTAAACACTTCCAAATTAAAAGTAACATTGTAAAAATACATTTATAAAAATCACAGAAAATCAAATGACAAACAATAAATGAGAACAAAAAGTAATCATCATTGTATACACTATTCAGCTGACTGCCAGGAATCCCAAGGGGTTTCAACAGCAAAACACAGTATCCCAATCAGTTTTGTATTTTCAGCACTATTATCTCACATATTTTAAAGCCAATTGCAAACTCTGTTTCATCTCAGTAAAGAAAAACCAGGGAGTATTTATAAACCCCCATTTTTGTAAATGGTACAGACCACTATAGCAGGTTTTAATAAAAAGCAGGCAGATTTTGGAAGTAGTACAATGTTTTGCAAAGAAATATGGTGTTTTATATTGTAGGCCTGTAAATCTTAGGAATAACTCACTTAAATCTGTCCAAACAAGAGTCTAGTAGACATCCCTGGTATGATAAAATTTGAAACACGACTTCATAAATTATAATATAATAAATAACTATAAATAGTTATAAAAAATAATAATATAATAATAATAAAATAAATTTCCCCACAAATCACTATCGCTCAATTCTGCAAGTGTTCTAATTTACTATCGCTAAAACCGCTTCTGCCTGGAGACTTTTTGTATGCCATGGACATTCTCAAGTCTCCAGGCAGAAAGAACAGTATATATAATATAAAAGTGCATGCAGGGCACTGCACAAAGCATTAGGGACAAAAGGGATGTGAAATGATTTGATACAGTAATGTAATCTGTACGATTACAGTGTACTGTATGTGTTATGTTTTCTTTTTTGTACCTTTGGAAATTGCCGCCAGGCTACACCCCCATGCGTCACGACGCTTGGAGGGAACGAAGCCCCGGTACACAGAGCATTGGGTGGAAGATCCGGTGAAGGATACAGCAGGGGGACATTGCAGGATCCTGGAGACAAGGTAAGTTACCTGTGCCAGGATTCTACAATGCAATCCCGAGTGTGGCTCGGGGGTTAATGCTATTGGTACTGAAAATTTACCCCGAGCCACACTCGGGATTGCCGTCAGGGAGGTTAAAGTGTTTACTCTATATAAATACTGTCAATACGTCCCACAATAAAGCAAACTTCTAATCACGTTCTCACCACTTAAGACCCCTTAGAGCTTCACTACAGACAAAGTGAGGAAATTGAAACTCCTACTATGAAGACAGTAGTTATCTGTGTGAAATTAGTGGTCTCTGAAGCGGTCCAACAAGTCTTTTGCTCAATCACCGCTCTCCAGTCAGCAGAGATTGTGAGAATTGCTTGTTGGAGAATTTCAACAGAGAGCAAGCGTTCTTCTCCACAGCATACTGGTACAGGGAATGAAGTTTGGAATGGCTGCAGGGACCTATTTCTAACTACTAACAGTAAGACATTTTCAGAATGTAGAGCCTTGCCCTATGCAGTTTTTTCCCTAATAAATTTAGTTTGGATTGTTACTAGGCTGTATCCAACCTGAGTTTTTGTGTGCTCTTTTTCTAGGTTCTGTAAGTTGTCCCTGTGCTCAGTGGGTTGATTGCTTTTGCCTGTTACTGTAAAGGTGGTTCCAGTAATTAGAGTGGGAAGAACACTTCATGAGTTATGAATATGTATCTGATTCAAGCAATCCATGAGGTTATTGTTTAGAGCTATAGTTTGGAAATATTATAAATATTTGGGTCTCAATTCCAGAGTATTCTCTCTCCTCTTGGGTCCTGCTTGTACAGGAAGTGTTTAAAGACTCTCTTGACTTAGGTCTTGCCCATTGCCCATAGATCAAGGCACCTTTGACTGATCTAAAAGGGTGAAGAACCAGTTTAGTACAGAGAGATTCATGCAACTTAAGAATGATCTACCTAACTGCTCTCACAGGGTCATCTCCTAAGAGGCTACTCTTAAAGAGCCTATTGCTATCACTACGACTTTTAGAATACATGTCTTATTTTTGTGCTCTTTTTGAGTATCTTCATCCCTACACATTCTCTCCTAGTTTTGAGTTTAGAGGTAAAAAATACCAAGCTGACTGGCACCCGGCTTGTTGTCCATCCCACTATACACCAAGGACCTGACCTGAGATTAAAATACTATCTCATTGAGCCACTTTGGTGGACCTCATCCACCACACAGGGATAAGGGGTTGCTACTAGAAGAAAACAGCGCTGAGAGAATATGTAGGCTGTCATTAATGACCTCTATATTCACGAATGACCTCACTATTCAGTACTTTCTGTTCCACAGACCTGAACAAAATATACGGACCAAGAGTTCTGACTTCTACCTGATTTTCTGATCTACATGCTTGTTCAAGGTCAGACTTGGTGAGTATTGGAGACAACTAGTCAACTCTTAGAAGAAAACAAACAATTGCACATTCCTCTTACTACAGGTTTGCTTTAAGCTCATTTTGAAAGTGGAGCTATTACAGATCAAGGCGAGAAAATTGTTTACCCGCTGTTGGTGATTACTGATAGTGGACACAGTGGCAACCTAAAATAGCCAGCACATTGTAAATTTTGGCTTTGCTCTTTCCCTTAAGGGGTAAAAAAATCCCATTCCATTTAATTCTATGCATAAAAAGGTAGCAATATCACAAGGGAGCTTGTTTCATTGTGCCTGCAGCAAGGAGCCACTCAATTTTCTTTAGAGAAGCAAGTTGAGATTATCCAGGCAGGGAGTGGGAGACAATTTCAAGTTGTTTAATTCAGAATTCACAACATGATTGTTAACGAAGTTTACTTATCAGAAAAAGGAGAAGCTGGAGGCTGGCAAGAGATGTATGCCAACTGAAGTGGTTCAGTAAGAAATTCCTCTTCATATGGCACTTTGTACTTTTTGATAAGTCACTTGACCCATACTGTCTTATCTGCTACATGATTTTCATGTGATCGAACTTGGCAGAGCATCCCTTTCTCTTTGGAAATAATATATTTTGGCAGCTGCAATGAACATATGAAAGATAGTAGGTTGAGTTACCATCAGGCAATCCACTTGCTATACTATAATTGCTTCTACCCAACCATGCCAATATTAAAATAAGGGAAAAAGCACATTTGTAGAGAAGGATATGCTGTTCTTTTTGCAAAATAAAACTATTAAAATGTGAATATATATATATATATATATATATATATATATATATATATACACTGTGTATATACACACACACTCGTTACTGTGCAAACTTTTTGTATAGAAGTGTCAATAGATCAGGGCTCTGTGGAGGCCAAACCATGACCTCCAGAACTCCATGTTCTTCCTTACGCTGAAGATAGTTTTTCATTGGCTATATGCTTGGGGTTGTTGTCCTGCTGTAGAATACATTTGGGGCCAATCACAGGTCTCACTCATATTATGGCATGCCGGATAAGTATCTGCCTGTATTTCTCAGCATTGAGGACACCACTGATCCTGACTAAATCCCCAACTTCATTTGCAGAAATGCAGCCAAAAACTTGCAAGGAACCTCCACCATGTTTCACTGTTGCCTGCATACATTAATTGTTGTACCTCCCTTCAGTAAACGAGCTGCCTCCTCCTACAGCCAAATATTTCAAATATGCTGCCATTGTACTTGGAGTCAATCCACGGATAGTATAGGAAAGGAACAAAAGAGCAACAGAGAACATTGACCTGAGGTGTGCCGGGGTCACGTGGTCAGTATGCCTAAAAGGGGGCATACCCAAGTATGAATTGAAATTAAATGAAAAGGAAAAGAAAAGGGGAATGGGTGAGTGGGACATGAGAGCCTATGACCACAAGGGAGGAGGCAAAGGAGGGCAGGCTTTATGCAGCCTGACTCCTCCTACAAATACAGGCTGACCTGTGGTCAGCCTTACACTTGTACTCAGAGTCAATCCTCGGATAGTATAGAAAAGGAACAAAAGAGCAACAAAGAACATTGACCTGAGTTGTGCCGGGGTCACGTGGTCAGTATGCCTAAAAGGGGGCAAAAATAAACACAGTAGGATGAAAGCTTAACAAACAGATTTATTGCACCCTGAGTTAATGTTCAAACTACCAAATTGACAATGCTTATGACATCACAAAAAGTGGCTCTGGGACATACCCAGAGAAACAAGACGACCTCCACCTACCCAAATTCCAAATAATGATAGCCTGGACCCCCTGGCGCAAAGTCAGAGAAGCTGCTCCTATCCTGAATGAATAGCCAAAGAATGCTTAGGGTCCAGACCCTGTTTGGCCAAAAAAGGGGATGGTAATGAACTGCGGAGAGGGGAGCCTTAGGAAAAGGCAACAGAGGACCATCCCTGGATTTGTCAGATGTGGCACAGACGAGCTGGTATAACCAACAGCTGGTTTAACCAAAAAAGGCTGGAAGCCGCTGTCAAATAGACAAGGCTGATGTGAGATGCACAGGAAATGAGGAGCACTGTGCAAATTATCTCACGGCATGATGGGACCTGACAGACTCATTCCCACGATAAACACTACAGGGAACCCACATGTCTATCACAGTGTAGAACAGCAGAAAGAGCCCCTTATGTGCATGAAACATCCAAAGTGTGCATTTGAAAAAACAGAACCTGTATGGTTTTAACTTATCATTGGGTGCCCAAGCTCTACATCAAGGATGCCATGGCCCCATAACACTGCACTACTGACGGCCAAAATGCCCCCAACCGCAGCATGCAGCCCTGGAACAAATGTCACACCAACAAGAAGCCATGCTGCACCACACATTGGAAGATCCAGGTGTACCTCAATGGAACGAGATAAGCCAATACCCACTGTCCCCACCAGAGTTACTGTGCTGCAAAGATCCAACTGGAAGGCCTGAATCTCCTCCAGCCCCATCCCACCCCCCTGCAAAGCCACGCTGCCCTGCATACACAAAACTCAGCATTCTCAACGGCACACACAGAGTCGATGCACCATTACCAACAGAAAACGGCCCAGAGCATGCATACGTGTATCCTCCCTTGAACAACCCCAGGATCCAAAATCACAAGAGCACTTGACCATGGAAGCAGCACTCGGGGGGAGCGATTGGGGATAGCAAAACATGAAAATATCACCCAGGACAGCCCCCCCTGAGCCGCCATGCTCCCTGCGTTTAGGCTGACCCCCCCCCCCCCCTGCCCAGGCCGGTACCTGAGCGGGACGGGTGGCAGCCGATGCGGGACCTCCGTTGATGTCACCCGCCCACCTACCAGAACCACGACCACCAGGAGAGAGAACCGGCAAAATCCTTGCAGCCGAAAACAGGAAGTGATGACATGACCTGCCCTGACCCGGAAATGATGTATCTGCTCACATGAGAGCCTATGACCACAAGGGAGGAGGCAAAGGAGGGCAGGCTTACACTTATTCTGCACCCCAATTTCTATGTTTTCATACAGAGTTGAGTTGCTCAACCTTGATTCCATATCGGAGTTATAGCTTTTTGGCTACAATTCCTCCATGAAGATTACTTCTGACCAGACTTCTCCAGACAGTAGACGGGTGTGCCTGGGTCCCACTGGTTTTCGACAATTCTGTGCTGACGGCACTGCTGGACATCTTCTGATGCCAAAAAGTAGTACGCATGATATGTCTTTCATCTGCTACATTAAGTTTCCTTGGCTAATCACTACGTCTACAGTACTCAACGTTACCCACTTCTTCAAAAGAGCTTGAACAGCACATTTTAAAACCCTAGTCTGCTTTGAAATCGTTGCCTGGGAGAGATCTTGATTATGCAGTTTAACTACCTTGTGTCCTTTTGCTGTGCTCAACCTTAGTAGCACAGTTTGGCTATTCCTCACTCAGTTTTAAGCCTCCACAGTGGTTCCTGCTTCAGTTACTAACTGTGTTTCAACCTGCTTGATGATCATTAGCACCTGCTTGGTATATTTGGTTAATCATACATCTGACTCTAATCCTACAAAATCCCTGACATTGTGCAAGTGTAAAACTGAAGTTGGTTTGAAGCCAAAGGGTAGTCACTTCAAATATTGATTTGATTTTGATTTTGATTTTGTTCACTCATTTTATATTTATACTCCAAAGACATGCAGGTAGGTTAATTGGCTTATGTCCCAAATTGTCCCTAGTATATGAATGGGGACCTTGGATTGTTGGATCTTTGAGGGTAGCGACCGATTTGAGTGTGCAATGTACATGGATAGGGACAATTGTAGACACTCACTCAGGTTGAACTGGATGGACTGGTGTCTTTATGTAACTAACATGACAAAATTTGGAAAAGTTCAAGGGTCTGAATACTTTTTCAAAGCACTGTATTGTGTGCCTGGCTGCCTTGGGACCCAGAAGGGAATGGAACCTGGGACCAATCAAGGGAGTTGCGCTACACATAGAATGACATTTGTGCAACATTAACCTGTCATTTTTGTTAATAGTTAAACCAATTAAATGGAAGAGGACATGTCTTCAAATATATCTTACAGCTTCCCAAGAGCCCTAAATCCCAAAGAGCTAATGTTGTTGTTGTGTCAACCGGGAACCCACCACTCCTATCCCCTAAATATGTACTGTCCAGCAACGCCGAGCATCACACTGACAAATCAATAGGAAGGTCTTAGCTTAAAATGACAGTCCTTTTTTTTTTTGCACTATGGGGAAGTGACAAAGATTGGATATAAAAGACTTCCAGATTTGAGGCTGCATTCACACCTGACATTTTGTTTTCAGGTAGAAAGTAACGCCTTAGGCTTCTAAGGACCTGTAGAGGACATCCATAGGCATACAGGTAAGTCTAAATTATGACTGGTTTATTTTAACCAATACATGGTCAGCATTGAAATCCAGGGACATCAATCCTTGAATCAGTCCTTGAAAACCTTGGACATCAGGGAATTAGGGAATCATATTGATGAAGGGAATCAAATTATATGATCTAATTTAGATTTAGTTTGGTTGGCAAGACTGTAGTTACATAAGGTAATGGGTGCAGGCTCGTAGGAATAAGCTTCCCTAGTGCTGCTTCCCATTTTCATTTCACAGATGATATTCATGACTGATGTTGTGCTGCAACTTCCTCCAGTAACTAAGATGTTAAAGCTATTTAACTTTCAATTCTGTGCCAATTATGGCCCCAAGAGAAGGGATTAACTGTTAATTTAGAGGTTGGTGAAAGTGATTGTCTGCCACTGAGAAGGATTTGCTACTTTTAAACTGCCTTTGGCCAGATGCTAGGCTTAAATAAAGCACCTTTTTTTTTCTCATTCCATTTCCTTGTGCCAAAGGGGTCAGCATTTTGTTTTGTATGCGTGTACCCTCGATGAAAGATAACTCACTTTTCTGGACGTTTGTGGCCTCTCGCCATTCTTTTTTTTTTAATCCATTTCTAAACTAAGTTTTTTGTTTAAACATTGCTAAAATAAAACCATTTTGGACTACACTCCAGGGTTTAATCTACTCAGTGTTTAGTGCTCATTGTTTTTTTTTCTGAAGACAAAGTAGAACAAAAATTAAAATAAATTGCTACAGCAAATTGGGAAAGTAAATCATTTTATGCTGTAAGTGGATATGTCACTTTTAATACACGCTAGCTGAAAATGGAGATAAAAAGAATTCCGGTTTAAAGAGTGAACAAGGATTCTTATACATAAATACATTGGTAAAAAATAAAGTGCTGTATATATACAGAGCAATATTTTATCTTAGAAATACTAGGATGTAATATTTGTCAACTGACATTCTAAACCACTAAACACACTCCAGTGAATTATACATATTTGAAATGTTTTATCGGTCAAAGGAAATCTAATTCTGTTCAGCACAGTTGAATACTGTCCATAATACTTTTTTAATTTGCACTACCAGTTGAATTTTCAGCACAAGCTAAGAAATAATTATGCTCCTCAGCACCATCTAGTGGCCACGATGCAGTATTTTCCACATTCACACATTCAAATTGCAGAGAATATAGCCATGAAACATTCAAGTTTGCTCCATTTGCATAGAACAAATTTACCTTCAGTTTAAAGGGATCAACAGCTATGCAAAGTATATATATATATATATATATATATATATATATATATATATATATATATATATATATATATATATATATATATATATATAGATGCACCCCATAATGTATATCTACAGCCCAAATCAATTGGAAGCAACAAAAAGAGTTTTGATTTCCGATACACTTTGGGGTGTACTCAGAATCGGGTTCAGCTCTGCATGGAAACCAATCAGCTTCCAGATTTTATTGTCAAAGCTTATTTGAACAAGCTGAAGTTAGAAGCTGATGGTTACTATATACAGCTGCACCAGATTCTGAATGCCCCGGTTTTAGTAAATCCCCCCCTTTAAGTCTGTTTCCCAACTTGCAGCCCTTTGGAACTTTTTGAGCAGCTCTCAAAGCCTCTTTTTGCTTTTATATTAGGCCCCTTACACATGGGGTGAGCTCCATCTGTCCATTGATCTCCGCTGAGCAGGCAGATGGCTGGTCCGTGTCCTCACGGCTTATGCAGAGCGAATACAGATACAGCCCGATTTCTGCTATGGGGGGTCAGTAGGGTTGAGCTTTATGTTCGAGTCGAACATGAGTTTGAGTTGAACATTGGCTGTTCGCCGAACAGTTTTGGGTGTTCGTGGCAAATTCGAAAGCTGTGGAATACCCTTTAAAAGTCTATGGGAGAAATCAAAAGTGCTAATTTTAAAGGTTTATATGTATGGTAATGTCATAAAAAGTGTTTAAGGACATGTATCAATGCAAAAAAAAGTTTTAAAAATTGCAGTTTTTCCGGGAGCAGTGATTTTGTGAAACAATAAAAGTGTAATATTCCTTTAAATTTTGAACCTGGGGGGTGTCTATAGTATGCATGTAAAGGAGTGCATGTTTCCCGTGTTTAGAACAGTCTGACAGCAAAATGACATTTCTAAAGGAAAAAAAGTCATTTAAAACTACTCGCGGCTATAATGAATTGTTGGGTCCGACAATACACATACAAAAAAATGCGTGGGGTTCCCCCTAAATTACAAACCTGGCCCTTCAGGTCTGGTATGGATATCAAGGGGAACCCCGCGCCAAAATAAAAAAAATGGCGTGGGGGGTCCCCCTCAAAATCCATACCAGACCCTTATCCGAGCACACAACCTGGCAGGCCACAGCAAAAGAGGGGGGCGAGAGAGTGCCCCCCCTGAACCGTACCAGGCCACATGCCCTCAACATTGGGAGGGTGATTTGGGGTAGCGGCCCACCTCAAAGCATCTTGTCCCCATGTTGATGGGGAGAAGGGCCTCATCCCCACAACCCTTGCCCGGTGGTTGTGGGGGGTCTGCGGGCAGGGGTCATTAACAAGGGGACCCCAGATCCCCCTAAAATATATCATTTTGATCACCCCGTTTACATAAACGGGTAACCCCGCCCCCCTCTAACACGAGGAAAGCCATAGGGAAGTCCCCATGTGTTAGAAGGGGGCGCGGTTACCGGGTGGTCCCTCCCACCATTATATAAGAAGTGTTAGAAGAACAGAAGCATCACATAGCAGAAGACTCCCACAGAGGCGGATCACGCGGACAGAGCAAGACGTGGGACAAGAAGAGCGGAGGAAGAAGAACATGAAGAAGAAGAAGATGGAGAAGAAGATGGAGAAGAAGAATATGGAGGAAGAAGAAGAACACGGAAGGAAGACCAGAAGAAAGAAGAAGAGGAAAGAAGAACAAATTAAGAAAGGACTTGTCAAAAACTGTCTCTTGTGTTTTTTAACCCTTTTGACACTTTTTTTGTGAAATGGTAGGGGTACCCCATTACCAATTCACATGGGGGGGTGGGATCTGGGTGTCCCCTTGTTAAAGGGGGCTTCCATATTCCGATAAGCCCCCTGCCTGCAGACCCCCAAAACCACTGGGCAAGGGTTGTGGAGATGAGGCCCTTATCCCCATCAACATGGGGACAAGGTGCTTTGAGGTGGGCCGCTACCCAAAAGCACCCTCCCAATGTTGAGGGCATGTGGTCTGGTAGGGTTCAGGAGGGGGGTCGCTCTCTCATCCCCCCCCCTCTTTTCCTGCGGCCTGTCAGGTTGCGTGCTCGGATAAGGGTCTGGTATGGATTTTTGGGAGGAACTCAACACCATTTTTTTTTTTTACATTTTGGCATGGGGTTCCCCTTAAAATCCATACCAGACCTGAAGGGTCTGCTATGGATGTTGAGAGGGGGCCCCGCGCCATTTTTTTCCTAATTTTGGCGTGGGGTTCCCCTTAATATCCATACCAGACCTGAAGAGCCTGGTATGGAATTTAGGGGGACCCCCACACATTTTTTTTTTAAATTTTGGTTTGGGGTTCCCCTGTGGGGAAATTCCATGCTGTTTTTAACAATGAACTGTTATGTGTTTTGTCGGACCGACAATTTATTATAGCCGTGAGTAGTTTTAAATGACTTTTTTCCTTTAGAAATGTCATTTTGCTGACAGACTGTTCTAAACATGGTAACCATGCGCCCCTTTACAGGCATACTATAGACAGCCCCCCAGGAACAAAATTTAAAGGAATATTACACTTTTATTGTTTCACTTTAAGCATTATTAAAATCAGTGCTCCCTAAAAAACTTTTTATTGCATTGATACTTTTTAAAACTTTTTATTGCATTGATACATGTCCCCTGGGGCAGGACCTGGGTCCCCAAACACTTTTTATGACAATAGCATGCATATAAGCCTTTAAAATTAGCACTTTTGATTATTCATGTTCGTGCCCCATAGACTTTAACAGTGTTCGTGTGTTTGAACAAATTTTTTGCCTGTTCGCATGTTCTGGATGCAAACCGAACGGGGGGGGGGGGGGCTGGAGTGTTCGGCTCATCCTTAGAGGTCATATGTAAATCAGACCACCTGTTCGTTTACACCCAACTGCCACCCTCATCCGTCTGTTTTAGCAGATAGGATTGGATGTCAGTGGGTGTCAAAAGACAGATGTGGACACTGTATCAATTGCATAGCGTGTGTTCCACTTTCCGGGCCGGAAGTGATGAGTGGGAGGGTCAGCTTCCAGTCCGGAGAGTGGAACGCACGCTATGCAATTGATACACCATTCACATTTTGCACAAGAGTAGGGCTGATGGTTGATGACGCCCAGTTCTGTCATATTGACAGTTTTTTTAAGTTTTTTTTTATGTATGCTGCCATTTTCTTATAAATCACCCAAGGATTTTACTCTGTGAGGAGCTTCTTATCTTTATACATCGCCTGTTACATATTCTTTTGTTCCTGGAGCCTTGGAGTCATCACCGGAGGTCAACCAATAAAGAGGGAACCACCAGAGTATATCACACTGGGAAGTGGTCCCCATTAATGACCCACAAGCACGATAGACTCCTCATGCTGTATGGTTAAGTCCAACACATTTGGTGAGTGCAGATCGTTCACTACTCACAGGAGGATGTACACAGAGCACAACACAAAGAAAAGACTCTGTTTGCACTGATATCACTAATGCACTTTATTTCATTATAGTCACTGGAGAAATGTATTGATAAGAAGCTTATTCACTTTTGAAATTGTCATAATTCACATTGACAGATGTTTATCCACTTTTGATACAGCACTATTATATCCTTGTCATAATATTTAGATGTTATACCTATGAGTAGTTCTGTAGGATAGTAACAAGGCACAGTCACTTATATTGAAATTTAGCACATAGTCAAGTTAAAGCAGGTGCTGTCTAACACACATAAATCCAGTCTAAAGCCCCGTACACATGATACGAAAATCAGATGGAAAAATTAATAAGACGAGC
Source organism: Lithobates pipiens (assembly GCF_037356315.1). NCBI lineage: Eukaryota > Metazoa > Chordata > Amphibia > Anura > Ranidae > Lithobates > Lithobates pipiens. The sequence continues at coordinate 577,091,626 of NW_027507748.1, forward strand.
TGTCTGTTTTTCGGATCGTTAGTACGGTGGTTTCGACAGCCTTTTTCATCAGACAAAGGCTGGATGTGCAGACTATAACATTTTTGTCTCATATGAACTCATTGTCCAATTTTCGTTTCATTGGTTTGGTTTTCATACGAAAAAAATCATAAGAGCAAGACTACGCATGCTCACAAAATGTATCCATTGAGGGTTATTTACGAAAGACAAATCCACTTTGCACTGCAAGGGCACTTGGAAGTGCAGTCGCTCTAAATCTAAGGGGTAGATCTGAAATGAGGGGAAGCTCTGCTGATTTTATCATCCAATCATGTACAAGCTAAAATGCTTTTTTTTATTTTACTTGCATGTCCCCCTCGGATCTACAGCAACTTTACTTCCAAGTGCACTTGCAGTGCAAAGTGGATTTATCTTTAGTAAATAACCCCCATTATGTCACTTCTGACGAAACGAAAATTGGACAATAAGTTCACATCAGACAAAAATGTTATAGTCTGCACATCCAGCTTTTGTCTGATGAAAAAGCGAAATCGGCTGTCGAAACCACTGTACTAATGATCCGAAAAACAGAAAGCTAATCGTATTCATTTTTCCATCTGATTTTCGTATCATGTGTACGGGGCTTTAGACTGGATGTATGTGTGTTCATGATTGTACGAGGCTTATGATTGCCTCCTGAAGCATGCCTGCAGTCTCTGACCATCTCTTGTAGCATGCCTGCAGTCTCTGACCATCTCTTGTAGCATGCCTGCAGTCTCTGACCATCTCTTGTAGCATGTCTGCAGTCTCTTACCATCTCTTGTAACATGTCTGTAGTCTCTTACCATCTCTTGTAACATGTCTGCAGTCTTTGCCTGCTTTCAGTAACATTATATTTACTGAATGTTATGAGAGGCCCTTTGGTGATGTCAGGAGCTGCACTTTAGGGGCCCTATGTCAAGTGCATTAACCACCACTGCTTTAAGTCAACCAATCAAGTGCTATCAAAATGCGTTTTTTGGTTGTTGTTTTTTTGTTAATTTACCTTGCACATGATTTGGTTATTCAAAGTGAACACAGGTTCACTAAATCTATAGGTTCTACTTTGATAAGTAAACAACTTCTGTTCCTTTAGTAATTCAACTTTGCTGTAACTTAGTTTATTAACTGGTGATCCAGCCAGTAAGTTTCTTGTTTTTCCAACTTCCTTTAACAGACTGAGCTGTCCAGCAAAAGTGGCAGTTTAAGGGTTGAGAACAACAATTCAACACTGGCAGGCGGGCTTACAATGGTTAGATTTTATTCATAACTGCTTAATAGGTGTCAGCTGGAGATCAGATGTAAATTGTTTGCCCAGTTAGGTAAAGTCTAAGACCCCCTGCTCACTGGGGCATTTTTCAGGCGCTTTTGGGCTAAAAATAGCGCCTGTAAAGTGCCTGAAAAACGCTGCAGTCCCAGTATGAGAGCCCGAGTGCTTTCACACTGGGGCGCTGCGCTGGCAGGACTTTAAAAAAATGTCCAGCATCTTTGGGATCGGTAAAGGAGTAGTGTATACACCGCTCCTCTATCGGTCCTGCCCATTGAAAAGAATAGGCACCGCTGCCAAAGCGCCTGCAAAGCGCCTGCAAAGTGCCTCGGCAGCAGCACTACAGGGGCACATTTAACCCTTTATTCGGCCCCTAGCAGGGGTTAAAAGCACCCCCGCTAGCGGCAGAATAGCACCACTTAAATGACAGTAAAGCACTGCTAATACTAGCAGCATTACAGTCAACGCCTGCCCCAGTGTCTTAATCTACTTGTCCACCTAACACTGCCTTCTCCATTCATTGATAATGCTACTGTCTAAAGGTTGATTTCTCTCTTCTCCTCATCTGCTCTCTTCTCCTTTCAGCATGTTCTGGGTTGATTTACTAAAGCTGGAGCATTCAGAATCTGGTACTGCATGGTAGCCAATCAGCTTCTAAATTTCTTTCAGCTTGTTCAATTAAACTTTGACAATAAAACCTGGAAGCTGATTGGTTTTCATGCAGAGCTGCACCAGATTTTGCACTCTCCAATTTGGTGAATGTGCCATTCACTGCTTTATAAATTCGCCCCTATGTTCCTTTAAAGTGACTGCAAACGTTTTTTGGGGTTTTTTTCCAATAAAAATAGCAAACATGTTATACTTACCTGCTCTGTTGCAGTGGATTTGCACAGAGCAGCCCAGATCCTCCTCTTCTCGGGTCCCTCTTCTGTGCTCCTGGCCCGTCCCTCCTGTTGAGTGCCCCCACAGCAAGCAGCATTCTAAGGGGCACCCACGCCGAGTTACAGCTCCCTGTGTCCATTCAGACACTGAGCTGCGGCCCAGGACCACCCCATCTCTCTCCTGATTGGCTGATTGACTTTGATTAACAGCAGCGGGAGCCAATGGCACTGTTGCTGTGTCTCAGCCAATCAGGAGAGAGAGTCTCAGATGGCTAAGACACTCATGCTCATTGCTGGACAGAGATGGGGCTCAGGTAAGTATTTAGGGGGGTCGAAGGGGGCTGCTGCACACAGGAGGTTTTTTTATCTTAATGCATAAAATGCATTAAAATAAAAAAAACTTCTGATTTTACAACTCCTTTAACCACTTCCGGACCGCCTCACGCCGATATATATACGTCGGCAGAAGGGCACGTAAAGGCAGAATCACGTACCTGTATGTTACCCTTTAAGAGGCAGCGGGGGCCGCGGAAAGCTCTGTGAGTCGGGTCATGGGTCCCGCAGACTCCATCGCCGCAGGGATACCCGCGATTGCCTCACAGAGAGGAAGAACGGGGAGATGCTAAAGTAACCAGGCATCTCCCCGTTCTGCCTAGCAACAGTGTCACTGATCTCTGCTCCCTGTGATAGGAGCAGAGATCAGTGATGTGTAAAACACAGCCACACCCCCCCACAGTTAGCAACACACTCTTAGGACACACTTAACCCCTACACTGCCATCTAGTGGTTAACCCCTTCACTGCCAGTGTCATTTACACAGGAATCAGTGCATTTGTATAGCACTGATTGCTGTATAAATGAAAATGGTCCCAAAAATGTGTAAAAAATGTCCGATGTGTCCACCATAATGTCGCAGTCACGATAAAAATCGCTGATTGTTGCCATTTAAGAAAAAAAATTAATAAAAATGCCATAAAACTATCCCCTATTTTGTAAACGCTATAACTTTTGCGCAAACCAATCAATAATCGCTTATTGTGATTTTTTTTTTTACCAAAAATATGTAGAAGACTATGTATCAGCCTAAACAGAGGAAAAAAATTTTTTTATATATATATTTTTGTGGGATATTTATTATAGCAAAAATTAAAAAATAATGAGTTTTTTCAAAATTGTCATTCTTTTTACCAAAAGAAAGCTCTATTTACGGGGAAAAAAAGGACGTCAAGTTTGTTTTGGAGCCACGTCGCACGACTGTGCAATTGTCATTTAAAGCGATGCAGTACCAAATCGCAAAAAGTGCTCTGGTCAGGAAGGGGGTAAATTCTTCCGGGGCTGAAGGGGTTAACTGACCCATGGCACAGTTTTAGCATGTCAATTCTATAATTATTAAATTACCCAGTGCCAGTTGTACTTTCATGTTGCCTGGCAGTCTAACATTGGCAGCTTTGACTGTGCCACTTTTTAAATTTCCTTAGCACCTAGCTTGCTAAGAAGGCACCTAGAGGAGAAAGGAGCTGACAGCGCTGGTGGGGGACTTCCAGAAGAGGAGGTAAGTGACCTTTCTGTGCAGTATTGTTGCACAGAGCAGACAAGTATTTCCTCTTTTTTCATTTAATAAAAGAAATGCCTTTAGTATTGCTTTAAACTAACAGTGTATTTAACATTCTGCCTACCGTTTCACTTTAAATTACACATATTAATTACTGTTTGCTTCAAAGGCTAGTCAACATTATCATATAATCAATTTGTATTGATTTATTTTTACCTGAAAGCTATTTAAAAAAATCCCTGTCACACATTATAGTTCATAATAACAGTGTCCCAGGTATCAAGTATAATTACACAACAAAGCTCACTTTATCTGACATATCATGACAACCTAATTAGTAAACATATGAATATATTATGGGACCGTAAAAAATATAATATTATCATATGCTGATACCTGCTAGCGAGAAGTGATTTAGAATGTATTTCAAAGTAACTGGAATTAATGGAATTGACCGTACAAATAATCAATAAATCAACCACAGAATGATGGAAAATCAAAATTCATTATTACTGAATTTAAATTATTCTGTGGTTGACTTATTGATTATTGGTACGGTCAATTCCATTAATTCCAATTACTTTGAAATACCCTCAGTGCAGTAGAAGGTGAAGGGAAGCCCATATGTTCCTCAAGTAGATCCTTTAGCAATAAAATAATTCATTTTTTTAAGGTCAAACAACAAAAATGGAAGCGATTAGACAAATGAAAAAAAATTTTGGGCTATTTTCTTGGTGACAAGGGTGACATATAGTCAATAGATTTAGTTTTTTCTTTACATCAGGAAAAACAGAACAACTGAAAGAAAATTTATTGTTTTTTGATAAATATATTGTCTTTAATTTGGTTCCAATAAAAAAAAAAAAGAGAGAAAAAAATAAATCGCATCAGTGCCATCAATAAAAGAGCCAAAAAGACTTTATTGATTTCAACCGTGTCTATTACTGTAACACTGAACATTACTGTTAGAAGAAAAAGACAACCTTATCAGTGTTTTGCTGATCCTGTCCAATAAAAGTCTGGGAGAGGAATTGTGACTACTAAAGCTGAATTTAAGAAACCTTTTTTCTCAGCAAAAATTAGGTAAATACAATTGTCACGATGTAAAGGGGTCCAACATGCTGTGTAATTTCTGCCCTTTAAACAGCTGTGGAGCAGAAATGGTTGCAGATAAACAGCTACAATTTATATAGGAGGATTTGCTTCATCTCTGCGTCTCACTCTAGGCTATTTATCTCACTGGGTATCTGTAAGTGTTTACAACCATTTTAAGTAAGCTATATTATCCCGCTGACCTGGGTGGAACGCCGGCCCCATATACAAGGCCTGGAGCTATCAGGAATAAAGAGGCCTCTTGAGTCAAGGTGTTCCCTTGATAACGTTGAACTGTGTAATACTGAGTCATAGATATTGCCAGGGTTACCAACCCTCCTATATCTATAGTTTCTTCAACTTGACCTTGCAGGATTCTGAGGCTTAGATGAACCTGCTGGAAGGGAACTTACAAAATCTTGACTTTTCTCATCAACACATGACTGCTGAGGCCCAATGGGCCTAGGTACAAATTAATGTAACATCATAGGATCAAATCCCCCACCATCCTTGACCTTTTACTCCATTAAATAAAACACAACCATTAGGTTGGAAAGGGCAAGGCCACAGATTTATTAAATTCCATATCGTAACATGTGAACACATTTAACCACTTCAGCACCAGAAGATTTGGCTGCTGAATGACCGGGCCATTTTTTGCAATTCGGTACTGCATTACTTTAACTGATAATTGTGCAGTCCTGCAACGCTGCACCCAAACAAAATTTACGTCCTTTTTTTCCCCAAAAAAGAGCGTTCTTTTGCAGACCGGACCATTTTGCTGGTCAAAGACCAGACCACTTTTTACGATTCGGCACTGCGTCGCTTTAACTGACAATTGCGCAGTCGTGCGACGTGGCTCCCAAACAAAATTGACGTCCTTTTTTTCCCACAAATAGAGCTGTCTTTTGGTGGTATTTGATCACCCCTGCGGTTTTTATTTTTTGCGCTATAAACAAAAATAGAGCGACAATTTTGAAAAAAACGCATTATTTTTTACTTTTTGTTATAATAAATATCCCCCAAAAATATATAAAAAAACATTTTTTCCCTCGTATTCTTCTACATATTTTTGGTAAAAAAAAATTGCAATAAGCGATTATTGATTGGTTTGCGCAAAAGTTATAGCGTTTACAAGATAGGGATAGTTTTATAGCATTTTTATTAATTATTTTTTATTATTTTTACTAGTAATGGCGGCGATCAGCGATTTTTATTGTGACTGCGACATTGTGGGAGACCCATCGGACATTTTTGACACATTTTTGGGACCATTGTCATTTATACAGTAATCACTGCTATATAAATGCAGTGATTCCTGTGTAAATGACACTGGCAGTGAAAGGGTTAACCAGTGGGTGGCAGTGTAGGGGTTAAGTGTTCCTAGGGGTGTGTTACTAACTGTGGGGGGGTTGAGCTTTCATTTAGTGAACACTGATCTCTGCTTGGAGCAGAGATCAGTGTCACTAGTTGCTAGGCAGAATGGAGAAATGTTGTTTACACAGCATTTCCTCCATTCGGCCGCTCCGTGAGACGGTCGCAGGGATGCCCGCGGCGATCGAGTCCGCGGGTCCCACGACCGGACTCACGGGGGTCCCGACCAGCGTGGGAGCGCGCCGCCGGCGGCGCGCTCCCAATGGCAGGGCGGCATTGAATATTGGACGTACCTGTATGCCAATATGCCTGCCCGTGCCATTCTGTCGACGTACATCGTCGTGCGCTGGTCGGGAAGTGGTTAATCGCCTCTTCGGTTTTTATTTTTTGCGCGATTAAACAAAAAAAGAGCGACAATTTTGAAAAAGAAAATCCCCCATGTTTCCACCAATCATCACCATCCACCCCTTTGTTCGACACCTGGCCATGCCCCATCAGTCAAGGCTCTCTTTCCCTAGGGGGGGCGCAAGAGGCCTTCAGCTATGGCCTACTACAAATTGGATTTATTTATCAAAGGCAAATATTCTGTGCACTTTGCAAATGCAGTTGCACTAATTTTCCCCAGAGCTCCCTCAATCGTATGCAAGCAAAATGAATTTTTTTCTACTTGCACCTGATTGGATGTTCTTTACAAAGTGAAGCTTCAACACATTCACAAAGCTCTTTGGAAAATGAGTGCAAATGAACTTACAAAGTACACAGTCTAGTTGCCTTTAGTAAATCAACCCCACTGTGTCCCTTATAGACTTTAAAGCCTCGTACACACAATCTGATTTTCCGATGGGACTTGTGTAATGTCAGGCTGTTGGCGGCATATCCGACAGTGTGTATGCTTCATCGGACAAATGTTGTTGGATTTTCCGCAGACAAATGTTAGATCGCAGGTTTTAAAATTTTCCGTGTACAAATGTCTGTTGTTGGATTTTCTGAGCGTGCATACACAAGTCCGTGGACAAAAGTCCAAAGAACAAACACGCATGCAAGGGCGAGCCAGAAGCGGTCGGTCTTGCAAACTAGTGTTCGTAATGGAGAATTAACATTTGAGACGTGGTAAATTATGAAATCTTGAAATGCAGCGCACATTCTATTCTTCTTTAACCTCCCTAGTGGTGATCCCGAGTCTGGCTCGGGCTGGGATTTCAGTACCACAAGCGGTAACCCCGTGCCAGACTCAGGATCGCATCGCTGGATACAGGGAGGACACAGGTAGAGATTACTTACCTTGTATCCTGGATCCAGTGATGTCCTCCACGCTGTGTGATCGAGCCGTCCTCTGCTCGATTCACACAGTGCCGCCGAGCTCCGTGACATGTAAGAGGGAAGTCATGTAGACTTTCAGTCCCCGTCCCTATATTTGCAGCTCCTGTACAGCGTCTACAGCTTCTTTAGATCCAGGAGCGACACCACAGCCGGTCAGCTACTTCCGAGCATCTTATGGGAAAGATTGGTTTCCAGAAAGAAATTTACCGTAGATTTATCCCGCCACCACCTAATAAAACCATGGAGCGCTTCCTGTATAAGTCACAATCCCCGACCCCGAATGCTGTGTCGTGTTCACCAGTCCCTACCGACTCCCTCCCCACAGCCGAAAAATCACCTCAGACGGACCTCAGGTCCCACCCAACACAACTCTCTGATACATCAGCTATGGTAACAGTAGCTGTGTTGGACCTTAAGCTTCAATCACTGCTCCAGGACCTGACCCATAACATAGCTAGAGAGGTGGGTAAAATAGCACACGAACTCCGTGGGGAAATAGATCAACTTGGAGAATGTACAGACACCCTGGAGAACAAATTCGACGAGTTGACCCAATATGTACACGCTCTGGAGGAAGACAACGCCGCTATGAAGCACACGGCCTCCCAACCCCAGCTCCAACAAGAGGATTTCGAGAACAGAGAAAGGTGTCAGAACCTAAGAATCCGAGGAGTACCTGAGGCTATCAGTGATAAAGAACTCCGCCCATACCTCCTAAGCCTATTTGTCACCTTGGCCCCCACATCCCAGATATCGTTTGGCGCCTTGACCGGGCTCACAGATCTCTGGCTCCTAAACCTCCACTCGGCTCTTACCCCAGGGATGTCATGGTCCGTTTTCATCATTATGAGAGTAAGGAAGCCCTCACTACCGCAACTCGCAACAAGTCTCGCATTGACTTTAAACAAGCCAAGATTCAAATTTTCAGCGACCTCTCCCCTATCACCCTGGCGAAAAGACGCAGCTTCCGCCCAGTTACCATGCACTTACAAAACCATCAAGTGCCTTACCGCTGGGGGTTTCCATTTCGTCTGTCTGTATCTAAAGATGGCGCCCAATTCTCCCTACGTGACCTTTCTGAAAGCGAAGCCTTCATTCGTAACCTAGGTCTCCCACCCATCCCTGAGGAGGACCTACAGCTTCCCATCCAAAACCCCAAGCCTCTGACGACACCAGCCAAGATATGGACCCCCGTACGACGGCGACCGCAGAAGTCCTTCTCCACTCTTCAACGAGCTAATCCTGCAAGATTTCCTACCTGAGGGGGCTCCCTCTTCAAGGCTCTCTTGAGCATTTACCAACCTTACCAATCTTACAATAGCTTACAATCCTTTTGTTTAACTGCTAACCATTCATTGAACGGAGCTGACTATTTTTCTTTGAAGAGACGGGAATCTACCTTCGAATCGCATAGTCTGCCATGTCCCTCACTAATTCCCCAGGCTGCTGCCTGGGTTCCCTGAAGTTTTTTTCTCTTCGGGGTCTCCAAAAATGTTTTCAAATTTTTTTTTCCATTGTTTTTTTCTTCATTTTTTCTCTTTTTTTATAGCTTCTCATTCCCACATCATGGAAGCCTTTTTTCTGACCCTTTTTTGGTCACCAATGTTTCTTTTATGATAGCATTTCAACTTAAATATTTACTTGTTACTGTACATATTCCACCAAGGTTATATTATTGTTGGTTTACAAACTATGGTACGTTAGCTATACACAAGTCTGATTTAGTATGGCTCTTAGAATATACTCCTGTAATGTGAAGGGCCTGAATTCCATCAGCAAGAGATGGCAAGCTCTGAAGGAGTTCAGGACCTCCAATGCGGAGGTGATCATGGTCCAGGAGACCGGGTGGATCCTTTAAATTTGCATCAAAGCATTTTCCTTTGGCCTATTTAGCCTCTGATCCCTCTGGGAAGGCTGGTGTGGCAATTCTCATTAAACATTCTTGCCCGCTATGCATCCTCTCTTCCTATCTGGATCCACACGCTCGTTTTGTGCTCCTGAGCTGTAGTCATCTGAACACTCAATTCATTTTAGCTAACATCTATGCTCCAAACGTGGGTCAGATTGGTTTTATTACAAAAGTTTTGGAGAAACTCCAATCGTTTTCTCAACCCTTTATGATTATAGGGGGAGATTTCAATGTGTGCATGTCCCTGACTAAGGATAGACGAGCCCTATTTCAAGACACCCCGCGAACCGCGGTCCAGAAGCTTTCCTCCTCATTCCGTAAACTGACTAGATCGCACAACCTCTTTGACACATGGAGAGTGAAACACCCTACTCAGACAAGCTATACGTTTTACTCTCCCGCTCACAAGATGTATTTCAGATTGGACCACTTCTTTGTAACTGCCCCTCTCCTTCCATACATTGTCTCTTCTGAGATCAACCCCATTACTTGGTCGGATCATGCACCCATTGAACTTGACATTGTCTTGACGGCCCCCACCCCCAAGACCTGCCATTGGCGTCTTAATGAATCTCTGATAAAAGACCCAACAATCCAAACCCAATTGCATCAAAAACTATCTGAATTTTTCCACCTAAATGATGGATCGGCTGCAGAGGTTTCCACCTTGTGGGGGCCCATAAGGCTTTTTTCAGGGGTGAATGCATCTCTGCGGGATCCCGATTTAAGCGGGACTCCACCAAATTCAAAACTGATCTCCTTGCCCAACTGAAAATCGCAGAGATGCACCTACTCAACTCCCCCACGGTGGAACGACTGAGAGTAGTTACCTCTCTCCGGAACCGCATCAAATCTTTTGACATGAACAGGATTTCCAAATCTATGCTATGGGCCAGGCAAAAGTTCTACGAATTTGCAAACAAACCACATAGAATGCTTGTTAATAGATTGAAATCATGCCCCTTCCTTTCGATACCTGACCATTTGATGCGATCAGACGGCACTCCTACCCACTGCCCTAAGGCTATGTCCCAGGTATTTGGTGAATTTTACAAAAAACTTTATAACTGCTTAAGTTCAGATTCTACGTCCCAATTCTCCCAGACAAAATTTGATGACTCTATGTCCTCCATAGACCTACCCAAACTGTCCATTGCACAAAACTCCACGCTCAACGCCCCTATTACTGTGGATGAGATAGCGGAGGTGATTAAAGCCTTGCCGGCTCACAAATCCCCAGGCCCGGACGGGCTCCCTTATATTTACTACAAAATCTTTGCTCCAATTCTAAATCCCTACTTGCAGACTTTATTTTCTTTGCTCAAAGGTTCCGTCCCACATTCACAGTTCCTACATGCACACATAACCGTCATCCCTAAACCGGGTAAAGATCCGTCACTCCCAGATAATTATCGCCCTATTGCGTTATTCAATTCGGATTATAAGATCTTCACTAAACTACTGGCCAACAGACTTTCCCCACTACTACCTATGTTGATTCACAAAGACCAAGTAGGCTTTGTCCCAACGCGACATGCAGGTGATAATACACGACGGACTATAGACCTGATAGATCTTTTGACTAAAACCGAGCAATCCGCCATTGTCCTAAGCCTAGATGCACAAAAAGCTTTTGACCGCCTAAGTTGGCCGTTTATGTTTGCTGCCCTTTCCAGATACGGATTCTCAGGACCCTTTATACAAGCCTTGCAAGCTCTATACTCTACACCTTCCTCTCAGGTTCAATTGTCCTCATACTTGTCGCAGCGGTTCCCCCTCACCAATTGCACTAGACAGGGGTGCCCTTTGTCACCCCTGTTGTTTATTCTAAGCTTAGAACCTCTAGCTTCAGCCATCAGGTCCCACCCAGACATCGGGGGGGGGGGGTATCGTTGCGACAACAAGAATACAAACTATCACTTTTTGCTGACGATATTCTACTGACACTCACCCATCCCCTCATCTCCTTACCTTCCCTTCAGACAATTCTCTCCACCTTTGGTTCTCTCTCAGGGTTTAAAATCAACCAGTCAAAAACAGAAGGCCTACCCATTAACATTTCACCAACATTGCTTGACACCCTCCAACGCACCTTTAGCTATCGTTGGTGCCCTTCTTCCTTGAAGTACTTAGGAGTTCATCTTACTTCCTCGTACGACTCCCTCTATCAAGCTAATTTTCCTCCCATGTTTGCAGAAATAACCCGTCTCTTAAATCTGTGGTCCCCTCTTCCTATTTCTCTCCTCGGTAGAATTAATGTCCTTAAGATGTCGATACTTCCTAAATTACTGTATTTATTTGAAACACTTCCAATCCCAGTCCCAATGTCGCAATTGAAACTTCTCCAAAGAAAATGCCTCAAGTTCATATGGAATAATGCATCCCATAGGATTGCACGCTCCGTAGTCTACTCTTTAAAGTCTAGAGGTGGACTGGCGGCGCCAGATATCATTAAATACTATTACGCCTCTCACCTCCGGGTATTGTCTTCCTGGATCTCTAGAAAGGCTCCGAGCAGGTGGGCTGAGATTGAGATGGGGATCACTGTTCCAGTACATCTGTGCTATAGGTTATGGCCTTCCTCTGCTAAATTTATGCCTCAATTGAGATCCTTATGCCTAGCACCAATGCTTTTCACCCTTTCCATTTGGAAGAGATGTGTGGAGCAGTTTTCCCTATCCTCTAAATGTCCCCCATTTCTAAATGTACTCTTTAACCCGGATATACCCGATGGTCTGTCTTATACGAGGATGCTTCCCTGGACTCAGGCGGGAATCTTTCAGTTGCGACACCTCGTACATCCGACTACACGTAAACTTATGCCTTTCTCAGACCTGCAAACAAAATATGACCTGCCTACCTCCCTTCTATACTCATACATACAGTTTAAACATTTCTTCCACTCTAACTCCCCCTCTCTTTCTTTGGAGAAACCGACTGATTTTGAGGCCCTGTGTGCCAACGGCCCCTATGAAACCAAACAGATTTCCTCTATATACAAAATCCTACAGGAAACCCCACCTCTAACGGAACTCACTCATAATTACATGAAAAAATGGTCCCGCATACTGCAACGACCAATCTCTCTATTAGACTGGGGTAAAATATGGGAATCTACATCCAAAACTTCACGTTGTGTAGTGCAGAGGCAAACCGCTATTAAGATCTTTATGTTTTGGTACAGGACCCCAGACTTGCTGCATGCTCGCAACCCAGCCATCTCCAATATTTGTTGGAGATGCAGCGAGTCTATAGGTTCTCATTTCCATATATTTTGGGATTGCCCCTTTATTAGCCCTTATTGGACTAAAATTCAGGATCTTTTACAAACGGTACTAATGACACCTATCCCTCTGAATCCCATGCACTTCCTTCTAGGCCTTCCTTTTCCGAGACTGTCTAAACCCTTGCGCAACCTGATGTCCTTTATCCTTCTGGCCGCTAAGACAGCAATTCCTAGACATTGGCTATCCACCACTCCCCCCACATTCCATCTTTTTCTTTCCATAATGGCAGATATACGTAGGATGGAACACTTGACTGCTAAAACGGAAGATACACTACCCTCCTTTTATAAAATATGGAAGAAATGGGACGACTCTGAGTTCCCCCTTGAGTCTGCTAACCCTTAAACCTCCTGATTCCCATGATGCAAATGTCTGATTAAGTTGTACCTTGCTATCTTTTTCTTTCTTTTTTTCTTTTTCTGTATTGTTGTTATTCGTAACTATATATCCTCTTCCGCTTTCATTTATCACATGATATGGTATGCTAATTGTGCTTGAATGATCCATGGTTGGAAGATGCTTACTTTATGAACATACCTGTATGTACGCTCACTTTAGTACGTTTATATATACATGACTTTGTATTATCGAAAGTTGAAATGCTTTTTCTTTATACTGTATTGTACCTTTTTCTTTTTTTGGAAAAAACTTTATAAATAAACAATTAAAAAAAATAAAAATAAATTACACACCCCCTTTGTCCCTAGTGGTCTGTGCAGTGCCCTGCATGCACGTTTATATTATAAATAATACGTTTTTTCTGCCTGGAATTTGGAGATTGTCCATAGCAACCAAAAAGTGTCCCTTTATGTCAAAAGGAATTTTAGACCAACTAGAAAACAGCGATAATAAATTATAATCACTTGCAGAATTGAGCGATAGCGATTTGTGGGGAAATTCGTCATCACATGGGGACATGGTGCTTTAAGGGGTCACAGACCCCCAAAGCATCCTCCCAATGTTGAGGGCATGTGGCCTGGTACAGTTCAGGAGAGGGGGTGCTCTCTCATTCCCCCTCTTTTCCTGCGGCCTGCCAGGTTGCGTGCTCGGATAAAGGGTCTGGTATGGATTTTTAGGGGGACCCCACGTCAAATTTTTTTTTTAAATTTGACGCAGGGTTCCCCTTAATATCCATACCAAACCTGAAGGGCCTGGTAATTGAATTTGGGGGACCCCCAAGCTTTTTTATTTATTTATTTTTATCAATGACTTTCAATGAGTATTCTCTGTATTACTTAGCCGACAATTCATAATAGCTGCGAGTGATTTTAAAGGACTTTTTTTCCTGCATAAATGACACTTTGTGCAGGGACAGTTCTAAGCACCAGAAACATGCGCCCCTTCACAGGCATACTATAGACACCCCCCAGGTAGGAAATTTAAAGGAATATTACACTTTTATTGTTTCACTTTAATCATTATTAAAATCACTGCTCCCAAAAAAACGGCCGTTTTTAAAACTTTTTTTGCATTGATCCATGTCCCCTGGGGCAGGACCCGGGTCCCCAAACACTTTTTAAGACAGTAACTTGCATATTAGCCTTTAAAATGAGCACTTTAGATTTTGAACGTTAGAGTCCCATAGACTTTAATAGGCTTCTAAAGTTCATACGATGTATGCTATATACTAGCTCCGTCGAATCTTCTTTATACATTCGACAGACACCATAAGCCTTCAAAGACAGATTCAACTGTAATTCATGTGGATTTTCGGACCAATGCAATTTTTGAACGAAAAATGAAATAAATAAAAACGAATTTCGGGAGTAACTAAATAGATTAATTTTTTGGACGAAAATGAAATTTCAAAACGAAATATTTTACTCTGCACATGTCTAGTGAGCAACATTGATCTTTCATGCAAACCCCAAATCTATATTATTCTTTCAGATGTAACTGCTTATTGAGGATAACAATCCTGTCCTACCTACAGTTGGCATTTGATGCATTATTCCTGCAGAGCATATTTTGTTTTTGTTTTTTATATTAAATGTAGGACTGACTCAAATCTAATATTCACAATGACATTGACATAAATCAAACCTGTATAATCTTTGGGTACTATGCACTGATATCCAGCTCTTAGCATAATTGTCCTGCTGTTTTATGTTCACGGGTCTTTCTGCAATGCTTGATTATTTTAGAAGTAATTTAATTTATTACAGGGATTTATATAAAACTAACAATTTACATAGTGCTTTACATAGTGTACATACACATCAACCCCTGCCCTCGAGGAGCTTACAATTTGAGGTCTCAACCTCACGTGCATATATACACATACTAGGGGCCAATTTGTACAGGAGCCAATTAACCTGCCAGTATATCTAGGCTTGTGGGTGTAAACCTGAGTACCTGGACAACAAGAAAACGCTATGCACCTCAGAACTGGAAGGCACTAAGTCAGTCCAGTTTGACCAGCTAAAGCCAATTATGGTGAATTTCCTGGTGAAATACATGAATACTGTATATATTCAGAAAACAGTATTTCATTTAACCCATCCAGCTATCACCTACATTATCCAGCTTTAGACGTTCCCTAAAAGTTCATTTTTATCCCACCTCCACCTAACAAACTATACTTTATTTTTCCATCAGCTCAGTCCTCATTTATTAACTTTTCTATCACTTAACTCTACCTTTCATGAGCAGGGCCTTTATTTTATGCTACTCAAATCTCACATCCTGTATAAGAATAGTATAACAATTAGGGATGCACCGATACCATTTTTTTTACAAGTACGAGTACCGATACTTTTTTTTTTAGTACTCGCGGATACCAATTACCAATACCTACCGCAATTGTTTTGTTTACACTTCAGCTGTCAGCAATGGTACAAAGCATTGAAAAGTCATTTACAAATGAAATAAATATATTTTGGTTTTTAATTTTGCACTTTTTTAATGTGAAATGTGTAAATATATGTTAATATATATGTGTAAAAATATTCAGTAACAAAGCAAACAAAAAAAAACTTTTTAATTATTTATCGTTTATAAAATAGACGTGAACAAAAAAAAGCTGGAAAATAATTAAATGGCGGATAATAGGGAGTTAATTAAGGCTGATAAGAGTAAATTAAGGGTTAATAATGGGTTAAACAGAGGAACATTTTTTCATCCCCACTGACAGCTCAAAGAACCGAGCCTGAAATTATCGGTGCATTTGCACGAGTATCGATACTTATGCAAATACTCGGTATTGGCACCGATACGAGTAGTGGTGCAACCATAATAATAATATTAATAATAAACTAAAATACTACCTGGGCCCTACTGTAAGTGCTGGTTCACACAGTAGCGGCTTCAAAGTCACCCGTCTCTTGTCCGACTCTGAAGCCGCCCCCTACAGTGCGACTTCAGCGCAGCTTGCAAAAACGACTTCTGTATAGAAGTCAATGCAAGCCGATCCGAAGGCGCCCCAAAGTATTGCAGGAACCTTTTTCTAAGTCGGAGCGACTTGAGATGCTCCTCTTAGAGTGGGTCCATTGCAATGCATTGAGTGCGACTTGTCAGGTGGCTAAGTTACCTGATAGGTCGCCCCTGTGAGAACCAGCACTTAGACTCCAATTTTATCTTTTATTTGCATTTATTTAACTATAAGCCTAAGGCGAAACATCAAAACATCATATAATGATGAATAGAATTATTGACCAGTGGTTGTTGTTAAAGGCAAATAAACTCTCTACTACAAGTGCACTGTAAAAAGGGAAGTCGCTGTTAATTTGAGGGGTAGATCTGAAATGAGGGGAAGCTCTGCTGATTTTATCATCTAATAATGTACAAGCAAAAATGCTGTTTTTTATTTTCCTTGCATGTCCCTCTCAGATGAACAGCAAGTGCACTTCCAAGTGCACTTGTAGTGCAAAGTGGATTTGCCTTTAGTATATAAACCCCCATTGTGTCAATTTTTATTGATAATTCATGACAATTTCATTCTTTCTTTTAAGTGCTGAAAACCACACACATCACCTTGGCTAATGGATCTATACATCTTGGTGTAAATGATTATTATACAAGTAACAAAAAGCCTAATGTCCAAAAACTAGCTGAACAGATGACATTGATGGCAGAAAGGGATTGTTAGGATAAACCAGGAGATTCCTTGCAACCAAGAATATGGAATTCCCGATGACCACTGAAACATATGTTAAAGCGTTAATTGCTCACATTATCACACTCTGCACGTCTTACAGCTTTGATAGGATACTGAATGAATACAGCTCTCTTCAATGTAGGAAAGAAACCTATTCAGCTTGGCTGATTAGGGAAAACAAAGTCATTAAGCAAGCAAGATTCCCAGAGATGGGCTAAACAAGAAGCTCAGATGGGATCGATTTTCAAGCGGATTATCACAATTGAAATTGATGATTTTTTTTCTTTTGGTAAAAAGAGTAGAATTGATTTGAGATTCATTTGCTGGGTAGACAGAGTATGAGATGATCTTTCCCTTCCCTGCTTCATATTTCATTTGTACCAGCATTTGAAAACACAGTATTATCTTTAGTTCAATCATTAGTAAATCATTGTACAACCTAGTCCTATACACAACTCTATCAGTGAAAGTAAAGGGGTGTGTGTGTGTGTGTGTGTATATATATTATATATATATATATATATATATATATATATATATATATATATATATATATATAGATATATAGATATATATAGATATATATACACACCCACACACACACACACACACACACCAGCAGCAACTCTAGGCATCTAATTGTGGTGAAGACAACTTGCTGAAGTTCAAACAGAGCATCAGAATGGGGAAGAAAGGGGATTTAAGATACTGAGGATTTCAAAAACTGCTGATCTACTGGGATTTTCACGCACAACCATCTCTAGGGTTTACAGAGAACAGTCTATAAAAAAGAGACAATATCCAGTGAGCGGCAGTTGAGTGGACGAAAATGCCTTGTTGATGTCAGAGGAGAATGGACAGAGGTTTGAGATGATAAAAAGGCAACAGTAATTCAAGTAACCAGTCGTTACAACCAAAGTATGCAGAACGCACAACACATCGAACCTTGAAGCAGAGGCCCACACTGGGTGCCACTCCTGTCAGCTAAGACCAGGAAACTGAGTCTACAATTTTCACAGGCTCACCAAAATTGGACAATAGAAGATAAAAAACGTTGCCTGGTCTGATGATTATTGATTTCTGTGATATTCAGATGGGTGGGTCAGAATTTGGTGTAAACAAGATGAAAGCATGGATTCATCCTGCCTTGTATCAACGGTTCAGGCTGGTGATGCTGATGTAATGGTGTGGGGGATATTTTCTTTGAACACTTTGGGCCCCTTAGTATAAACAGAGCAGTGATGGCAAACCTTGGCACCCCAGATGTTTTAAAACTACATTTGCCATGATGCTCATGCTCTGTAGAGCATCATGGGAAATGTAGTTCCAAAACATCGATTAAATGCCACGGCCTTCCTGAGTATTGTTGCTGACCATGTCCACCCTTTTATGACTACAGTGTCATAATCTTCTGATGGCTCCTTCCAGCAGGATAATGCACCATGTCACAAAGCTCAAATCATCTCACCACTGGTTTATTGAACATGACAATGAGGTCACTGTACTCCAATGGCTTCAACATTCACCAGATCTCAATCCAATAGAGTACCTTTATGTTGGCGGTGAAACGGGAGTTTCACATCAATGATGTGCAGCCGACAAATCTGCAGAGTGATGCTATCATGTCACTATGGACCAAAATCTCTGAGGAATGTTTCCAACACCTTGTTGAATGTATGCCACAAAATCCACACAAGTATTAGCAAGGTGTACCTAATAAAGTGGCCGCCGGTGAGTGTATGTGTGTGTATGTATATATATATATATATATATATATATATTTATGGTCGAAGCCCTATGGCCGATACGGATATGAACCAATAGACTTTACCATAAGATTAACAACATGAAATGGACCTGAAGTGTGCCCTGGTCTGATGGTCGGTATACCAAAATAAGGGGGCATACCCTAGATTAGAAATTAATATATTGTGAAGAGAAATGAATTTGAGAAATGCCCTGAAAAGGGGATGGGAGGGTGGGTGCCGCGCACCGGAAACCGACAAAGACCACAGGCGAGCGGGCTGGTTAAATACCCTCCGGGCTCCTCCCATAAATTCAGGCCACCATACTGGCCTTCCTACTTATGGTCGAAGCCCTATGGCCGATACGGATATGAACCAATAGACTTTACCATAAGATTAACAACATGAAATGGACCTGAAGTGTGCCCTGGTCTGATGGTCGGTATACCAAAATAAGGGGGCAAAAACATTCAGGTAGGGGTGTAGTTTTATTCGTTTTAGCTTAATTGGATGAGCGAGTTTGGTGAATGCTTGTGCCATTTCCACACGAGGATTGGGGATGTACTGGGCGAGGTAGGCAGGGTTCCAACTGCTTAGTCTCTCAATGACGTGACTTGGGACCCAGGCCAACATGCTGCCAAGGGTGCTCAAATACTAAAGAGTGACCACGGTATGGACCGAGGTCGAGGTGTAGGCTGGGTAGAAGGACCTAACCGAGAGCGGTCCTGACCTAGCTTCATCAACAAGATCAACCTCGGCCCAGTTGTCGGTGGTGAAAGCCATGGCCTGTCCTGTCTTGACATGACCCCAGAGTCGAGAGGCTGTCATGACCAGGTATAGCTTGAAGAGGGAGGAAGTCCAGGTAAACCCGGGGTTTAGGAGTATCCCTAATGCCATGGTTCTGTAAGCCAGTGGTGGCCAAAAATTGCAGCGAAGCCTGTGGAGGCTGCGGCATCCGTCACTACCAGGGGTGACGGGGCATCGTAGATGGTATAAACATCGCTATACCAATCCATGCAGTAAGGGACCTTCCGACATAGATAGGACTGCTAATGCTACAGCATCTAAATTAAGGATCTAAGAGGGGTCCTGCGTCCGTGAGAGGGAGACCAGGAGGCGTGACATAAAGATTGACCCTGGGGGATGGCCCGTATTGTAGATTTTGACCATTCGTCAGGTGGTGTCTGTGTAGCACTTGGCTGCCAGTGTTACTAACGATAAACTGGGTAGGCCGTGAAAACCACAAAGGGCCCGGTAGATGGCCGCTTGGATGACTAGACTGGGGAATGTGCGAGGATTTTATGTGTCCCTAAAAATGGCAGATGTGATGGGCGAGTGTATGCTGTTGGCTATGGGCTGATGCCTCTAGATGCCTCGTAGTGGGGATCTTACTGTATGGGCCGTAAGACAGATGGCTCTCCGGGTCCTGTAAGGATAAGAAATGCTGAACGCTGGCTAGGTATAGCCTGACTGTGTAACAAGAAGAAGCCAGTTGCATGTGTCAACACGATCCCGGTGCAGGACGGAAGTTGAACTCAACTGTCCTAAGGGAGAGATGACAGACAGGGAACGGTGAATGGCTTGTAAGAAAAGCCACAGAAGACAAGTGGCCAATTAAGTGCTGATGAAAACAACGTGTAGCCAGTTTGTGGGTCACTGAGAATGTGCTAGCAAAGAATGATTCCAAGAAGTTATGCTAAGTCGCGAGCCTTGGCACGATTGCAAAAGTTGTGTTTAAAGATGTGCTTGCGACAATGGCACGGGAGTTTGTCACTGGAGATGTGTTCGTAGTGACTCTGAGAAATTCATGTTACCGCATGTGCTTTGCGAAGACTGCAGGAGTTGTGCTCGAACGTGTGTTTGGATGCGTGCTTGCAACGATTGCAAGATGTAATGCCAAGATGCGTGCTTGCAACGATTGCAAGATGTTATGCTAGGACGCGTGCCTGCCACGATTGCAAGGAGTTACACCAGGATACGTGCTTGCCATGATTGTAAGAAGTTATGCCAGGATGCGTGCCTGCAATGATTGCTTAGCTCTTATGCCAAGATGCGTGCCTGCAACGATTGCAAGATGTTATGCTAGGATGCGTGCCTGCAACGATTTGCAAGGAGTTCCCCAGGATGCGTGCTTGCCATAGTTGTAAGGAGTCATGCCAGGATAGGTGCTTGCAACGATTGAAAAGAGTTATGCCAGGATGCGAGCCTGCAACGATTGTAAGGAGTTATGCCAGAATGCGT
The DNA here is from genome assembly GCF_037356315.1 of Lithobates pipiens. Taxonomy (NCBI): domain Eukaryota; kingdom Metazoa; phylum Chordata; class Amphibia; order Anura; family Ranidae; genus Lithobates; species Lithobates pipiens. The sequence goes on from NW_027507748.1 coordinate 577,112,408, forward strand.
GCTTGCAACGATAGCAAGGAGTTATGGTAGGATACATGGGTAGCCAGGTCGAAAAAGACAGAAGTCCATCCAGTCCAACCACAAATTAAATAAACAAAGTATCGCACAACCCAACATACCCAATACTACACCCACAGCTGATCCAGAGGAAGGCAAAAAACCCCAGCAGAGCATAGTCCAATTTGCTACAGCAGGAGAAAAAATTCCTTCCTGATCCCTCGAGAGGCAATCAGATTTTTCCCTGGATCAACTTTACCTAAAAACATAAGTACCCCGTTATATAATGTACATTTAGGAAAGTATCCAGGCTTTCCTAAAGCAATCTATTGAGCTAGCCAGAACTGCCTGCTAGCAATGATTGCAATAAGCTTGTGCCTGGACATCTGCTTGCAATGATTGCAAGAGTTCTATGCTTGAATGAGTGTTTGCAATGATTGCAAGAGGTCCATGCTTGAATACGTGTTTGCCATGATTGCAAGAGGTCTATGCTCGAATGCGTGCTTGCAACGATTGCAAGAAGTCTATGCTTGAATGCGTGTTTGCAACGATTGCAAGAAGTCTATGCTTGTATGCGTGCTTGCAACGATTGCAAGAAGTCTATGCTTGGATGCGTGCTTGCAATGATTGCAAGAAGTCTATACTTGGATGCATGCTTGCAACGATTGCAAGAAGTCTATGCTTGGATGCATGCTTGCAACGATTGCAAGAAGTCTATGCTTGGATGCGTGCTTGCAACGATTGCAAGAAGTCTATGCTTGGATGCGTGCTTGCAACGATTCCAAGAAGTCTATGCTTGGATGCGTACTTGCAACGATTGCAAGAAGTCTATGCTTGGATGCGTGTTTGCAACGATTGCAAGACGTCCATGCTAGAACGTGTGCTTGCAACGACTACAAGAAGTCTGTGCCTGGAAACATGTTAGTAATGATTGCAGGGAGCGTATGCTTGGGTGCGTGCTAGCAGTGATTTGCAAGAAGTTGTTTCTCGGATGTGTATGGAATGAATCCGATATGAATCGGTCGAACAAACCGAATCTTATATGAGCCGATCGCATGAAATTAATCTGACAAAACCCGTTTTAGAGTGTATGAATTTAATCTAATATATAAGAGACTGTGGAGAGTACGGGATGAACCCGGTGCGACTCAATTTGCCGCTGGGGCGACTGGAATTGAAACGGGTTGTAGCATGTATGAAAATGAAACTGACACGAATCTTTGTAACTACCGTATATACTCGAGTATAAGCCGAGATTTTCAGCCTCTTTTTTGAGGCTGAAAGTGCCCCCCTCGGCTTATACTCGAGTCATCGCTGTCTGCCCGCTCGATCAGCGTGTCGAGCAGACAGACAGCGGCCATTCTATAGTTCAAAAGCCGCGCCTCCGGCTCCGCCTTCGCCTGTGATAGGCGGAACACTGAATTTCCCAGCAGCCTGTGTTCCGCCTATCACGGACATCGTATCATCCTCGTACTACGGACGAGGATGATACGATGTACGTGATAGGCGGAACACAGGCTGCTGGGAAATTCAGTGTTCCGCCTATCACAGGCGAAGGCGGCGGCGCAGCTTTTGAATTTTACAATGGCCGCCGAGGCGCCGACGAACGAAGAGGGCACGGGACGGAGGCAAGGCAAGGCACGGCACGGGACGGGACGGGACGGGACGGAGGCAAGGCACGGCGGCGAGGCACGGAGGCAAGGAGGCTCGGCACGGGACGGAGGCTCGGGACAAAGGCTCGGGACACAGGTAGGCTGGACACACACACACACACACACACACACACACACACACACACACACACACACACACACGGATGGATACACACACACACAGGGATGGATGGATGGATGGAGACACACACACACAGGGATGGATGGATGGATGGATGGAGACACACACAGGGATGGATGGATGGATGGACACACACACACATAGGGATGGATGGACGGACACACAGGGATGGACGGACACACAGGGATGGACGGACACACAGGGATGGACGGACACACACACAGGGATGGACAGGCATGTCTTACCCTCGGCTTATACACGAGTCAATAAGTTTGCCAGTTTTTTTGGGGGTAAATTGGGGGCCTCGGCTTATATTCGGGTCGGCCTATACTCGAGTATATACGGTATATGTAACAAATCCTGATAGGAACCGATCGTAAGATGTATGAAAGGAAACCAAGATGCATTGGATTGTGCGACTATCAGGGGGAGTAGTAGTGAGGTGAAGGTTTTAACGAACGAATGGAGACCCTTGGCTGAAATTCGAAGCACGAAGGATCGATCTATAGTGAGCGTCGGACTTGGAGGAATGACAGGCAACATGCGAACGATACCTGTAATGCTGACGTGACGGGTGCGAACCAATGTATTGTTGGTATGAGTGGATTAGACTCAAGTGACAAGAGTGTGCAGTGAATGAGTGAAATGTTTGCTGTGACATAGGCTGATTGCGATAACCGACGTTTCAGACGAAAAGTGATGAGATGAACTGTGGAGCATGTAACGAAATGCGACCGAGCCAATTCGGAACAAAACAATTGGAGCACACCGGAACAAATCGGTGCCTCACGGATGCGACTGACTCGAATCGGGGCACGGTATATGACGGTCAAATTAATGAAATATGTGTTATGACAGAGGCATAAGTCGAACGTGCCGCGACTGCGACTGATGAGGTACCGGACCCTGGCGTATGCACTGAACTTAGGTTAAAGCACTGGGGCACACCGTAACGAATCGGTGCATTACGTATGCAACCGGATTCGAAACGGAGTGCGGTACGTGGCGGCGAAATTATTTTGATTGCCATGACAGAGGCACGAATCGATCATGCCGCTGTTGCGACTGACCGTTAACCGTGTACGCTCTGGAGCATGTACTGAAATGTGGCTGAAATACCTGGGGCGCGCCGAGACGAATTAGCGCACGATGCGACTGGATTCGTATCGGAAGCGTGATACGTGACAGTGAACCGATTTCCCATGACAGAGACATGAATCAGAGAACCGAAACCTGCAACCAACAATGAATCCTGACTCTGGAGCATGTACTGAAATGAGGCCGTAACAACTGGGGCACATCGGAACGAATCGGTGCATCATAGATGCGACTAGATTCGAATCGGAGCGCGGTAGGTGACAGTGAAATGAGTGACAAAAGTTTGCCATGACAGAGGCCCGAACCGGTCGTGCCGCGATTGCGACTGACAACGAACGGGACTCTGGAGCATGTACTGAAATGAGGCCGAAAAATACCTGGGGCCGTCCGGACGAATCGATGCACGGGGATGCGACCGGAATCGAACTGAACGTACTATGTGACAATGAAATGTTTCCCATGATAGAGCTACGAATCGGAGAGGACGCAACCTGCGACCGTCAACGAACGGGCTCTAGAGCATGTACCGAAATGAGGCCAACGCAACTGGGACACGTCGATCGAACCTGTGCGTTTTGAGAAAAGCGACTGGTTTCGATTCGAACGTAATAGGTGAGGTGAAATGACTCCCATGACAGAGACCCGGGTCGTTTTTAACAACGAGCGGGCTCTGGAGCATGTACCGAAATGAGGCCGAGCAAGTTAGGGGCACACCAGAACGAAACGGCGCATTTAGCGGATGCGACTGGCTTCGAATCGGAGCGCCGTGCGTGACAGAAATGAGTGAAATGATGAAATGACCTACGTGAGCCAGCTATGGCAGAGGTACGAGTCGTTGTGCCGTGAGACACGACTGGTAACGATTTTGACTGTGGAACACGGTAACGAGACTATATAACAAGTACTAAAACAGTGCAGTTTTTTCCTACCAGCAATATCTACCGAAATGATGCCCGTGAAATGAAGGGCGCTGCGAAATTAGAGCGTATTGAGTGATAACAACCGTTATCTTAACAAGCGATTCGATATTTCAGGTTTTAACGACACTAAAAATAGTACAGGAAGGTCAATCGAGACCCTTACCTGCGGCAGTTGAGCTGGCGACGTTGTACAGAGCCGGCAACGTTGTACAAAACGAACGGGAAAGAAAACCACGAGAGAGACGTTTGTCCGAATGGAAACGAAACACGAGCCGTCGGCCTAGTGACGTAGTGCCGCGCACCGGAAACCGACAAAGACCACAGGCGAGCGGGCTGGTTAAATACCCTCCGGGCTCCTCCCATAAATTCAGGCCACCATACTGGCCTTCCTACATATATATATATATATTTTTTTTTTAATCATTATTTATATATATATATATATATATATATATATATATATATATATATATATATATATATATATACATATATATACACACACATACATATAAATACACACACATAGATAGATACAACTATGAATCTATCAAAACCACCATTTATTCGCCAAAACATCCGACCATTTTAGAATCACTTAAAACATGTGCTACAGGGCCCTGCATCAATATCTACCAAATTATTGTATTGAAAGGAATTTTGCGTTACTTATTTATAGCAAGATACACACTTCACACTGATTTAGACTTATATGAACATAAACATCTGTACAAAGCAGGTTAAACTTCACAACCATGGGTTCAGGCACCTAGACGCCCATATGGCTCCTGGAGAGATATATACTATAAATCATATATAAACAGAAACCTTTGTATAGTTCTTGTTCCTTTGGATTGTAAATAACTGCAGACGTGTATATGTTCTCTTATAGAACATGCACATAACCGCAGAAAAATGCAATTGTAACTGTAACACCACAAGTGATATACAGGGTTTTTAGGTATATCTGGCTGTGAACGTTAATCCTTCTTAAACCACATAATACAAATGTTGTATTAAGAACAGTTCTCATTTAGATGTATTGACTATACATAACCACTGCAGGTATATGCATCCTCATACGATATCATACTTACACATTACACAGTTTCCATGCATGATTTCATTTCGTTTTCAAAATAGATGATATAGTTAACCATAAAAAATTCCTGTAGATAAAGTGATCAACAAATGTAAGGGCGACCATACATGGAATGAAATTTTGATTAGTGAATGGGCAGGCTGGTTGTACACAAGTTGATCTATCATCCAACTTGTGTACAAGCAGCCTGTCGGGTATTTCCTGAACAATCAGTGCCACCGACTATAGTCGACAGCACTGATCATTGTATTCTGACAGCGGGGAGGTCTCCCTTCGTCAGAATACAAAAATGCAGCGAAGGGTGATTTCCCCATTCATCCCAAATATGTGGATGGGGGAATCGGATCACTTTTTTCCATTCAACCTACTGGTTTAACAGAAAAAAAATACTAATGTATGGCCAGCTCGTGCTGGAGATCACTAATTTCATATTTACTATTACATTCAGTAACGCTTTCCAGCAGCTAATATACATATTTGGTTGTAGATAGCCCCCGCACACACATACACACACATTGTGCTCGTATAGAGTAAATCTCTTCAAAAAGTGATGCATGATATTTCAGCTCTAAATGTATAGCAATCAGTGATATCTATCTTGTTCCACAGCAAGGCAAACACAAATGTTGTGCAAATGCATGTACATACAAAAACACTACTAGAGCACATAGAATGGCACCAGCAATATAGCATTGTTTTATTAATAATTGTAGCATGAATAAAGGCAGATAACACCTTAAAGTGGGGTGTCCCCTAAAAAAAAAAAAAAAAAAATAAAAGTCAGCAGCTACAATTACTGCAGCTGCTGACATTTAATAATCGGACACTTACCTGACCCAAGGTCCAGCGATTCTTACTGTGGGCACGAGCGGCGCTGCACGCCGTGATGCGCTGCAAAGTCATCTGGGACACGTGACAGGTTCCAGATGACTGTGCGGCGCCGAGGGGAAGTGATGTCACCAGCCCGGGCAATGAAGGAGGCAGACCACGAGGGACCCCCTAGCAACAGGCATTTAGAGGTGAGTAAAACATTTTTTTTTCCAATTATTTTTTTTTTTTACGAATTTTAAGCTATTTTTTTTTTTTGGTGGCAACACCACTTTATATGCATATGACATTCTTAGCTCAATTCCTGCGCATGCATGCCCCTCTGAGCGCTTCACATATAGTTAGACAGACAATATGGGAATAACACATATGGACCCCTTTCTATGTGTTCTTATGGATGCCATGCTATGTAGAGGACATTCAAAGTTCCTAACAAAGCCCTTTGGTGCATAGTGTCTAAGGGGCAGATATCTAAGTGCTTGTTTCTGCCCTTACCCCACAGGTAACCACAATCCTTCGCAGTTAAAACTGGAAGTTGAGGTATGCAGAATGCAGCCTGGAAGGTGCTTATGAACCTTAGTAAATTTCAACTAAAAGTGAATGTAAACCCTCACATATACTCAGTGAAGTGAACAGCCTTCCGATGATACACAGGGATGAAACGAATCTCCCTACATAAGTTTTACATGTATATCTCCTGTCTTCAGCTTGCTATATTCTCTAGAAAGTGCACATGGTGTTAGAAATTTTCCTTTCCTGTTCAGCACTGGGAGTGTAGTCTTGGCATACACTGTGTGTCAGCTGATTGGAGGAAAGGCGCACTCCCCTTCCTCCACATAGGCAGCAGAAGGAAGGAATGTGCTCTGAATAGACCAGCTTTTTGCTAATCTATTCATAGCACCCACCCTGACACAAATTTTAGCCTGGTTTTATCGCGGTATCTGAGAACTTGTCAGAAGTTATCATACAGAAGAACCGAGCAGCAGAAAGACACAGGACTTAGGGCTTTGGAGAGAGATAAGAAAACACTGCAGATATATATGCCTAGGTCAATTTTCATGAATTGGGGTTACACATACTTTAATGATCATATCTTCATTATTTTACATTAAAGCAACTCCAAAGAATTCCATTTATATGTCAAAAAATGAACTCATCAATTAAAAAAACTAAATACTGGCTGTAAGATATATGGGATCCATCTTATTTATTTTATTTTATTTATTTAAGGTATGTATATAGTGCCACCAATTTATGCAGTGCTTTACATATACAGGCATACCCAACCTTTAAGTACATGGGGTTTATTTACTAAAGCTGGAAAGTGAAAAATCAGGCTCACTTCTGCATAGAAACCAATGAGCTTCTAACCCCAGATTGTTCAATTAAGCTTTGGTAATAAAACCTGAAAGCTCATTGGTTTCTATGCAGAAGTGAGCCTGATTTTGCACTTTCCAGCTTTAGTGAATAAACCCCATTGTGTACTTAAAAGTGGGGTATGCCTGTACTTTTGTACATTCACATCGGTCCCTACTCTGACAGAGCTATCTTTACTTCTTATGTAGGCTCACAAAAAAATAAAATAAAATAATAGTCAAAAATGGTAATTCAAAAAACATATTGAGGGAGATAGATAGATAGATAGATAGATAGATAGATAGATAGATAGATAGATAGATAGATAGATGGATAGATGGATAGATGGATAGATGGATAGATGGATAGATAGATAGATAGATATGCAATTAAAAATAAAAACAGGTTTGACAGGAGTTATGCCACGTACACACGGTCGGAGAATCCGTCGAAATGAGTCTTATCGGACCGTGTCGTCAGATAATCCGACTGTGTGTGGTATGCATCGGACTGATTCCGTCCGAATCTCCGTCGGACCCAATTTTCCAACATGTTGGAAATATTTCCCGACCAACTGGGCCGATCGGACATACTCCGATCATGTGTACAGAATTTTGATCGGACCAAGTGCCACGCATGCTCAGATCAAATTCCTACATCAAAGCTATTGGCTACTAGCCTGAATGTAGTCCCATCGTAACGAAATTATGTCATCACGTTCTGAAAGATTGGATTTTTCGACAACTTAGTCCGACCGTGTGTATGCAACAGTTTCGGACACAATCCGTCAGACTAAATCTGACGGACAAAATCCGACGGATTTGGTTGGCAGAATCTCCGACCGTGTGTACAGGGGCTTATACTTTAAGTAAGAATAAAATAAAAATAATTGAATAATGCTAATTCATTTTTATAAAGTCAAACACTTTTCAGTAGTCTTTAATCCCAGGAACTGGAATAATGCTACAACCTGTGACAAACAACCACTTTTTAACAACACTGTGCAATTATCTCCCATTACGTTGCCTTACCCATCCATGTAGCTAGTGGGACCTATAAGGGTAAGCCCTGCTGGCACAGTCATGTTTGCTCAGCACTAGACATATGCTTTTGGTTAGACAAGAGATGCATTAAAATTCTATTAAAGCAAAGTCCTGTAGCACTGCACTGTCACAGAGAGAAACCTTCTACAGGGATTGCCATGTGCTGCTCCTGCCAGAGAATCAACACTGGAGGGTGACAGGGTTATATAACAATCAGCAGAAGCCTGCACCCGTTCCTATCCTGCTCCACTGGGCAATGTTTTCCTGACCTTTATGCCAGATCTGATTAAATAAACGCATGCCAAATCATTAGTCGTTATCCTTCAGGCACATAAGGCATGTTCTGCTCTCCACGAGGCTTATATGCATCATTCATTGCACCAGTGCTGGCAATAAAAACTACTGTGTAAAATGAGGGATATTCACGCAGTTACTGGGAGGTGAAGCAGATGGCGTTCACTTGGCATTTCCGTTGCCCAAAAAACTGCAGTAAATCAGCAAACTTTTCCAGTAATTAGAGCTCAGGCTCAGGACCGTGTCTAGAGATGAAGCTGCTGTTGGCAAAGTAAACCAGTGGCAATAAGTAATGTTGTAAACTAACATATGCAGTACTAAGCTAACAGCAGAAGTCAAATTCATATCACATTCATCACAAAGGCCCCCCCCCCCCCAATGTTTTACCATAGCTCCCAACTGTCCCTGATTTCGAGGGACTGTCCTTGATTTCAAGGGACTGTCCCTGATTTCGAGGGACTGTCCCTCTGTCCCTCATTCGCCTCATTTGCACTACTTATCCATCAAAAAGTGTTTTAAAGTGGTAAACTTTCATCCAATTTCTAAATTGCTGCATTTGTAAATGTCCAAACGCCAATATAAAGGAATAGTAGTGATAAAAAAGCACTTGTGGGTTTAACCAATCTTTTTTTTTTTGCATAATTCTCCTTTAACCTCCCTGGCGGTATGATTCAGTCTGGAATAAGGTGCTGAAAGCGGTACAATTATTTTGCATGGAAATCTGGCTTTTATTTTGTAGTCCAGTAATTCTTAGGAATAACGCTCTGAAATCTCTTCAAACCAGAGTCTAGCGGACATCCCGGGTATGATAAAGTTTATAATATAATAAAGAATAATAAAAATTATTCAATAATGTAATCAAATCCAAAAAAAAATGAAAAAGGGACATGTTTTGGTTGCTATGGACAATCTCCAAATTACAAGCAGTAAAAAACAGTATTTATAATATAAAAGTGCATGCAGGGCATTGCACAAACCACTAGGGACAAAGGGGGTGTGTATTTTTTACTACAGCACTGTAATCTGTAAGATTACAGTGCTGTGTGTGTTTTGTGTCTTTTTACATTTTTGAATTTGCCGCCGTTCTCCGCTCCCGTGCGTCGTAACGTCGCAGGGAACGGAGCTCGGCGGCATTCGGCACTGTGAATCGAGCGCAGGACGGCTCGATCACACAGCGCGGCGGACATCGCTGGATCCAGGGGACAAGGTAAGTAACGTTACCTGTGTCCTCCCCTGCATCGAGCGGTGCAAGCCCGAGTCTGGCTCGGGGTTACCGCTATTGTAATGAAATTCCCAACCCGAGCCAGACTCGGGATTACCGCTGAGGAGGTTAAGCAATGCGTGGCAGGGGGTGTGTCCTATGGCTACATACTTTTCCTAATAGCTGTCCCTCATTCCAATCTCAGAAAGTTGAGGGGTATGGTTTTACAGTGCACAATAAAAATACAGTAAAACCTTGGATTGAGAGCATATTTTTTTCCACAAACATGCTTGTAATCCAAAACACTTTTATATCAAAGAGAATTTCCCCATAAGAAATAATGGAAACTCAAATGATTTGTTCCACAACCATTTATTCATAAGTCCTTCAGTTTATAGTCCATATAAAAAGATTATAGCAATGTGATAGGTTGTGTAACCATAAAATGTCCATCAACAAGGGGATTAGAAGCAAAATCCATCAGGAGCTACAGAGTATAAAAGAGAATAGATGGCGGCTCTAAGTGTAGCAATATGGTTACATTTAATGGTACAACATTTAGCAACTCACATGGTTGATGATCAAAAAAGGCACATCCAAGTATGTAGGCATCTGGGGTAAAGCTGTCCACATAGACCATCCCCGCTAAAATACCTGAAAAGTGCACCAATGTGAAAGGGGTCTTACTAAAACTGGTGCACTCAGAATCTGGTGCAGCTATACATGATAGCCAATCAGCTTCTAACTTCAGCTTGTTCAGTTAAGCTTTGACAATAAAACCTACAAGCTGATTGGTTTCTATGCAGAACTGCACCAGATTTTGAACGCTACAGTTTTAGTAAATAACCCCCAATGAATTGGCACCATCACACTGATTCAACATCCAATAAAAAGACAAGTGACACACAAACACCGTACAGCCGGAAACCAAACTATTAGCCCAGGTTAACCCCCCTGACGGTATTCCTGAGTCTGGCTCGGGGTGGAATTTTTATACCAAAAGAGGTAACCCCGAGCCAGACTCGGGACCACATCGCTGAATGCAGGAGGACGCTTACTTACCTTCTCCCTTGGATCCAGCGATGTCCCCACGCTGTACGAGCGGCTCGTCCTCCGTTCGATTCATCACAGAGCCGATTTCTGTTGCCCTGCGAGCTTTGCGACGTACGAGAACAGAGATCGGCGCCAAATTCAAAAAGTGAAACACACAGTATACATACAGTATAATGTAATCTTACAGATTACAATGCTGTATGTAATTATTTCACATCCCCTTTGTCCCTAGTGGTCTGCCCAGTGTCCTGCATGAGGTTTTATATTATAAAAACTGTTCTTTATGCCTGGAAACTGGAGATTGTCCATAGCAACCAAAACTGTCCCTTTACATCAAAAATGGTTTTAGATCAGCTAAAAAACAGCGATAATAAATTGGAATCACTCGCAGAATTGAGCGATAGCGATTTGTGGGGAGATCCATCATCAAATACTGAAAAGTAATGACAGTGACAATTCTGGAACTGAGCAAATTTCAGTGTTTTTGATTTGATTACATTATTGAATAATTTGTATTATTGTTATATTATTATTTGGTACAATTATTTATAATTATTTATTATATTATAATTTATGATTTCATTTTTCAAACTTTATCATACCCGGGATGTCTACTAGACTCTGGTTTGGACAGATTTAAGAGAGTTATTGCTAAGAATTACAGGACTACAATATAAAACACAAAATTTTCATGCAAAATAATTGTACCGCTTTTAGCACCTAAAATCTGAAATAATTGTACCACCAGGGAGGTTAACATTGCCACGACTTGTCATGCAACTTGAGAGTTCAGTCGCTTGATAAGTGGCGCTCAATTAACGGCTCAAGTCCCTCTGACTTAGAAAAAGGTTCCTGTACTACTTTGGTACGACTTCAACATGGCTTGCATTGATTTCTGTTAAAGATGACAAAGTCGCGCAGGGATGCTGGATTCAAAGCCGCATGACTGTGAACAAGGGCTCATAGAGATATCTCCCTGGTTAAGCAGTGTTGCAGAGGTATTTGAATTTTTTTGGACAGGTAAAACAGTTCACTTATATGTTTTGAGAATGTGTATTTAACAGCTTGCTTGGGGTAAAGCTTAATTTAATTCTAAAGTGAAATGCAAATGGAGTGCAAAGCCCAAGTAAACTTGATGCAAAGGCAGTCCAGTCTTCAGTGTGTGCATGAATATTAGAAGAACACATCATCACATAATCGTTGTGTTGTTCCAAGACTGGAAATACACACTTCTACCAGACATTCCACCCAGCAGCACAACCGCTTTCAAGATGGGGGCTAATAATTATAAAGTACTTTGCAATCATGATTGGATGAAAGGCTCGATATGAGTCCAAATTATTATAATTATAGACCGCAGAGGCAGCGTGAAGACATGCAAAATTGAATCCATTGTGTTCACATCAAATGAAAGGATTTCTGATTCAATGTCTTATCAAGTGGAATTGCAGTTGTTCTGGGCCTTTTTCTTTACTTTAACCCATTTAAAATGAAATAGCTGAGCAACTTTTTCACACTGAAAGGTGAAGGATATTAAATTTTTTTTGTTTATTTGAGAAGCACCTCAAGCCATATACATAGTGTTATAATCTCATTACATTACATTGTCGTGTATAATTTTTTTTAAATAACTATCATTACATTGTTCTGCATCCTACGTACTTATTTCCTTAAAGAAGAGAAAACAGAAAAAAAACGAGAAAAACAACAGAAATAAAAGAAAAAGTAACCAAAAAGTGGGCACCAAAAAAAAAAACATTAAAAGGTTCACTCAGTTACTACCAGTGCCTCAACTCCCTCTCCACTGTACTTCTCTAGCCTTTTTTTTAACCACACTAACCTTTATATGATCCATCCCTCCCCCCACCTCCCCCAGAATCTCCCTTGTAATAAAGTGCCGAGCATCAAAACGATACGCCATATGTATTTACTACCAGTGTATTATATATTCTTATTCCTAACTTATTTCTCTCTCATTTACAACTTCCTGTCCCCCTCTCCGCTCCCCCCTATTATTCCCTGATCGTATCCACCTAGTCTTTGGGTATGGTCTCCCACCCTAGTATCCCCTTTAAGCAGGACATCCCATTTTATCTAACCAGGGCTTCCAGATTTTTAAGAATTTATCCAGGTTCCTCCGTCTAATAAATGTCACCTTTTCCCTCCATACTGTAGTGTCCATCACTTTATTCCATTCTTCTAAAGTCAGTGGTCTCACTGATTGCCAATTTTGGGCTATTATCTTTCGTGCTTGGAATAGGCCTCTAATTGCTGCAGTTTTACTATTTACTAACACACTGTTGTCCTCTATCTTCCCCAACAAACATATAGTACCGCTCAGGGCCAGTTTGAGCACAAATGTACGATTAATGTCCTCCAGTTTCTCTGTCCAATACCTAAATAATTTTGGACATCTCCACATCATGTGGATCAAGTCACCTGTTCCTTGACACCTTGGGCATTTGTCATCGGGTCTATATCCATACGAAAAAAGTTTCTTTGGGGTATAATAAGCTCTGTGTAACAAGAATAGTTGGGACATTTTCTGTGCGGGAGAAACTGACACCCGGGAACTCAGATTTAATATCCTTTTCCACTGTCCTTCTGTTATTATTTCCCCCCAGTTCTCTTCCCATACCTTTTTATTTTTGGACAATCTTTCCCTGTTGGTAAATTTGCTACATATCTGTTACTACATCTCTGATATTAAACCCTTGGAAGATCCTGCATGGCAATTTTTTGTATAAGAGGTACTTCACACCATTCCACCCATTGTGTTTTGAAATGGGTGCTGGAAAGGTGAAGGATATGATAAGCATTATGTGCAAGTGTATGAAGTGGCATCATGCAAGAAACTACATGTGTAGACACTCTCAATATACCACTGTTTGAAACCTTAAATTAACTACTTTCTTGGTCCTAAGAGTCATCATACAGTATACATACAGTATCTATAAGACAGTTCATTTTTTACATAGGATCCCACAAGAGATTTTGAAGACAAAGGGCTCATTAAATAGAAAACCCCACTAACTCATTTGGCTTCAGTAAATTGAAAACGTCTCATTGGTTACTGAACATTAGGCAGTTTTGGCAGTTTTAACTGCCATAAAGAACATATGTCTGTGTCTTCAATAAAGCAGTGTAAAGAATAGTAACAGGTGCAAAGGGAAACTTATGAACCAATCAGATTTTAATTTTTTGAAGTCAGAGCAATGAAAACTTTATTTTTGCACTGTACATCCCCTAAGTGCACTTGTATTGAATCATGCTGCGTACACACAAGCGGAATTTCCGTCGGAAAAATCTTGCTTGGCTTGCATACACACGGTCACACAAAAGTTTGCTGAACTTTGGACCGTCAAGAACACGGTGACATACAACACTACGATGAGCCGAGAAAATTAAGTTCAATGCTTCCGAGCATGTGTCAAATTGTTTCCGAGCATGCGTAGGAATTTTGCCCGTCGGAATTGGTACAGACGATCGGAATTTCTGATCTGAACTTTTTCCGACCGAAAAAAAGAGAACCTGCTCTCAATCTTTTTGCTGGCAGGAATTCCACCAGCAAAAGTCTGATGGAGCATACACACGGTTGGAATTTCTGACCAAAAGCTCACTTCCGACTTTTGCTGGGGGAATTTCCGCTCGTGTTTATGGGGCATAAGACTGGTAAATGTAACCAATAAGCTGGTAAGGAGGTGCAAACATAGCACCAAAGTACAGTATCCTATGACTAGCAATGAACTTTCAGTTCAGTATAGCTAGTTCTAGGACACAGAACCAGCATTTGTGCTATCTGTCCTTGTGCCTTCAAGATGTTAAAGTGGAACGTTACCCATACCAACTTGATAAAAATAATGTTCTTTAGCAAGAAAAATTCATTCCACAATAATAATTATGCTATGGAGATTAGTGTGTGCTTTAAATTGCCTCCAGCATTGCTCCTATATCATCTTGCCGGAAGCTGACATTTTGCTGCAACCCAGAGCCCCTGAACAGCAGTAAACCTTTAGACTGTCAGGAGATTGGCCTTTACAAATTTGGCACAGTGCCTAAAAATAGAGAGCAACTGAGAAAGTTGAGAGCAGGGTGAGACAGCGTGTTACTGGATTTTAAGCAATATAGTCACTTATTTTTAATGTTTTACATAGCTATACCTGCATAAGTGACCAACCTGAAGTGATCTAGCAGGACAGTTGTAATAACTCCCTTGAAAACAGGTAAAAAAAAATCACTTGGGTATCCAAGATAGAATTGGCTGTCCCACTACCTGGCCAAAATGCCCCTTTTTGAACCCACCCACCCCCCAAAAACTAAGAAAAAACTATGATAAAACTACACATGAGTGGGGTTAAAGGGGTTGTAAAACCTCAGGTTTTTCACCTTAATATTCATTTGCTGTCATGCAGCAGCCCCCCCCCCCCGAGCCCCCCTTTTACTTACCTAAGCCTCGTAATTCCCATGAGGGGAATGAGCACACCAGCTCTGGCCGGTATCTCATATCCTGATTGGATAGATTGATAGCAGTGTAGCAATTGGCTTCCGCTGCTGTCAATCAATAACATGGGTGCCGGGAGCGGGGCCAAGTTCCGCTGTCTGTGTCAATAGACCCAAAAGCAGGACATGGGAGCCTGCCCGCAAGGGTGTCCCAAAGCGGGTCGATTCTCTGACGGGGGTCACTGCTGAGGGACCCCAGAAGAGGAGGATTGGGGCCAACTGCACAGAGGAGGTATCATATGTTTGCTATTAGAAAAAAAAAAAAGCAAGGGTGGTAACCCTTTAAATTCCTCTAGTAGCCTTTTTAGTAAAAAAAAACAAACAAAAAAAATGTAAAAATGACAATACAAAAAGATTAATAAAGTTGTAGTTGTAGTTCTGTGAGACATTTAAAACCAAAAACTCCTGGTATCTCCAAAAAAACATACTTACTTGGAGGCAAGTTACACAACAGACCATGGATATAGCTTAAATTACCAGGTCACTACAACTTGCTCACACCAAAGAAAGGACACCATATCTAACATGGGTTATTTTACCATTTACCATTTACCATAAAACCCATTTTACCAGAAGGGTCTTCAAAGACCCTACAATCCTACCACCAAATCCTTTTTTTTGTCCTCCTGACACCAGTTCCTGGAATTGGGCTTGAAATATAAACATTACTTTTTATATAAAAATTTTTTGTTTTTTTTTTATACCAGAGATTATATCAGAGATTCTATAGTGCAAGTTTTTTTTCTTTTTGGTTTTACAGACAATACAAGTCACAATATACAGTACAAATATTTTTTTAACTGTACCTTTTATGCTCTTAACATGAAAAATATGTGTTTATGCACTGTACACACGCTCGGACTTTCCGACGACAAAATCCGTCAGATTTTTCCTGACGGATTTTGGCCCAAACTTGTCTAGCATACACACGGTCGCACAAAGTTGTCGGAAAATGCGATCGTTCTAAACGAGGTGACGTAGGACACGTGCGACGGGACTATAAACGGGCCAGTAGCCAATAGCTTTCGCCTTGTAATTTATTCTGAGCATGCGTTGCACTTTGTCAGAATTGTCTACACATGATCGGAACTTAAACAATCGGATTTTGTTGTCAACAACACTATCTGATCTTCTCACATTTTCCGTCGGAAAGTCCGACCGTGTGTACAGGACATTAAACTAGGTCCACTTTATATAAGAAGGTTCACTTTAGGGTTCACTTTGAAAAGGAAAACATTAAAAACTGATGAAACTGGCACCAGTATTCTTTCCCCTAAAAACCTTGACTTGTCAATAATGGGGATCTGATGAGCTTTATTGCAGCTGTATAGCACAGGTTTATTTAAATTATGTAGTAAAATGCCTCTTATAATAGTTGAGCTTTTTCCCTAGCACCATATAATAAGCTGCACTTGCACCTTAGTTTTCTTTATTTTGGCCCAAAACATTTATTTTACCTTATAGCACATTGCCTCCATTGCATAAGGCTCTGAGCAATGGAGGCAATGTGCTATAAGGTAAAATACATGTTTTACCTTATACATGGGCTGTGCATGTCAATAAATAATCTGAGATCTATATCTGGACTACATGTCTGATCATCCCATCCCACGCCGATTGTACCGCGCAAGTGTGCCCCTTTCTAAGCCCTTGTACACACGGTCAGATATTCCGATGGAGAATGTCCGATCGGACCGTGTTGTCAGATAATCTGACAGTGTGTGGGCTCCATCTGACTGTTTCCCATCGGAATATCCGACGGACCATGCTTTAGAGCTGGGCTATAAAATTTTCTGACAACATGATCTGATCGGACTTTGTCTGATTATTTGTAGAGAATTCCGATTGGACAAAATGCCACGCATACTCAGGTCAAATTCCTAGACCAAAGCTATTGGCTAATAGCCTGAACGTAGTCCCGTTGTAACTAAATTACATCATCGCGTTACGAACGATCGGATTTTCCGACAACTTTGTCTGACCGTGTGTATGCAACACCAGTTTCGGACAAAATACGTCGGACAAAATCCGACGGATTTTGTTGTCGAAATTTCCGACCGTGTGTACAAGGGCTAATAGTGTTTCTGCTGGTCCCCCATCCCACAGCAAAGAATTAGCAGAAATTAAACAATTTTCTTTTTCAAATAACTTTATTATCCCACATTTTTCTAAGTTTTTTCTGTGTTATAGTAGTCATGCAATAAAAAAAATGAGCTCATAGAAGTCTTGTTTCTGTTGGTGAAGGGCTGATGCTAATGTAAAAGAAGGGAACCAACTGTGAATTTAAAGGGTGACTCCTTTTTCGTGGGAAAAAAATAGCAAATAAAAAAAATTGTATGTCAGCAGGGTTGCCAACCGCCAGTAAATTTACTGACAGTTTGCAAAAATCTGTGATTTTTTTTACAACTGCCAGTAAATATCAGATGGTGATAATTTCACGCTGTGTTGACTTTTTAAGTGTAAATCAAGCAAATTACTTGGTTGGCAACCCTGCAACTGAGACAAAACACTGGAGGAATGAGCATAGGAGGCAGAGCAGACAGCACCTTTGTCAGTCTGGGCCAGAGGGGAGTGTTAAATGTATTAGCAGATTTAAATACACTAACAAATGGAAGACAAACTTCAGCTCACACTTTATAATTAATTACTGCAAGCAGTCGTTTTCCTTTTGGGATAAAGGTTTTGCCTGAATAAATAAATAATAATAATAAATACATTTTAATCACCCCTACACAGTGGTTTGTCTCATCCATGTAAACTGATACATTCTACTGGAGAGCTGGAGAACATATTCTTTTAAAAAACAACAGACTTGCTGACTGGTTCACCCAATGAAAATATAAGTAAAAAAAAAGGAAACAAATGCAGCCATCACATCTAAGAACTGGTAAGCTGCAATATAATAAATGTTTTAATTGGGGTTTAATACTGCTTCAAATATTACCTTTCATTTTACATCTGCGGTGTTTATTCTTCTGTAAAATTCAATGCAATATGGCAACCTAGAGGTGTTCCCGACACCGTTTAAAGCGGAGTTCTGCTTAAAAAAAAAATTAAAAGTCAGCAGCTACAAATACTGCAGCTGCTGACTTTTAATAATCGGACACTTACCATTCCCAGGGTCCAGCAATGCGGGGGGATCGAAGCCCCGCTTGTCTACACCTCCGCTTGACTGCACCGGCATTTTAACTGTGGGCATCCGACTGAGGCTTTACAGCCGGGCACCCACTGCGCATGCGCAAGCCACGCCGTGTGCCGTGACTGGCCGCTCAATCATCTGGGACCTGTCACGTTTCCCAGATGATTGCCTAGAGGGAGGGGGAGAGGTGATCTCCCTTCCTGCGCCGAGGGAAGTGACGTCAAGAGCCCAGGTTCTGAAAGAGGCAGATTTCGAGGGACCATGCAACAGGCATAAAAAGGTAAGTAAAAAATATATTTATAATTATTTTATAATTATTTTATATAATATTTTCCAAATTCTTTTTTTTTTGGGGTGGAACTCCACTTTAAATGTTTATGGGTTTATTGACAATTGAATTCTAAATACAATATTGAGCCTGCAACAACTCTACTGTCACAGGTTGACACATCTGTGTTTGTTTGCATAGCCACAGCAGGTGGATTAATACCTGTCACCTCAATCGTACAAGGAGGAAAAAAAATCTATACAAATATTTTCAAAACATCACTTTTTTCATATCATATCATAATATTTCCCTGTACAAAATGATATCTCCAAAATTCATGCAGGAGTCATTCGTTCAGCACAGTGAAGGGTAAACATTAATTTTTTCTTCAAAATAACAAACACGCTATACTTCCCTGCTCTGTGCAATGGTTTTGCACAAAGCAGCCCTGATCCTCCTCTTCTCAGGTCTCCAGCTGCCACTCCTGGCTCCTCCCTATACCTAGTGCCCCCATAGCAAGCCACTTAATTGGGATCAAGATCAGGCTCAGATAAGGATAAGGGGGACTGGGGCATGGAACTGCATGCAAAGGGTGTTTTAAGGTATTAAATCTGCATTAGGGTAAAAAAATCTTCTGACTTAATAATCACTTTAATACTAGCTAGATGGAAAGGGTATATGAAGGATAAAAAGCAGGTGATTGTGGGTGTAGAAAGATAGGAATGTGCTTTTCTTGGCCAATGACAAAATGTTTAATGGTCAGCCATAAGAGATTTAGTTCAGGAAATGACAAATGTCTATACTCTTTATGGTGACAAGATGCATAAAGCAACCTCATTCCGCTCAGCTGTCCATAACTATCATATCACTGTATCATCCAAGAGCTGCGGGCATTTTCTGAATGATCATGTACTGTACTTGACAGCACTTTGTAGTATACAGTATGTTTGGCTGTGCCTATGTATAGCTTGCCCTGCTGTAGATTGTACACGTATTAAAAGTCACTGGGCCTTTGCATTCAAGGATTCATATTTTAAATCTTGAGATGTCAACCTCCTGTAAACCTGAATTAGTTCACATAAGAAATAAAGTAAAGAAGTATGCTAGCTGAAGAAAATAATAGGTTGTTAAAGATATAACTTTCATTTATTTTGCATTCGGAATAATGGGGTCAAGGTAAGGTAAAGGCAGCTAGGAACTTAGAGACGCAGTAAACCTAGAACCCAGTTCTATCCCCACCAAGAATTATATCTGAACAGTTTGTCATATTCTTCCTGTTTTTGATTGAGTTTGCTATTACAATCAAAATCATAAATGCGGGTTAGTGGCCAGCTTTTAAAATTGTCCATATGATGTGCATGTATGTGAGTATTGTTATGGCTAGTTTAGTGATTTTTATAGCATAAATATGGAAACATATTTTAAGACCATGTATTATTTTCAAAGCTAGACCTCCTCTATTCATGTGTAAATGAACTTGTTGGACTGGTTAGTGAGCTCAGGATAGGAAATTAAGCTCAGGGCAGGGAATGATGTAGGCAGAACGTGAGTGAGAGGAGAAAGGACTTGAACAGCCATATGCTGAGACAAAGACAAACAGACTGACTCCCTGGGCACAGTAGAGACTGTTAGAATTTGTTCAGTGGTGGGTCAACAAGTCAAGCACTTACTACCTTATTTCCAAGTACTGCTTGTCCCATGTACTAGCACTTTTCTCTGCATTAAGGTACAAAAACTTCCACTGTACCCCCCTCCCCCCATTGCTCTTTAACACTTACCTGACTCCTGTATCAATTTGGCTTGGTCTGGTCTGATGGGCTTTGCTGAGAACAGTGCGGGCCATTGGCTCCTGCTGCTGTCAGTAAAATAAAGTGAGCAGAGAGTAGGGCCGAGCCACACTGTGTTCATCTATAGATGCTCTGGATCAGCTTGCTATGGGGGCACAGAAGAGGAGGAGCCAAGATCACTGGTGGGGGACCACAGAAGAGAAGGTTTGGAGAAGCTCTGTGTAATAGCATTTTCAACCACTTTAAGATGGTGGAGAGGTGATGGTACACCCTTCCCCTCATTCAATTAGAGAATGCTTTGCATTTATTCTCTCAATGGCAAGAGGCTCACCTCCTGTGCTCAGAATGGAGCAGGGCAGCTGCTTGGCATGGGACCCAAAAGTATATGGAGATCACTGGAGTAACAGCATCAATTTTTAGTGATTAACACATTCCAGTGACATCAACCAGGTATGGTGTGCGCCTATGTGTGCGCCGCTGTCTGTTCAACAGAAGCCAGTCTAACGACCGGCTTCTGTCCAACAGTCCCGCTAGAAAACCAAAACTTGATCTGCACTTGCAGCCAATGGCTGCACCCCTAATTTGTGTATTCTAACGGTGAGGAGGGGGGAAGTCCCCAAAGTCAGAATACAATAGTGCAGCAGGAGAGATCCCTGCATCCACAATACTTATGTTGATCCAGGAATCAGTTTTGTTTGTTGAACCCGCTGGTTGAGTGAAAAAAACATGTGCATACCCTGCAAATGATGATAGATATTGATACTGTATGTACCTTCAAAAGGCTAAAACCCCCAACAAGAAGCAATATATAACACTTATGTCTAAACATCCAGCATATTTCTTTACCTCGGGTCACTGTAAGCGATGATTCTTTCCTACAGAATCGTACAGCTGATCTTCAGGCTTAAACTGAGAGCTGCAATGAATTATTTTATTGCGAACGTGACTACTTTCCTTACTTCCGACCCCTTGACAATGATTGATGTGGCTTCAACTGTCATAGTAAAATACAAAACAAAACTGGCAGCGTTCTCGCTTTGAGATCTGTTGTCTTCCTGCCCATAAATTGGCACTTGCAGCACATAAAATCTTTGCACAAGGTCTATTCTTTGGTAATTGAGCAGAGTTCTGTTCTAACAACAGAAGGCTATAAAGCCATTAAATGAATTGCTTGCATCTCTGAAAAATATATTCCAGCAGTCAGCAATACATTTCCACAGGAGATGGATCAGAGACGTACAAACTGTGCAGCAAGAATGAATAAACAGTACAAGTAATATAATAAGCCTTGTGATATCCTCTCTGTACATCTATCTATCCTCATCATGTATTTGTACAGAGTGTACGCTCTTACTGCGCACTGAACAGTAAAACTTATTTCAGAAGCTGTTTGGAGACAGAATAATTAAGATTGGCACGCAAGCCAACACTGCACCAATAAGCTCTTTTACCTACTAAAGGATTTTTTTTTATTCTGTTCAGTCAGTTTTCTGATTCACACATCTCTACTAACCTGAGTGGCATAAGCTACCAGTGCGATGGTGCTAAAGAGCATGGAGAAGCTTGCAGGGTTGGGCAAAAAGCTGCACGGCTGAAATTGGAAATGGTGATGTTATAAACCTGGCAATGCAGTGTGGCATCATAAGAAAATGACAGGGGTTTTAGTTTTTCCCTACTCAAAAAAGCATTTTATTTCTGTCTGTGGACATACACTTTAAGTAAGAATATAGGGAGACTATTTAAAAAGGGTCAAATAGCTATGTATACCAAGTTTTTTTAGTGAATGTTTTCTTGTATTTTGTTAAAATCCATTTAATAAAAGTACTTAAAGCGGACCTCCACCCTGAAGTGGAAGTTCCGCTCATCTGATCCCTCCCCCCTTTCCGGTGCCACAATCGGCAGCTTTCAGGGGGGGGGGGGTGCTGATACCGGGATAATCCAGGTATCTGTACCCACTTCTGGGACAAGCTCACTGCAGATGCCCCCCCGTTGTGTTCTGGGAAACACACAGTTCCCAGGACACAGCGGGGACCAGTACAGACGCGCAGCGCGACTCGCGCATGCGCAGTAGGGAACTGGGCAGTGAAGCCGCAATGCTTCACTTCCCGATTCCCTGACAGAGGATGGCAGCGGGGGCGACGGAGAGACGAGCGATTGCTCGTCATCTGCTGCCGACATCGCTGGACCCTGGGACAGGTAAGTGTCAATTTATTAAAAGTCAGCAGCTGCAATATTTGTAGCTGCTGGCTTTTAATATTTTTTTTTAAAGGTGCAGCTCCTCTTTAAAGAATATGTTAACCCAACATTTCATATTCCTGATATGTGTCTGTTGTCCCATGTACTTGTGTTAAAAAATATCCTTTTTCTATTTCTTCCTTTATACGAAATATTGGTTGTTTTTAAGGAGCTCAATATGATGATACTTGAACAAAAAAAGAGCTGCATGATCAAGTTGCCAGAAAGAAGCCTTTTACTTTACAAGTTCCACAAAATAGCCTGATTACAATATGCCCAACAACACCTTGACATGCCTCATTGGGCTTTTCTGTGCCATTGGCGCAGTAAAGGCTTCCTTCTGCCAGCGCTGAATTGTATCAGTGAATTGTGCTCATTGAAAACAACCACACCGTCTTGTTGCAGAGCAGCCTATATTTCTACTGCAGTTACCTGTGGGTTTTCTTTGTATCCTGAGCAATTCTTCCGCCAGTTGTGGCTGCAAACTTTCTTGGTCTACCTGACCTTGGCTTGGTATCAAAAAAGCCACAAATTTTCCACTTCTTAATAAGGGATTAAACAGTACTGACTGGCATATTCAAGGCTTTGGGTATCTTTTTATATCCTTTTCCATCTCTATAAAGTTCCATTACCGTGTTACACAGGTCGGTTGACTGTTTTTTTCTACCTACCCATGGCTCTGTGTCTAGCCTGCT
Organism: Lithobates pipiens; assembly: GCF_037356315.1. Taxonomy (NCBI): domain Eukaryota; kingdom Metazoa; phylum Chordata; class Amphibia; order Anura; family Ranidae; genus Lithobates; species Lithobates pipiens. Next base: position 577,135,718 of record NW_027507748.1, read on the forward strand.
TAGGGCATCCAAGTGAGAGCTAACAAACGAATTGACTATTTATACACAGACACTAAATGTGATTTAAAAAGCCACAAATGTGAGAAATTAACCTTTAATTGCCATTTAAACCTGTGTGTGCCACCTTCTGTATCTGTACCAAGGTCAAACATTCCAGGGTATGTAAACTTTTCACCAGGGCCATTTGGGTGATTTCTGTTATCATTATGATTTAAAAATGGTCCAAAAAACTATGTGATGGTAAATGGCTTCATGTGATCATTATCCTTGAACAAAATATTTATTTTTTGGCATGATTAGTCATATTTTCTATATAAATGCCAAAATTTCACAATTTCTGCCAGGGTATGCAAACTTTTGAGCCCAACTGTATATAGAGGAATAGCTCCCATTTTCCAGTTTGTCATTTGTGAACATGTTTGCAATCTATGTAGTTAAAAGGGTTTACAGTATATACTATTAAGGTTTATGACCCAAACAGCATATAAACTAGGCTTTTTAGGAAGCACAGGTGCAACATACAGCCCAACCAGTAGCCTGTCAAAATCAAAGTCAGGCTGAAGTATGCAGCGGTTGTAAGCAGCTGAACATTATACCAAGTAGTACTCATGTTTATGGCTGTATGCATATAGGAATGTATTCATAAGTATTTATGCTTTAACCACTTCCCGACGATGTACGTCGACAGAATGGCACGGGCAGGCATATTGGCGTACATGTACGTCCAATATTCGTTGCCGCCGTGCCATCGGGAGCGCGCCGCCGGTGGCACGCTCCCGCGCTGGTCGGGACCCCCGTGAGTCCGGTCGCGGGACCCGCGGACTCGATCGCCGCGGGCATCCCCGCGATCGTCTCACGGAGCGGCCGAATGGAGGAAATGCTGTATAAACAACATTTTTCCATTCTGCCTAGCAACTAGTGACGCTGATCTCTGCTCCATGTGATTGGAGCAGAGATCAGTGTACACTAAATGAAAGCCCAACCCCCCCACAGTTAGTAACACACCCCTAGGAACACTTAACCCCTACACTGCCACCCACTGGTTAACCCCTTCACTGCCAGTGTCATTTACACAGGAATCACTGCATTTATATAGCAGTGATTACTGTATAAATGACAATGGTCCCAAAAATGTGTCAAAAATGTCCGATGGGTCCCCCACAATGTCGCAGTCACAATAAAAATCGCAGATCGCCGCCATTACTAGTAAAAAAAAAAATAATAAAAAATTATTAATAAAAATGCTATAAAACTATCCCTATTTTGTAAACGCTATAACTTTTGCGCAAACCAATCAATAATCGCTTATTGTGATTTTTTTTACCAAAAATATGTAGAAGAATACGTATCGGCCTAAACTGAGGGAAAAAAAAAAATTTTTATATATTTTTGGGGGATATTTATTATTACAAAAAGTAAAAAATAATGCATTTTTTTCAAAATTATCGCTCTATTTTTGTTTATAGCGCAAAAAATAAAAACTGCAGGGGTGATCAAATACCACCAAAAGAAAGCTCTATTTGTGGGAAAAAAAGGAGTCAGTTAAAGCGACGCAGTGCCGAATCGCAAAAAGTGGTCTGGTCTTTGACCAGCAAATTGGTCCGATCTGAAAGTGGTTAAATAAGCATAGCAAAGGCTAATAAAGTATAATAACCCATACCAACCAATCAGAATACAGTTGCGAATCAGCAAAAAAGAGATTCTGCCTATTGCAAATGATTCTTTGTCCTACTGAATACACTTTTTTTGCTGTTATACTTCAATATGAAATGCCTTTTCTCTCCATATATAAACACAGAAGAAAACACTGTTCTTAAGCCTTCAGCAACAAGAACAGCGGGTTGGTGCTCCCTTGTGTTCTGGCTTCACAGAGCACAACACAGGGTGCTGTATTTCCTTTTTCTTTTCTTAATGCTGAAGTTTAGCTTAATGTAATCCCTACAGCTTTAGTCACACCACTTACCTGAAATGAAGGTGTGCATGAAGGTGTGAAGGTGTGCATTTCTCCTGGAGAAATCTTCTTTGCAGGGACGCATGCCAATTCCTGTCTCGGAACACCTGGTGCTGCAATGGTTAACAGCTTTGGATCTTCAGGCAGAACAGTACAATTGTTCCAAAGGGAACATGCCCCCTCCACCCTCTTCCTCTTTTACTGTTTACACCGCTTGTAACAGGATCTGTGAATGGGCAAGGGACAGCTGCTGTGACTGATCAGACTCTCCCCTATTTATAAATTGTGTTACAAGCAGTGAAATAACTTTTCTCAATGAAGGAAGAGGGTGGAGGGGGTGTGACCCAGTTGGATCATCTATACTGTTGCTTTGCCTGAATGTCCAAAGCTGTTATTGCCTATTGCAGTGCCAGAGGTTCAGAGACAAGAAGAGGACAGGCATCTCTGCAGTGAAGATTTCTCCAGAACCCAGCTGTCTGAGCAACATGGAACACCCTTCATTCCAAGTGATGTGTGCTCTGCCTCCAGCAGGATATTAAAGTAATTATAAAGAGTCTTTTTTTTTTTTCTTAAAATAACAAATATGTTAAACTTACATGCTTGGTGCAAGGGTTTTGCACAGAGCGGCCCCAATCTTTTTTGGGGTCTACCGGCGGCGCTCCTTATCTCTTTGGTGAGTTCCCCCACAGGGAGCCGCTTTCCATTGGGGCACTCATGTGGGTACGCTCCCGAGTCCTGCTGCTGCATCCATTGACACAGACAGCAGGACTCGGCCCTGCACCCCAGCTCCTGCATCACTGGATTTGATTGGCAGCAGTGGAAGCCAGTGGCTCCTGCTGCTATCAATCAGTCCAATGAGGACCCGAGATAGTGGCTGGAACTGTTGGGCTCATTCTCATTGATGGAAGGATTGGGTTCTGGTAAGAAAAAGGGGGCTCTGGGGGTTATCTACAGCACAGAAGGTTTTTCACCTTAACCACTTCAGCCCCGAAAGTTGTGGCTGCTCAATGACCAGGCCATTTTTTGCGATACGGCACTGTGTCACTTTAACTGACAATTGTGCGGTCGTGCGACGCTGTACCCAAACAAAATTGACGTCCTTTTTTTCCCACAAATAGAGGTTTCTTTTGGTGGTATTTGATCACTTCAGCGTTTTTGTTGTGTGTTATAAACAAAAGAAGAGCAACATTTTGGAAATAACATAATATCTTTTACTTTTTGCTATAATAAATATCCCACATTTTTTTCAAAATAAATAATGTTTTCCTCAGTTTAGGCCGATATGTATTCGTCTACATATTTTTAGTAAAAATCTCAATAAGTTTATATTGATTGGTTTGCGCAAAAGTTATAGCGTCTACAAAATAGGGATAGATTTATGGCATTTCTATTATTATTATTTTTTTACTAGTGATGGCAGTGATCTGCGATTTTTATCGGGACTGCGATATTTTGGCGGACATATTGGACACTTTTGACACAATTTTGGGACCAGTGACAATTATACCGCGATCAGTGCTATAAATATGCACTTCTATAAATATGCACTGATTACTGTAAAAATGTCACGGGCAGGGAAGGGGTTAACACTAGGCGGCGATCAAGGGGTTAACTGTTTTCTAACTGTAGGGGGATGGGACTGTCTAGGAGGAGAGAGAGATCGGTGTTCATACATAGTATGAACACACAATCTGTCTCCTCTTCCCTGAGAGAACCGGGATCTGTGTGTTTACAGATCCCGCTTCTCGCTCTGTCACTAGCGATTGCGGGTGCCTGGAGGTCATCGCACCCACTGGACACTGGTATCGGCTCCGAGCACACATTGTGGGCGCTTGCCTCTGGCGGGGTGCGTGCTCCCCTAGTGGCCAAAAGGCAAAGCGATGTAAGGCAACATCATTTAGCCCAGCCTGACATTCAGCCACAGTAAAACTGCGGAGGCTGGTCGGCAACCAGTTATTGCATAAAATGCATTAAGGTGCAAAAACGTGAGACTTTACAACTCCTTTAATTGTTGTTTATCTGCAATATCAGATTTGACCACAAGATAGAGCCTATAGTAAATGTACTGTTTTTGCAGAAACTAGAAACTGTTCACTAAGGATGAGCTCCGGCGTGTTTGCACACGCCATGTGCAGAGCCCACCAGGAAGTCGGCGCAGTGCTGCGCTAATTACAGGCAGTGAAACATTTCCCGATGCGCGGCAGCTGAGATAAGGAAATGTCTCACTGCCTGTGATTAGCGCAGCACTGTGCCGACTTCCTGGCGGAGTATGCGAGTGAGTGAGTGAGTGAACTCACCCCTACTGTTCACCTTTAACAAAAATTCCCATCATTCTTCAGTCTAAGGAAGAGAAACAGGTGCATCCTGGGAACTCAGACTCCATTTTAGAGACTGAAAGAGGGAGCCAGCTATCAGAGCACATGTTGGACTGGCACTTGCATCCAGTTGCATTCTCTAAATGCAGCATCTTTGGTGAGAATTAATTATCACCATCTACAGCCTAGTCTGTTCATTGTATTTCTGTATACTTCATATATTGATTATATGTATCTGTATTTGTTTAGTCGTAATAGTTTCACCCACCCTGTTTTGTTAATAAAGCTTCAAAATGACACTCAGTCTGGCTTATTGAAGAATAGAAGGGTTTAGCTGCATGTTGAGCTATACACAGGGAAACGGTTAGTGGGGACAGAACAATGTGACTAAACTTCGGCATTCTGTGAAGTCAGAACACAATGGAACCATTGCCCACTGTTCTTGTTGCTGAAGGCTCTAACACGATGGTCACCTTCAAACATGTACATTGATTCTTCTAAAACTCATCCAGAAATGCATGTGCTTGTGTAAGTGTATGGTAGAAGAATAAGGATAGGAGCTTTTCCATGGTAGGGACTGATGTGAAAAGTTAAACTTTACCCTGTCCAGTTCAGAGAAATACTGTATACTAGACTTGTGCAGAACGAAAATTTTTGTTTCGTTTAATTTTGTTTTCATTTGGAAAATACATAATTTTGTTCTGTTATATTCGTTATGTTACGTTAATACTTTTTTCGGATAATTCGTTATTTCTGTAGAGTGTCTATATTTGTTATACTGAATCTCAAATCATGTCGAATTAATTTGTTGTATCCACTATAATTTCGTATTAGTTTAAATTCGATATTTATGTAAGTATATATATTCATGATAATGATCCGTAGTTTGGAAAGTTGGTTGTTTATTGAATCTATTATCACATACACAATGACAATATCTCTTCTCTGCTCAAATATAATAAAACAACTTTCTCACTCAGTTCTCAGGAACGCACTTTGCCAGTAATCCATCCTCCAGCACAAAATGAATCGGCTGATTGTACTGTAAGATTTACTTTGAGCAGACCGTTTGTTTCATTAGATGTTTAATGAATTACTGAATCATATCAAATTAATTTGTTATATGCGCTTTAATTTCTTTTGTATTAGTTGAAATTCGTTATTCTTTTATTCGGACATTTGGGTACATCCGAATGTCCGAAAGATGCTAAATTTGTCAGAATTTCAATTCATTATGAAACGAATTGCACATGTCTACTGTATACTGGCAGTACATATTTGAGAAATAAGTATATGTCAGAATTTTACAAATGCTGTTTCATTGCTTAACGCTATTTCTATTTAAGATTCTTCCATTGGTAGAAAACAAGAGCCCAACACCCAGGAGATCATCAATAATATATAGGATTATAAAAAATGCATTATGAGGTTAATTACAGACAATATATTATGAATCTGAGTCAGGACCCTTAATAGGAATGTTTCTATTTTTAGAGAAATTGTACTTGAAATTTTTAATTTCCTAATAAGATTCAACAGCATTTAAATGGAGATTCAGTTTCTCATCTTTTTTCAGACAAAATATTAATGTTGGCATACCCCGTATAAATACAATATTATTGGTGCAGAAGGTATTTGGTATTTTCCAGATAAGGACATATGTGTAAATGTTTACTTACATTAAGACACTTCTGCTACTGGCTGGCGCATTTCACTAAGGTATCTGCTCTGTGTCTGAGTAAATGGCATACATAGGTTTTCAAAATAAACCGACAGAGGAAAGTATGCCAGAAAGGTCAAGAGTGTTCTTAGCTAGGGAACAGTCTGGAAATGTTTTTTTACAACAGATCTATTATCTATACATAATGGTACACTGAATCTAATGGGTCTATTTATACTTTTACAATAATACTGTTGTAAATGTTTTAAATATGTGTGAAATGTCATCATTTGAAATGTAGTCATAATAAAGCAGTATTAAGCGCAAAATAAAATATTTATTTTATTGCAGCTTACCACATCTTACCGTAGATGTAACAGTTGCATTCATTTTCTTTTTTACGCTTTCTTACCTCATTTTCACCTGTGATCCTACCAGTAAGTCTGTTGTTTTTCAACAGAACAAGCTCTCCTGCAGATGTAGCATTTAGAAGGCTGAGACCTGTGCCAGACTAAACTCTGTAGAGGCTCCTAGGCAGTCGAAACCTTGGGGCTCCCCTCACAGTTTCTGGAGGTTTCTCAATGCGCACGTTCTAGTGGGATAACATTGAACTAAGTGGTATTCATGTCGCCTGCCAGATGGAGATGACCATTTCTACTGTACATACGTAGGTAGGTTGCACATATTTGTTTACAAACTGATCCTTGAAAGAAGTTGAACTTTTAACAGATAAACTGTAATGTGAACCTGATGTCTATGGTTTATGAATTTTAAGTTGTTATTGGGTACATTACATTAAAGCGGATGTATAGTCTTTTTTATCATTTTAACCTACTGGTAAGCCTATAATAAGGCTTACCTGTAGGTAAAAAAAAAAAATCTCCTAAACCTGTACGGTTTAGGAGATATTTCCCTTGCAATGTGCCGCTGACTGCAACGGCGGATGCTCACAGGGGATTCTCGGCTGAAAGTCCGGCAGACGCCGGACCCTGCTGGAAAGAAATGTGCCGCGCGCATGATATCGTGGCTCTGGCCACTCACAGCGCCGGAGCCGCGATACCCGGAAGACACGCCGAAGGAACATGTCAGCTCCCTCAGCGTGGATCGGGTGAGAGGTCGGGGCCTCGTTCTAAGGTAAGTATTTCATAATGAGCTAGTATGCGGTGCATACTAGCTCATTATGTCTTTTCCCTTGCAGGTCAGAAAAAAAACGTCAGTGGCTTTACTGCCGCTTCAATACAGTGTTTTCTCTATAGAGTCTTTAATGTAAATATTTTGTTTCTTTGAGATGATTCGTTTTTTTCTCTTTTGTAAACAATTTAGGAAAGCTTCATTGTCATTTTCTTTCAAGATCAAATCAATATTATTGTCATGTGGCTCTTAAACAGCGTGGAGCCCATAGGCCATTGCCTACTCTGCCTATTTGGTAATCCCGAACTGACTGAAACAAATCATTTACCAGTGACAGGGGTGCTTACAATGATCGGCTTTTATTTATGTTTGTAAAATGTTTTTTACAAAAAGAAATAAAAACTGTTGCTGTAACTGCCTAAAAAGTATTAGCTGCCGTTCAGCTTCAATTTATTTAACCACTTGCTTACTGGGCACTTAAAAACCATTCCTGCCCAGACCAATTTTCAGCTTTCGGTGCTCTCACACTTTGAATGACAATTACTCAGTCATGCAACACTGTACCCAAATGAATTTTTTGTCCTTTTTTTCCCACAAATAGAGCTTTCTTTTGGTGGTATTTGATCACCTCTGGGGTTTTTATTTTTTGCGCTATAAATGAAAAAAGACCGAAAATTTTGAAAAAAAACGCATATTTCTTTGTTTCTATGACAGATTTATGCAAATTTTTAATTTTTTTTTAATAAATGTTGGCCACAATTTATACTGCTACATATCTTTGGTAAAAATAACCCAAATTAGTGGATATTATTTGGTCTTTGTGAAAGTTAGAGAGTCTACAAGCTGTGGTGCGAATCGCACAAAATTGATCACATCTGATGTACTGGTGGCCTATCTCGCTTCTTGTGACCCGAACAAGTCAGAAAAGTACAAATACCCCCCAAATGACCCCTTTTTGGAAAGTAGACATTCCAAGGTATTTAGTAAGAGGCATGGTGAGCTTTTTGATGTTGTAATTTTTTCCCACAATTCTTTGCAAAATTAAGATTTTTCATTTTTTTTATTTTTTTCCACAAAATTGTCATTGTAATAGGTTATTTCTCTCACATGGCATGTGTATACCACAAATGACACCCCCCAAACAATTCTGGTACTCCTCCTGAGTATTACAATACCACATGTGTGGGACTTTTTCACAGCCTGGCCACATAGAGAGGCCCAACATGCAGGGAGCGCCATCACGTGTTCTAGGAGCATAAATTACACATCTAACTTGATGACTACTTATTACACTTTTGAAGGCCCTGGAGCACCAGGACAATGACACGTGGCACTGATGACAGATGGCACTGGTACGTGGCAATGATGACACTTATACGTGGCACTGATGACACGTGGCACTGATGACAGATGGCACTAATATGTGGCACTGATGACAGATGGCACTTATAGGTGGCACTGATGACATGTGGCACTAATACGTGGCACTGAAGACACGTGGCACTAATATGTGGCACTGATGACAGATGGCACTAATATGTGGCACTAATACGTGCCACCAATGACAGGTGGCACTAATACGTGGCACCGATGACGCGTGACACTGATGACAGATGGCACTGATAAGTGGCATTGATGACACGTGACACTGACAACAGATGGCACGTGACACTGACAGGTGGCACTGATACATGGCACTGATGACAGATGGCTCTAATATGTGGCACTGATGACAGATGGCACTATGTGGAACTGATGGCACGTGGCACTGATGACAGATGGCACTTATACGTGGCACTGATGACAGATGGCACTGGGGACAAATGGCACTGACAACAGGTGGCACTGGGGACAGATAGCACTAACAGGTGGCACTGGGGGCAGGTAGCACTGGGGTGGATGGCACTGGGGTGGATGGCACTGGGGCGTCTTTCGGCTATAGGGCGGGCACGAAGAGGTTAAAGTATCTAAATGTTCTAGTACATCTAAAGCCCCTTACACACTATCAGATGATCGGCTGATTTTTTCCTTCAGATTTACCAAAACTATATAATATGAGGTCAAACCTTAGGAGTTTAAATTTGTATGCAATCAGGCAGGCTCTTGCACTACATGGTTTTGGTAAATCTGAAGGAACAAATCAGCATAAAATCTGATAGTGTGTTTTTGTCAAAAAATGTAGCAGAATATATTTTGGCCTAAATGTATTAAGAAAGATTATATATTTGCAAAATTTTAGAACAGAAATTAAGAAAACTATGTTTTTATTTTTTTTTTGTTTGCAAAAAAGAAAAAAACTGCTGTGTTTAAATATTACAGAAAAGCTTTATTTGTGTGAAAAAAATGATAAAAATTTCGAATGGGTACAGTGTTACATGACCACACAATTGTCAAAGTGTGGCAGCGCTGAAAGCTGAAAAGCTGAAAATTGGCCTGGGCAGGAAGGGGGTCTAATTATACACAGTTATTACAGTATTTTTATGGATTTCTCTGGTGATTATCAACTTTACTGGGTGCGACCTATTCTAAGAGCATTTGATACCCTAAGAACAATTGTTGCAAATTAATAATTGCTTGAAAGACCCTTGAAAAAGTCATGTGTCCAGTGACGCAACTAGTCGGGAGGAGGAGCCTGTGATGTTACCAGCATTGTTTTGTGTGCACTGTCAGCGTATGAGGAGATTCCAGTGTTATGCTGTATGCAACTGATCATTTCATATGCAATCTATCCTGCGGGGAAGTGTGAGTGAGGTTCAACTAAATAGAGATCACTTCGTTATACTATCTGCGCAATGGTCTTGTTTGTTCTTTGTTTTTCATGTTGTGGAAGCCTGCTGAAAGTTGGAAATTCATCCATGGGAATTAGCAGTGCAATCTCTGAATGAACCATCTGTTACTCAGAGGACTCATTAAGGCTTGATTATCTAGTCCCAGATATGTGAATTTATTGGCAGAAACGTTTGTACACAGTGGAATGTGATATTATTTTACCTGTGGCAAAAGTTTGCTCTATTGTTACCATTACACAGAAGGAATTTTATATATTTTGTATGGTTCACTATATGTTCATAATTATTCACTTAATTTGGTGGTACACTGTGCAATATTAGTAGGTTAATATTAATGCAATTATTCATTTACAACAATTTATTTTCGTGTATCAGTTCACATATATAATTGCAGCTATATTATTTAGTTATCTTTTAATATTTGTTTCTCACATATTTTAATATTTATTCACATCAGCGCTTTAGTATATTTTTACACCCTAAGAACAACGAATTACCTGATTGGTTGCTGCAGGGAAAAAAAAACATTATTTTCCAAGTCCCTAATCCCTGAACTAGAAATCCTCCAAAGGTATTTACATTTTAGTCATTAGATTGGATCATTTTAGATATCATAACCCAATATGTTTTTTTTTCCTCCATTTTCTCACAAATAGTTTAAGAGATATTCAGAAGTGTATTAGCCCAATCCCCCTGAGTATAGGATATTAAATATTTGCATTTTAGTTCAAGCCCAAGGTAGTTTCAGGACATAAACAAATGAATGCTTTACATTTTTTTTTCATATTATCGAGAAGTTACAAGTGGCCTTTACTAGTGTCGCCTTACTAGTCTATTAAAACAAGAGGAGAGGTTTATAAAGTTGTACAAGGTAGAAAATAAAAGCAAAATCAAATGAATTGTTTGTTGTAATCAGAGCTGTCAGTTCCTCACTTCATGTATAGCAGACCCAATCTAATTGGTAAAATAAAGGCTGCCATTTATTGCATCTATTTACTGCCACACTGCATTTTTAATAGGCAGAGAAGAAGGGACAAAATAGGTGTAAGGTTCATATATTTTACAGTAAAACACATTTAAACCTAATCAGCTGCTAAGTGTTTAAGGGCTCATGCACACTGCAGCTCAAAAAAAAGCTGCTTTTTACAGGCGTTTGAGCTTTTAATTTTACCTATTAAGCTTGATGACGTTTGTTCTTTTTTTTGTGCTCTTTCTCACGTTTTTATTGCGCTCTTTCAAACTGTTTTGAGCATAAGCGTTTTTTTTCACAAAGCCCCCCCCCCCCCCAAAACCTCACTCTGCTCCTCCCGAAATCACCCACACGCTACACACCCTAACAGCCCTAGCTCCCCCTAAATTGTAATTTTTAGTCCAATTAATTAATACATTTATTTTGGTAGCCCTAGAGGTGCAGTATCCTTTTTGGTGTTTTTACTTCAATATGTATTTAGGATGTGCCTCCCCGATATAGGGCATTGGAACCAATAGAGATACCACTCCCAGAAATTCTTTTGGTGGGTTTTTTACACGTGAATGGAGTCTTACTCTATTATTATTTAAAGCTAAATTCCAAATATACAGTTACAAACACATATTAAATAAATATATGAGAGCTGTTTCACCTACAAAGGATTTGTATTTCTGCTCATCCAGTTCTGAGATTTACATATCTCTGCTTTCTCCACCTACCTATCAGCATTTATTTTTGCACTATGAGGCAAAAAGGAAGTTCTGGACAGCCACAGTCCAAAATATAGCCTTTATTTGTAAAAAGTCCAACAGATACAAGCCACAGCAACAAATGGGACAAAAAACGAACGCATTTCACACTAAGGCCCCTTTCACACTGACGTCCCATTCAGGCCCGCCTGTCAGTTTTTCAGGCGGACCTGAACGGGTGCTCCATAGAGCTCTATGGAGCGTCGGATGTCAGCGGTGACATGTCCGCTGACATCCGACCCACTCCGATCCGAAAAAGTGTAACGGAGGAAAAAGCTATTTTTCCATCCATCTGCGGATCGGATCAGGTGACGACGGGCACTGCGGTCCGTCGTCATCCGATCTCCCATAGGGGAGAGCGGCGCTGTGACAGGTCCGTCCCTGCGCAGTATGCAGAGACGGACCTGTCATCTCCCTGCTCAGCGGGGATCGACGGAGTGATCCCCGCTGAGCAAACGGATATCCACGGGGCGGATCAGAACTGATCCGCCCCGTGTGAAAGGACCCTTAACAGTGCTCAGGCATAGCTTTTTTAGCTGTGCCTTGTATCTGTTTGACTTTTTACAAATAAAGCTATATTCCAGAGTGCGGCTGTCTAGAACTTCCCTTTTGCCTCATGTTGCTATATGCTTAGCCATCACTTGGTGTTCCAGTTCCGAGGAGACCCACATTTTTACCTGGAGCGGTGATCCCCTTCCCATGTTTTTGTGCACTGCAGCACACCTAGCTGGCTCCTTATGCTGCTGCTCTCTTCTGCTTTACAGACTGAGCAGTGGACTTTAACCACTTCAGCCCTGGAAGATTTGGCTGCTGAATGACCGGGCCATTTTTTTCGCGATTCGGCACTGCGTCGCTTTTACAGACAATTGTGTGGTCATGCCACATTGCACCCAAAAAAATTTACGTTTTTTTTGCACAATTAGAGCTTTTGTTTGGTGGTATTTGATCATCTCTGCGGTTTTTATTTTTGCACTATAAACAAAAGAATAGAACAATTTTGAAAAAAACACAATATTTTTTACTTTTTGCTATTATAAATGTCCCCATTTTTTTTTCTTAAAAAAAGCTAATTTTTTCTCAGTTTAGGCCGATATGTATTTTTCTACATATTTTTGGTAAAAAAAAAATAGCAATAAGCCAATATTGATTGGTTTGTGCAAAAGCTAAAGGGAATATAACTTTTGGTTTGGTTTGCGTAATATAGGGGATAGATTTATAGCATTTTTATTATTTATTATTATTATTTTTTTTACTAGTAATGGCGATGATCTGCGATTTTTATCAGGACTGCAACATTATGGCGGACACATCGGACACTTTTGACTCAATTATGGGACCATTGGCATTTATACAGTGATCAATGCTATAAAAATGCACTGATTACTGTAAAAATTTTACTGGCAGGAAAGGGGTTAACACTAGGGAGCGATCAAGGGGTTAACTGTGTTTCCTGTGTGTGTTTCTAACTGTAGGGGGAGGGGACTGACCTAGATGAAGTGACAGATTGTGGTTTTTAGCTAATAGGAACTCACAATCTGTCACACCTCTCCTCGCAGAACAGGGATTTGTGTGTTTACACAGACACTTCCCTGTTCTGCCTCTCATGCCCACAATCGCTCGTGGCTGGTGGTCATCGCAACCATTGGCCACGAGCATAGGCACTCCCGCTGTGCAGCGGGTGCGTGCGCGCACCTCTAGTGGTGTGCGCGCTCCTGCTATCCAGATCCCGCAAGCCAATGTATAGCTAAGACAGCTCACGGGATCGCGCCGACCTGCCACAGTAAAATGACAGAGGCTGGTCGGCAAAGGGTTAAAATTACACTGCATATGAGCACCACAAACCAAAAATATTATTTAATTCATTTTTATTATTCAAAGCAAATGTCCCCATCCATCCACATCTCAATGCTTTATTTTGTTGAGAAATCACTTTGAAAAACACCCCCTAGCATTTGTGGTCATGGCCATCTTGAGTAAGGCAGATGATTCATGTAGCATTTACTTCCTAGGATCCATCTGCCCTTAGCTCAGGCATGCAGACAGGAGGGTGTGCTTAGCTGGGAAAATCCCTCCTCCCCTCCTGAAGACTCCCGGGATGTATGACATCATTTACCTGGAAACCAAGAAGTAACTGAAGAAATGTAACATTTCTGCTTTAAGAAGCTAAAACTAAGTCAAATGCTGGTCCATGCATTACTTGAATTAATGAAAAATGGTATAGACATATCAGACAGAAAATGGCATAGGCAGATCAGATAGAAGATGGCATAGGGAGATCAGACAGAAGATGGCATAGGGAGATCAGACAGAAGATGGCATAAGGAGATCAGACAGAAGATGGCATGGATGGGTAGAATAGACAAAAAAGACAAAAGATAATGTGTACAAACCATTGCCTCTAGCAACCAGTTATAATCTGTATAGCACTAGTTACAGTATAAATTCTGTGATACCTCTTTTTATCCATCCTATGCTACACTTCTACCCAATCCATAATACCTCTTTTTACATTTACATGTTCAAATTTGTTTACAGTTAGAAAATAACATTTCATAAACTTTACCTAACATGATGCACTTCTGATGATTTATCTTTGAAACCATAACCAGGATGTGCCTCTGTCAGTGCTGCTAAGACATAATTTGATTATGGTGCCAGCTGGTACGTTAACTTACAAGACCTGCGGATGTTGCTGAACGCTCCAGAATGCCCTTTATCGTCTTATTATAGAACAGATTCTATTAAACTTGACACCAGTAATTCTCCTTAAAGCGGATGCAAGGTACTCATTATTAAAAAGCCGCTATTACTAAATGTCATATTTTCATAAACTGGTTTCTGTAAAATAGATTCTAATATTATCATAGTTAAATATGTACAGGTTTCAGGGGATTAATAAAAAACAAAGATGTACAAAACCAAGGTGGCATCATAGACGTGACATTTTCTATCATATAGTTGACCTCCTATCTAGATATAAACATCGGAAAACAACAAACTTTATATTTTGATGCCTTCTTTTGCTGCCAATCTAAAATTCCAGCAAGAACCCACACAGCAAAATTACAAAAATATGTAAATGTCCGCACGTGTGGGGAAGCTTTTCAATAATTAGTTGCCATTTCACAAAACGCATACAATGTGATGCATTGTTGTTTAGTGGTCTCCTAAAGCTAATCTGTCCTAAAAATGTTTTTATTTAAATGTATTTTGTACTAGACATTAGTAATGATCATAACTCATGTTTGTCTTTAGCAAGTTTCCAAACAGTGCACCAACCCACTGGTAAAGCACAGCATGATTCTCTATACTGGAAGAGTTAAAGAATAACTCCACTCTTGTTGATAAAAAAAAAAACATTACCCCTGGGTGATATATGCCCTTTCCAGGGATTTTAACAAACTTTGTTGCAGATTCCTACCTTTTGTTATTCTGAAGGAATAGTTGTTTGCGTTCATGTGCTGAGTGAATTATCAATCAGCTGCTGCACCTGCAGGGTTCTAATGAGGAAATTGTCAGGTTCTGCATTTCATTGGACGTGATTTCCCTTTGAAGTAATCTCACCCAAAATGACATTTTTGTTGCAGGGGGCACTCAAAATCTGATTTGTTTCTTAGTGCAGACTATATATATATATATATATATATATATATATATATATATATATATATATATATATATATATATATATATATACAGTGCCTTGCGAAAGTATTCGGCCCCCTTGAACTTTTCAACCTTTTGCCACATTTCAGGCTTCAAGCATAAAGATATACAATTTAAATTTTTTGTGAAGAATCACCAACGAGCGGGACACAATTGTGAAGTGGAACGAAATCTATTGGATCATTTAAACTTTTTTAGCAAATAAAAAACTGAAAAGTGGTGCGTGCAAAATTATTCGTCCCCTTTACTTTCAGTGCAGCAAACTCACTCCAGAAGTTCAGCGAGGATCTCTGAATGATCCAATGTTGTCCTAAATGACTGATGGTGATAAATAGAATCCACCTGTGTGTAATCAAGTCTCTGTATAAATGCACTTGCTCTGTGATAGTCTCAGGGTTCTGTTGAAAGCGCAGAGAGCATCATGAAGACCAAGGAATACACCAGGCAGGTCTGTAATACTGTTGTGGAGAAGTTTAAAGCCGGATTTGGATACAAAAAGATTTCCCAAGCTTTAAACATCCCAAGGAGCACTGTGCAAGCGATCATTTTGAAATGGAAGGAGTATCAGACCACTGCAAATCTACCAAGACCTGGCCGTCCCTCTAAACTTTCAGCTCAGACAAGGAGAAGACTGATCAGAGATGCAGCCAAGAGGCCCATGATCACTCTGGATGAACTGCAGAGAACTACAGCTGAGGTGGGAGAGTCTGTCCATAGGACAACAATCAGGCGTACACTGCACAAATCTGGCCTTTATGGAAGAGTGGCAAGAAGAAAGCCATTTCTCAAAGATATCCATAAAAAGTCTCATCTAAAGTTTGCCACAAGCCACCTGGGAGACACACCAAACATGTGGAAGAAGGTGCTCTGGTCAGATGAAACCAAAATCGAACTTTTTGCCCACAATGCAAAACGATATGTTTGGCGTAAAAGCAACACAGCTCATCACCCTCAACACACCATCCCCACTGTCAAACATGGTGGTGGCAGCATCATGGTTTGGGCCTGCTTTTCTTCAGCAGGGACAGGGAAGATGGTTAAAATTGAGGGGAAGATGGATGCAGCCAAATACAGGACCATTCTGGATGAAAACCTGTTGGAGTCTGCAAAAGACCTGAAACTGGGACGGAGATTTATCTTCCAACAAGACTATGATCCCAAACATACAGCAAAATCTACAAAGGAATGGTTCACAAATAAACGTATCCAGGTGTTAGAATGGCCAAGTCAAAGTCCAGACCTGAATCCAATCGAGAATCTGTGGAAAGAGCTGAAAACTGCTGTTCACAAACGCTCTCCATCCAACCTCACTGAGCTCAAGCTGTTTTGCAAGGAGGAATGGGCAAGAATTTCAGTCTCTCGATGTGCAAAACTGATAGAGACATACCCCAAGCGAATTGAAGCTGTAATCGCAGCAAAAGGTGGCTCTACAAAGTATAAACGCAAGGGGGCCGAATAATTTTGCACGCCCCACTTTTCACTTTTTTATTAGTTAAAAAAGTTTCAAAAATCCAATAAATTTCGTTCCACTTCACAATTGTGTCCCACTTGTTGGGGATTCTTCACAAAAAAGAAAAATTTTATATCTTTATGTTTGAAGCCTGAAATGTGGCAAAAGATGGAAAAGATGGAAAAGTTCAAGGGGGCCGAATACTTTCGCAAGGCACTGTATATATCTATAGATATATGTGTGTATGTATATATATATATATATATATATATATATATATATATATATATATATATATATATATATATATATATATATATATGTGTGTGTGTATATATATATATATATATATATATATATATATATATATTTATTTTCATTGGCAATTTTTTTTTCACATGAAAGTGGAATTACCCTTCACCAGCTGTGTGAGGGTAGTGATGAGAACAAGATATTAGTCATAGCTAATTTCATAGACACCACAACCTTTGTGAATTTTGAAACTCAAAAACAAAAATGTATTTATTGCAGTTTATCAATCTGCAGAGCAATGCAACCTGCGATATGGATGTAACCTGCATATTTGAAAAGTCAGACGTCAATGGCTTAAAGTACTGAAGCTAGAGAGTCAGCTTAACAGCTAGGGCCAATGAGCCAGTTCTTCTCTCTTTTCCTGAAAGTCGGAATCTGGAAAATCATGAACGTTACAGTATAACTCAACTTACAGCTCAAAATGGAAAAAATGTAAAAAACAGTGATAAAAATCGAATAGCCAGATCTATAGCAAGCAGCTCTAACTAGAGGTCAATGAAGCTTTGATACTAAAACCAAATTTATACACATCAACATGTGTCAGTTTACTTTACGACTGATTTGTCAGTTTGAAAATAGGATCTGGGAACTAGAAAAGTGCGCAGGTGCACATTTCTAGTTTTCTCATGGAACAAGGCATTGAGCTGTGAGGACTTTAAAAGTGTATTGCTGTCACTAAAAAGATAAACACACAAAGTTGCTTGGCAAAACCCCACTGAATCATGGGAATACTTTTTTTTCTGCTGGTACAGACCTGCGAACTTATGACATAGTAAGGCGAGAAGGGCATATATAGCAGCTAAATATAATTTCTAACCATGTTCCTGACAGTTCAATGTTTTAAAGCAGAACTAAAGGCAAAACATATTTTTTTTTTATTTGGATAGAGTAGGGGAGGGTTAAAACCTCGGTCAGGGTTTTTTCCCATCTGTGTGCCACTGGGGAGAGTTCCCTTCACTTCCTGACTCAAAGCCAAAAGCAAGAAGGAATAAAATCTTTTCAAAGTGAAGGAATTCCTAGTTGTCACCAGAACTAGTGTCTCCATTGGAAGATGTCCCCTCTATCATCTGTTCCTCTAAAGTTTTGGCTTCAGTTATACCTTAAGCAAGTATTTCATCATTAGGTCATGTTGTGCTGTGCGCTATGCTATAAGAGGCTAAATATTGAAGACAAACAGTGCTTGATGCATATTTCTTTAAAATCTCTGTAACAGATCAGCTTGGTTTTAAAATAATTTATTTTGCTTTTGTTTGTTGAAAAGTGGCAAGTAGTAAGAAAAGCTTATACCATCAAACAATGGAACTTTAGGTCCTTCAAGTTGACTTCTAAATTCCAAAGATTGTTTTTAATCAATTATCTCTACTTCTCTTGCTACTTCCAATTACAACTCATTTGGATTCTTTAAACCATTCAAGGCAGATATGAAATCTGCATGAACATGCAATAGAAAATAATTATCTTTTCATTAAATGAGCATTCATATGGAAATAAGGGAAAATTGACAACTACAAACACACCATCCAAGTTTAGATATTGACTTTGGAGCAAGGGCATTAGATCTGTAGATAAAAAGCTCCTGTGGGTTTTGAAAGCAAATGCATGTAGCATAACATCAAAAATTGCCAGTGAACAATGGGCTGGCACTTCTGGATTTAATCCCAGTAGTTTATTGCTGCTAGCAATCACCATGACATTTCCTGCGTGTCCCCATCATACCAAACAGGTGCAGTTACATGTAAACAAGCCTTTCTATGACATATTACAAAATTGTACATTTTTATCTGTTTCAGGAAACTGTAATGTTACTTGCATGACACTTTCCAACTCACAAATCTCTTTGATGAACATCATAGTTGCCTCACATACACTAATTAGCCTTGTGGGAGCTGTTCTTTGCAACGTATACTACAGGAACATGTCCCATAGAGCCGCCCAAGGGCATCTATGATTTCTGTATAACAAGCTTAAGCTTACAGAGGGCACACAAATGATTTACAACATCAGAAGCGGTCTTTGCAAACACTATAGTTCACTTGTACAAAAGTGTCCAAAAGAGAAACCCTATTTGTTGCTCATAGCAACTAACTAGTGTATTACATCCATTGGCTGCAATAATAAAATGTTAGAGAGAGAGAGAGAGAGAGAGAGAGACTAAATCTCTGTTATATATAATCTATCATACATTTATATGCTAAGGTGCTTTGGTAGCCATATTTCTGCTTATCCCTTATTTTATGTAAATTGATGGCCTCCCTCAATTTACATAAAATAATAGAAACCAGAAATGATACAATTAAGTGTACGTAAATGTAATCAATAAAATCTTACAAAAGCTTTAACATTTCTAATGTAATTTCAATATTTTTAAATTGAAAGCTTTCATTATAATAATAAAATGGTTAATTCTGCCATGAAGGTCCTTGTTTAGCCACTTCCTGTTATAGAGTATCAACTCTATGTCACTGTTTCCCAATTGCCCCGTGCATTGTCACCTTGTCCCACAGGCTTCTGATGGAGACCACAAGTGACCATTTCAACACGCACAATGCAGACATGGTCAACTGTTGTCACCTTCAGAAAAACCTGGTCTGAGAAATACCATACAGCAATTGCTGGAATGCATGTATGTAAATGGGAAGTGGCTGCAGAAGATACAACAAAGGAATGAAAAACAGCAAGTCAAGTATTTAAAAGAACGTCTTTACCGATTTTTGTTATTGTACCCAATGCTTTACCAAGATAAAAGAGATTCCATTTATTTTAGGCTTGCTGACTCCTGACTTAACTGCCCATAGAATGTGTGTATGATGTGTGTGTGATAGCGCTGGACAGATAGAAGTGAAAGATGGTTCCATGGATCTATCGTAAAGTGATTTTTCCTTCAAAGAAGCAGATCCATGATTCAAATATAAGAAGCTACATTTAGCCCCTGTTCAAGTTTGGGTGATTAGGAATTGAAGGCAGAATAGGTGCAATTCTGCCCACAATTCAAACTTGTGGCAAAAAATTTCCACAACGTATTTGGGCATCCTTCACCCTGAATGGCACTCAAAACGCAGTATGATTTTTCTTCTACTGTAGTGCGTCAAAACACACAAGAATCAGGGCAAAACATGCCTGGCACAGGGTCAAGATTTGGTCCGATGTGTCTGCCATAATGTCGCAGTCACAATAAAAATCGCTAATCACCGCCATTACTAGTAAAAAAAAAAAATATTAATAAAAATGCCATAAAACTATCCCTATTTTGTAAACATAACTTTTGCGCAAACCAATCAATAATCGCTTATTGTGATTTTTTTTACCAAAAATATGTAGAAGAATACGTATCGGCCTAAACTGAGGGAAAATTATTATTTTTTTAGATATTTTTGGGGGATATTTATTATAACAAAAAGTAAAAAACAATGGGTTTTTTTCAAAATTGTTGCTCTATTTTTGTTTATAGCGCAAAAAATAAAAACCGCAGGGGTGATCAAATAGCACTAAAAGAAAGCTCAATTTGTGGGAAAAAAAGGACATCAATTTTGTTTGGGAGCCATGTCGCACGACTGCACAATTGTCAGTTAAAGCGACGCAGTGCCGAATTGCAAAAAGTGGTCTGGTCTTTGACCAGCAAAATGGTCCGGTCTGTAAGTGGTTAAAGAAGAAGTACAGCCAAAGCTCATTTGGCTGTACTTCTCCTGTGGATCACAGGAGTGCAGTTCGTTCTGCACTCCTGTGACCCGTTTTAAGCCAACAGCCGGCTGCTTTCGGCTGATGTCACAGTGCTGGGGAAAGATACAAACCATATGATCGGAATCCACCCAGAAGTATGGACTGGCACCTGGCCCTGCCTCTCCTGATCTGCTGAGAGCCTTAGGCTGGCCATACATTATACAATTTTTTTGTATAATTTTCCTTTAGATTTACCGAAATCATATAATATGAGGTCAAACCTAAATACTTTCTATTTAATTGCAATCAGGCAGACCCTCGCACTACATAGCTGATGGTAAACAGCCCAGCGCTCCAGTGAACAGCCCAGCGCTCCACAGCCCAGGGCTCTAGTGAGAGCTAGAGAGGCAGAGCAGACAGTGGTATCTGACAGTCACCAGCTCTCTGCTCACTGAGCACTGAGAACTGAGAGATCAGCAGTCTTTGGTCGCTCAGTTCTCAGTCTTAGACTGATGCTCCATCCACCTTTTTTTTTAAAAGGGAAGAAACCTCAAATTTATTTTTTTAACAGAGTATTTCAGTTAGAGAGGAGGGGCGCTGACTGTGTATCCGGACCATTTATTTTTCAAAAAAGATGCAGATGTTTTGTTGGAGATATTTTAAATTTTGGTGCTATTCAACACACTAGTCTTTATTACATTTAGTTGGCGTTACCTTGCAGAACTAGTGCAAAGATTAGTGTACACAAACGTCAGACTCAAAAGCAAACCAGCTGCAGTGCACTATCAGGCAGTATCAGAGGAAGATGACATGTATTTGACATCAACAGAAGAAATTGAGATGCATTTACCATGTGTTCACAACGATTGCTATTGATCAAAACAGCACACTGCACAGCAAAAAACAACAACTGCACCTAAACAAAAGCGCCTAAACACCACTCCATTCCAACCAATTTGAAATTAAACTACACTGCATTTCAGATCCTTCAAAAACCTTCACAAATGCATGTCAGGAGCAAAGTACAAATGCCCATATACACTACACCTAACCTCGGCTTGTTTCTTTGACATCCCCTAAACAATTCATCGTTGACAAGAAGATGAATATGTAGAATTTGAGAACCTCCAATGTTTTTAATGTTTTAGTAGATCATTCAAGAAAAGTAATATAATGCACTAGAGTAGTACAGGGCTGTAGACCGATATTAATTTTGCATGACATCAGTTATTTAACATATTGTATTCTATGACTGTATCATTTGATTCTGTTTAAACTACTGTTCTAAAGAAAACCTTTTTCTATAATTGCTAATAATATAGCCAATAAAGTAATTTGCACCAGTCCTACTTTAAAGCATAAATGAAAACCTAACAAACTTTATCTATCCTGTTACAGAAGGTCCCTACTTCGTATGTGGTAGTATTGTTTTTATTTCTAATTTATCAAAACTCAACTTTTTGGCCTTAGAAGTCCAGTAACACCCTCATTCAACACGCTTTCATCTGATGACATTGTCATCTCAAGATGTCATACGTTTCACGTGGACATCAAACTGTAAATGCTGGTGCACTGTACATCATTAGGTGAACTTAAAGTCTGCAGGGAGTTCATAGCCTAGTTCAGTGATGGCGAACCTTGGCACCCCAGATGTTTTGGAACTACATTTCCGATGATGCTCCACTACACTGCAGAGTGCATGAGCATCATGGGAAATGTAGTTCCAAAACATCTGGAGTGCCAAGGTTCGCCATCACTGGCCTAGTTTAACACTTTTCCTGCATTGTAGCATTGTCACTCCTAAACCCAGAAGTAGGGGAAGTAGTTGGTTCCTGAAGTAAAAACCTTGAAAAAAAAAATTAATACTGGAAAAACGGAGGGTATTCTACTGTTTTATTAATTTTTATTGTTACATTTAGTTACCGTTTGAGGTAATTGAGAATCAGTGGGAGGCTCAGTGTGTCTGTGGAAGTCCTCACTATTGACAGCTATGATCTAGCGAGAATAGATGCTAAAAACAACATTTTCTTTTACTTCTTTCATGTGTGTGTGTGATTGTTAAACACATTGAAACCAATAAAGCAAAATTTAGGCCAGGGCATTGTGATAATTATTTAAAATACCTTGCTGGTTGTTGGGCATTACACATTTTGCAGTCATAGATCATAGCTGATTGAAGAATAAAATGAAATGGTATTTTGTATGGCAATACAGCATTTTTATATCCAAGAAGAAAAATGCATACAGTATACTACATGCTTACAAGCCCTTAGATGTTTAGGCTTTATTATTTTTTCCCTTTTTTTTTCATCTGGTGATCCTGTCAATTTCTCTCTTATGCCTCATACACACGATCAAACAATCTGGTGGAAAAGTGGACGATCCGCCCGTGCGTAGGCTCCGGCGGACTTTTTGTACCCAAAAGTCCGGCGGACTAAGAAAGTAGTTTTGCACTCCAATCTTTCCGCCGGACTCGCATTTCGGTAGACAGTACGGCCTCCTTCGCTGGCCCTGGCTACCTGGAGACGCGCTCAAAATGAGCGGACTTTCCTCTGTGTGTGTGGGCGAGTCTGTTCATTTTAAAAGTACGGCGGACTTAGTACGCCGTACTTAGTCCGCCGCAAAAGTACCGTGTGTGGGCAGGTAGCTCGTTCGGAAAGTCCAGCGGACAGTCCGGCGGAAAGTCCGCCAGACTAAGTCCGCCGGATAGTCTGCTACGTGTGTATGCGGCATTAGATTGAAAACTTTTACTCGACATATTGTACTGATGGAGGAGCCACACTGTCACGCTGGAACAGAACTACACATAATGTATAGAGCACAGGGAGTTCACATGATTTCTGGCAGGATCAACCGGTATTTTTTGCACTTATCGGACAAATATAACAAAACACGTTCAATGATATAGGAGAAGTTAATTGTTTGGGTTTTCATATACTATATGTGATGGACCGCCTAGCACCCCACCTGGGTGCCTCAGCTAAAGAGCTGCTTCCTCACCGTTGGAACACAGGAACAAGTTACTATAGCTGAGAATTGCACCCAAAAACTAGATGACACTAGCTTAGATGCAAACAGGAACTCTCTTTATTGAAAATTCACGCAGAATGTATACCACAAAAAATCAGATAAGAGCTTAATAACATTATCCTAAACAATGCAAACTTTAAATAGTAATTCCATCAGTCTATTTAACAATACATCTAATGGACTGCTAGCAGCTAACAGTAACCAAATTAAATAGTGAGCTAATTGACAGTAAGCTAATCAACAGCCAGGCATCCAGACAGCCTTTATTAGTCAGGAAGCCCACCCCAGACAGGCCGGCAACAAGTAAATTACACATACTGTCTTTCAGGTCTTTGGCTTTCACTTCTGTAATCTGTCCACTAGAAAAGTCATCATAAGGTAAAACTCATACAATATTCCTTCAGTCTGAAAAAGTGGAATTCATTTATCTACTTATTTGTTTGAGGAGTTTATAAATATTTCTGTCCCAGTGGAGGAGCTTCTCTACCCTAGTATGCAGGAGGGCCATCCTATTTCTTCTGACCATTAACCTGTACAAGATTAATATTGCACCTTTCCATCCACTCCAAAAGGGAAGCTTTATTGCCTTTATTCATAGAATTAATCCAAGCCTCGCTCTCAGTGTTCATTACGTTGTTGTCCATCATTAAATAATGATCTGCTCTCTCTATAGGATCAGAGGCGGAACTGAGCTCTTATCTATGCTCTGATTGGCAAAATCCTCAGTCTCCTCCATGGGCCATAATAAGTGGATAGAAGGCTAGCCCCTAGTCCCCACCAAAAGCCCCTGTCCCAGTAGGGTCTGTCACACTGTACCTTAAAGCAGAGTTCCACCCAAAAGTGGAACTTCCACTCATTTGTCTCCTCTAGGGGGGAGCGGATACCCATCTTTGACAGGTACCCTGTCCTTACTACCGGGAGACTGGGCCATGGTAAATTACATCAGCAGCTCAGCTCCCTGTGTGCCAGTAGGAGAGGACAGCAGTGCCTCGACCAATTGCGCAGTAGGGACCCGGCATGAAGCCGTAATGGTTCACTACCGGCTTCCCTTACCGGGCAGCACCTGACAGCTGATGGAAACATCAGCTATGGTGCCGACATCGCTGTACTCCAGGATAGGCAAGTGTCCTATTATTAAAAGTCAGCAGCTGCAGTATGTGTGGCTGCTGGCTTTTAATTTTTGCAGGAGTGGGTGGATATCCACTTTAAAGGAAACCTTTCATGAGACAAACACAGATGTTGCCATTGCTAACCATTTTCTAAAAATATTTTAGTACCTATATTTCAGTAAATGTAGCTTTGCTGAAAGGATACAATCTAGTGAAAAAGTTTATGATTTTATGAACTTAAATGTGGTTTGGAATTTCATGGTAGGGTTTGGAGAATACAGGTTATAGAGCAGTTTAAAGAATAATTGATGCTTTGTCAATTATTACTGTACATGAATGAAAATTGACTTTCTGAAACAACTCTAACTTTGTCATGATACTATATTTATTCGTTCAAGCTAGATGCAAAGCCATTTGATGACAAATGTCTGTGTTTTTTTTTTTTGTTAGATCAGGCTTATTGTAAGGACAGCAAGAAGTCTGCAGTAAATGTGTTTTAATGCTTTACTGCATTAAAAGCAGTGATTCTCAGATCACCAGACTACCAGTAAAGGTAATGGAGTACACCAGTGCACTATATCAATACATCATATTCCACATTGATTTGTTTTATAATTTTAGCAGGTATGCACTTACCATGGCATTGGCATTACCTACTCATGCAGCATAATTGTGTGATTTGAACAGACAAAAAGAAATACATGAACCTTTTACACAACGCTAATGGCCCAGCACACACACAGCATCCTATCTATCATGATAAAGAGTAAGCAACCATTAATCATACAACAAAGTGAGAACCACCATGATTGAGGTGAGAGCAAGTGAATTGAATTTACCGGCAAAGCATACCCCATAAAATATGCATACATAGTAATTTAAATGTAAATATTGTAACACAAAGTTTGAAGGATTCAAATGAAAATGAACCCTTTAAAATAAATGCTGATGTTATACAAGACCCACAAAAGCAAACACACAAAATAACAAAATTTCCCACATATTTGACAGGCACAACGCAACAAGCCACTCAGTGACCACTTCCTATTTGTAAAGACCAAAACATGACTTTCAGTGTTCAGAATAAAGACTATACAGTGGATGCACCCAGACCCATTTTTGTCACGTTTTCATGAATATAGATTAATAATTCAATCCACAAAAGGAAATGTTTGGATGTCCTTAAGAGTGCAGTCATAGTATGTTCACTTCTGGCAAACATGTAACAAAGTGATTACTTTAAGAGAAACCTTATCGCAAATTATTGCCAAAGCTTTAAAACTTGCTCAATAATAACCAAAATAAGAGTTAAACAACATATAATAAACGCTGACAACAGTAAGGAAAGCTTATATATAAGTAGGAGATGCAGGTTGCTAGAGAAGGAAGCCCATAAATCGACCAGCTTGGAGCATTCTGGATTCTTTGTCTATAACTGAGGATCAACTCCAAATCAAAGCAATGGCTTCAATACATGCGCCATCTTGAAGTGAATCCATACTGGGTAATGTAACAAGTGACCTCTATGGAGCATACGCACCATGTACTTACCTTCCACTCGCTCCCTACTACTCTGACCTAGCTTAGAAATAGGCAATACTTATAGGTCAGAGAGAATATAAGACATTCCACATTGACTGCCCACAAAGTAGCTCTTGGCCAATCAACAGGCTCACGCGCTGTCACAAGGCTTTGGGTGGGAATAAGCTCAGCTTGGTGTAAATTGTTAACAAAGTTACAAAAGTCAAACAAGAATCTAAAGTGGTCTAGGGAAGGATTAGAGCAGCAGGGAAAAGAATGAAAGGTAGGTACATGCTTCTCCTACTCCACTAAATAACAAGAATATGTTATTTTGTACAGGTAGTCAGTCAAACGAGGACTTTCAAACAGAAGATTGAAGAACTCTGGGAAACAGGGATGAGTGTAATTAATTCCCACTAATAATTTAAAATATATCTACACACCCTAAGGAGATATAGGCATCAGCAGTGCTAAACTCTTGTATCAATCTCAGAAAGGTATTAATTTTAAACAAATAATATTATATAAAACCAGCACAATGTCCTCATTATAAACAAGAATAAAAAAGTATAAAAAAGTCACTGTAGAGTAATCAGCTGTAACAAAATAATCAACAGTGAGTGGTGGAATGTTAAAATTTTTTAATTATAATTCATTCCTTCATCCCTTCACCCCACTACGTGTGACACCACTCCCTTAAGATTTTACACTTACCAGAAATCAGGTGAAAATCAGCCTTAAACTCCATAAATAAGCAGACTTTCTACTCTGGTCATTGGATAATGGTACAGACTACCAATTCTAAGATAATTTCACCAGTATTAGGTCTGTATGGGTTCACACTGTTCTATCCTGGTATGCCAGACTCCAATAGATTGCTACTGGATCCCAAGCTTATCGGCGTTCATGCCCAAAGGATAAAGAAGCTCTAATTGCATAATTATGTTTTAAACTGTTTCTAATTAAACCCCAAATCCCCCGTTACATATCGGAGTTACAAATATAGGGTTAAAAACGAGCATGTAAACAGTAGCTTGCCTGCCTGGTGTAACTCCACCACTCCTAGTATTGAAAGGATCGCAGCGATGTCCAGGCTGGGCTCCACGAGGGAAGACAAGCTGAGTAGCCATGTAGCTTTACCCTATGATGATACGCGTTAGGGTAAGACTACACGGCCACTCAGCTTGTATACCCTTGTGGAGCTCAACCTGGGCATCGCCGCAATCCTTTCAATACTAAGAGCTGTGAAGTGACACCAGGCAGGCAAGCTACTGTTTATATGCTCGAGTCACTTAATAGCAGCAGCTGAAGGGTCTGTGACCTGTTTATTTTAACAGATTCATAGGCGCTGAGGGAAAGTGGATGTTTGCTGTTTAGTGATTATTTACTTTTATTGTTTTGGAAATAATTTAAAATACTATTGCCTTTATAATGGGCAACTTAATTCAGCTCCAGCTGTTTCGCCTGACAGCACAATCATTTCTTATTAGATAGAGCAAATAATTAATAACTGGCAAATAATAATGACTACGTTTTGGGAAGTAAAGAACATCGCATAAAGGACATTCAGTAAATACATAATGTACAGGGCTTGTCATATTTTATTACCAACAGCAGTTCTATATTATAATTTTTTTGGCTATGGATAAGGATGAGTCAGTCTTCAGCATAATTAGCACTACAAGTAATATCAAGAAAAAGATCATAATTATCCTCAATATGGCTTACACTGAAATATTAACAGCTGCCATAAAGCAATATTAATATCTACTAGTAAACAACAATGCAAGTAGTAACAAATGGCTACATGCAATAGTGTTATCTTTCTGTCATCTAATCAGATGTATTTCATAATAAGAGTCAGAGAACAATTAATAATTGACTTATAGAACCTTTTTACAGTAACTCTCACTTTCTGGATGAGTGATTTCTCTGTCCAATAATAACCATACTGTTTGACATTGTCAAGTTTTCAATTCTGGGTGTGTTGTTCAAAAATAGTATTGTGTGTGTCATCCATAAACTCATTTGAAGTATTGTGTAACTCAGTAGACTAAACATATTTAAGTTATTATAACTTTTTAGGTTTCTTCATCAGGTATATGTCTATGATGTATCTGAAGAACATAGTATAGTATATAACTATAGTATATAACCATTATTTTCTTGACTATTAAAGGAAAACATAGACTCCTTTTAACTTGTTTTGAGTGCAATTGTGCTGATAGAAACTAAAATGAATGGTGATCATGGCTCAAACTATCAATGAACTGTCAGATAATCACATTTGTTTTATTATGGTCTTGCGCTGTTCATCATACAATAGACAAGCTGTATGTGAACAATACTGTATAGTTATCAATGGGCCAGAAAAGTTTAAAAAAAATAATGGGGTTGATTTACTCAATCTGGTGCAGCTGTGCATGGTAGCCAATCAGCTTCCAAATTCAGCTTGTTCAATTAAGCTAAGACAAAAAAAAATGGAAGCTGATTGGTTTCTATGCAGAGCTTCACCAGATTTTATACTCTCCAGTTTTAGTAAATCAACCCTATCCTTCTAAAGACATACAAGTTTACAAGCTGAAACTTCACTTCTTCACACTTTATGTACTTTTTATAAATTTAACAAAAAAAAATGGCCCTTCATAATAATTTATTCAAGCCATTGACAGGCATACTATTATGTATTTCTAATCACAATGTATGTCAGCAGTACAAATATTTGTTGGAAGAGATGGATGATAGCTATTCAACAATTTCATAATCAATTCATTTAAGAATTTGTAAAATTTCTTTCAATACAAAGGAGTGAATTTAGTAAAACTGGAGAGTGCAAAATCTTGTGCAGCTGTGCATGGTAGCCAATCAGCTTATAACTTAATTTTGTTCAATTAAAGTAGTTGTAAACCCTCTCATATAGTCTGTGAAATAAGCCTCAGATGATACGCAGAGATGAAACAAATCCTCCTATTGAAGTTTCCCTTGTTTATCTGCAGATCTCCCTTCAAAAGTGCTGATTTTAGGTAAAATCCTTCACAGAGGAGGGGGTGGAGAGCTGATTGGGGGAAAGTAACACACCTCCCTTCACACACAGCAGAACTGTGTTCTGAATAGGCAAGCTGAGCTCTCCTCCCCAACACAAATGTTATCTCATGGGTTGGGAAAACCTCTCAGAAGTAACTCATGCTGATAACGGAGGACTGAAGCACCAGAAAGAAATGACACTTAGAGATTTGGAGAGAGACAAGTAAACACTACAGATATACATGCTTTGTTCAGATTTCATAACTGAGGTTTGCAACCACTTTAAGCTTTGCCAAAAAAAAAAAAAAAAAAAAAAGGAAGCGGACTGACTTCTATGCAGAGCTGCACCAGATTTTGCACTCTCCGGTTTTAGTTAATTGACCCCAAAGTACTTTTGTTTTTGACTCCTCCTACTAACACCAGGTACAGGGAACAATGCAGGGTCTCCAAATATCTGTGACTGGCAGAACATCGAAGGATTGTGGTGTTAGGAGGACTGGTAATTTACAATGGAGAAAGCATAAAGGAGCAATGGATAAGTATAGCTGCTAATTCATTTACCCCCCAGTCAAAATGAATATGTAGCTCTTGCAGTGTGGGGATGGGAGGAGGGACAGGGAAGGATCATTTTTTTCAGAGAGTTCAGCTTTAACTCAAAACATTCAGTATGTGTGAAACAGGTTGGTACAGGTGAATAATAAAGAGCACATCTGTTGAAGAGTTTTCAAATAAGACTAAGGCTAGGTCTCACAATATTAGCAGAAGCCTCTATGGTATGCATACAATAGGTGTAAACAGTGTTATCGAATACAATTACTTCATAGGATGAAATCAGCAAAACAGAGCAAGCTATGGTTTATTTACAAATATAAAATAGAAATCTGTCCTGGCATAAAATTGCAATCTATAATGTAATGACTCCCGTTCTTTACCAGTTAGCACTCCAACCCCTTTTATGGAGTGGTTGCCCTGTAATACCGATACACCTTTAACAATAGTGCTTCATTAAGATCTCTTTCTAATGTAATTAGAAATCCATGCTGCTGATGTGCCTGTACTTTGGTGCTTGCCATATATCTAAATTGTGAGTCTTTGAAGACTTGTTCTATGTGTGGTTTATTCCAACCATTGATCATCATTGCTTGAATCATGTTTTACTGAAGAGGAACTAATTATGTACAGGAGGCTTTAGGATTATGAATTCTGAATACAATCAACTAAACGGCGTTGTGGCGTTGCAGAGATTAGCTCAATGCGTGCCTTATTATTAACATTGATTCGCACTGCCTGGATTGTGGTGCGTTGTGAGGATGCAATCATTCAGCATTGTTTTGATGCTTTGAAATTTCAATTTCTGAAATCATGTTATCCTACATCATCATTAAAATTAGGAAGTTTTAAACTTTCCCAGCAATATTTTCTTGCATACGGCATGGCATGTGTGCATGATTAAATGTATTTATTATTATATACTGTAGTAGTGCTTGTTATATATTAAACAGATTATGTTATTTCATTTTCTCGTTCCCTATTAATTATTAATATTCATGCTTGAATCAGTTTTAATATTTGAATTTATTTAATTTATTTCTCATATTAACATTAATAATCACTTAATTTGTTGACTAGCTGGGGACCAAACACCAGTATGTGCCTTTAAATGGACTGTTTTGCTTTCCATCTTTTTTAATGTTGCCCACTCCGTCATTTGCTTTTGATAGCTGCAGATCTGTTTGTGATGTGGTTTCCTAGAGCCACTGCAATGGAAATGGTGTGGCCCCTGTTCTACCAGCAGTGCTTCAACAGTTGCCAATGGATAAATTATTTGTAAGAACTAGATTAGGCCTTATTTTTCACTGGTATGAATTCACTTTAATCATGTGTACATATTTTCCACTCCTCTCAAGACCCCCTGGTCTCAAGCTCCCTTGTCTCCTCCTCCCATGTTCATTTCCAGGACTTCTCCAGAGCCTCTCCCATCCTCCAAAACTCTCTACCTCAATCTGTCTGGCTATCTCCTATTCTGGCTGCCTTTAGGTGATCCCTGGAAACTCATCTCTTCAGCCTATCTTGCCTCAAACTAATCTTTTATCACTTCCATCAGCTCATCCCCCACAGTTACAGCCTTTTGTACCACTTGCCCCACCATATAAGATTGTAAGCTCTTATGAGCAGGGCCCTCTTAACCCTCTTGTATTTTATTGTTTTGTATCCGTACTGTCTCTCTTCTATATTGTAAAGCTCTGCGTAAACTGTTGGCGCTATATACAGTGCCTTGAAAAAGTATTCATACACCTTGACATTTTCCACATTTTGTCATGTTACAACCAAAACGTAAATGTATTTTATTGAGATTTTATGTGATAGGCCAATGCAAAGTGGCACATAACTTTGAAGTTGCAAAGTGGAAAAATGGTAAATGGTTTTCAATTTTTTTTTTACAAATAAATATCTGAAAAGTGTGGCATGCATTTGTATTCAGCCTCTTTACTCTGATACCCCTAACTAAAATCTAGTGGAACCAATTGCCTTCAGAAGTCACCTAATTAGTAAATAGAGTCCACCTGTGTATAATTTAATCTCAATATAAATACAGCTGTTTTGTGAAGCACTCAGAGGTTTGTTAGAGAACCTTAGTGAACAAACAGCATCATAAAGGCCAAGGAACACACCAGACAGGTCAGACATAAAGTTGTGAAAAAGATTAAAGCAGGGTTAGGTTCTGAAAAAATATTCCAAGCCTTGAACATCTCATGGAGTGCTGTTCAATCCATCATCCAAAAATGGAAAGAGTATGGCACAACTGCAAACCTACCAAGACATGGCCGTCCACCTAAACTGATTGGCCAGGCAAGGAGAGTATTAATCAGAGAAGCAGGCAAAAGGTCAATTGTAAATATGGAGGAGCTGCAGAGATCCACAGCTCAGGTTGGAGAGATCTGTCCACAGGACAACTATTAGTTGTGCACTCCACAAATCTGGCCTTTATGGAAGAGTGGCAAGAAGAAAGGCATTGTTGAAAGAAAGCCATAAGAAGTTGCATTTGCAGTTTGCGCGAAGCCATGCGGGGGACACAGAACACATGTGGAAGAAGAAGCTCTAGTCAGTAAGATGAGACCCAAAATTGAACTTTTTTGGCCTAAAAGCAAAACGCTATGTGTGGCAGAAAATTAACACTGTACATCACCCTGAACACACCATCTCCAAAGTGAAACATGGTGGTGGCAGCATCATGTTGGGGGGATGCTTTCCTTCAGCATGGACAGGGAAGCTGGTCAGAGTTGGGTGGATGGGTTGGATAGATGGATGGAGCCAAATACAGGTCAATCTTAGAAGAAAACCTGTTAGAGTCTGCAAAGACTTGAGCCTTGATCAGAGGTTCACCTTCCAGCAGGACAATGACCCTAAACATACAGCTACAATGGAATGGATATATTCATGTGTTACAATGGTCCAGTCAAAGTCCAGACCTAAATCCAATTAAGAATCGGTGGCAAGACCTGAAAATTGCTGTTCACAGACGCTCTCCATTCAATCTGACAGAGCTTGAGCTATTTTGCAAGGAAGAAAGGGCAAAAATATCACTCTCTAGATGTGCAAAGCTGGAAGAGACATTCCCAAAAAGACTTGCAGCTGTAATTGCAGCAAAAGGTGGTTCTACAATGTATTTACTCAGGGGGGCTGAATACAAATGCATGCCACACTTTTCAGATATTTATTTGTAGAACATTTTGAAAAAACATTTATCATTTTCCTTCCACTTCACAATTATGTGCCACTTTGTGTTGGTCTATCACATAAAATCCCAATCAAATACATTTACGTTTTTGGTTGTAACATGACAAAATGTGGAAAATTTCAAGAGGTATGAATACTTTTTCAAGGTACTATAGAGATAAAGGTGCATGTACATGGGTATATTGTGGTTTACCACACAAAACAATTGACCAGCAAGTTGTTTTAAGTTGTTTAAATGGTTTATGCATTTACATGTGTACAAAGGGACACTGTTGATGCAGCCTTTTGGTGGCTAGGACGCATAGCATCCTTAGTTATTAGGATGTAGGCGGCTGTTGCTGCTTTTTGTCCTTGGCTGCTATGATTATGATGCTGATGGCTATTGCTGCCTGTCAACTCATTGCTAGAATGGATAAGGCTCCTGCTGCCTAGTATCTGTTGCTAGGATGTAGGAGGCTATTGCAACCCAGTGTACATTAGCACTATACGCTGTTCACGGGAACACGTTTTGTTTACATGTTTATATCATAAAATACAGTTCATATGCAAGATGGTGGATGCAGAGTTTTCTATTTTGATTTTATAGTTTTTGACACAGAGCAAGTTTTGTGATTTTTCACAGCTGTGTGCAAAGCTGCTTTCAGATCCATAACAAAAGAGAGAACAATACTGTTTTGTGATGCCAGGTGCATGAGCCCTATAGGTGATATACTGGAACAAATGACACGTACAATTGACCTGGTGTATTCATTCTTATAATCCAAATTGATGGAAATGCAGATTTGTCACATGGAAAAGGTAAGTACATCCTATATCTACCACCACTTCAAATCTATGAAATTATAATAGGGTATTCCATATTAGGTGCCAATGATTGGAACCTCCTTAGAAAGTATGCAGGTGGAATCTTATTCAAACCTCAGATATCTACAGTAGAGTTTAGTGTTCTCTGTGTTTATCTTGTCTTTAAAGCAGGTGGTGTCACCCTGCCAAAATTAAAATAGCTCTCTAATGCCCACAGAAAGAAGAATGTACATGGCTTTAAGGCCCCGTTCACACTGACAGACCAATCGGGTCCGTCTGTCAGTTTTACAGGCAGACCTGATAAGACCATCCATTGCTCTCTATGGAGTGGCGGATGTCAGTGGACATGTGTCTACTGACACCCATGGACATGCAATCCGATCCTGTCTGATAAAAACAGATAGATTCCCCATCCATCTGGCAGATGGGATGGCAGGCTGATGGAAATGAACAGGCGGTCTGTTTCCATATGACAGCCCATAGAGGACAGTGGGCTGTGTCTGCTCAGCATCAGCAGAGAGGACACAGACCTGTCATCCGCTTTCTCAGTGGGGATCAGTGGAGAGATCCCCTGCTGAGCAGGCAGATCCGCAGGCGGGCTCTGCCAGTGTGAAAGGGGCCTTAGTCAGCTAATCTGTCCAGAACTAGCTATCCCAAAAGAAATTCATCCCAAGCGCTGAACACTTGATGCCTAAAAAAGTCTCCAAGAACCCCTAAATTTAAATTCAGAATCTGCCAGTAATGCTTGCAACAGTTGCTGTCAAAGTGCAAGCATTCACAATCAGAAAGAGATTGTATCAACTTCTCCTGCATCGATGGTGTAGCAGCAAATATCTGTCCAAAAAGAATGTTAGAGCAAGATTACAGTTTGCATTCAAACATACAGGCAAAAAAGTTCTTCTGGAACAATGTTCACTGGTTTAATATATCAAAGACAGAGTTACTTGGCTTCAGTAAAAGTATATATGTTGGGCATTTCAGGAGAAGAACTCCATATCAACTGGGAAGCTTGGTGGAGGGAATGCTATGGTGTGGCGTTGCTGCTTCAGGGTCTGGTGAGTGTTTGCTGAGTTGTGTGCATCTTCTAGTACTCAGAGATTTGGTTGCAATAACCAGCAGTAGTATTCTGACGGCTGAGTTTGTAAGACATAGAAGAAAATTATGACAGATCTAATGAGACAATCTATGAATAACATGTTATGCTATGTTAAATATATATCTCAGTAATGTTTTTTGCAATTATACCCTTTTTGCTGAAACTTCTGCAATTACAAGGCTAGGGACCCATAAATCTCTCTTAAATATTTGCTGTTTATGCTATGTTTCCACTTATTAAAAACTTGAATAAAATTGAAGAGGAGCTCCAGTCTCCCCACAACAAATTAAAAGTCAGCAGCTAAAAATACTGTAGCTGCTGCCTTTCAATATAAGGACACATAACTGTCCCGGAAACCAGCAATGTACTCACCCAAGCTGATTCTTCAATCGGCTTTGGGTGCAGGCACTGCCATCCTAGGTAAAGCAAACCAGCAGTGAAGCCCTCCGGATTCACAGCCGGTTTCCTACTGCGCGAGCCGCACTGCGATTTGTGAATGGTCCCGTAGTCTTCTGAGGTGTCCTGAAAGGTTTCAGGGGGAAGGAAGAGGGGGCCAAACTTCCGCACAGATCAACACAGTGATTGGGTACCTGTTAAAACCAGTAGCAAATGTGTCAGTGGAGGGGGGATACAAACAAGCAGAACTTCCCCTTTTTAGGTGAAGTTCCGCTTTAAACTTATGTAACAAAGCAAAGAAAAACAGTAGTTACCAACAGTAACCAATCAGAAATGACCTACTTATGGAAATCTGATTGCCAAAGATGAGTTCTTCTTTAACTATTTAAAAATAGTCATTTATATTCTTGCCAAAGGGGCAATTCTAAATAAAATTCAATAAAGTTGCCTCGAATAGTAATCCACCTCCAGCCCACCTCCTACAGTATGAAGATTTCTTCCTAAATTACCATGCTATATATGATTTGCCTAAATTAATATATCTCCCTTAAGTGTTGTTAGCAGTAGACTTGAATGCAATATTTAGACACAGCTAAACTCCTATTTCAAGCTGCTTCCATATTAATCTTCCACTTGATTTTTTAAGTAGTGAGCCCAGGGGACTCATTCCTGCCTTGAAGTGATGGCATCAGTGGAACCTTTGCCTCCTCTCAGGCGTGGGTTGCATTGCAATGAAACATCTGTCACAGGCAGCAATCGTTCCCGTTTTTATCTTGACTTTAGTTCCCAGACTCGTCAAAGGTCACTTTTCTACTTTGCTATTCCTCTGCCAGTATTTGTCTGCACCTCAATTTGTGCATGTCTTTAATGTGGTTATCACGTATTTCACACACCAGCTGTGCTATATGTTTCCCATAACATGATTAGGACAAGCAGTAAAATCCCTTCTGTCTAGTTTTTAAGCAATTTGTGGCCTCTTAAAAGAACATTTACAATGAACCTAAGCAACTTGTTTAATGATGGATAGCAATTCTTAAACAATGAGAAATGAATGGTAATCAGTGATAATCTAAGATTTTTTTTCATGGAAATGATGGACCTGCATTGGAAGGTGAATGTAGGCCCTAATGAGGACTGATGTGCGGGGTCTAAGGAACTGGTCCGCGTTCATCAGAGTACCCTACAAGGATTGATGGGTTTTGCTGTGGATAGCTCCAAAGTTGCGGCACTCAGATACACCCAGAATGGCAACAGCTGAAGGCTGAAATTAAGCAAGGTATAGAATCATTAGGTAAGGTCCTGGTTAAGAAAGGTAGATAAGGAGAATTATTGAAAAACAGACAGAAATGCTTGATGAGTATCAAATGGAAACAGAGGTCACAGGAATATGAGCATGGAGACATAGTCTCAGAGTAGTCTTAGCAAAGGTAATTGCCCATTGCGCTGACAAAGTTTAAAGTGGGTTTATAACCAAAACCTTATTTTTCGTTTTAGGTAGAGTGGAGAAAGATTACAACCCCGGTCAGATTTACTGTGACATCTTTAGGCCCATTTACACTATGCCGTTGGGATCATTACGCAGTTTACCGCAATGAGCGATAGAACACTAAGTGCAAAGTGCTCCTAATGGTACCCAAACCCACCTTCCGATGGACATAGATTGCAGTGCAGCACTGCGTAGAGCTATGCACTATTGTACATTGTGGTGAACTGCCAAAAATGGTGTATGCACGTTAGTGAGTTGTTATGTGTCCCCCCACGCATTAATCAGTTTCATAATATGTCCCCCTGCCATACATTGTGGGCAGAGAAATGATGTAGGGGTTGGCAGCAAGAACTAAAGCAAATATCTGAACTCCTACTTACCTGAGAGGTAAGAGTTAATCTGCTTTATTTACATGTATGTGAATGCACCATTTTTTTCTGTTTAGAATAGGGATGCATTAGACCCTATGCTAAGTTTTTCTAGTCTAGTCTGTTCTACACTGGGAAAATTCACCCCTCTATTTGTCCAGCTAACCAGTCAGTAAGAGAAAAGCAAGAGAAACCGCTCCAGGTGATAGTAATCCCTCCTCTACTGATTGGGTGCTGGTCCCGTCTGCGGTCTGGGTAAGTGAAATGGAAACAACGTGATGACCAACTCCAAAGTGTCAAAGAAATTGTGTGGTTTGTTCCAAGTAGAACAGCATGGTAACAACGATACAGACCTATACCAGGAAAGATTGACGCGTTTCACAAATCAAGTTTGCTTAATCATTATCCAAGATACATCACTGAACAGAACATTTAAAATAGTACATATACAGCTGAAATCAGTGAGTGCTTGATTAACCTCCTCTGGGGCTCCTGCAATGAATCATGCCAGGACCAAAGAAGACAAAACATACATTTTTAAAAACAATATACAAATAGAAAAAAGAAGATAAGCATTCTTTTGGTTTCTTTCTTTATAAGATGTATATACTTGTTTCTATATCTTTTTTCTTAATACCTTTTTTTTCCACTTAAAAGGATATTTATGGTACATTTGTCATTTTTGCTATACTCCAGTAAGCTATGTGCACAGTTATTCAAGTCTATTGAGAATGATTTTTTGATAAAGTTTATTGTATATAAATGTGGTAAATTTGATTTGAAATACCTGTGCATGATTATTTTAGGTTGCGTTATTTATATCCGTTTGCCACTGGTTCATGAACATATCTGTAATTACACTATGACTTATTGATTATTAAACATTTGTTAACATATGGTTCTTATAGCAGTGGCAACATTTCTACAGAAATAAAAATAATGCTTCTTCTTTTTTCTATTTTTTTTTGTTTTTAAATATGTATGTTTTGTCTTCTTTGGTCCTGGCATGATTCATTGCAGAAGCCCAAAAGGAGGGTTAATCAGCATAATCAAGCACTCACTGATTTTAGCTGTGTATGTACTATTTTAAATGTTCCGTTCAGTGATGTATCTTGGATTATGATTAGGCGAACTTGATTTGTGAAACGCATCACTCTTTGCTGGTATATGTATCAATGTTACCTTGATGTTTTACTTGGAATAAACCACACAATTTCTTCTCCCCTTTAAATGTGTTCAACAAGTTGTTTCCAACCATTGGCACCAAGACAGAAAGGACGAGGAAATCCTACCTAAAATTTTGAATTTTCAGGAGAGGAAACGGCAAAGGGGGAACACCTTCCAAGCAAGACAAATGTTCTGGTGACATTTGTTTAAGATGAGAATTGCCCTCACTTTGGAGAGCTTTCCTTTCCTTTCTGGTTGTGTCTGCAAGACGGGAAGCAATGTATTGCATGGCTATGCCCACTGTCCTGGAATGAGGAACAATCCTCTCAATTTTGGAATAAATTATGGAATAATATATGTGAATACCTTAAGAAGGCTTTATAGTGCACTGAGAGTGATGTTTTTTTTGATCGTATTACTCTTTTCTCACCATAACCTATACTCCATAGAAGCCATGCTTTTCATAGACTACAACAGTCTTTCTCAACCTTTTCAACACAGAGAAACCCTTGAAATAGTTCTCCGATCTCAGGGAACCCATTCGTTTTTGATGGTCAGTGGGAAGAATGGTCCTTACACTTGTGGCCATTGGAAAGAATTACCTCCTTACAGATAGTTAAAAAGATCAATGGTGTCAGTGGGAACTTATCTGAGAGGCAGAAATTGCCCAATGCTGAAGGAACCCCTAGCAACCTCTGGAGGAACGCTGGTTGAGAATCACTGGCCTACACTGATAATAGCCAAATAGCCGGAAACAGCTGTAAGCAGTTTGATATAAATAACTCTTTTATATTAGACCATGGATTAACTGCTGGTCAGTGGGGTAAAAAGCAATGATTCGCATGCCATTATCCACTGTCCTGAAATGAGAAATAATCCACTTATTTTTGCAATATGAAATGGCATGACTTCTGTTTTGAAAAAGTCTTTACTGTGCTGTTTCTTCATTGAAAAATGCATTTTCTTTTTCCTATCAGCCTCTACAACCCTGTATCTGTTAATGATACGGCCTACATGGAAAAATGTTGGACAACCATGATTAATAGATCCAGATAACAGTCAACCTCTTCAACTCAAACCAGTGTATGGTGCTACCCTTCAAAAGGAATCTTTCATTCTTTGAGGTATGTTACAAAGTAAATATATCCAGCCACACATCAAAGTATAAATAGCAAGAGTGACCCAAAGATTTCTTACAAAATAATTAGCATAACTGTTTTCAGATATAGAACCTGAAATGCCCTTTAACACAGGCAAGTGTCTTCACAGCCATCATATGCCTTGCGAGTACATTCAGAATAAAAAGGAAAAGGGATAAAAAATACCTGCTACTGGTTCCCTAATATGTATTCCCCTTTCAAAGTCATAATGTGCAGCAGAAGTAAGATGATCAAACATGAAAGATAGAACTTTTCAAGGAACCAGTCACCGTTTTTTTGTTTGAAATTAACGTCACTGATTCAATGTCACTATTTTAGTTTACAATTTAACTCCAAGGGCAGCTGATAACCAATCTGTCACCTTGAAGTGGTAAAAATACCCTTATATATGTAGCTGTGTATGTTGTAAATAAATTGTTTTTACTGTGGAACTTGTTCTGTCCAGTCTAATGCCCTGTGCACACGGTTGGATTTTCCGACGGAAAATGTGCGATCGGATCATGTGTGTGGGCTCCATCGGACTTTTTCCGTCGGATTTTCCAATGCGCAAAGTTTGAGAGCAGGATCTAAAATTTTCCGACAACAAAATCCAATCGCATAAATTCCGATTGTGTGTAGACAATTCTGATGGACAAAGTGCTACACATGCTCAGAATAAACTAAGAGACGAAAGCTATTGGCTACTGGCCCGTTTATAGTCCCGACGTACGTGTTTGAAGTCACATCGTTCAGAACGACAGCTTTGTGCGTGTATGCAACACAAGTTTCAAGTATGCTACACATCAGATGGATTTTGTGGTCGGAATGTCCGACCGCGTGTACAGGGCATAAAATAACAAAGTGGCTTAATGTTTAAAGAGGAACTATAGTCTGCTCACATAATTTGTAATAAAAACATCTTTACCATTTTGAAGCTTCCCTCCAACCACTTTACTGATTATTTTATATATATTGTGATTCTGTACTTGCCAAATATGCTGCAGAAATCTCCCTCCACTGAGTCTGGCTGAATCCTTTTTAACTGTGGGCAGTTGAAGCTGCTGCCTGTTAACTTGTATTTAAAAAAGACACATAGAAGGCACACCTCTAGCTCTGCAGCTCTCATTGGCCCTCTTATGACTCACCCCCCCTTCCTGGCAAACTCTCACGAGAGTGAGAGAGAGAACCATGCATGATGTCATACGCCTAGGCTTTTTAACCAGACAAACAGGAAGTGGGCTGTATAAGTTATTTACTGGTAGAAAAAAAAAGTTAAAACAACAAAGGCAGAGGATTTAATAGATGGAAAGTTGAAAAAAATGACTGAAGTTGTGCTTCAATGATTACTGTAGGAAAAACCAATATAGGAGAGATAAGTGAATCCTATGAAGCAAAACAAATTGAAAACTGGAAAGCAGTACAGAGAAAGCAGGAGTCAACACCACTGAAAGTTGTAAACTGCACGTGCTGGGGTAAGAATTTTAACAAATAATTAAAGTAGAATTAAAGGCAATTTTTTTTTCCATTGTGTATAGAGTCAATTTTGTTTTTTTGTCATCTGTGTCTCATTGGGGAGATTTTGCTTTACTTCATGTCCCATAGCCAAAGCAGGAAATGAGAGGAAATCCCTCCAAAAAGAGGGGGTCCATAGTTATCATCAGGGTCACCAGAATTATTTTCCCCACTCATGTATTTCTAATCTGGTGTCAACTTTTGTAATTTTATTTTACTTTGGCTTTTGGTGTTAAAAGAATAGTATGGCCAAAGCTTCTTTGATCATACTACTGTTGTGGGTTACAGAAGTGCACTTGCTTTTGTACTCCTGTGACCTAGAATCAGCTGAAAAGTGGGCAAAAGCCAGATTTTGGCTGATGTCACAGAACCGATTCAGTCTTTGGATGTATCCCAACAATAATGTCAGGATCCACCCAGATGCCTGACTGGCAGCTGGCTCAGCCTCTTATGCGGCGTACACTCAGATTCAACTACGAGACAGAAGCTATTGGCTACTGGCTATTGAACTTCCTTTTTCTAGTCACGTTGTACGTGTTGTACGCCACCACGTTATAAACAATCGGAATTTGGTGTGACCGTGTGTAGGCAAGACAGCTTGAGCAGAATTCAGTCAGAATTCCATCAGGAAAGCCATCAGAGCTTTTTCCGACGAGGATTCCGATCGTGTGTATGCGGCATTAGAGTGCCGCTGAGCCTCTGAGCCATCTGCTCCCATCCCCTCCTCAGTTCGGTGATCTAGTGAGTGTTGGAAGGGCAGAGCAGAGACCAGGGTATTCACAGTCACCGCTCTCTTCTCAGCGAAGACCAAGGACCTAGAGGTCAGTGCTCATGAGATTGCTCAGTTCTTGGATTTAGAGCTGGAGGGGACAGCTGCAGTATTGGATTTGTACTGCAGCCATGAACAGTAGGTGAGAATAAATATTTGTTTATTTTAATTCCCGCACTTCTCCTTTAATGCTAAACAGAACAAATAGAAAGGATGAATTTGTATGCCTTTAGTTATGCTTTAACTGGGGACCATTTGTTTTACTGTGCTTAAAAAGGGACATTTATTAAGTAATACAAGCAAGACGCAATTAGTTGGAAATCAGGCTGTGGTTCCTCAGCAAAGTTCCTGTGGCAGGTTTACAGAGCTGTGTGTCTGTATTTCTGGGCAACTAAATGAGACAGTACACAATTCAAAGACAGATTTATTACTTAAAGGGGTTTTAAACCCTCATGGTTTTTCACCTTAATGCATCTATACATTAAGGTGAAAAACCCTTTGTGATGCACCTGCCCCCCAGACCCCTCTTTTTATTTACCTGAACCCAATTGTTCCAGCGACAGGTACAAGCACAGCAGCTCCAGCCGCTGTCTTGGATCCTCATTGGCTAGATTGATAGCATCAGGAGCCATTGGCTCCCACTGCTGTCAATCAAATCCAGTGACATGGGAGCCGGGGGGGCGGGGCCGAGTCCTGCTGTCTGTGTCAATGGAGCAGTTCTCCCTGGGGGCACTCAAGAAGAGGAGGAGCCAGGAGCGCCGCAGGGGGGATCCCGAAGAGTAGGACCGGGGCAAATCTCTGCAAAATCACTGCACTGAGGAGGTAAGTATAGATATGTTTGTTATTTAACAATAATAAAAAAAAAACTTTACAATCACTTTAACCACTTCAGCCCTGGAGGATTTGGCTGGCCAAAGACCAGAGCACTTTTTGTGATTCGG
The DNA here is from genome assembly GCF_037356315.1 of Lithobates pipiens. NCBI lineage: Eukaryota > Metazoa > Chordata > Amphibia > Anura > Ranidae > Lithobates > Lithobates pipiens. Next base: position 577,178,468 of record NW_027507748.1, read on the forward strand.
CACTGCGTTACTATAACTGACAATTGTGCAGTCGTGCGACGTGGCTCCCAAACAAAATTGACATCCTTTTTTCCCCACAAATAGAGATTTCTTTTGGTGGTATTTTATCACCTCTGCGGTTTTTATTTTTTGCGCTATAAACAAAAAAAGAGCAACAATTTTGAAAAACTCGTTATTTTTTTACTTTTTGCTATTATAAATCTCCCCAAAAAATATATAAAACATTTTTTTCCCCTCAGTTTAGGCCAATACATATTCTTTATATTTTTGGTTAAAAAAAATCACAATAAGCGTTTATTGATTGGTTTGCGCAAAAGTTATAGCATCTACAAAGTAGAGGATAGATTTATGGCATTTTTATTATTATACATATATTTTTTTACTAGTAATGGCAGCGATCAGCATTTTTTATCATGACTTGTGACATTATGGCGGACACATTAGATACTTTTGGTGCTATTTTGGGACCATTTACATTTATACAGCGATCAATATGATTAAAAATGCATTGATTACTGCGTAAATGTGACTGGCAGTGAAGGGGTTAACACTAGGTGGCACTGTTAAGTGTGCCCTAGGGAGTGATTCTAACTGTGGAGGGGGGCTGGGCTGTATGTGACACATCACTGATCAGCACTCCCGATTACAGGGAGAGCTGATCTTCACACTGTCACTGCGGCGGCTGGTTCGCAATCGGTTAAGATAACACAGATTTCCAGTCTAATAAGGCATATGATTGGTCAGGGTCAGGTTTCATTCATCCACACATATATAAACTTTAAGTTTAGAGGAACCAAAAGAAGAATTTAAGACTCAGGTGTTAGCTGGAGCTGCACGATTCTGGCCAAAATGAGAATCATGATTTTTTTGCTTAGAATAAAAAGATCACGATTCTTGCGACGTAAAATCTTTCACATTATACAAAAAAGAAATTAGGCTAACTTTACTGGTTATTTTCGTTTTTTTTATTAAAGTAATTTTTTCCACAAAAAAATTGCATCTGAAAGACATCTGCGCAAATACAGTGTGACATAAAATATTGCAACAACCACCATTTTATTCTTAAGGGTCTCTATTAAAAAAAAAAAAAATATATATATATATATATATATATATATATATATATATATATATATATATATATATATATATATATATAATGTTTGGGGGTTCTAAGTAATTTTCTAGCAAAAAAAAAAATTATTTTAACTTGAAACCAACAATTGTCAGGAAAAGGTTTAGTGTTTAAGTGGTTAAACTTTCCTCCCTTACACACAAAGTGTATTCCATTGACAAATTGTTACAATGTTTATACTTAGTTTAACTGATAAAGAATATTGTGCTTCTTTTTTCAGACTGCCTGTTTTTTTCCTTTATTTGGAGGGATGTGGCTTCAGAAGAGCAGAGAGAATTCTTTGCATAGCAAGAATCGTGAAACACTTTTATCAAGATTGCAACAGGGAATGAATCGCAATAATGATCCTTGGCGATTAATTGTGCAGCTCTAGTGTTAGCCTTGTAATAAATATGTTTCAAAATCACATCTTACTGCTCCTATTTAGCATAGCATATATGTCCCCTAATAAGCTAAAATACTCTGAGGTTTATTACTACTTTAATTCCAATGGAGGGATTCACGTGCACTGTTTTGTCAAAAGTATTGGGACACTTGTCTTTACATGAACTTTAACGGTATTTCAGTCTTAGTCCAGAGGGTTCCATATTGAATTGTCCCACCCTTTACAGCTATAACAGCTTCAACTCTTCTGGGAAGGCTGTCCACAAGGTTTAGGAGTGTGTCTATAGAAATGTTTGACCATTCTTCCAGAAGAGCATTTGTGAGGTCAGGCACTGATGTTGGATGAGAAGGCCTGGCTCACATTCTTTGCTCTAATTCATCTCAAAGGTGTTCTATCGGGTTGAGATCAGGACCTTGCTTTGTGCACTGGTACATGGTCTTGTTGGAACAGGAGGGGGCCACCCCCAAACTGTTCCCACAAAGTTGGGAGCATAAAAGTTTCCAAAATATCTTGGTGTGCTGATGCCTTAAGAGTTTCCTTCACTGGAACTAAGTCCAAGCCCTAAAAAACAACCCCACACCATAATCCCCCCGGGCAACCAAATGATTTGGACCAGTGCACAAAGCAAGGTCCATAAAGGCATGGATGAGTGAGTTTGGGGTGGAGAAACTTGACTGGCCTGCACAGAGTCCTGACCTCAACCCGATAGAACACCTTTGGGATTTATTACAGTAGAGACGGCAAGCCAAGTCTTCTAGTCCAACTTCAGTGCATGACTTCCCAAATGCATTTCTGGAAGAATGGTCAAACATTCCCATAGACACACTCCTAAAGCTTGTGGACCACCTTCCCAGAAGAGTTGAAGCTGTTATAGCAGCAAAGGGTGGGCCAACTCAATATTGAGTTCTCAATACAGACTAAGAATGGGTTGAGATTAAAGTTCATGTATGTGTAATGGCAGGTGTCCCAATACTTTTGACAATATAGTTTACAAACAATTCCCTTGGCTTCCTTTCACACCTTCTTTCCAACCAAAGGGGTACAGCCCTGCTTCTTCTTTATTGGGGAATAGTCCAAATGCCACCCCCCCCCCCAAAGGGGAGTACAAAACCCAGCACTACCTGCACTCACATGTTGTCCTATGTGTAAGGCCTTGGGAAAAAAAAAATTCTCTGTGGTGCCTGCCAAAAAGAACCCCTTTTTCCCTATCCACCATTACTAATTTACTATGTGCCGGGTGATATTGGCAGCAGGAAGAGGTTTCCAAGCAACCTAGCGGAAGTGACACCAACTTAAAAAATCTTACAACCCATTATGCAACTTTTTTGCACTGAGGTCAGAGGTATGGTACTTTTAGACCCTTTTCACACTGGGGCACTTTGCAGGCGCTACCGCATTGAAAGAGCCGCTACTGTCTCGCCAATGTGAAAGCCCTAAGGGTTTTCACACTGGAGCGGTGCGCTGGCAGGATAGAAAAAAAGTCCTGCTAGCAGCATCTTCGGAGCAGTGAAGGAGCAGTGTATACACTCCTCCTTCACCTCTCCTGCCCATTGAAATCAATGGGGCAGCGCGGCTATACCGCCGGAATAGAGCTGCCGTAGCAGTGCTTTACGCTGGTTTTTAACCCTTTCTCGGCCGCTAGCAGGGGTTAAAACTGCTAAAAATAGCGCCGCTTTACCAGTGACGCCCGGGCACCGGCAGTGTAAAAGGGGCCTTATTGTACATAGGTCACACGGCCAGGAAGTGAGGGGAAATCTCCCCAAGGAGACCGCAGACAAATAATAAAGTGACAGCATTTTTAACATAGAAGCCGTCTCAGACACAGAAGATATATTTGAGTCTCCCCAGAAAGGTGAACATAACCTTACAAAAGTGATTCTCAGATACCAGGGTAAATCGGCCTTGTTGCAAGAGGACAATAACAAAGCCTCTTGCTGCGCCCATACACAACAGAATGCTTTGTTAGGTCCGATCCGTTGTTACTCTACAATATTTGTACTGACTGCTTGACATAAAAACTCCTCATAGTATATATTTTATGATGTATGTATTGTTGCTCAAAAAAAAGCAAAGAAGAAAGTGTTAATAGTTTAATATTTACATTGTTCAACTTGCTACTCTTTACAGTAACAGTGGGCATTTTATAGAAATAACCTGCCAGGCAAGGTAAAAACTGTATAACCCCAAATTCTTCCCACTAAAGACAAGAATCCCCCCCGAGCTACAGAAAAGAAAAAAGAGCGGTCTGGCATTGAGAGGCAAATAAATAATAGAAGCAGACAAAGTGGTCCTTACCTGACATGCAGACTGATTCTTTTGATGTTACTGGAAGGCAGAGGGTTTGCTCTCACGACACTTGTTACAAAACAGAAAACAGCAAATGATTCCCTCAGCTGCCTCACTGAAAAATTGAAGTCTGCCTTCACATACAATCAACTTATGATAGCGTATAATCTTTGTCCAATGTCAACACTCCATGAAGGCTGCCATTTTGTAAACTGTATTCATATTTACAGAAAAAAAAATATATGAAACTCTACATTATATTCAATTATAACAATATAAAAAGATGGCCTACTTTAACTCTTTCAGGTCCTCTAATTTAAACCCCAGGTGGCCAGACCACTTTTGATCATTTTTCAAATACATCAAAGTTTATAGTTTCTAAAAAGCACAGGATCGATAGTAATAAAGATGGTGCTACAGATTTTTTAGATTCAGTGATGGTTGCGCAAATGTTCATCAAAACTATGGGGGTTATTTACGAAAAGGCAAATCAAATCCACTTTGCACTGCAAGTGCACTTGGAAGTGCAGTCGCTCTAAATCTAAGGGGTAGATCTAAAACGAGTGGAAGCTCTGCTGATTTTATCATCCAATCATGTGCAAGCTAAAATGCTGTTTTTTTATTTTTCCCCTCGGATCTACAGCGACTGCACTTCCAAGTGCACTTTCAGTGCAAAGTGGACTTTCCTTAAGTAAATAACCCCCTATATTTTTGATAAAAGAACATATTGTAGAAATATCAGGGGTCTAAACAGTCCCCCTATTTTTTATTTTTGTGATTGAGAGTGTGGGGACACAAAATCCTCAATCTCTCTTTCTTCTGCATTAATACATTGACTGACACTGAACAAGGCAATGCAGGGCACTCAGCTCTTCTGCATTCATTCACAAACAGAAGCGATAGAAATCACATCTTTTATGTTTACTATATTTTTTAGTTATGAATGAACAGTGATCACTCAGTACTGAATAGTAATTAATAAGGGGCATTCTTACTCCTACTGGTCACTAGGGATGAGCTTCGAGTTCGAGTCAAACTCATGTTTGACTCGAACATTGCCTGTTCACCCGTTCGCCGAACAGCAAACAATTTGGGGTGTTCACGGCAAATTCGAAAAGCCGCGGAACACCCTGTAAAAGTCTATGGGAGAAATCTAAAGTGCTCCTTTTAAAGGTTTATATGAAAGTTATTGTTCGAAAAAGTGTTTGGGGACCTGGGTCCTGCCCCAGGGGACATGTATCAATGCAAAAAAAAAAAACTTTTAAAAATGTCAGTTTTTTCGGGAGCAGTGATTTTAATAATGCTTAAAGTGAAACAATAAAATATTCCTTTAAATTTTGTACCTGGGGGGTGTCTATAGTATGCCTGTAAACGGGCGCATGTTTCCCGTGCTTAGAATTGTCCCTGCACAAAGTGTAATTTCTGCAAGAAAAAAAGTCATTTAAAATCGCTCGCGGCTATAATGAATTGTCGGCTCCCGTAATACAGAGAACAGTCATTGAAAGTCATTGATAAAAAAAAATTAAAAATAAAAAGCGTGGGGTTCCCCCCAAATTCAATTACCAGGCCCTTCAGGTATGGTATGGATATTAAGGGGAACCCTGCGCGAATTAAAAAAAAATGACATGGAGTTCCCATGCAGATTATACCATATATGAGCTCCCGGTGCTCACGTGACTCCTCAGCTCTCTCTCCTCTCTCCTCCTTGGCTTACATCAGTGGCAGCTATAGCTGTCAGCCGGGCAGAGGAAAAGGAGGTAAGTGAGCGCTGGGAGCTGCTCTGATATACGGTATAATCAGCATTTTTTTTTATATAACACACTCACAGGGACACATATCATTATATAACAGAGTGGATGGCATGATCATAGTATAGTAGGTTAACAACCACTTTAAAGGTCATTCTTCATCCTATTGATCACCAATGTAAGGGAGCGTGCAAAATTATTCGGTCCCTTTACTTTCAGTGCAGCAAACTCACTCCAGAAGTTCAGCGAGGATCTCTGAATGATCCAATGTTGTCCTAAAGGACTGATGGTGATAAATAGAAGCCACCTGTGTGTAATCAAGTCTCTGTATAAATGCACCTGCTCTGTGATAGTCTCAGGGTTCTGTTGAAAGCGCAGAGAGCATCATGAAGACCAAGGAACACACCAGGCAGATCCGTGAAGAAGTTTAAAGCCGGATTTGGATACAAAAAGATTTCCCGAGCTTTAAACATCCCAAGGAGCACTGTGCAAGCGATCATTTTGAAATGGAAGGAGTATCAGACCACTGCAAATCTACCAAGACCTGGCCGTCCCTCTAAACTTTCAGCTCAGACAAGTAGAAGACTGATCAGAGATGCAGCCAAGAGGCCCATGATCACTCTGGATGAACTGCAGAGAACTACAGCTGAGGTGGGAGAGTCTGTCCAAAGGACAACAATCAGTCGTACATTGCACAAATCTGGCCTTTATGGAAGAGTGGCAAGAAGAAAGCCATTTCTCAAAGATATCCATAAAAAATCTCATCTAAAGTTTGCCACAAGCCACCTGGGAGACACACCAAACATGTGGAAGAAGGTGCTCTGGTCAGATGAAACCAAAATCGAACTTTTTGCCCACAATGCAAAACGATATGTTTGGCGTAAAAGCAACACAGCTCATCAACCTCAACACACCATCCCCACTGTCTATCATGGTGGTGGCAGCATCATGGTTTGGGCCTGCTTTTCTTCAGCAGGGACAGGGAAGATGGTTAAAATTGAGGGGAAGATGGATGAAGCCAAATACAGGACCATTCTGGATGAAAACCTGTTGGAGTCTGCAAAAGACCTGAAACTGGGACGGAGATTTATCTTCCAACAAGACAATGATCCCAAACATACAGCAAAATCTACAAAGGAATGGTTCACAAATAAACGTATCCAGGTGTTAGAATGGCCAAGTCAAAGTCCAGACCTGAATTCAATCGAGAATCTGTGGAAAGAGCTGAAAACTGCTGTTCACAAGCGCTCTCCATCCAACCTCACTGAGCTCGAGCTGTTTTGCAAGGAAGAATGGGCAAGAATTTCAGTCTCTCAATGTGCAAAACTGATAGAGACATACCCCAAACGACTTGCAGCTGTAATCGCAGCAAAAGGTGGCTCTACACAGTATTAACGCAAGGGGGCCGAATAATTTTGCACGCCCCACTTTTCAGTTTTTTATTACTTAAAAAAGTTTCAGAAATCCAATAGATTTCGTTCCAATTCACAATTGTGTCCCACTTATTGGTGATTCTTCACAAAAATTAAAATTTTATATCTTTATGTTTGAAGCCTGAAATGTGGCAAAAGGTTGAAAAGTTCAAGGGGGCCGAATACTTTCACAAGGCACTGTATATAAGGGGCCACTTGTACACCTACTGACCTACTGTAATTCTTCCTCTTAATGTAAGGAGGCATTTTTTCTCCTACTGGCCACCAATGTAAGGGAGCATTCAGGGTGCAAATTCTGATGCAGTTCTTCAAAGAAACCAATCAGCTTCCAGTTTTTTTTTTTGTCAAAGCATAATTGAATGAGCTGAATGCTGATTGGCTACCATGTACAGCTGCACCAGACTGTGTGCTCTCTAGATTTTAATAAATCAACCTCATTGAGTTTATAGAAGTCTTGGCAGAAACAGAAATATTTTTATTTGCTACATGATATTACAACATCCTAGATCTACCCATTCCAGCTGATATTTTATTGTCTGCCACCTGTAGTACCTGCTTTGTACCTTCAAGTGGTATGAATTTCTGTAGACTCCCATGTCATTGCTAATGTTTTTCTATTCTTACCAGCAGCAAGGCTAATATGATATATGCTCAGTGATAGGTGTGGGGATATATAATAAGGGGCTAAATATTTACTGTGCAATTTATTCATAGCAAAAATAGTTGAATCCATGTTTTACTTTTTGCCAGTCATTTTTACCATATTTCAACAAAAACTAAAATAATTCAGCATAGCGTATTATGTATGTAGATTTTTTTTCTAATTCATAAATATTCTCTGTCCTACTTTCAATGGAAATGCTGCTGATCATTCATGCTACTCTAAGCTTAATATATGTCATTACCGTATGTGCAATGTAGGAAAGCTGCAGAGGGGACATTCCTTTAACATTTCAATTAACACATTTAAAAACCTACACAAATGCACTAAAACTACCACCATCAGAGAATCTGCCACCAAACTGCTCTATAGGTGGTATCTTACCCCTGCCAAACTCAACTCATTCTACCCATCAACATCTCCTCTCTGTTTCAGAGGCTGCCCTACACATGGGACACTGCTACATATATTTTGGGATTGCCCCCACCTAAAAAACATTTGGCACAATGCTAATTTCATGATCGATCGAATTTCAGGCAGTAAGATCCCACTAAAACCGCAAATGTGCCTTTTATTCTCCCCCATACAAGATTTACCATTAGCCAGTATCAGACTAATCCATACTCTATTTAGTTCTATCCACTGGACCATCGCTTTCAATTGGCGTTCACCCAACGTTACATGGCCTCAGGTTCTTAAACGTATGGCAAACATCAAACTTTCAGAAAGAATGCACCACACGTTATATGATACCATGCATATATACCAAAAAATGGTCTCTGGCAAACCTCACTATTAGTCTAATTTTCACTTCTGTTACTCAAGCACTACTACAGTTCCTTCCTCGCAAATGTTATATAGATTTATAACCCAATGTGTACACCTTGTTACATGATTTATCTATACTATTTTTTTAAATGAACCTATCACTTGTACATCTACCATTGTCAAAATTTTCTTCTATGGCCTTATCCATAATAAAATCCGTTTGTAAACAAAAAATTGTAATTAACACGTGGGCTTTCCTTTCCTTCGACATAGTCACCAGGTTCAAAGCAGTTATTTGCAGGTGCCCATTTGCTGGTTCCATTTATCTTCAGAAACTTTAGAACCTCCAAGTGCACTTTAATACAAATATCAAACCTAGCTTTAGTGATTGACTTCTGCCCAACCTCTCCAACCACCTGTGTTCTCTTACTGGGCACCAAATGCAAGGGACAGCCTGACTGATAAATAAAAAGAAGCAGGCTGGACGTAGTGGGACGGGCTTTGCCAAGGCACCTCTAATTGATATTTGCACAATAAAGTTGCCCACTTTTGGGGAAATCCAAAACTCCCACGATAATCCAAAAATGCAATCTGCAGCTTAAGGTCCCTAATCTATGAACCCAAGGCTACATTAAAAGGCAGGGTGGCATTATTTATTTACATTTTCACTGGACTGTTCTAGTTTTTCCCAGCCTGTGTACTTTTTACCATAATTTTACACAATGTCACAAAATCCCCTTTTTAAACTTTTATAAAATTGAAAGCAAATTCAAAACGAAGCAATGAAACAGGCCAGAGATCACTGTAAAGAAAACCAAAAAAAATGTTGTCTTTATTATATTCTACTCTAAGGATTTGGATCGTATTGGAACTTCTGTTTTTGTGATGCCCTCTTACACAGTATATGTTGTACAGCTGAACATTAACATGCACGCCATGAGACATAGGTCATCTTACAGTCAAAGAGAATGTTCCTTCAGTGCTCCAACAGCAGAATGTAATGTGCAATTTAAAATTTCCATCCCTCTTATCAAGGAGTCAGACTGGAACTGCTAAAAGACATTTATCCAAGGAAGCAATGTCAACATGCTTTCTCAGACATTTAAATCTGGGTTTATGCGTGAAGGGTAAACGCCTCAGATGTGTTGCCACTGCAAATAAACGTCACATTTACGCATGAGCAAACTGAGTGCAAATGTTCAAAATCAATATTAAATTTCGTTCCCGAAAAAGATGCTTTCAAAACAGCAATAGTAATAGTAATAATGCCTTGTCAGGGAAATAAAGCAATCATTTAAAGTAATCCATAAAGATATTTTTTTCATTCACTAATGATACTGTTATCAGTGAATCTTTGAAAATGCACTATGCAATATATTATAAACAGCTCAGCTTCATGTGAGCCTAGTCACTTGGCATTTAACTCATATACCGTTGTTACAAAATACTATATTATTAAAGCCCAACTCCAGCAGGTGTTACAATAAAAAAAAAAAATAACTCGGGCTGCCAATATTCACCTTTAACCTAGAGCTGTTCCCACAGTACTTCTTTTTCACCACAAGATGTTCTGGTATGAATCAACAACATGACTAAACCTGGAAGATTAAGGAGATACTGCAAGTGCAGGGCATCAGGGCCCACATTCCCTTTATTTACAATAGAATGGTGCAGAAGGAAAGCTGATGAACACACATTGGTGCTGCTCTCTGTATCAACTAAGATCACCCACCATCAGGAGAAGATTGGAAAAAGAAAAGTACCCTGTGTGCCTGGTGACACAATGGTGGGGGCACAATGATGATGGAACAGATAAGGTCCTTACACAAACTGTTGCCTCAAGGTTGGAAGTGCACCATTGTCTAAAAGATGTTTATATGTTATAGCATTACCATTATCATTCACTGGAACTACCAAACTCCCCAAAATAACTTAGACCCCTTTCACACCAGGGCGTTTTGCAGGCGCTATAGCATTAGAAATAGCGCCTGCAAAACGCCCTAAAGAAGCTGCACTATTGTGTGTAGTGTGAAAGCCCCGAGGGCTTTCACACTACAGCGGTGCGCTGGCAGGACGTCAGAAAAAAGTCCTGCCAGCAGCTTCTTTGGAGCGGTGAAGGAGCGGTGTGTTTACCACTCCTCCACCGCTGCTGCCCATTGAAATCAATGGGGCAGCGCTGTAATGCCGCCGGCAAAACGCCGCTATTGCGGCGTATTGCCGGCGGTTTTAACCCTTTCGCGGCCGCTAATCCGGTGGTAAAACGCTGCTAAAAATAGCGGCGTTTTACCGCCGTCGCAAGGTGCGGTGTGGTGTGAAAGGGGTCTTAGGGAGATGGGTTTTATGTACCTTTGACCAAATATTTTGCTGAAGAGGTCTGCTAAACTGCTGATGGCTGGCCACTTTTTAAACTTGAATGGTCTATGCATTACCACATTTCATAAGATGGTCGAAAAAAAGGCATTTGTGTGATTCAGTGTGTCTGCTGGCGGGATTTTGCTTTCTGAAAAGTGTTACGGTATAAGGCATTTTGACAGGGAATTCACTACATCCATTTTTCTAGCTGACTCGCTTTGTGCAGTAGCTTATGACATGAAACTTGGGAGTTTTGTCTCCTGCCGGGAGTTTCTGCTATGAAGCTTACTGTTTGATTTACGCACGCTGACTAGAAATGCTCCATGCTGATTTCAGACATTTTAGCTTGGGGTGAGAACCTGACAGGGTCAGTCCAAAGAAATACTTGAATTAAGCCCTTATAAACGAAACGGCTTAATTCACCCTACTGGTTAACACCACCGGGCATACATTTTCTTTATTTGATCTTGAATTTAATTGTGTCATTTTCTACTTTCAAATAGCAGGCATCTTTTAAAGATCCTTTTTTATTCATATTGTTTTTTTCCCATTGTATGGCAAGACTGTCAAATATTGTAGTGCCTCTAAGGTTTTCTTATTTGCCCCCTTTGGTCTGATAAATATGCAATTGAAGCTGTTTTGTTAAAGCGTTGCGTAAACTGTCTGCGCTATATAAAACCTGTATAATAATAATATTATATATATATATATATATATATATATATATATATATATATATATATATACATGTGATAGTCTGTCTAGAAATGTGTGTGTGTGTTTTATAAGGCTGCTGATGTTCTCCTGTGTCCTGTCCATGCTGCAGTCTTATCTTAAACAATTCAAAATATACAATCCAAAAAACACTGCGCTGCCTAAAATTTTTTTCAAATGGATGAAGTCAAGCAGCTAACACAACAAACAGATAAATTGTTTCTAAAAGTAAATTGGTATATAAAGTGTAGCGCTAAATATGATAGTCTGGCTAGAAAGTGCCATGACCACCTGACTTGCAAAATTACAAAGAAATATTGATATAATAAACTAGTGACATGTACTAGAGTGGTATCTAATAGAAGTACAAAAATAATCTAATATCAAGTTCAAAGACACAAAGGATGTGACCAGTGCAAAAAACAAAAGATTAGTATCAAATTTGAAAGATACAAAAATGTAACCCGTACAGGCATTAACATATCACATATAAACCTGAAGTAGGCTAGTAGTGAACTTGCACAGAAAACCAAATTATTACAACATGAATACATCTAAAACGTGCAAAAAAGTCTTTAAGTGAAAAAGTCCAACAAGAAAAAATCCCACGTGGTTTGATTTGGGCGTTCCTCAGGACCCCAAGAAATGTATGTTGACATGCAATCACTAATGTGACAGTACCACCACCTGTAAAGATGTGAGCTTACCAAATAGCTCAGACCCAAAAGAACCTACGTTCTGTGAGTCAATAGAACTTAGAAGTGTCAGCTGACAACATAGGAATGTGATATCTGGAACTGCATCCCCAAACCTTTTAGAAAAGGTCTGTCCCCACACAGGGGTCAAGTTTTAACCGTTAAAATGGAAAAGGATAGAGAAGACCATATAGTGTAATTCCATATAACAATGAAAATTTTATTAAAAAGTAACACGCTTACATTTTAAAAGTGTTTGAATGCGCTTGTAAAAAAAATTGTCGGCAGTGGAGTCCTCCCTGGTCCTTGGGAGTAGTACACACACTTAGCTGCCTGACGAGTCGCGTCCCGTTCCGTACTATGGAATCATTCTAATAGGAGCGACTCAAGTTTATCCGACTTAGAAAAAAGGTTCCTGTACTACTTTTGGGGCGACTTCAGGCGACTTGCATTGACTTCTATACAGAAGTAATTTTGCAAGCCGCCACTGAAGTCGTGTGCAGGCCGCCTGAGGCAGTCGCGCTGCAGGTCATGCTGCCCCTGTGTGAACCGGCATAACGGGTTCAAGAAAATGCAAGCAGAGACTGACAACTCCAACTTCATTGCACGTATTACTTGGGCTTGGAGTTCTCTTTAAATCAATATTAAAAATGTAAACATATATAAGAATAAACACCTCTATAAATACCTGCTTGGTAAACTCTGGTCTAGCCAAAAAGTTATTGTTGTGCAAAAAAGCATTCTAGAGGGTTAAATACAACTGCTTCTACTTTTACCTACATGCTTTGGAACAAAAGCTAAATTCAGCGCAATATCTGGCGGCTTTAGGCCTTATATATACCGGGGCTCTCCTAAATATTTTTCCCCAGCAGGAAAAAAGGAGCGTCAAAACCGCGCCTAAGCCAAAGCATACACCTTCGAGTCTTAATAGCTCCTATCATTTTACCCTGACCAATCTTGACAGGTCCTATTAATAAAAAAGTATAGGTAGGTATTCTTGAATTAAAATTGGATTATGATACAGAACCATTTTAAATGCAAATCATGCATAGGGGATTCATTAATATGTATTTGGCTATTTATTTAAATATGATAACTCTTCCAGGCAAAAATACATTAATTAATGAACTGGCCACAGCCTTGTAAACACCCAAAGCAGTGCTCACTGGCATGTCCGCTAATACACACCACTGAAATCAATGCTAATTGGTTCACATACCGTAATCTGTGGGCCCCTTTTCAAGCTAATTATATTATGTTTCAGTCATGCTTCCCACAGCAAACAAGATATGAGTTAATGAGAGTAATGTAATAATACATTCTCCCTGGTGCCAGGAGAGACTTTGCTCAGGAATGCATGCTCAAATGGTTAAATTCATGGAAGGAGATATAGAGAATGACAAGGGGCTTGCATCATATGGCAGCAGTGATGGCTTTAATCCTACAGCATTTCATAGGACGTGATTCCCTCCTTAGCATGTAGGCTTGTCTAACAGCTCTGTCATGGCTCCTCAGATCATCTGTCCATATAACACTGACTGAAAACGGAAATGGGATCTCAAATTAAAAGGTTTTGAAAGCAAACGCTGTGAATACCCTTCCAAATAATGGCACTTTCCATTCTCACACTTTTTTCCTGTCACCCCCACATTCTTATATTTTCTTCCCTCTGCAGTTTAGCAGCTACAGATCTTGTAAAAGCTTCTGCAGAGGAAGGAAAAAAAAAAACCTTCTCTTGCTGAAAACTGTAAGCATTCCCAGAATTGGAATTCCAACCTGCCTTGAATAGTGAGAAGGCTGCGAATAGCCCAGAGCAGCGGCAGTCCCTGTCTGCTCAGTCTTCAAGAAAAACTCAATTATGAATGCTGACAGCATTATAGATATAAATGTATATTTATATAAAGTGCACTGCATTGCCTGGCAGAATAAAATCGGCATGAAAAATGCATGCACCAAAGAGCATTCAATCCTTTTTACTGTATGATGAGGAGAGGGTGAAATGACCTTCTGCAAGGTTATTTCAATCACTTGCTTCTCCCCAAAACTGAGAACCACCGACGCCCCCCTCCCCAGTGTGAAAGTGTCTTTAGGGGGGATATGATCACCATGTATAAATACATAAGTGGTTCATATAGTGAACTTGGTGGTGAGTACTTACGTTTGACTCGAACATCGGGTGTTCGCCTGTTCACTGAATAGCGAACAATTTGGGGTGTTCGTGGAAAATTCGAAAGCTGCAGAAGACCCTTTACAGGCTATGGGAGAAATCAAAAGTGCTAATTTTAAAGGCTTATATGCATGGTATTGTCATAAAAAGTGTCTGGGGACCTGGTTCCTCCCCCAGGGGACATGTATCAATGCAACAAAAAGTTTTAACGTGAAATATTCCTTAAAATTTTGTACCTGGGGGGTGTTTATAGTATGCCTGTAAAGTGGCGTGTGTTTCCCGTGTTTAGAACAGTCCAATAGCAAAGTTACATTTCTAAAGGAAAAAAAGTCTTTTAAAAGTACTCATGGCTATAATGAATTGTCGGTCCCGGCAATACACATAAAAGTAATTGAAAAAAACGCCATGGGATTCCCCCACTGTCCATTACCAGGCCCTTTGGATCTGGCATGAATATTAAGGGGAACCTCAAACCAAAATTAAAAAAAAAATGCATGGGGGTCCCCCATAAGGGCTTGGTATGGAATTTGGGGGACCCCCACACATTTTTTTCCCCAATTCATTATAGCCGCGAGTACTTTTAAATTACTTTTTTTCCTTTAGAAATGTCATTTTGCTCTCGGACTGTTCTAAACACGGGAAACATGTGCAGACACCCCCCAGATATGACATTTAAATAAATATTTCACTTTTATTGTTTTGCTTTAAGCATTATTAAAATCACTGCTCCTGAAAAAACGTCAATTTTTTAAACTTTTTTTTGCATTGATACATGTCCACTGGGGCAAGACCCAGGTCCCCAAACACTTTTTATGACAATAACTTGCATATAAGACTTTAAAATTAGTACTTTTAATTATTCATGTCCGTGTTTACGTATTCAAACAAATGTTTTGCCTGTTCGCATGTTCTGCTACAAACTGAACCGAGGGGTGATCGGCTCATCCCTAGGGGTGAGTTATTCAGGTCATCACAGAAGACAAGGGGGCATCTGTATGTCTGGAGGAAAAGAGATTTCATTTGCAAATACGGAAAGGCTTCTTCACAGTAAGAGCTGTAAAAATGTGGAATAAACTTCCTCAAGAGCTGGTTCTGGACAGCTCAGTAGATTGTTTTAAGAAAGGCCTGGATTATTTCCTAAATATACATAATGTAACTAGATACTAACATTTATAGGTAAAGTTTATCCAGGGAATATCTGATTGCCTCTTGGGGGATCAGGAAATATTTTTTTCCCCTGCTGGAGCAAATTGGATCATGCTTTATTGTTTTTTTTTGCCTTCCTCTGGATCAACTGTGGACATAGGATTGTATATATATATATATATATATAGGACTATATGTGTATAAATATATATATTTTTTTTTCTTTTATTGATTGAACTAGATGGACTTTTTTCAGCCAGATTAACTATGTAGCAGAACTATTTATCAGTCTCCTGGAAATACCAAAACCATGGTCCTTTTTTTCATATGTCATGAAGTGAATATTGGTAAGGCTAGACTGGGTATTCTTACTGGCAAGCAATTTACAGTTGTGCTCATAAGTTTACATACCCTGGCAGAATTTATGTTTTCTTGGCCATTTTTCAGAGAATATGAAGGGTAACACAAAATGTTTCTTTCGCTCATGGTTAGTGTTTGGCTGGAGCCATTTATTGGAACATTAACAGAAACGACTCAAATGAGCCTGATCAAAAGTTTACATACCCCAGTTCTTAATACCGTGTATTGCCCCCTTTAACATCAATGACAGCTTGAAGTCTTTTTTTGGTATTTGTGGATGAGGCTCTTTATCTTCTCAGATCGTAAAGCTTCCAATTCCTCTTGGCAAAAAGCCTCCAGTTCCTGTAAATTCTTGGGCTGTCTTGCATGAACTGCACATTTGAGTACTCCCTAGAGTGACTCAATGATATTGAGGTCAGGAGACTGAGATGGCCACTCCAGAACCTTCACTTTATTCTGCTGTAGCCAATGACTAGTTGACTTGACCTTGTGTTTTGGATCATTGTCTTGCTGGATTGTCCACGTACGTCCCATATGCAGCTTCCTGGCTGATGAATGCAAATGTTCCTCCAGTATTTTTGATAACATACTGCATTCATCTTGCCAACCATTTTGACCAAATTACCTGTGCCTTTGTAGCTCACTCATCCCTAAAACATCAGTGATCCACTTCTGTACCTTTCATCATAGGTCTTGTTGACTCCTCTCCAAATTTAGCATTTATGGTTGTGGCCAAAAAGCTCAATTCTGGTCTCATCACTCCAAATGACTTTGTGCCAGCAGGTGTGAGGCTTGCCTCTGTGCTGTTTGGCGTATTGTAAGCTGGATACTTTGTGGCATTTGCGTAGCAATGGCTTTCTTCTGGCGACTCGACCATGAATACCAAGTGCCTCCTCATTGTACATCTTAAAAACAGCCACACCACATGTTTTCAGAGTCCTTTATTTCACCTGAAGTTATTTGTGGGTTTTTTTTGCATCCCAAACAATTTTCCTGGTAGTTTTGGCTGAAATTTTAGTTCCTTGGATATCTTTTTATATTCCTTTCCTGTTTTATACAGTTCAACTACCTTTTCCCGAAGACCTTTTGACAATTCTTTTTCTTTCCCCATGACTCAAAATCCAGAAACGTCAGTGCAGCACTGGATGAAAGATGCAAGGGTCTGTCAGGAGTCCAGAAATGCATTGGCCTTTCATACACACACACTAATTACAAGCAAACAGATCACAGGTGAGGATGCTTACTTTTAATAACCATTCAAACCCCTTTGTGTCAACTTGTGTGCATGTTATCAGGCCAAAATCACCAGGGTATGTAAAATTTTGATCGGGGTCATTTAGGTTGTTTCTGTTGCCATTATGATCTAAAAAGAGTAAACACGGTTGATTGATAATAAATGGCTTCAGCCAAACAGAGCACAGCTCCACGAATACCAGTAGGCTTTGTCCCACATGTACCAAGCACCTCTTCGCTTGTAGTTTAGTTCCAACACACCAGCCTTATGCCCCGTACACACGGTCGGACATTCCGACGACAAAATCCATCAGATTTTTTCTGACGGATTTTGGCCCAAACTTGTCTTGCATACACATGGTTGCACAAAGTTGTCGGAAAATCCAATCGTTCAGAACGAGGTGATGTAAACCACGTACAACAGGACTATAAAGAGGGCAGTAGCCAATAGCTTTCGTCTCATCATTTATTTTGAGCATGTGTGGCACTTTGTCCATTGGAATTGTCTACACACGATCGGAATTTAAACAATCGGATTTTGTTTTGGGAAAATTTTAGATCCAGCTCTCAAACTTTGTGTGTCGGAATTTCCGATGGAAAAAGTCAGATGGAGCCCACACACACGATCTGAAAGTCTGCCCGTGTGCTCTGGGCATTACTGTGTTTCAGATCACATCCTTCTCTCCTGTGCCATTACTATATATTAGTACTTCTCCTATTTTCATTGTGCTGCATGATGTCTCCCCCTGCTTTATGATTTAAAATTCTTTCCATCACTGCTTTGTAGTTCCCTTTACAATTAAAGTATTCTGCAAGAATACCCAATTCCCTCACTCCCATGCCTAAGATATAGCCACCCCCAAATCTCCCCAATCACCCTGTTAAAATCCCCCTACATGCATACCTGTAAAAGTGCTGCAAATGAGAAATCTCTAACCTACCAATTTGATGCCAACGATGCTACTGAGCAAGCAGTAGTTAAAAATGTAAGAGCTGGAGTGGCTAGATTGCTGGCCACACAGTGAACCATTTTAGCTCACTATGTGATCATTTTCAATAATATGATTACTGGTGCAGGTGTCATATAAAAGATCTCAACTCATACATCTAAACTGAAAAGATTTATTTTTTTTAAATATTGTTTTCATTGAAAAGTTTTGATTATCCAATAATCAGGAACACTTACGCTGCTTTGTGTGGGTAGACATAACAAGTGTAATTAGTAAATTTATTTTCTGCATGTGCTCGTTGCTCAGTTTATGTTTATTATTGCAGAGTTTGCTGTGAGCAATACAGCTTGGTAGCTCAATTTGATGCTTCCCTGGCTGTACAGTACACAGCTTTTCTGGCTTCTGTAGTCACAGAGGAAAAGGGGGAATGGACGTTCCTCCATGTTTTTCTGTGCACAGCCGACCTGACCACTAATTGCTGTCCCTGGCTTCCAACTGGAACTGGAGAGCCAGAAAACTGAAGGAAGTGGTAGGGGGCGGGGGGCCTTCTGAGTACTGCAAAAGTTATCAGTAAGTTGTGAAACTGCTTGGATCAGTTTTACTAGAAAGCCAATTGTCATCTGAAAAAAATTATACCAGGATCGTGGCTGATCCTGGTATAACTGCTTGCTGCGGCAAGTGGTTAAAAATGACTGCATCAAAAAGAAGTATCGTTGATGTTTATGGACAGCCGTAAAGTCACATTACAAACCCTCTGTCCTCTCCTTCTCTCCAAGCGCTCTCCGTCAAAAAAAAAAAAATATATATATATATATATATATATATATATATATATATATATATATTTTATGCTCACCTTTTTTTCAGATGATGTCTGGCTGGTCTTCTCTGGCACTGGATGGCCCTCGATGCAGAAAGTGTGGCTGATGTGATTACATCCCCACGAGTGCAGGGCACTGTGAAGACACCCCTCCAGGAAGTGGGTCCATGAAGCCCTGCACTTACAAGAAGTGAGTTGAAAGACACTGGCAGGGAAAAGGACCAGATCTGAATGACAGTGAATCTGCGGGGAACAGCATCGGACAGGAGGTAAGTATTGCAGCAGGAGCTGTTTATTTATTTTTTAATAGCTCCGGCCTTATCCATTTTTTAAATGCAAATTGATGCTATAGTTGGTGGTTTAAATAATACCAATGTGTTTCTATACCTATGATTTATCCAGTGTCTCCATGACAGGACACATTTGCATACGCAGTTACAGACTTAGTGCTTCCTCCCCTCCAATCTTTTTTCACTAATATGCTATGGTAACCTATGGATGGGAATGAATCTTTGTTAATGACCACTTTCATTGCAATCAATGCTGCGATGCACACTTAACTGAAGACTTTGTGGGGGGAATTCAATGAAGCTGCTGCGTCACTTTCCTGGTGCTAATTGCTCTTATTAATGTGTTTAGCCTAATTCAAGAAAAATCTGTGACAGTTTTGGTTCCATAGTTGATAAAGATGAATAAAGACACTAGTCTACAGTTGCCACCTCATCCCTTTAAACCCAAACACATATTAATTACACAGGTTCTGTGGCTAATTGAATGCTGGTAAGGCACTAAGTGAGTTCAATTACCACCTACTAGGCAGCGCCTAGAGGCGATTCAGTTCGCATTGTGCGCTATACAAGTATTTCATTCATCGATTCATTCACCTTAATCAACCATAGAACCTGTATAATTACTATGTGTTCGGGTTTAAAGCGATGAGGTGGCAACCCTACACTAGTGTGTTTATGAAGATAATCATTTCCCATATCCCTATATATTGTGTTGATAAAGATGCACGTCCAAGAGTTTTTTTTTAAGGCTTCATGTACATGGGACATTTTTACAACCTCTCCTGAACAATTTAACTTGACAGATAGTAACCAATGTTTAAAACGTCCATTTTACCGCATTTGCATGCTGCGTTTATGTTTAGCAGCGTTTTAAAAAAATGCATATATATATATATTTTTTTTCAAATTTTTTTTTGCAAAAATGAAAAATGCCTGTAAACTAAATGCGTTTACAAGCTGTTACAGGCATTTGCCTCTGAACATCCATCCTGAATGCATTTAAAAATGCTTCTAACTCAACTGCCTCGAAATGGACAACCCTGTGTGCATGTACTGATAAGATAACATAGAGGAGAGTTCAGGGGCAGCTGAAAAAAAATTCCCAACTGCTCCTAAATGTCCGTTTACCAGCAGCAGTGTACATGAGGCCTTGAACTAGCAATACTTTCTGCTGACACCACAAATTGCGTAAGGGAGTTCCACATCCTTGCCACCTTGACAGTGAAAAAAACTCTACGCAGCTTAGGGTTGAACCACTTCTCCTCCAATTTGAATGGGTGGCCCCATGTTTTTCTATACTCCCTGAGACTGAATAGTTTCCTACTTAAGCTGGAATCACAATTGAGGTATTTGTATATCACTAACTTTTCTCTTCTCTGGGGAGAATGTTTAGTGCTTGTAGCTGTTCATGCAGTCCTCTTATTAATTTTACTGCCCTTCTCTGGACCCTCTCCAGTTCCAATACATCCTTCCTGAGGATTGGTGACCACAACTGCATGGAATACTCCAGATGTGGTGAACCAGAGTTAAAAAAAAAAGGAAAAAGGGCAGGATTATAGTTTTACCTCTGGAGTAAATTCCCTTTTTAATGCATGCTAATAGTCTGCTTGATGCAGATTGGCATTGCATGCTATTGCTCAGCCTGTATTCTACTAGTACCCCCAGATCTTTCTCCATACTGGATTCCCCCAAAAGGTTCTCCCCTAAGCGAATAACTTGCATTCAGAATTTTTAGCCCCCAAGTGCACTACTTTACATTTTTCAACATTTAACCTAGGCTCACACTGCTGCCGGATTGAAATCATGTGAGTTCAGCTGACCGCGCACAATTTCATACCTGCATGTCAGTCCGACTTCAGTGGGCGATTTCAGAGACATCTGTGTGGGTTCATGCACAAATGTCTATTGAAATCACACAAAGTGCAGGAACTACTTTTGGGAATCAGTGCGGCGCCACAAAGTTGGCGTCGCACTGATTCAGACAATGCCATTTCCGGCAATAGCCACCGATTTGGCATGCGATTTGACATGTCAGATCGCATGCCAAATTGCATCAATGTGAACCCGGGCTAAACCTCATTTGCCATATAGTTGCTCTCACCATTATTTTAATCAGGTCTTCTTGTAAATTTTCTATATCCTGCTATGAAGTTATTGCCCTGCATATTTTTGTATTGCCAGCAAACACTGAGATTAAGCTATTTAATACCAAGCTCTATTTAATTTATGTATAAATTAAACACAATTGGTCCCACGACAGAACCTTGGTCTACCACTCCAGACCAGTCTGAGTACACGTTATTTATCACCAATCTTTGGGCACTTCCCTGTACCCAGTTTTCTATCCAAGAACAAACCCTATGGTCCAATGCTTACAGACATCAGTTTCTTAATTAAGCGTCTATGGGGGGCCTTATCAAATGCTTTTGCAAAATAGATACACCACATCCACAGGCCTTACTTTATCTAGATGGCAACTCTGACTGCTAAACCTTTATTTTCTAGAAAAGAAGTGTTTTTTGTTTAAGGCTCCATTAAAGAGGAAGTAAAGGCAAAAAAAAAAAAAAACACACCCTGCAAGGCAAAGGCATAATGAGCTAGTATGCATAGCATACTAGCTCATTATGAATAACTTACTGGAGAACGAAGCCCCCGAAGCAGTCCTCCGTCTTCCTCTTAGCTGCTGCCATGTATCCCGGAGCGACTTCTGGGTCTCGCTGCACCGGCACTGTGATTTGCCGGAGCTGCGATGACGTCACTCCCGCACATGCGCACGGGAGCCGCCACTCGCGGCATATCGCCGTTAACTGCGTGCGCTCAGTGCGCCTGCACGCCGCTGTCTACGGTGCATGCGCCGTAGACAGCGATGCCCGTCTTTCGGCAAATGTCTCCTAAATCGTGTAGGTTTAGGAGATATTTCTTGGACCTACAGGTAAGCCTTAATCTAGGCTTACCTGTAGTTCAAAGTGGTTTGTAAGGGTTTACAACCACTTTAACACACTGCGATTCAGATGCGTTATCACACATAACCACACATGACAAGGGAATTCACATTATTTTCAGTTTTCAGTAGTGCCTGTTCACATCAATGCAATTCAGCACGGTGTAATTTTAAGAAGGTTCCTGTACTACTTTGGTGTGATTCCATTGCAATTTTGGCCCCAGAGAATCTGCAAACTATATACAAGTTGCAGTGCATAATTGCACTGAAAATCAGGTTACAGCAGCGTAAACCTAGCCTAAAACAAATGTTAAAACATGTACACATTTCTTGTAGAATATTGCAAACATGTTCATCTCTATCGCAAGAAACACTAATCCATGATCAAGTAAAAAATAAAAATAAAAAAAAACATCAACAATGGAATGCAGTGCAGTATACGTTTTTATTTTCCAGGTTCTGAATGTATGTATGCCATGTAAGTTATTTGTTTGAAATGCAATTTATGGACCCTAAAAATTATGAAATGCAATATATAAAAAAAAAAGTCACGTCAAAAACAACTATATAATCAAACCAATAAAGATTACAATGCATGGGAGATGCCTCAAACACAACATAAAGGTGTTTTTTTTTTTGTTCTTTTTTTAAACTGCAATGTCTTTTTTATGCATAGAACCACTACTTTACCCACACTGCAATAATAGAAAAACAGGAGATTCTTAAAATAGGGATTTTAATGTAAGTTGATAAGTCTCCACAAAAGATGTTACCTAAAACAGCAAATTTAGGCCACTAGTTCTCCGCAGAGATGTTTGCTTGAGATGCATGTTAAAGCATTGCATCAAATTCAAGTACAAGTTCTAGACAGGTACATGAACTTGGACTTTTAGAATGCCCACGAGATACTTTTACAAATTCTGACTGCACCAGTCTTTGTGAATTTCACAGTGTATATTGTACTCTTTTTTTTCCAATACATAATAAATTCTATCTGAGATGCAGTGATGATTTTTTTGTACATGTCTAAATTTGAAAACTAACAATGTGTTACTGTTGAAAAAAAATACCAATGTGGATATATATATATATATATATATATATATATATATATATATATATATAGTACATTTACTTTAAGTATTTTTTTTATTGGATGGGATTAAAAACAAAAAACAAAAAAAAAACATGATATTGTACTCCAGGAAAGGCTTACAGTCATCTCCATGGTTTGCCACTGTTATCACTATAGGCATTTTTTTTATCACAGGGGAGATAAACGCTTATATTGTCCTCACTTCTTTCCTGTACAAATCAATCTAAATGATGTTCTGCCATCTGCAGGCAGCCCAAAGATTTAGTCAGTGTATATTCATTGCTGCTTGTCAAACATCATGTCATCCACAGAAAATATTCCAAAATCATACGCTGTCTTGTCAGAAGACAATGCAATAGAATAGCACTTTGTTCTACAGAATGTATATATTCTTCTCCCATGGGATGCACAGAATAAGTCAGAGAGAGGCAAAAAAAACAAAAAAAAGATAAAAACAAGAAGCTGATTGCATGGGCAGAGAAATAGGGATGGAGCAACTATGGTAACAGGCGAGGCCACTATAATGTGGTTTGTGCTACACATGGGAACTCTCTGAACCAGGGCTGGATCTAGCCTATCTGATCTGGGGTGCAGTATAAAAAGTCTGGGAGCGTAATGTCAACAGTTTAACAGAGATGCAGGGAACTCGTATTCCCTGTTCACTCAGCATGTTTCTGTCCCAAGAGCTACAACCCAGAAATAACATCTGACAGGTAGTGCAGGAGGGAATAGGGAGCATTAGCATGTATTACACTGTTCTTAGATTAGGATGATTATATATAACCTATCAGAGTTTCCCTCTTACATCAGGGGACCTCATCAGGGTCCCTTTTTACATCAGTTGTCCCCATTAGTGTGCCCCTTGCATCAGGTGTCTCCATCCGAGTAACCCCATGTATCAGGTGCCACGTTGCATCCGCGTACCTCTTTACAACAACTTCTCCATCAGAGTCCCCCTTACATTAACTGTTCCTATCATAGTATCCCTTACATCAATTTTCCCCAGCAGTGTGCCCTCTTACATCACTTTTCTCCATCAGAGTTTCCCACTTACATCATTTGTCTCCATCAGAGTGCCCCCTTGCATCAATCAGAGTACCTCTTTACATAGGTGTGCTCAGGGGGTGTGCCAGGTGTGCCTGGACATGCCCTAATCCGGGGGTTGGCAACTGGTACAGGTGCCTGTACCAATCGGCAGGTGATGGGTAGACTGTAATCCTTCTATGCCGACTCCCAGAAACTGGACAGGGCAATGGGAGGGTGACGATTACTGTATCTGATCGGTATTTTCCTCCTGCAGCCACTGAAAGTGTGCTTCCCCTTCTCT
Source organism: Lithobates pipiens (assembly GCF_037356315.1). Lineage (NCBI taxonomy): Eukaryota > Metazoa > Chordata > Amphibia > Anura > Ranidae > Lithobates > Lithobates pipiens. The sequence goes on from NW_027507748.1 coordinate 577,202,975, forward strand.
CCCTCCTGCCGGCATTTAGCGGCTGGAGGAGGAAAATACAGTGGATCGGTATTAGTATATGCCGTTGTCCCTACTGTCCCTGTTACTCTTCTTTTATTTAATACAATTACTCATCAGGTTCATTAATAATTGAAGAATAGTAAACAGATTACTATGCTTCAGTTTATGAATGAATAGGAAGCCGCTCAGCACAGACCACTCAGAGCCCATTCATTCACTGTCCAGTGCAGCCGACACTGCAGAGAAAGGGACTGGGAAATCTCTGTACTCAGTCCCTTTCTCTGTCTCAAAAGCAAGACATCATGGGTGTTTTTAGACTCCTAATATTTCAATAAAAATATTAGTAAAAAAATATTGTAAACATTTTTTTTTAAAATTGTTTAAAAAAAAAAAAAAAAAACTACTGACACCGTCCACTGCTCTACTTTTTAAATTATATATATATATATATGCACATTTGAGCTTTGGGATGTACGCCCGAATGCAATAGGCTGCCCACAACTATGCCTCTTTATATGAGCTGTTCACATCAGAATGCCCCCTTACATCAATGGTCCGTACCAGAGCGTCCCCTTACATTAATTGTCCCATCAGAATGCCTCCTTACATCAATGGTCCCCATCAGAGTGTCCCCTTACATTAATTGCCATATCAGAATGCCCCTTGGATCAGTGAATGCAGTGGTCGTGCAGACCTGGGGGGGCACCTCCAAAAAAGGTGGGTGCACAGCCCCCCCCCCAGCACCCTCCTAGATTCAGACGTGCTCTGAACACTGATAGTTATAATGACAAAGCATAGGGAGTAACGAACATACATTTGTAAAGGAAATCTTCAGCCTTGGTCGAGGAGATGGGAAGGTCAAAAAAAAAACCTTTGTATGATTTGTTTAAAGCAGTAGCATATAAAGACCGATTTATCTGCCAAATTGCAATTCTGTCTAGCCAAGTGCATGTCTGCCAAAATGGAAAACCAGAGAAGAACACCATTTTTTTGTTAGACTTTCAATGTATGTCGGGAAAAATAAAAATGAAAAAATAAAAGGAAAAACATACTCAGTACATCTCTGCAAGAAATGTATTTTGTCTCATCACAAAAAGCTGCAGGTGCAGAAAACAACGGTACTTGTTAAACCTGTGAGAAATCCAGTGACGACATAACTTCCTGTAGTATAATAAATAAAAATTTATAATTATTATTACAGGAGTTAGATTGACAGGTAAATCCATTAGAAATACACACTTGACTTTAGGGAAGAAATATAATATCTTAAGTGTGACTTGAGGCTACAAATGATTCTAGAATCCCAGAAATGTATATACAAAGCAGGGTAAATATGGGTGTGTGGGGTTTGAAGGCACCCAACTTAAGGCCCCTTTCACACATGCGGACATTATGTCCGTATTTCATCCATCCGTTTGCAGATGAAATACGGACATACATGCATCCCTATGGGATAGCGGGTGTCTGCGGATGAACATCCGCAGACACCCGCTATTGTCCGCCTCCGCAATTGTCCGATTCTGCAGACGGAGGAAAATCCTATTTTTCTATCCGTCTGCAGAGCGGATCGGATGAACACGGACAGACGGTCCGTGCTCATCCGATCCCCCATAGAGGAGAATGGAGAGCTGACAGGGGACGGTCCCTGCACAGTGTGCCGGGACTGCCCTGTCCGCCGCCGGTTCAGCGGGGACAACAGAGCGATCCCCGCTGAGCGAGCGGATCACCACGGGGCGGATCATTATTGATCCATCCCGTGTGAAAGGGGCCTAACAGACAACCATTTAGATAAAAAGATGATGATGAGTCTTGATTATAGTAGCATTAAAAATAGATAAAAAGAAAAACAGGTTGAATATCTGTCTAATGGCCCGTACACACGTACTAATATCGGACAAAAACTGTCATCCGAGGAAGAATCGTATGATTTTCGGATCGTGTGTACACTACTTTCGAGAGCCGATCACAACAGTTCATCCGATATTATTCTATTGGACAAGCATGAACATTTTCCCCATATGATACCAGATCGTACGATTTTCGCTTAGTCAGTATAGTTGTCGTCTGAAAATACAGTACAAAAAACTTTACAACACATGACATCACTTCTGATTTTTTTTCCTGCCGTACGAGAATTTTCGTGACTTTAGTAACCTATTAAATTTCTACTTGTGACTATTAAGCGAAAAAAAGAGACTAATTTGGTTCGAGTTTTCTCTCTTCTCCAGGGGAAAGAAAATTGAACAGTGTTGGTTAGAGATAGATGACTGTCAGCCTACATGGCTATAAAAACAACCCAGTCCCTGTGATCCTGTGATGCTAAGGCCCAAAAGGAAAAAGGGGCACGGGTGCACACAGAGAACCCTGGGGCAGCAAGGAGCATTTAATCACTAAAATAAAAGGGGATCCATCCCGCAGCATGGCTGACTGCAACAGTCCACAGAGGAGAAGAGCAGCAGTCACTAGCTGTGCTATGACAAAGGTTGTATAGCCAAAAAACACATAAACCTGTGTTTAATGGATCTTACATGTAGCTAATAAAGAATCATGTTTACAGATTTTTTGGAGTAAAATCCTTTTTAATATTTTATATGAAAACAACATTAACACAGTACAGACAGAACCACAAAAAAAATAATAAAAATAAATCATACCAACCCAAAAATAAATAAATAAATAAATAAAAAAACACAGGCCACCCCCCTTGTTTACAGATTATACCAAGTTTCTGACCCTACTTTGCTGAAAAGATTACCAGGAAGAATGTGGAGATACTCGAGTCTGAGCACTAGTAATTCCAGTCTTGGAAAATCTGTGTGGTTGAGCGTTGTCTTCTTTACATTTGTTACAGCAGCCACTTGAATGATCTGATGTCTCCTTAGGTACTCTAGTCCCCAGATTTTTGAACCTGACTTCCTAGGAATGTCCACAAAGAGTTGCACCATGCTTGGCTGACATAGTACTTAAAGATCCTTCTATTACTTGTGCTAATGAAATAGAATTCTTCTTATCAGGGGACAGAAAAATCATAAATATAATCAAATATTTTATTTACTAAATGAATGTTTTCATCTGCAACCAATCAATAACCAATCTGTAAATTACAGCTGTAACATGGGACTTTACACCATACCATGCATGAAGTCCCTAAATTCTCAACAGTATATAATGGATGGTATAAGCTGCTGAAACACCAATACTACGCTGTCATTCTGTCAGGGTGATTTTTCATGCAGTGAACACTTGACACATCAATTATAAATAAAGCCATATAGGACTTTTTATAGGATTTGGTGGATTTCTTTCAAGTACTTGAAAATTCTAGGCCACAGTACCAGGCTTTTCCTGACAGTAATAGGATGGGAATGAAATTGGCACCATCTGAGTATCCAATTTAATTATTCTCTTAAGCAACTTTATTCATATGTTTGATAGAGGACTCCATGCTGGATTCCGAATATATTGTAAGTGTGTATATACGTATATCGAGAATATTATCAACCATTATTCTAGTACCTTTGTAAAGTCTACTGATTTTTATTTTCTCAGTATTTAATGAATGGCTTCTAAGTGTAGGTCTTTTGCATAGTATAAGGACAGATCAGGTTAAATCTGATCATTGCCTAAATATTCAAAGTTCATTATAAAGCTACTGTATTTCTGCCAATACAATGAATTTTGTTGACCAATAAATGTCCAGTAAAATAGATTCTATACCTTATCTTCATTTTAACTGTTAAATATTTGGAAAAGTTATTTAAGAATTACATTTAATCTGCTGATATTTTTGTCTTCCCTGATTCCTCTATTCCTGTATCATCAACATGCTAATGGAAATTTTTTATTGAATTTGGTTTATAATTTTTATGACATCTTAGACCCAACAATGTCATCTCTGTGGTTCCCTATGCAATGCAGGAATAACATGGCTAGTAAGAGCAGCCATTAGTGTGCAGAGTATAGCTTTCTGAAAACATCACAGCACTCTGAATCAATGCTCCCCTTAACCACTTCACGACAGCCCACCATAGATATACTGTAAATAAAATTCTACTTTAAAAAATATATATACTGTGGCAGGGTGGCTGCTGTGCACCAGATCACATACTAGTTATGCCGGGCCTGGGGTGCGCACGCACCCGTGGACTTAATGTCTGCCGCCACCCATGATTGTTCAGTACTATGTAAACTATGTAAACAAGGCAGATCGCCGTTCTGTCAGTAGGGAAGGCATTGATCCTGTGTTCCTGACACAGATCTATGCCTTCCCTTAGTAAAAGTACCACCCCCACAGTACACAAGCTCTAGCTAGCAACCCATTTAACCCTTTGATTGCCCATATTAACACCTTCCCAGCCAGCATCATTAGTATGGTGACTGATCCCTGTATTAGTTTCACTGGTCCCCAAAAAGTGCCTGTTAGTGTCCAATTTGTCAGCCACAATATCTCAGTCCCACTATAAGTCGCTGATCGCTGCCATTACTAGTAAATAAAAAAATATATAGAAATAAAAATATGCCCATAGTTTGTATTTGCTATAACTTTTGCACAAACCAATTAATATTAATATTAATACAATATTAATACATATTGGCCTAAATTGATGAAGAAATTAGATTTTTTTTTCAATTTTGTTATTGGACATGTCTTATAGCAGAAAGTAAAAAATATTGTTTTTTTTTTTTTCAAAATTGACGGCCTTTTTTGTTTATAGAGCAAAAAATAAAAGCCACAGAGGTGACCAAATACCACCAAAAGAAAGTTCTATTTGTTGGGAAAAAAGTACATAAATGTTATTTGGGTACAGTTAAAATAACGCAGTACCGTATCGCAAAAAATAGCCTGGTCAGGAAGGGAGGTAAATGTTCTGAAGGGAAAGTGGTTAAGAGCCATCAGTCCTGAGACAAGCAGTGACTACTCTGGTTTGTATAATTAATAGAACATAAAATGATTACTATAATGTATCTTCTGTATAACTGTTTATCATATTATTTGAGTTATTTTTTTTTATTTAACAAATCCTTTATTTTCCCACTCATCCAGCAGTAAGATATACATGCTAGACTCACAAACATGGAGCTTGAAATGTGTTCAGTAAATGGTACAGATCTATAGATCTGTGTCATTCTTTTTCCATGCTGGAAATGGGTGACTATACTTTTAGAATTGTGAGATAACATTATTTTTCTATACAGCTAAGATTGGCATATAAGATTGATAGGTTATAAGAATACAATGCACACATTTATTCTTCCTTTCAATGTGTTAGTTGATAGCCTTACATTTATTCACTTGTATAATCCCCTCATTGTATTTCAAAATTTCATTTAAATATCAGTTTCACATCTCCAAGCCTAGGATTTACACTGTAGAATTGTCTATTGATGGACATTGTCATTCTTTTTTGTTTAGTGTGTCATAACCCAGGAACATCCAATAAATTCATTTTTAATTAATATAGCCCTAGAAATTCTAGGCTAGAATTAACTAAAGTTATGATAAATGTAATGGAATGATATATACATTTTTTTCTAGATCTACTAATAGTTTGTGTAGCACTTATTTGATTGTTGCTTGGCAGATGGAAGCTTACACTGTAGTCAGAGCAATCATACACCTGTAGATATTTCTAGAATATAAGTTTAGTATTCAATGAGAGGTTATCGTGCTGCCTCCAGCAGTTACTGTATATGAGCAATGCAATTGCATCAATGTTTATTTATTATTCTTTTTCACTAAATTAAAGTGATTGTAAAGTCTCATTTATTTTCTATAAAAATAACAAACATGTCATACTTACCTGCTCTTTGCAGTGGATTTGCAAAGAACAGCCCAGATCCTCCCCTTCTCAAGTGCTTCTTATTTGCTCCTGGCCCCTCCCTACTGTAGAGTGCCCTTACAGCAAGCAGCTTGCTATGGGGTCACCCAAGCTGAGCTGCAGCTCTGTGTGTCCATTTAGACATGGAGCTGTGGTTCGGCCCTGTTCCCTCTCTCCCCTGATTGGCTAACTGACTTTGATTGACAGCAGTGGGAGCCAATGGCGCCACTGCTGTGTCTCAGCCATTCAGGAGGGAGAGTCTCAGACGACCAAAACAGTCATGGACATCGCTTGACAGAGATGGGGCTCCGGTAAGTATTGGGCAGGTCGATGGGGGTTGCTGCACAAAAAAGGCTTTTTTATCTTAATGCATAGAGTGCATTCATATAAAAAAAACTTTCTGACTTTACAATCACTGTTAATTGTTCACTGATTTGCTGCCACCCTGTGGTCACTGTGTTAACAATTTTTCTTTAATCCTTCCATTTAGTACGAAATGTCCTCCTTCCTCAAAAGCACCCTCCCCATGTTGAGGGCATGTGGCCTGGTACAGTTCAGGATGGGGGGAGCTCTCATTTTTTTTTTGGCACGGGGTTCCCCTTTAATATCCATACCAGACCTGAAGAGCCTGGTATGGAATTTGGGGGGACCCCCATGCATTTTTTTTTTACATTTTGGTTCCCCTTAATATTCATACCAGACCCAAAGGGCCTGTTAATGGACTATGGGGGAATCCCATTTTTTTTTTCAAAGACTTTTATATGTAGTGCCGGTCCCAACAATTCATTAAAACCACAAGTACTTTTAAATTACTTTTTTTCCTTTAGAAATATAATTTTGCTCTCAGATTGTTCTAAACACGGGAAACATGCACCCATTTACAGGCATACTATAGACACCCCCCAGGTACGAAATGTAAAGGAATATTTCACTTTTATTGTTTCACTTTAAGCATTGTTAAAACCACTGCTCCCGAAAAAACATCAGTTTTTAAAACTTTTTTTGCATTAATACATGTCCCCTGTGACAGGACTCAGGTCCCTAAACACTTTTTATGACAATACCAAGCATATAAGCCTTTAAAATTAGCACTTTTGATTATTCATGTTCGTGTCCCATAGACTTTAACAGTGTTTGCGTTTTCAAACAAATTTTTTGCCTATTCGCATGTTCTGCTGCAAACTGAACTGGTGGGTGTTCGGTTCATCTCTACCCAGGATCAGGAATGAGGTTGGCTGGAGACATTGGGGTTGATTTACTAAAGGCAAATCCACTTTGCACTACAAGTGCGCTTGAACGTGCACTCGCTGTAGATCTGAGGGGAAGGTCTGAAATGAGGGGAAGCTCTGCTGATTTTATCATCCAATCAAGTGCAAGCTAAAATGTTGTTTTTTATTTTCCTTGCATGTCCCCCTCAGATCTAAAGCGACTGCATTTACAAATGCACTGTTTAAGTGCACTTGTAGTGCAAAGTGGACTTGCCTTTAGTAAATAACCCAACTTGTATTCAAATGTAATACTCCTGAATGCAAACTGCCACTCAACATTTGACAGTAATGTGATAATGTGGTGTCAAATTCATGCATCTGTGACATATGCTGACGTTTCCATTATTAGGACTTTACACTGACACATAAAAAAATAGACATGAGCATGTATATATATATATATATATATACACTTTTTTAAACACTGTAAGTACAGGAAGGCAGTACTATTTTTTACCTTTCGCAACATGACATGCACATGCCACAATTAAACAAACAAATCCAAAGCACCTTGTGCCCATGTTGATGAGGACAAGGGGCTCTTCCCTCTTCCCGACAACCCTGGCCGGTGGTTGTCGGGGTCTGCGGGCAGGGGCTTATCGGAATCTGGAAGCCCCCTTTAAGAAGGGGGCCCCCAGATCACAGCCCCTTCACCCTATGTGAATGAGTACCCATTCCCCTAAAAAAAAAATGGCAAAAATAAACACTGTACACAGGTTTTTAAAATATTTTATTAAGGCAGCTCGGGCATCTCTTCTGATTTCTTCTCCCTTCTCCGGCTCTTCTCCCCCCTCCGCCGATTTCTTCTGCCTCTGATGGTTCTTCTCCCCTCTCCAGATCTTCTCTGCTCTCCAGTGTTGCCTTCTAGCACTCTGCGGTTCTTTTACCTCTGTCTTCTGCCTCTGCCAGGTCTTCTCTGCTGTCTTCTCCCTCTGCTCTTCTTCCGATGTTGACTAAACCCTCTCTTCTGCTCTAATGTTAGGTGTGCCCTGTGCCACTAATTATATTGGCATGGGGCGGGGCCACCCGTTGATGTCATCCAGAGGCCCCACCTCCTTATGACTTTACCACCCGGGGTATGATGGGACGATAATATCACAAGGGGGCAGGCCTCTGGATAATGTTGGTGATTGCCACTGCCCCATGCCAATATAAGTCATTGCACACGGCGGACCCAGCATTACACTGGGAGATCGCCCCGAGTCAACACCAGAAGTAGAACAGATGGAGAAGACAACAGAGAAGACCCGGCAAAAGAGCAAGAAGACAGCAGAGGGAGAAGACAGCTCAGAAGGTAGAAGGACCAGCAGAGGGAGAAGGACTGGCAGAGAGAGAAGACATCTCCTGAGGAGGGAGAAGATATCGCTGGAGGAAGGAGAAGAGCCGGAAAGAGGGGTGAAGAAATCAGAAGGGACACCGGAGTTGCCTTAATAAAATACTTTAAAAACCCTTTTTGAGTGTCCTGTGTGCATGGAGCCTAATTTTCAGTTCAACTTCAGCTTTTGGACATATGGCATCTCGTTCTTATCAACCCTTTGATATGATGGTATGGTTGACTCAATAACTGTAAGCTGCTCAAGCCCTGAAGTAGCAAAGCACCACTAAACCATGACGTTCCCATCACCATGCTTCTATTATATTTGGTAGGGTAATCCACATTCATTTTTTATTCCAACTCATCAATGTACTGTACAGGTGTAAACTAGTACCATTAAAAACAAAAGCAAACCTGTGCACATGTGTTGACATGGGTTAAAATGGACAGGCATGCATAGGCCAATAATTAGTGTAATGAATACTAAGAATTATATATAAAGTCTGTCTATTTTTAAATGGCACCTAGCATCCAGTTTACAGACTCATTTTTTATTATATAACTACTAGTAAAATCACAATGTAAGTAAAATCCTGATCATCACCAAGCCATAACATTCCCATCACCATGCTGCTATTATATTTGATAGGGTAATCCACATTAATTATTTCTTCCAACACATCAATGTACTGCACAGGCATAAATTAGCACCATTAAAAACCAAAGCAAACCTGTGCACATGTAACATGGGTTAAAAAGCATAGGCATGCACAGGCCAACAATTAGTGTCAGGAATACAAACGTGTTTTCTGTTTATAAATGGCACCTAGCATCCAGCTTACAGACCCATTGGTTATTACACAAGTGCTAGTAAAATCACAATGTAAGTAAAATCTTGATTTATATTGTATGTTAGCTACAAACACTGTCATGCATAACATTGAAAAATTGCAGCTCTCTTTTGCCATGATCTCTGCAATACTCTGATAATATAATCCAGTCCAACATCAAGTAACTCTAGGTATGGCCAGAGTGAGAACCATTGATTCATTACCAAATGAAGTTAATGAATTACACAGGCTTGTCGCCACCTATTAGAAATGTTCTCCATCTTCTGGTGTACAGACTGCTAAGGAAATCATTTAATCTTCTAAGCACTCCAGACAAAAGTCCTTCTACATTCACAGTTTAAATATTATCATGCTAATTAGGACGATGTCCTTTCTACTGGAAAGTCAGAGTCAGCAGGAACAAAAATACGTTTTAAGTAAACTCATATGCTCAGTTGCCTCCATAACACAGCGGCGCTTTACCGTCATTTTAGCGGCGGTCTGTGGCCACTAGCGGGGTGGTTTCAACCCCCCCTAGCGGCCGAAAAAGGGTAAAAACCGCACGCAAAGCGCCGCTACAGCAGCGCTTTGCTGGTGGTATAGCCGCACTGTCCCATTGATTTTTAATGGGTAGGAGCGGTTTAGGAGCGGTGAATACACTGATCCTTCATCATTTCAAAGATGCGGCTAGCAGGACTTTTTTCACCATCCTGCTAGCGCACCGCTCCAGTGTGAAAGCCCGCCCCAGTGTGAAAGGGGCCCTAAGCTTTGTGAAGAGTGAATCCATGCTGAACTGCCTACAGCTGCATGCATACATGTGCACCCATATTTTCCTTTTGCTCACTAACACCATACCTCCCAACTTTTTAAGATGGGAATGAGGGACACCTACTATTAAAAGTATGTAGGCATAGGGCACACCCCCATAAAGGAGAAATATATAAAAAAGAAAAGTTAAACCCATAAGTGTTTTTTTTTTGCCACTATTATTCCTTTATGCTGGCTCTTGAAATTTACAAATGCGGCAATGTAGAACTTTTAGCACTGTGAAACACTTTTATGAAAGATAAAAAGTGCATTTTATATACAACCAAATAGATCAGACCAAAATAAGGGAAAAACGAGGAGCAAAGCGGGACTTTGTTCCAAATCAGGGACAGTCCCTCGAAATCAAGGACAGTTAGGAGCTATGCTAACACTACTATAGTACGCTGCTGGGAAAATGAAAGCTTCCTCATCAATGTGACATATAATGCAGCTTCCACTTATTTCAGTGTTGCACAGAGAAATCAGAGCTTCACAATGTTATAGTGTGAATTCAGATATGAATCTCAACACATTTTACCAGTTTAGTGTCAGGAAGTGTTTAGCGTATTTTAGACTGGGTTAACACCAGTGCAGATGACTGCATCTGCATTTTACAGCAAGCACTCCAAAGATGCAGCATGCAGGACTTGCTCACGTTCATGAAAATGCATGGTCTAATAGAAGTCCATGGAAGTTCACTTAAAACCGCATATATAAAATGCACATACATTTTACTGTACCCGAATTGCAGCACACCATTATGAAAGCCTGGCCTTAGGCTAGGTTCACACATATGCAAATTGGATGCGTTTTGAAACGTTTTGACATATGAAAGAACATTACTTTCTATTGTGCCTGTTCATATATGTCCAGTGCAGCCAGAGTGTGGATTCAGTGTGAATTGCAAAAGAGTCCTGTCAGTTTTCTGAGCAGTGTAGTCCGGCTCAGGTGTGAAATCGGGCCCATTGACATCTATGGGAATGCTTTTGAATCCCACATGTCATTCAGTTGTGAACAGGATAAAATCCTAAAGCTGATACTGATGCAAACTTGACCTGATCCTGATGAAAAATTAACCTGAAATGCTGAACAACTACAGTGCCTTGAAAAAGTATTCATACCCCTTTACTTTTTCCACATTTTGTCATGTTACAAACTACATGTTACATGTTACAAACTCCCTGCTCCGGTATATGCAATCAGCCCCTAACCTGTCCACCTTAGGAGATCCCTGAAAACTCACTTATTCAGGGAAGCCTATCCGACACCCACCTATAAAAAACATATCCCAAGCTTTGAACATCTCACGGAGATCCATCATCCAAAAATGGAAAGAGTATGGCACAACTGCAAACTTACCAAGACATGGCCGTCCACCTAAACTGACAGGCCGGGCAAAGATAGCATTCCTCAGAGAAGCAGCCAAGAGGCTCATGATAACTCCGGAGGAGCTGCAGAGATCCACAGCTCAGGTGGAATCTGTCCACAGGAGAACTATTAGTCGTGCACGTCACAAATCTGGCCTTTATGGAAGAGTGGCAAGAAGAAAGCCATTGTTGAAAGAAAGTCAGAAGAAGCCCTGTTTGCACTTTGTGAGAAGCCATGTTCAGGACACAGCAAACATGTGGAAGAAGGTACTCTGGTCAGATTAGACCAAAATTAAACTTTTTGGCCTAAAAGCAAAACGCTATGCGTGGCAGAAAACTAACACTGCACATCACCCTGAACACACCATCCCCACCGAGAAACATGGTGGTGGCAGCATCATGTTGTGGGGATGCTTTTGTTCAGCAGGGACAGGGAAGCTGGTCACAGTTGATGGGAAGATGGATGGAGCCCAATACAGGGCAATCTTAGAAGAAAACCTGTTAGAGTCTGCAAAAGACTTGAGGCTAGGGCAGAGTTTTTGCATTCTAGCAGGACAATGACCCTAAACATATAGCCAGAGCTACAATGGAATGGTTTTGATCAAGTATATTCATGTGTTAGAATGGCGCAGTTCCACCCTAGGTTATACCCCACTTTCTGGACATTCTGCTGGGGACTTACAGTCAGTAACTGTCAGCTTGTGTTGTTGTGAATGGCAATACTGGAAAGGAACACCATCATTCACAAAAACACAAAACCACAGCAACACAAGCCTTCTTATACACTACTTTCTTAGACAACTGAGCCCAGGCCTGGGAACAGAGACTAGTATAGTAGCTGGCATGTGTTTTTGTAGGGTTGTTGTAGGGTTTTATGTTTTTGTGAACTGCCAGTATGGCCATTCACAACCACATAAACCTAGAGTTACTACTGTAGTTTCTCTTCTCTCTTTAGGGAAGGGAGGTCAATTGTTTGACCATGCTGCTTAGCAATCACTGCTGCATAGATTATGCATTAAACTAGGATTTTTAACTTTTGGCAATACTTCTTGACATTTTGGTCTTGCGTTAAGTGCCTGAGAGAAAAGAATAAAGTAAAATTGCTAATCTGCATGTTAGAGTTTTACACACAAGATGGCTTTGCATAAATGATGCATATTTTTCATGAATACCTGGAAAGTAACATGTTTTCATAGCATATCTATTTTATTTGAGTGACTAAACTGTAGTGCTAATTAATATATAATGTACATTGCAAGTACCCATTAGTGGAATAAACATCTTGCGTGCCTCAAATGTAAGTTCTATTTTCTTTATAATTACTTAAAATATTAAATAGATAATTCAACATGCATGTCAACTAAATCTCAAACACTGGTTCATAGCTCCTCAAATTAGTGCTCTTAATGTAGCCAGAGGCTGGACTACAGAAACATAGGCAAGAAAAAATGTCCCACTTTACAATTAGTTTACTTTCACTTTTTGCTGTTATACTGAATATTGTTGCACTATCCCCTCCAGTCAGTGGAGGGAGAACGTTAGCCAGAAAAGCCAATGGATTCCTATGCAGAACACTAAGGATGATGGTATTTGACGTCCAGGAAGTAAGCTATGTTGTGTAGCTTATGGACCCTTTGCACTGTAATTTCCAAGAGACACTGGAACAAGGAGAAGCAGTGGAGCTGCTTTTGTGAGAATGTTCAGCTAGGCTATACCTGGTGGTGCTGAGCAAATATGCTGCATACTGACCAGGTTGCTGAGAGATCACATGACATTCAAGGCAGCACAGCACAAACTGCAGTAATTACGCCTGCACCATTGCCACAGAGATACCAGAGCATCCTCTCATCCTCTACTTCCCACTGAATCTCTGGAGGCATTCTGTGCAGAGACCTTTATACAGCGAGAGTTCACAGCTGCACAACAAGAGGAACAGAGTGGAGCCACACCTATCCTTTAGAACTAGATCATGCGCTTTAAGCTGAAGCTTTGGGAGGGCAGAACTAAAGCACAACATTAATTTGTTTTTAACATTTTGATGTTTCAGGCCTTGTATGGTAAAGCCAACAAGGAATATGTTTCTATTGTCACCTCCATTTTCTCTTGATTTATTGAGTTACAGTGCTATTAAAGCTATGCTAAAGAAGAAAAAAACATTATCTTTCCAATAGCTAGGCCACCCAGATATTAGGCTTTGCAGTGTTAGTACTTTTTTAAAACTATCCTGAAGCCATTTTGGTTTAGTGGAAGAAATGCCTAAACTGTAAAAATCCAGTGTGTTTGGGTCTCAAAACAACCCAGGTTAAATTTCAAAAACCTAACTAGAATAGGACTCATGGGTAATTCATTGTACCACAGGGCAGAATTACAAACTAGGGGTCTTGATTGGTTTTATAAAAATGATAATAAGTGTTGGCTCTCCAATGAGACTCGCTTGAAAAAAAGCCTAATTTTAAACCATCCTATGGACAAAATCACTGTGGCACACTAGACAAGAGTCCTCACCTTATCCTGGCAAACCTTCAATGTTTGATGAAAACGTACTACTACCATCTGCAGATCTCAACTGCCCAGGCCAATAAGCACTCCTTTCTGACAAACCTCAGACATCCAGATGCCTTTAATTTTAGGTTAGAACAAATATGGCCTCCAATAAGTTATATGACATCCTCGAGATGTCTGAAATAGGAACAAGACCTACAATTGATTTGCCCATCATCTATACATCTGCGACATTTATATAGACAATTTCATGATTTATACATGTCTAGTCTTCCTCAGGAGTAGGTCATGATTTTGGGTTGAGTGGCAGAGAGTGGAAGACAGGACAGAGATGACTTTACCAATCATTGGATGGCTGGCAGGATAGAGAAGAGAATTGCAGACAGGGTATGCTAAGTGATGGTAGTTTAGTGCATTGAACTGTCATTGCAGATTAAAGATTGTTTTCATTTAAAACCGAATTCTACCCTGATACTAAAGATAACTTGCCACAAATTTGTGGCGGTGTTGATTTGTAAGTCTGTTAACTTGCTGCACATTTTCACTGGCAAGTTGTCCACTTGCAGAGTGCTTGAAGCACAAGTTCTAGTTGACACTTTTCCAATTTGTGGCAACTTTGCGTGGCAAGTCTCTAGCAAGAGCAAAGTTGCAGTGGTGAGTCTACAGCAAGAGCTCTGCAAGTCTACAGCATGAAAATTCAGCCACAGTGACCCCTGTGCTGGGATGACTATCACACAAAATAACCGAACCGGAACTTGCAGCAGACTTGCAGAATGTTTGCAAAGAAAGTTGATCTGGAGTCATGCAATGTCGACTTGCTGCAATTGTGCAACCAACTTGTGAAGCCTGGCAAATCATTTTCAAAATTTCCGCACAATTGCTTGCTATCTGGCTAGGCAAATTTTGAAAGCACCATTGCATGGACCTACAGTATGTGTGCATTAAAAAATTCTAAGCATTTTTAAATTCAGCTAGTATATGTACCTGAAGTTTATTTCATACCAGTCTTCTGTAATCCACTTCACCCACTGGCAGAAAAAAGAGATGTCTTAAAATGTACCTGTGTCCAGAGTTCGACAAAAATTAAAAATATTGAAGTATACCAATAATTAAAGTGATTGTAAAGTAGGGATGAGCTTCGTGTTCGAGTCGAACGTACGTTCGACTCGAACATTGGCTGTTCGGCCGTTCGGCGAATTCCGAACGTTTGGGCCGTTCGCGTCAAAATTCGAGTGACGCGCGCGCGGACCACAATGCACTGCGGTGGCGCAGTGCATTGCTGGCTCATGATTGGCCAAGCATGCACTGTGACCCCGCATGCTTGGCCAATCGCAGCGCCAGTAGCGAGGAGAGCCATGATTGGCCACAGGCAGGATGCCTGTGGCCAATCATAGCTCAGGCTGTGTAGTGCACGCCCCACACTATATAAGTCCGCCATTGAGGCGGCCTCGTGTAGTGTGTTGGCATCTGAAGCAGTGGGTGTTCTGTGTACCTTCAACACAGTACACACCGATCGTTTTTGGCTGATTTCCTATCTTGCTCTTGTGTAGTGGTTATTGTCTGTGCCCTGACCGCAGTATACACCACTATATTCACCTCACCTATATAGCTAGTGATCTATCTTTAATAATAGAGCTTGCAGTCAGTAGTGTTAGGAGATAGTGCGTGCTGTCTGCGTGCTCTGTACCCAGTACATACCGCTATAATCCACCTACATAGCTGTTCTCTATTTGAGCCCACTTGCCATCTGCAGGAGTTATTGGAAGTTGTGTGTGCCTCCAGCACAGCACAGTATACATCTGTATATACCCCTTTATCTCTGCTGTTTTCTGGTTATTGTCTGCGTGCCCTGACCGCAGTATACACCGCGATATTCACCTCACCTATATATAGCTAGTGATCTATCTTTAATAATAGAGCTTGCAGTCAGTAGTGTTAGGAGATAGTGCGTGCTGTCTGCGAGCTCTGTACCCAGTACATACCGCTATAATCCACCTACATAGCTGTTCTCTATTTGAGCCCAATTGCCATCTGCAGGAGTTATTGGAAGTTGTGTGTGCCTCCAGCACAGCACAGTATACATCTGTATATACCCCTTTATCTCTGCTGTTTTCTGGTTATTGTCTGCGTGCCCTGACCGCAGTATACACCGCGATATTCACCTCAGCCTAAGGCCCAATTTTTCTGCCCCTGTTTAACAGGGGCGTTTAAGTACAATTTTTGATGCAATGCTTTGCAGCAGGGCTAATTCCAGCAAAAAAACTAGAGTATATGGAAGAGGTTGCAGTGTGGTGGCACCAGCAGCAGTGCCTAAGGCCAAATTTTTCTGCCCCTGTTTAACAGGGACATGTAATTACAATTCTTGATATAATATTTCACAGGAGGACCCCTTCCTGTGCCCACCCAGAGTAACGATGAGGACTTATAGTGTTGTGGCACCAGCACCACAACCACCAAAGGTCAATTTTTCTACCACTGTTCAACAATGGCATGTAATTACAATTCTTGATATAATCGTTTACAGCAGGGCGCTCCAGCGCCCACCAAGAGTCACTTTGAGGGCTTACAATGTTGTTGCAAAACCAACACCTTGTTCCGCCATTTCTGCAGAGCATATAGGGCAGGCCCCTACTTTCAAACATCCAACTTACAAACATCTCCTACTTGCAAACGCAAGGAGACAGCAGCAAGTGAGATGAAAAAAGATGGACGACAAAACAAATTATACAGGGGTGATAACCCTTCCCTATGTTTTCCAAAAAGCTTAAAAATAGTTTTTTTGACTGGAGCTACACTTTAAAAATGTACCAGTTGAAAATTACAAACAGATTCAACTTAACACAACAAACCTACACAGTCCCTGTCTTGTTTGCACCGCCTGTATACTGCTGTTCTGAGTATATAGGGCCTGGGGGCCACACGCATTTCCTTTTTTTAATATGGGTACAGGGTTCCCCTTAATATGCGTACAAGACCCAAATAGGCTGGTAATGGGCAGGGAGGGCTACCCATGCCATTTTTCTCAATGATTTTCAACCATATTGCAGGAACCAGATATAACATTAAAACCGCAAGCAGTTTTAAATGGTGTTATTTCTGTTTAATGTCATTTTGTGCAGGGACTGTTCTAAACACGGGAGACATGTGGCACTTCACAGGCATACTACAGACACCCCCCAGGCACCATATTTAAAGGAATATTTCACTTTTTTTTTTCACTTTCATTGTCAGTAAAATCAGTGCTCCCGCCAAAACGGCCATTTTTAAAAACATTTTAGGCATTGACCCATGTCCCCTGGGGCAGGAGGCAGGTCCCCAAACCCTTTTTAGGACAGTATCTTGCATATTAGCCAATAAAATGAGCACTTTCCATTTCGAATGTTCGAGTCCCATAGACTTCAATGGGGTTCTAACGTTCGTAACGAACGTGGGGTCCGTTCGAAAGTTCTGGTACGAACCGAACCGGGGGGTGTTCGGCTCATCCCTACTCAAGACCCATTAAGCCAGAGGATTTTCAGTGGGAAAGGTGTCCAAGTCTGACCTAGGTTTTCCTGCACAATGTAAATCAGACGCTGGCGATGGTTGCTGGAACCGATCATACCTTGGGGTTGTGGACTAAAAAATTGTCTGAACGCATCGGTCAGGCGCCCACCTTCTCCACCGCTCCTTCTGTGACTGACCAAAGCCTCAGCAACACATTGTCCAGGACCAGGAGTTTGTAACTTCCCACTCTCTGGGAACTCATTGCACAGACCTTTCTGCAAGGCCTCCTGGAGATGTCTCATCCTCTGCTCCATCTGCAAAGGCAAAATAAGGTCCACAACCTTACCCTTGCCCCTTACCGCTGACCGCCCTGTCCAGCGAGGCATGGACATTTCCTTCCACATGCCGGTAGAGAGCCGGAATTGCCTTGGTGTTTGGGTACCTGCCACTGAGGAACGGTACGTTGCACAAACTCACGGAAGGGGGCCGAGTCTACCAACTGAAAAGGCAGCAGTTGAAGTGCTAGCAATTTAGCCAAGCTAGCATTCAACTGGTGGATATGTGGATGGCTGGGAGTGAACTTCTTTTGATGGTCCAGCAGCTGGGGCAGGGAAATTTGCCTGCTACAATCGGACGTGGGTGTACTGCTAGCAGAGTGCCCACAAGTTCTTGGCTGTGACACACCTAATTCTACACCTTTATTCCTCTCAGTGGAGGTTTCAGAGAGGACTAAAGGTCTAGTGGGGTTGGAGATCCCAGCTGATGAGGAGCAAGGAGAGGTCCGCTTTGTTCTTTGGTGTGGGTCTTTAGGGTACGCTTGCCAATGAGCTGCATGGCAGGTCAACATATGTCTGGTCAAGCACGTGGTGCCCAAGCGGCTGATGTTCTGGCCACGCGAGATACGCTTGAGACATATGTTGCAAATAGCAGCTGTGCGATCTGGCACTCGTCAGTAGCACTCGTCTCAAAAAAGGGCAACACCAAAGAACTTTTGGAACAACATGCAGAGGCAGCACTCTGCACAGGTAGAGCTCTGCGGTGTGATTCAATCAGTGTGCTGCCCCTAAGCTGGCCCATCCTGCCTCATTGGAGATGTGCCTCCTCCTCCTCCTCCTCCTCCTCTCTCCTATCAGGCACCCACCTGGAGTCAGTGACCTCATTATCCCCTCCCTCTTCATCACTGGAGCAAATCTGGCAGTATGCTGTAGCTGGTGGAAGATGACTGCCAGATTGCTGTCCTTCTTGAGCATCCCCTCTCTCTGCACTCACGCTACTGCCTTCCTCTAGCTGGGTATCATCATCAGAGCCTTCAAAACGCTGGGCATCCTCCTGGAGCATGTACCCAACACTGTGGTCAAACAGTTCGGGGGACTCCTCAGGAGGACATGGTGGGTCTAGGGAAGGAGTGACTGACATTGAGATGAGGGAAAAGGACGCATTGGCAGCTGCTTTGTACCCTGAGCCTGGGTGAGAGAGGAGGAGGAGGATGAGGAGGACTTGGTCATCCACTCTACCAAGTCTTCGACATGATGCGGCTCAACACGTCCAGCTGCCCAAAATAAGGACAAGCGTGTCCCATGGCCATGTGCTGATGACGATGCACCGCATCCACGACCAGCACTGTTGTCTCTAGACACAGAGCCTGCTTGCCCTCTTTTATTGGCTCGTGACTGTCTGCCTCTCCATGTTGGCCTTCCAGACATAGTAATGGCCTGCAGGGAGATGGGAAAACCAGAAATTGGTTAGGTTTATGTGCACACTGAGCAGATGACACAGTACACCAACTGTAATTACTGCAGCTGCCTGCCTGTGTTACAGAAACAGAACAACACCAGCAAAAAGGGGTAGCTACAGGTGTATACTGTGCTGGAGGCACACAACACCCACTTTAACTCCTGCAGATGCCTGGATTAGAGAACACCAGCAATAAAGGGTAGCTACAGGTATATACTGTGCTGGAGGCACACAACACCCACTTTAACTGCTGCAGATTCACAAGAAAAGAACACACTGTCCCTGCCTATGCTGCTCTCTCCCCGCACGCCAGAACACACTACACAAGGCCACCGCGCTGGTGGCCTTATATAGTGTGGGGCGTGTACTAAATGCCCTGAGCTATAATTGGCCATAGGTATCCCATCCTGTGGGGTCATGCTTGGCCAATCATGAACCAGTAATGCACTGCGATGGCGTAGTGCATTGTGGGCCATTCGCGCCACACGAATATCGTGCGAACGGCCCACAAAATTCTGATTTCACTGAACAGACAAACGGCCTATGTTCGAGTCGAACATGCATTCGACTCGAACACCATGCTCATCCCTATTCTCAATGTCTGTATTTTGTTTTTAGAAACCTCCTTCCACATAAAGTGCTACTTGTCAGGGTGATTAAGGCCTCTAGCATTGGGAGAAATGTATTTAAGACCCATCTTTTGAGATTAGAATATAAATGATGTAAAGGTACACTGTAATCAGCTGAGTCATTAGGACTACAAGGGTGGTCACAGTGTGAGCAATGTGTCATATCCTTCAGAGAGTAATGCCGCATACACAAGACCGGACTTTCCAGCAGAAAAGGTCCGGTGGTCTTCCCGACGGACTTTTGACTGAGTTACTTCCAAACGAATGGACTTGCCCACACACGAACGAACTAAAGCCCGTTCGAAAGTCCGTTAATTTTGACATACGACAGGACTAGAAAAGGAAGTTCAATAGCCAGTGGCTAATAGCTGCCCTTGCATCGTATTTGGTCCGTCGGACCAGCATACAGATGAACGGTTTTCCCGATAGGAATGAGTCCGTCGGAGAGTTTTGAAACATATTCTATTTCTAGGTCCGTAGGAATTTTTTAAAGAGAAACGATTGGATTATCCCACACATGATTGGAATGATTCCATCAAATCTATTCGGCCGGAATGTCCGGTCGTGTGTACGCAGCATCAAGGTGCGCAAAGAAATCTTGATTTAAGGAGTGTAGAACAGGAATCAAGGTTGGCGATTCTGTCTTGTTGGCGTTATATCTTTCACTTGGATGAGTAAACACAGCTGGATAAAACAAAAGCGGTGTCTGTCTCCCTTACAGGATGCAATGCAACAAAATGTGATTATTTTAAAGTGGGTGATTATTTTCTATATATACTGTACCACTGTATATACAGTATCTCACAAAAGTGAGTACACTCCTCACATTTTTATAAATATTTTATTATATCCTTTCATGTGACAACACTGAAGAAATTACATTTTCCTACAATGTAAAGTAGTGAGTGTACAGCTTGTATAACAGTGTCAATTTGCTGTCCCCTCAAAATGACTCAACACATTAATGTTTAAACCACTAGCAACAAAAGTGAGTATGTAGCGGTCAGAGGTATAGGAGACCGCAATGCAGGTTTCAAGTACGGGACAGCAGACAAGGAGGCTGAAACAAAAACCGGCTTTATTAAACAGTAAGATATAATGGCCGGAGGAGGAGGATAACAGTATTAACAATTCACAGTAGTTTACAGTAAGGCTAACTGGAATGTGGTACACAAAATGGCTTTCCCGCCAACACATGCACAGTGATACAGGCTACCCTCTTCTAATATGTCCTGCCTAATTCCCGCTTATCGGGACACGTTTCTACAACGTACTATCTCAGTAGGGACTGTACTATTCCCTATCACAATCCAGCACCGGTGCTCACTCACAGTTCGTTAGACAGCTGGAGGGTCCCTTGTCTTGGCCTCCTTCATGAGGCAGGTGAAGTCCAGTTCCTAGTGCTGCAGCTTGCCCGTCTGGGACGGATGGATGAACACAGATGCGGCCCAAAATCACCACAGCTCTCTCTCTCTGCCCGAGGTGCCCGATCTTTAGCTGAATACTGCGACTCTTTATCCACACAAAGTCTCCCTCTCCTCAGGGCAGACTTGACTTTTCCTCAGCTCCGCACAGGAATTCCTCAGCTGCCCACACACTCCTCACAGTTCTCTCTCACTGCCACTTCCTGTTTCCTCTCCTCTGAAGGGTCGGCAGCAACAGTGACATCTTGTGGCTAAACTGGAAATAGCAGGCTGTATATATTATAGATGGAACACAGTGCAATATAGTTCAGTAATCCTAGGGGCTGACCCCTACATGCCTCCCCGCTTAAAGGTGGCCGTCCTCGGCCTTGCTATATAGTCCATGGGGAAGAAAAAGGGTTAAATCAATCTTTAACGGCAGCACAACATTGTTCATAATACATACAGTTAGACCAAATAAACTGATCAGCATTGTACCTGTTTGGTGGAACCCCTGCAGTAGACCTACTAGATCTCCGAAGGTCTTGTCTTTCTGTTAGGACTTGTCCTTCCTCCCTTGGAGCTGGTACTGGTTCTATAACAGGGGCTTCATCACGTGCAGAGTCAGGAACAATCCACCAGTCTTCAATATTATTCCCATCGGAAATGACAAATTCTGAGGAAGGGGCAGGGAGTGGTGTCCTCTGTGCAGGTATCCGATCTTCTGACCGACATGGCCGTAGCATATTCCTATGTAGAACCCTTGAAGCCGACTCCCCATTCTCAACACGAACTTCGTAAACTGGACCATTGGGATACACTCTCTTGATCACTTTGTATGGCTGTACCTCCCAACGCTCACTCAACTTGCCTCTGGGCCGTTTCTCTCGAACCAGCACCCGGTCTCCAGGTTGCAACGGAATCTCTTGGATGGGAGGACGGTCAGTATAAGTCTTTTCTTGCAATCTCTGGCCTACTAACCGGCAGATGGTCTGGAGTCGCTTGCGGTGTTCTTTCACCCATGAGGTGGTTGATCGCTCTATCACATCTTCTGGCTGTTCCAAATTCAATTCGACAATTTCTCGTCCGGCTCTACCGAACAGTAGCATGTATGGGGTATAGCCGGTGGTAGTGTGGACACGATTATTGTAGGCCCAGACTAATTCAGGCAGATAGTCTGGCCAGTGTGTCTTTTTGTCCTCCTCTAAGGTCCTCAGCATCTGAAGCAGAGTCCGATTAAAGCGCTCACAGGCCCCATTCCCTTGGGGATGATATGGAGTTGTCCTGGATTTTCCAATGCCATACAGTCGGTGTAACTCCTCCATCACTTTCCCTTGAAAGCATGCTCCTTGATCTGAGTGAATCCGTTTCGGGCATCCATAGACCCGGATGAAATCTTGACAGATGGCCCGAGCTGCAGACTCAGCCGTCTGGTCCCGAGTTGGAGTGACCACTGCAAACTTGGAGAAGTGGTCAATCATGACCAGGCAGTATTGTGGGCCTCTGGCTGACTGTCCCACGAGGAGATAATCTATCAGCAATACCTCCAGCGGTTCCTTGGTCTGTATGGGCTGTATGGGTGCCCTCTGCTCTGTGCTTTTAGTAAGCTCACACACTCTACACTGTCGGCAGACTTCTTCAACTACGACCTCCAGTCGTGGACAATACACATAACGCTGCAGCCACTGGTAAGTTTTGACTGGCCCGAAATGAGCTCCAAATTCATGAGCTTCCCTGGCTATCTCTAGTGCCAGACTCCTTGGTATGACAACCTGCCATCTTGCCTCCAGATCGGCAGGCTGCTGCCACTTGCGGTATAGAACAGCTCCATGAACCTCTAGTCTGTCCCATTGATGTAAAATTGACTTCATCTCAGCATCAAGATCAGCCCTTTCCTCTCTGTCTGGTTTTCTTTGCCGAGCCACCCAACCTTTTATCTGTCGCAGTCCAATGTCTTCATCTTGTATTCGCCCCCATTCCTCATTAGTTCTTGCTAATGCCTTAGGCAGGGACCGGGCCTCCCCGCTTGTCTGTGCTGCGACTGCTGGAGGTGTAAACTTGCGGAAGTCTGGAATTTCATCCTCTTCCTTTTGTTCATCAAGCTCTCCCAATGGAGTTTCAAAAGTAACCCTCGACAGACCATCAGCATTGGTATTCTCTGTAGCAGAGCGATAGCGAATTGAGAAGTCATACTTTGCAAGGCGAGCTGCCCAACGTTGCTCCAGGGCTCCCAGTCTAGCAGTATCCAGATGGGCCAGGGGATTGTTATCAGTCCGTACAAAGATTTTAGCCCCTGTAAGGTAACCGGCAAACTTCTCTGTCATGGCCCACACCAGGGCAAGGAGCTCTAGCCGGAAGGAACTATAGTTATGAGGGTTTCGCTCCGTATCCCGCAGGGACCTACTGGCATAGGCAATCACTCTTTCGTGTCCGTCCTGTATCTGTGACAACACTGCCCCGAGTCCGTAGAGACTACCGTCAGTAGATAAGAAGAATGGTTTGTCAAAATCAGCATAAGCCAAGATGGGGGCCGATGTCAGAGCCTCTTTCAAGGTCAGGAAGGCCTCCTCTTGCTTCTGTCCCCAGGGAACACTTTGACTCTTGGATTGCCCAGCAGTTCCTCTCAAAATCTCATTCAGAGGGCCCGCTATCTTTGCATAGTCTTTGATGAACCGCCGGTAGTAACCAGTCAGACCAAGGAAGGCCTTCAACTCACGCAGCGTTCTAGGCTCCGGCCATTGTTGAATGGCAGCCACTTTATTTTGGGATGGCAGCACCCCGTCTTTGGACACCGTATGGCCTAAGTACTCGATCTCCTTCTTGAAGAGATGACACTTCTTTGGCTTTATCTTCAGGCCATGGGCCCGCAGTCGCTCAAGTACCTGTCCTAATCGGGCCAAGTGTTCTTCAAAAGTAGCAGAGTACACTATAATATCATCCAAGTATATCAGGGTAGCTTCAAAATTTAGATCTCCCAGACATTTTTTCATCAGCCTCTGAAAGGTTCCTGGGGCATTAGACAGCCCAAATGGCATCCTATTAAATTCAAACAGACCCATGGGAAGTATGAATGCTGTCTTTTCCTTGTCTTGTTCAGCCACCGGTACCTGCCAGTATCCACTTGCTAAATCCAAGGTGGAGAAGTATTTAGCCCGCCCTAGGGCTGTTAGGGACTCTTCGATGCGAGGCAGAGGATATGAGTCCCGCACTGTGCACGCATTCAATCTCCGGTAATCCACACAAAATCGAATGGTGCCATCCTTCTTCTTGACAAGCACCACTGGGGCTGCCCAGGGACTTTGACTACCCCGAACCACTCCTGAATCGATCATCTGTTTCAGCAATGTCTTCACCTCTTGATACAACTTGGGTGGAATCTGTCGATATCTCTCTCGGCTTGGGGGAGTGTCCCCCGTCGGTATCTCATGTGTGATAGCATCTGTGCAACCAAAGTCATTGGCATTGCGGGCAAACGCAGCTTGATTCTCCCACAGCATGGTTTCAACTGCTCGTAAATGATCCGGACTTAGAGCTTTCACATCTATCTCCATTTGTTCCAAGATGACTGTCCCATTCCATTCTGGGGTCGGTGCCTCTGCAGGCTTTGCAGTAACTGCCAAGGTCCAAGCAGAATTGCCTATCGGAGCTAGAGTCACTTCTCCCTGACTCAGCACTTCTCCCCGATGTAGGTACACGCGAGCCAGTTCCACTCCTGGCACCAGAGAGACTTCCCGTTGTCCAACGTTTACAGCTCTTATGGGTACTCGTCCATTTTGGACTACTGCCAGTGTCCGGGCCACTAGGACATCCTGACCTAACTCTCCCAGGCCTGCAGGCTCAATGATCACCTCCATACCTTCAAGGTTGCGGGAGGTTCCCACGGGCAAAGTCAGTATAGTCTCCCGATCAGGAGGGAGGGTAAGGGTAGCCCTTCCCGGCACTCGAATATTTCCTACAGACTGATGTACTGGGACACTCTTCTGTGTCCCACAAAACCGGATTAACCGTTGAAATGCCTTTTGCGTTGGTTTGTGTGGAGTGGCATTCTTCCAATAGCCCGGCCCCCTTTTAGTGAACATAATTTGATCCAACTCTCGCAGGATATTCATGCCCATTATCACCGGTACATCTTCTTTGAAGGTTTCAGGGACCAGCAGGATACCTTTTTTTCCAACTTCCTGTCCACACAGACGTACATTCATCCATACGACACCTGTGACAGGGATTTGTTGCTGGTTAGCTGCTGTGACCCGGATCAATGTCCCCTGTTCTGGCTTGGCCAGTGCTTGAAAGTAACGATTGAAATATGACTCAGGCATGGTCGTTACCTGTGATCCGGTGTCCACTAAACAGTTGACTGGAATGCCTTCAAACTCGGCTCTTATGGTGGGACATCCTGCAACCAGGTGTTCGGAGCTGTGCTGAGTGGCCTGACACTCTACTTCCCCCGCAGTGTGCCTCATTACTGCGGGGGCCTGAAGTTTAACGCCGGCTCTGGGCGTCTAGGCAGGTCCCTCCGGCATTCTCTAGCGAAGTGTCCTTTTTCTCCACACCGCCAGCACTGAGCCTCTCTGCGTTGTTCTCTCTGTCTGTGTGCGGGAGGCGCCCGTAGGCCTGGACTGGCCGAGCTCACTGGAGGATATTGAGGGACTCGGTAGGTGGGAATACGTGGGTAAGGATGCTCTGGTGCAGGAACCATCGAGGCAGTCTGATAAGGTTGTTGTTGCCCCAGATATGCAACCTCAGGGGGGTAGCTCAAATCCATCCGTCTCTCTATTTGCGTCAACTTCTCATGCATGAGACCCAGGGAGCTTTGTAGGTCCTGCACCACTCTAACCAGGACCTCTTCATTCTTCGCAACCCCGAGGGAGGCGGTCTGGGTCCGTATCACTCCAGAGGCATAAATTTCTTCTTTACTTCGCTCCACGGCCTCAGCCAATATTTGCCGAAAATTCAGTGTAGGGTCCACTCTGACTCGTTCCCGTAGGGCTTGTCTCAGGTGAGAGCTGTAGAGTCCCAGGATCAATTGTTCCCTCAGTATCCGGTCTGCGGATCCCATGGCGGTTATCCCGTCTGCCTCTTTTTTCTGTATCTCAGCCAGTACTTCCTGTAGAGCCGTTGCATATTGTGAGACCCCTTCATTTTCCTGCTGTACCCGGTAGAAGAACTTTGCCCGGAGGTGGCCCGCACTAGCTGTTTCACCGTATATTTCTTCTAAAAAGCGCACAATCTCTTTCAAGGTACTGCGCGTAGCTTCCGGTTGTAAGCAAACAGTTTTCCGCGCTTCACCCTCCAGGGCAGCCAAAGCAATTTCCACCTGTAGCTCTGGGCTGACATTGTAAATTCTAGCAACGCTCTGTAATCTCGTCACCCAGTCTGACAGTGACATGTTCTGGCCATCAAATTTTGGCAACAAGTTAAAAAGCATGCCCATAGGGAGGGTCCTTGTAGGGGTTCCACCATTACCTAAGGCATTCACATCAACATCAGGTACGTTGCCTTCAGCCGCCTCCATCTCTGTAACCGTACCCTGCTCGCAGCGCCACTTGTAGCGGTCAGAGGTATAGGAGACCGCAATGCAGGTTTCAAGTACGGGACAGCAGACAAGGAGGCTGAAACAAAAACCGGCTTTATTAAACAGTAAGATATAATGGCCGGAGGAGGAGGATAACAGTATTAACAATTCACAGTAGTTTACAGTAAGGCTAACTGGAATGTGGTACACAAAATGGCTTTCCCGCCAACACATGCACAGTGATACAGGCTACCCTCTTCTAATATGTCCTGCCTAATTCCCGCTTATCGGGACACGTTTCTACAACGTACTATCTCAGTAGGGACTGTACTATTCCCTATCACAATCCAGCACCGGTGCTCACTCACAGTTCGTTAGACAGCTGGAGGGTCCCTTGTCTTGGCCTCCTTCATGAGGCAGGTGAAGTCCAGTTCCTAGTGCTGCAGCTTGCCCGTCTGGGACGGATGGATGAACACAGATGCGGCCCAAAATCACCACAGCTCTCTCTCTCTGCCCGAGGTGCCCGATCTTTAGCTGAATACTGCGACTCTTTATCCACACAAAGTCTCCCTCTCCTCAGGGCAGACTTGACTTTTCCTCAGCTCCGCACAGGAATTCCTCAGCTGCCCACACACTCCTCACAGTTCTCTCTCACTGCCACTTCCTGTTTCCTCTCCTCTGAAGGGTCGGCAGCAACAGTGACATCTTGTGGCTAAACTGGAAATAGCAGGCTGTATATATTATAGATGGAACACAGTGCAATATAGTTCAGTAATCCTAGGGGCTGACCCCTACAAGTACGCCCCCCAAAGTGAAAATGTCCAAATTGGGCCAAAAGTGTCAATATTTTGTGTGGCCACCACTATTTTTCAGCACTGTTTTAATCCTCTTGGGCATGGAGTTCACCAAAGCTTCACAGGTTGCCACTGGAGTCCTCTTCCACTCATCCATGACAACATCGTGGAGCTGGTGGATGTTAGAGACCTTGCGCTCCTCCATCTTCTGTTTGAGGATGCCCCACAGTTGCTCAAAAGGATTTAGGTCTGGAGACATGCTTGGCCAGTCCATCACATTTACCCTCAGTTTCTTTAGCAAGGCAGTGGTCGTCTTGGAGGTGTGTTTGGGGTCGTTATCATGTTGGAATACTGCCCTGCGGCCTAGTCTCTAAAGGGAGGGGATCATGCTCTGCTTCAGTATGTCACAGTACATGTTGGCATTCATGGTTCCCTCAATGAACTGTAGCTCCACAGTGCCAGCAGCACTCATGCAGCTCCAGACCATGACACTCCCACCTCCATGCTTGACTGTAGGCAAGACACACTTGTCTTTGTACTCCTCACCTGGTTGCCGCCACACACACTTGACACCATCTGAACCAAATAAGTTTATGTTGGTCTCATCAGACCACAGGGCATGGCTCCAGTAATCCATGTCCTTAGTCTGCTTGTCAAACTGTTTGCGGGCATTCTTGTGTATCATCTTTAGAAGAGGCTTCCTTCTGGGATGACAGCCATGTAGATCAATTTGATGCAGTATGTAGCGTATGGCCTGAGCACTGACAGACTGACCCCACCCCCCACCCCTTCAACCTTTGTAGCAATGCTGGCAGCACTCATACGTCTATTTCCCAAGGACGACTTCTGGATATGACGCTGAGCATGTGCACTCAACTTCTTTAGTCAACCATGGTGAGGCCTTTTTTGAGTGGAACCTGTCCTGTTAAACCGCTATATGATCTTGGCCACCGTGCAGCAGGTCAGTTTCAGGGTATTGGCAATCCTCTTATAGCCTAGGCCTGGGGTAAGCAACCTATAGATCATGATCTACCAGTAGATCGTGGACAGGTGCCTGGTAGTTCACAGTCTGGGCTTGTTGACCCACCATCCCAGAGCATCAAACAGTGCAGTGCAAAGGGACTACTTGTAAAGTTGGATCTGTAGTAGGGAGCGAGAGCCACATAAGCTGATGCCTCCTCTGTAGTGCTGGCTCCTGTCCCATGCAGAGTGATACCAACTGCACCCCACCTCTTATCCTGACTAGCAGTCTCCAGAGTGGTGCCAGCAGCAGAAAAGAAGAGGTCTTCAGGTCAGTGTGAAACAATACACTGGGCATAATAGTATAGGGCTGCTTTCACACTGATGTGCTGTGGTTTACCCATGCTGTGGGTGCAGTGCAGTGTACATGCAGCTTTCCTGTGGGTCTGCTGTGCTTAGCCATAGAATTCTATTATATCCTGCAGGTTTGGTGTACTTTCTGAAAGCACACCACACTTGTGTATCCCTGCCAAGCATGACCCCTTCACTTGAATGAAGCCACTCTGTAAATGCCCTGTAGTCTTGTGCGGTACAGCAAGCAAGAGGTTAAAGCAGGCAGCGTTGTATTACTTTCTCCCCACCTGGTTAAACCCTTTGGACCCTGCGGAAGCATGCAGTTGCGGGGCACCCTATTTACTCGAATGAGTCATGATTGGCAGGCAGTAGCATCCACCAAAAGCAACAGGGACTTAATTCCTGTTGCTGCATGTGTATACCTTTGGCTGCTGCCTCAACAGCTAAAGAGGGTAGGGATAGGAGGTGGTAAAACTGTGACTAAACCTCAGGGTTTTACCACTGCTCAACATTACATGTAAACAAGCCTTAAGGGCGCCACTCCCGAATGCAATTAAGAGTTCATTCACAATTGCACAAGGCACTGCTGCTCCTCTGAAAAGCAGTCTAAGTGTGTTTGGCAGCTGGCGAGGAGGCAATATGTTGCCTCCTTACCACCTGGTTTACATCCATGATTGGTGTGCAATGCACATGATTGTGACACGGTAGTATCACAATTAAAGGTTAAAATCAGGTGTGAGGAGGCAACATTGTGCCTGATGATCTTTGACTTCTCTAATGTTGTTCAGGTAGATCTCTACCCCTGCCCTAGATCATGTTCCCATTCAATAATGTAAGCAGATTTATTAGTGAATTAATCAGATTTACACATTTTCTCAAAGGGTGCCAAAAGAGTTGGACAAGTCGTAATGTTAGAAAGGAGATTATTTATGAAATCGTTCACTTGAGTTAAATGAGTTAATTATGAGAGAGGAAGTTGCCATTGTTCCAAAAGTAAAGAGTAATATTTAACTCCATTCAGATCTAGTAGGTAATGTATATATTGAATATTTTTATTATGCCACCAAATGAAATATTTTCAGGGTCTAAAAAAGCTTGAGAAAACATAGGATTATAAAGGACACCGAATAGGCGAAGACGAGGAGAAAAAAAGTTGGCTAGAGAGTTTAATATGTTCCCAACAAAAGAGAGAGTGGCGTAAAGTTGAATCATCTATAAGGGGACGATGGGAAGGGATTTAAAATTAAATTATATATTGGAATTGGTGAACATTGAATAATAGCTAGATAAGTCCAAATAGGTAGTTCTAATGTAGCATGGAGTAATGTGAGAGGTGCGATTTGAGCAGCTAGATAGTATTTAAAAATATCAGAGATACTGGGGCCACCTTTCATTTTCTTTCTATAAAGTACTTAAGCTGTTTCAGTGAACCCCAAATAAATGCAAGATTTTGTTTTCAGATTTAAGTATATAAGATGGGATAGGGATGGGTAATACTCTGAAAAAATATAGTAGGTTAGGGAGGTAAGACATCTTAATTGTATTTATACGACCAAACCAGTATAGGGGATAAGTACTTAATAAATTAGAAAATTCTTTAAAGAGAGGTGGGTAATTAGCTGTGTAAACAGAATCTAGAGTAGATGTAATATGAATACCAAGATAAGGTAAAGCTGAGGCCCATGAAAAGTTATAATTTTTCTGAATAAGTCCAAGACAGTGAGGAGCGAGGGATAAATGTAATGCTTTAGATTTATTTTAATTAACCGAGAGGCCTGAAATATGGGCAAATTTGTTGAGTAGGTGAAAGAGGTTTGTTATGGTGGTATGCTGTATCTTTCAATAATATAATATTCCTTTGTAAAGTCTTGCTTTTTTTTATTAAATAACAAACATGTTATAATTACCTATTCTGTGCAGTTGGTTTTGCACAGAGCAGCCTGGATCCTCCTCTTCTCGGGTTCCTCTTTGCTGCTCCTGGTCCCTCCCTCCTATCGAGTGCCCCCTCAGCCAGCAGCTTCTTATGGGGCCGATTCAGACCTCCGTGTATCCATTCAGACACAGAGCCCGACCTGGCCCCCGCCCATTTTCTCCCCTTAATGGCTGACTGACTTTGATTGAAAGCCATGGAAGCCAATGGTGCTGCTGCTGTGTCTCAGCCAATCAGGAGGAGTGTCCCAGATGGATTAGACATTCATGGACATTGCTTGAGAGAGAAGGGGCTCAGGTAAGTAATTAGGGGGTGCTGGGGAGGCTGCTACACAGAAGGTTTTTTATCTTAATGCATAGAATGCATTAAGATAAAAAACCTTCTGTCTTTACAACACCTTTAAATGCGGTAGCTGCGTTAGTTGTTTTTTTAGGCTTTTTTCCCCTTTTTTTTGACCTAGTGAGCCAGCCAACATCCCATTTCCTGTCTTAGGGTGTCCCCACCCTATGAGGGAGCAACAGAGACACCTTTGGACAGCAACATTGTCAATCTGGGGAAAGGGTCATGTTATGCCCCGTACACACGAGCGGACTTTTCAACATCCAAAGTCCGAAGGACCGAGTCCGTCAGACTATCCGATCGTGTGTGGGCTGCAACGGACTTTTGATTCGCCAAAGTCTGACGGACTTTAGAAATGAAGCATGCTTCAAATTTTCCCGAAGGAACTCCGCCGGACCCGGTCCCCTTCGAAAACTCCGCTCGTGTGTATGCTACTCCGACGGACTAAAACCGATGCTAGGGCAGCTATTGGCTACTGGCTATGAACTTCCTTATTCGAGTCAGGTCGTACGTCATCACGTTCGAATCCGTCGGAGTTTAGTGTGATCGTGTGTGGCCAAGTCCGTTCGGCCGAAAAGTCTGTCAGAACTCCGTCGGAACTCCGGCGGAACTCCAGCGGAACTCCTTTGGAAGTCTGTCGGACATAAGTCCTCTCGTGTGTACGGGGCATTAGAAGCACTAGAAAATGTAGATGGAGTTGGCTATCAAAGTAAATCCAAACTCCAGAAAACTCTTTGTAAGTGGTTACAGCAATAGTGAAAAAATATATAATCAACACAACAATCAGTATAATAATGTGAAACAAATCAATATATAATGTAATTAGCCTACTAATAGGCTTAACGTGATTGCTGCCCACACCACTTAGCGTGTATTCACACGTGATTCTCAATATATCAAACAAAACAAAATATAGTGTAGCGCAACCAAAAACAAATACAAATAAAACAAGTCAAAATATAACACAAAATTTCACCGTTGTGCAACTTTCAGTGACAGATCATAGATTTCCAGTGACTTCAGTGACCAACACCTCCAGCTGGAATGCCTGGTCACCTCTGAAAGTTGACCTCACTACAGTGTCACACGCCTGTGATTATATCTCTCAGGATGCCTTGGGGAAAACAACTCCTTCTGCTGGTGTTCCTAGACAAGACAGACCTCCTCCCAGGTTCTCACTATATAGACCCCACTGCAGAGTCACACACGCTTAGTGTAATATCTCTCAGGATTTTTCTCAGACCTCCTCCCAGGATCTCATTCAGTCATGTGTGGCCATATAAAACAAAGGCAAACCATAGTGCTCTCTGCTAATAACATTTATTAAAACTGTAACTTAGGGATAAAATACTCACATACAAATGTGAAAAACATGCATATCATCAATCATGATGTGAGCGGAGAAAACTTCCTGAATGGCGACACCTCACACCTGTACGCGTTACGCTCTCTGATAAGCTTTTTCAGCAGGAATTTTGTTATATTTGGAGTTACAGTAATAGTTTTCTTTTTCTTTTTGGGATAAAGGTTTTTACATAAATTAATAATAGCTGACCATTGTAAGCACCCCTATCAATGTTAAATGGTTTGTCTCAGCCCTCTGTCACTTTTGCTGGTTTGTTGCAGATGAAAAACCATAGACTTAGTGACCAGATCACCAGGTTAAAAGTAAGGGAAAAAGCCATAAAAAAGAAAACTAAAACAGCAACCAAATCTAGGAATTTGTAAGCTGCAATACTGTATAGTGCTTTTTTTTTGGGGGGGGGGGGGGGGATGATACTGCTTTAATATTTTTGTATATGTGTTTTGTATTTTATACAGCATGTGGAACTAGAAAGCAGTAGTGGTGGGTTAACAATCAGATCAGGTGTAGGTTAATTTGCACTTGAGTTAAGAAGAGGAGCAAATCATTCTGGTGCAGCACAGCATAGTAAAAGATAAAATTAGTGCAGTGCAATAAAAGATGGTAAGTCCATAAATAAATATAAAGGGACCAAGAGAACACGTACAATGGGACTATAAAGAGGGCAGTAGCCAATCGCTTTTGTCTCGTAATTCATTCTTAGCATGTGTGGCACTTTGTCCGTCGGAATTGTCTACACACGATCGGAATTTAAACTATTTGAATTTTAGATCCTGCTCTCAAACTTTGTGTGTCGTAAATTCCGATGGAAAAAGTCTGATGGAGCCCACACGCAATCGGATTTTCCGACAACAAAATCCGATCGCACATTTTCCATCAGAAAGTCCGACCATAGGACATTACGCTGAAAAACAGCAAAATATTTCCAAGTCCTGTTTTCCAGTAATGGAAGGCAGTACGGCCTTTCACGCAGAGTTCACTATCTGGTTAATTCTATTGTTCTCCTGGTTTCATCAAAGTGTTAAAGTGATTGTTAAGCCACTGTAATATAATTTTCTTATTCCCTCTGTATCATAAGAACAGTGCATGTGCTTGTGTAATATACAAAATCCGCCGATCTGTAACAATATATGCTCGATTCCGGGCACACAGCTGATTGCTTTCCTCTCTTCTGCCTCGGCTCATAGCTGCAGTGGGCAGGGCCGAGCCATCCCACTGATGTCAGTTGGGGAGGCAGGGGAGAGAGGAGAGAGAGAGATTTGTACATTACATGGCCACAGGGAGAGAGGTTTTAATGATGCAGAAGGGATAAGAAGATTTATGATAGGTAAGAGAAGAGCAGGAGTGGGGGGGGGGGAGGGGGGCAGCCCAGGTATGAGCAGGGATGGGAGGGGGAAGGAGGACAGAGGACAGAGGCGGGTAGAGCTGCAGACAGGAGAGTTGCGGCTGACGGAATCATGCAAATACACCATGGTATCAGGGCTCAGCAGCCATGATTATTGTAGTCTGTTTGCAGGGGGGATGGTATAGCCAGGTAGGATCAGCCAGGTTTTTTAGGGTATACAGGGGGCCAAATGACACAAGCACTCTGCTGTATAACATGCTTTAAGGGAACAGGATCGTTTGTTTGTTTTTGGGGGGGTTAACAACTGCTATAATCCTTTTTTTTTTAAGAATAGTTTATTGTGTTTTTAAATATATACAAAGGAACAGAGAAATACAGGAGGTATGCAGATTTAGAAGGCACATCCTACCCTTATGGGGGTGGTACAACAGATACACATCAAGGTTCAATACAATGCAATGT
Organism: Lithobates pipiens; assembly: GCF_037356315.1. Lineage (NCBI taxonomy): Eukaryota > Metazoa > Chordata > Amphibia > Anura > Ranidae > Lithobates > Lithobates pipiens. The sequence continues at coordinate 577,237,194 of NW_027507748.1, forward strand.
ACCACAAGCAGTCAATTTTGTGTAAAAAAAGAGAGTCCTGCAGTCATAGCACTTTATATGGATGGCTAGCCATTTTTTTTAAAGTTAAATTGTGAACTGGTCTGTTTTGACTGAAATAAAGCATTTACATGTTTAACATGGTGTAAGTCTCTTGATTAAAAATGTAAATTATTTATGAACATTTGGAGTCTGGAAACCTTTTGCAGTTTGGCATATGTGCCTTATGAGCCAAGGCACGTTGTCCCAGCAGGGCTTCGAAAGACTACATCATAACAGTATGTGAATTGTGATTCTAAGAATATTATGCTATTGGCAGAACCTTCTTATACACATGATGTACTGCAAACTAGTAAAGGCTCACTTGTGTACTGCAATTAGTTGTTACATAGCAACATAGCACATAAGATGAGCAGCTTGACAGCTCCACCATGGAGACATCTGTCTTTGGCAACTCAGCTGGAAGACAGTTAAAATGTGTTAAATAAGAACTCTAGACAAAACAAGAAAATTCCTCAGGATTAAACATACTATGTGCGCAATGATACGATTGAGCTGGTTTCCTGCTTTAGTTGCAATGTTTTAACAAAAAAAATAAAAAAAATTTCTCCTTTTGGACTGTGGTAAAAACAAACCTAGCTGTTAACCAGTCAACCTTTTGCATGTGCAGTGGGCACAGCTAACCACTGTACATGACAGCAATTTAAGCAGCCCATGCCCTCCTACATCTACAAATATTAATTAGTTCAACATCTATTGAGTCAAGATGGTCATACAGAATTTAATCAAAAATTGTTTGTTTTGTTTTAAGAACATTCTTTCACATTTTTAATCACTAATGGGGGTCAAATCAACGTTCATTTTTTACCACAAAATTTTGAAGGAGTAGGATGATTTTTTTTTCTTGAAGGAGTAAATTTCTAACAGCAAATATGGTTTTCCTTTGTGAAAATACCAAAAGTCGTAGAAGTAAATGAAGAATAATACACACGACCGGACTTTCCGGCAGACTAGGTCCAAAGGGATTAGTCGGACAATCCGATTGTGTTTGGGCTAGTCCGATTGTTTTTCTGAAAAAAAATTCAGACGGACCTAGAAATAGAACATGTTTCAAATCTATCCGACAGACTCAATTCCAACGGACTAAAAACGGGAAAACTGTTCGTCTGTGTGCTGGTCCGACAGACCAAATAGGACGCAAGGGAAGCTATTGGCTACTGGCTATTGAACTTCCTTGTTTAGTCCCGTTTACCTCATCACGTTCAAAACTAACGGACTTTCAAACTGACTTAGTCCGTTAATGTGTGGCCAAGTCCGTTCGTTTGGAAAGTCTGCCGGAACTCCGCCGAAAGTCCGTCAGCGAGACCGTTGGACCTAGTCTGCCGGAAAGATATGCTGTTAAAAGAGTTGTAAAGGCAGAAGGTTTTTTTTTTTTTACCATACTGCATTCTATGCATTAGGATAAAAAAACCTTTTTTGTGTAGGAGCCACCCCAGCAACCCCTAATACTTACAACCCCTAATACTTACCATCTTACCATCTCCATCCAGGACTTTCCTCCTGATTGGCTGAAACACAGCAGCAGTGCCATTCACTCCTGCGGGTGTCAATCAAAGTCAGTAAGCCAATCAGGGGAGAGAGGGGGTGGGACCATGTCTGAATGGACACACGGAACTGTGACTCGACTCAAGTGCCCCCATAGCAAGCTGCTTGCTGTGGGGGCCCTTGACAGGAGGGAGGGGCCAGGAGCACCGAAGAGGGACCCAAGAAGAGGAGGATACGGGCTGCTCTGTGCTAAACCAACTGCATGGAGGAGGTAAGTATAACATGTTTGTTTTTTTTTGTTTTTTTTAAACAAGACTTTACAATGTTCCTGCTCTTCATTTATGCTAAAGGAGAAGCCTTTATTCTGTGAATCTGAAGTTTAAACTGTTTACATTTTGCCTTCCCTAGTTTCTCCCTACCCCCTCGTCAACATGGTCATGACATTTTTCTTTTTCTATAACCTACTTAATTTATACTCAGTGTCATCATCACTGGGTCTCTGTGCTTTCCTGTGCAAAGCAGGCAGATCATAGCTGGTGGGAAAGGCCGGTAGGGGATGAAAACATCACAGCATTGTCTCAGTACTCCTCTCAAGAGACCTCAGCCCTGATGCTGCCATTAGACAATTCAGATCACAGGCAATTGATATGAGTGGTTCTGTACCTTGTGTTCACTCATCAATCATGTGTGAATCAATCATCGATCACTGTGATCATTGTGAAACACTGTCTGTTTACAAACATGTAGCCCAATAACAACAGAGGAAAGGGACGAATGATGGTTGCAAGAAAGTAGAATATTCACGGTAGGTGGTATTAAAGAGCCACTGACCACCAGTGATTGTGGGATCAATTTTTAAAGGTGTATTTGTGTGTGGATGGGGGGCTGGGGTGCCACTGACGACCAATGATTGGGGGAGAGGGTAATTTTTTGCTACTGTTTGGCTTCAGTGGGCAGTTTAATCGCCCGAATACCAGCATGTTTCTTTTTTTTTTTAAATGTGGAAAAAATATAGATAACCCTGGGCATTTATTTTCCAAAAAAAAGGGTCATTTTGGTGGTGTTAGTACTGTCCTAGCAATTTTATTCGATTCTTTTTATAACAAAGTAAAAAATAGAAAAATAAATAGTGACTTTTAAAGTGCATCTATGGTTAAAATGTAAAATCATATACAGATTTACACATTTTATTTCAATTTTTTTTATAATTAATCTGAACAATCTTGAAGTGTGCACACTTACTTTTTGAAGATCCCCTTCCTTGAATTCTGTGACACGTATTCTCTATGCTCTATGCATAGGCACTGTTGTCACACATTTCACATGCCACAGCCTGCCTTCTGAACTACAGAGGTGCTGGAGAGAGGAGTTTCAGGAGGCGGAGTCAGTACAGGAATCATACATGCAGCAAAGTACCATGGGATATGTAGTCTTTAGAAACTGAAAGTAAACAGCAGAGGAGAAGCTACAAAAAAATACAGAGAAGCCAGGAAGATGTTGAAAGAGATGGCCAGTAGACAGGCAGCACTGACAACATGTTAGAGATTCATTGGGTTGTCAAAAATAAACATTGTTTGTATTTCTATTAAATGCCTCCCAACAGTCCCAGACTGTGCGGGACTGTCCCGCCTTTTGAGCAGAGTCTCGAGGTCCTGTGTGCAGGGGCTAAGGCCCACAAAGTCTCTGCCCCTGTACATTGCACTCACAGTGACAATGCCTTCATATACAAATGCCATGGAATTTGCATATGAATACAATCAGCTGTATATGATATGCATATAAATTACCTCAGCTATAGTGGCTCCTTCATGTTTAAATCCTGTCTGTGGCTCATTCATATGCAAAGTGGAGGGATACTACTCCTCTATCCCTCTCATATACTGATATCACTGCCACTACACATACTGTAAGATCTCCAGCAACTGGTGAGTGGGATTAAGGGAAATGGGGCCTATGCTGGAGTTGGTCTGTACTGTGGGGTAGTCTGGGGGTCTGTATTGAGGATTCATTCTGAGGAGGTGGTCTGCAATAAGGAGGTGATCTGTATAGAGGAGGTGATCTGTTTTGGGGGTCTGTACGAAGAAGGTGGCCTTTACTGAAGAGAGGAGGTGGTTTGTTCTGGTGGTCTGTACTGAGGAGGTGGTCTGTTCTAGTGGTCTCTACTGAGAAGGTGGTCTGTTCTGGTGATCGGTACTGAAGAGGGGGTCTGTAGTGAGGATGGGGTCTGCACTGGAAGTCTTACTGAGGAGGTGGTCTCTATTGGGGGTCTGTACTAAGAAGGTGGTCTGTTGTGGTGGTCTATACTGAGGAGGTGGTCTGCTCTAGTGGTTTGTATTGAGGCGGTGGTCTGTTCTGCTGATCTGTAGTGAGGAGGGGGTCTGCACTGGGGGTCTTACTCAGGAGGTGATTTTTACTGGGGAGGGGGCCTGTACTGAGGAGGGAGTCTGTACTGAGGAGGGGGCCTTACTGAGGAGGTGGTCTTACTGAGAAGGGGGTCTATAATAGGGGTCTGTACTGAGATTTGTACTGGGGGTCTGTACTGAGGATGTGGTCTGTACTGAGGAGGGGGTCTGTACTGAGGATAGGAGGTGGTTTGTACTGGGGATCTTACTGAGAAGGGGGTCTATACTAGGGGTCTGTACTGAGATTTGTACTGGGGGTCTGTACTGAGTCTGTGGTCTGTACTGAGGAGAGGAGGGTTCTGTACTGGGGGTCTTACTGAGAAGGGGGTCTATACTAGGGGTCTGTACTGAGATTTGTACTGGGGGGCTGTACTGAGGATGTGGTCTGTACTGAGGAGAGGAGGAGTCTGTTCTGGTAGCCTGTACTAAGAAGTACTGAGGATGTGGTCTGTACTAAGAACGTGGTCTGTATTGAGGAGAGGAGGTCGTCTGTACTGTAGGTCTGTACTGAGGAGGTGGTCTGTACGGAACCTTGTATCCCTGCACTTTGTGCACCACGCAGTCCAGACAACTGCACTCTGTGCAGTATCCAGAGCCCTAAAGCCGATGTATTATGCACTCTCCTGAACAGTAGTCAGGAGAAAAATCAGTATCCAATAAGGCTTTCTAAAGATTTCATGCCAAATGTGTTTACTGTGTATTGTTTTTTCACTGTATTCTCTGCCAGAGCCTTTGGGTTTGTCAGTGTATTTTAAACCTAAACCACAGCATATGGTCAAACCCACCGTCCACTGGCCACACCCACAACACAAGCTGAATTCCTCCCCTTTACAAATTGTCCCTCTTTGTCAAATTCAAAAGCTGTAAGGTATGCTATCACAATGCTGGTGTTCTAAAATTAGTGCATATGCTGTGACTATAGAACTCCTTTAAATATCATTAAAAAGAACATTATCTGTCAAAAAAAAAAAAAAATAATCAGTTGTGTACAGTATTGCTTGATGGAGTAGTTGTCAGCCAAACTATGACAGCACTGAAAACTGAATATTTCCTGGCAAGGAAGGATTAAGGTTCGTACTGAAGTGGTTAAACTGACCCTTTTAAACAGGGTCATTTCACACAGTGTTCAAGCTATAAAAGATCAGACTCTAGATTTACCTTTCAGGTAGCCTGTGGGTTGAAACACTTCATTGCTCCCCGGGTCCTGCATGAATTCCACACTTTCAGGTGTATAGTACCTGCTCCCCTATGGCCCTCTGATTTTTTTTTTTGACAGCTCATTCGTCACAAAAAAGATGTATAAGCCAATAGAAAGAACAACAATGTGCAGATGGGGTAGCAGGTATTTGACACACATGGGGGTCGATCACTGGCTGTGCTCGGGAAGCCATGAAACAGTAGCGTTTTAACAAGTAGACTGGCGGAAAGGTAAATATACGGTATTTTATATAGCATGGGCATTGTGTACAAGTGATCCTGTAATGACAGGGTCAATTTAAGCAAGAAGTAGATTTAACCTCCCTGGCGGTACGATTATTTCGGATTTTAGGTGCTAAAAGCGGTACAATTATTTTGCATGAAAATTTGGAATTTTATATTGTAGTCCTGTAATTCTTAGGAATAACTCACTTAAATCTGTCCAAACCAGAGTCTAGCAGACATCCCGGGTATGATAAAGTTTGAAAAATGAAATCATAAATTATAATATAATAAATAATTATAAATAATTTTACCAAATAATAATATAACAATAATAAAAATTATTCAATAATGTAATCAAATCAAAAACACTGAAATTTGCTCAGTTGCAGAATTGTCACTGTCATTACTTTTCATTATTTGATGACGGATCTCCCACAAATCGCTATCGCTCAATCCTGAGCGTGATTACAATTTATTTTGCTGTTTTCTAGCTGGTCTAAAATCATTTTTGATGTAAAGGGACAGTTTTGGTTGCTATGGACAATCTCCAATTTCCAGTCATAAAGAACAGTTTTTATTATATTAAACTGCATGCAGGACACTGGGCAGAACAGATTAATTTTACAGATTAATGTAATCTGTAAGATTACATTATACTGTATGTATAGTGAGTGTTTCACTTTTTGAATTTGGCGCTGATCTCCGTCCCCGTGCATCGCAACGCTCCTAGGGAACGGAGCTCGGCTCCGTGATAGATCGAGCGAGACACGGCTCGCTCGTCCAGCCGCTGGATCCGAGGGAGAAAGTAAGTAAGCATCCTCCTGGATCCAGTGATACGGTCCCGAGCCTGGCTCGGGGTTACCGCTTTTGGTATAAAAATTCCACCCCGAGCCAGACTCGGGAGTACCGTCAGGGGGGTTAATAGAGAAAATATGAACTCAAGGTGATGACTATACATCAAGTATAACTAGAGGTTAGAACTACTGTCAGGTCTTTATTGCTGTCTGTTAGGGCCTTGTTCACACATGAGGTCAGGAAGCGATAAAAGCAGATGGTTGACTTACGGTTTTACCGCCTTCTGACCATTTGCTTAAACACTAGCCACAACCAAATTTAATCAGCATGTTATTTTCAGTGTGCAGTGCCACTGTCGAACACGAATAATGCAGCTCTATGGGGCCACACCGGAACAACACCACATTTTTGGCTTTAGATGAGTCCCTTTCATAATGGAAAGCCAAGTAAAATAAAATAAAACTAAACAAAGAACTACATTTTACTTTTTACGTGTTGATAACGATAGATCAAGGTGTTCTCATTTATTGAGGAAATTCTAATTATATTGATTGCTTGTAATGGTAGCAGGCAAAAATGTCTTAGAGACTTTACAGTCATAATGTCTTTTTCTTCCTCTGAAGTAATGTGTACCATAATTCTAAAAGTCTTTATCTTTGGTTCCCTATTCCTAAATTGCCATATTTATTTGTAGACTCCTGAAGACTGGAAGCATTAAAACCTGCAGAGCGATATTTTTTGGACAATTAGGCGCATTGGGTTGTGCTGAAAACTAAATTATCCAGCATTCCTTTTAAACACCCGCTTTGACAAAGCGGTTTTCCTCTCAAGGGCAATGAGTGGTGAAATGCTGTTAAAATGTATTTTTTTTCCCAGTGTCTCTGATCTAACCGTTTCCCTGTGTGCCACTCTAGAACTTAAATGGAGATGGCTAGATGTTCAATGCGTTAGGACAACAGTTAATCATTTCTGGGGCGCAAGGACACAGACACATTGTAGACGTGTTCTGTAATGGATGCAAAGCAGCTGTACACTTTAGTGTGCCATTCACCGAGAGGACTGTGACTATGGCAACCTACTGTCTGCATAAGTATTAGGGGAATTGTGTGCCATTCAAATAACCATTAATTATTATCTGCAGAAGTCAGCAAAAGTAAATAAAATCAATAAATTAACTTCATTGCTAGGGATAAGCGTAGCGATTTCTGCAAAATTAATTTCACACTGTAATTACTGATTCCGCTGTCAGTGAGATTTTGCCAAAGCAGAAGCTCTTAATTTCTCTAATTGTTCTGATTAGGCGATATACCCCTTTGACTCTATTTAAAATATTTTTTGGGAGGTATATAGGGTTGTTATCCTATTTCATTTAGTGATTTTTTTTTGTGTGTATTTGATATTTTTGTACTCTTGCATATATTTTTAATTCATTTATTTAAGTGTAATAATGAGCCTAAAAAGAGGAAGTTTTTGGAACAACAGGTCCAGTATACTGTATGTAATGGATCATCCATTACCCACATAGGCCTTTTAAAGCTCATTGCATCCTTAGGCTATTTTGGGCAATTTTGTAACAGCGTGATCATGCTACTAAAAACTGCTAGATATTAGTTACTGGTAGTAGCATTCAGCCTGTACTCAGATGGAAAACATGGCCACCTATAGAGTGAGGTGTATAAGTAGCATGTAATAGCGTGAAGCTGTAATTAAGCTGTAATTAATGGCATTGTGCCATTATTAGCAATTAATTGCTACTACACGCTACTTGTTTACAGATTTTTTTTTTTTTTTTTTTTTTTTTTTTTTTTTTTTAACCACTCAGTGAAATCAATTTAATAACCATGGGACCACCTCAGCTTACAGCTCAGCGTCCCTTCCATGCAGTCACATCATAGTGGCAAGTTTTTTTTTTTTTTTTTTTTTTTTTTTTTTTTGAGAGTGTTAATGCCAGGCTAACAACCTTCATAATAACCATATCATCCCTCCGGTATCACACTCCCATCTTATCCCCCTTCTAGTTCTTACCTCGACCCCCCCCCCCCCCCCCCTCCTTCCTATCTGTGGACCACCTTATCTTGTTTTCCCTGTGAGAGTTTTAATTTCTATCTAGTTTGTACCTTATTGTATCTTGTCTACACCTATTTTAGGGCTTTCTCAACCCCTCTGAGATGAGCCATTTCTTCCTAAAATCTGCCCAACACTTCCATTTCTCTATGATTGGTGTATTACTCCGCTCTTCCAAGCTGACTCTCAAACACTCCATCTTATAGGTCTTTTCTACCGCATCCACCCATTCCCACATTGACGGGGCCTCCTTCTCTTGCCATTTTTTCGGTATTAGTTTTTTACCTGCATTCAGCAAATGGGGAATCACCGATTCCTTATATTGTCTGAGCCCAATTTTTGTCCCATGGAATAACACTACCCAGGGATCAGCTTTCACCTCTTTGTTAGTAATCTCTTTAATGAAGGCTAGGATTTGGTTCCAGTACAGTTCTATTTTTGGACAACTCCACCACAGATGTGTCATCGTGCCCAACTCTTTACATCCCCGCCAACACTCCCTAACACCATCCCGCTGAAATTTACTTTTCCTCTCTGGGGTGTAGTACCATCTCGTCATACATTTGAAACTCATTTCCGCAGTTCCAGCATCTACCGCTGAGCCATGCACTAATTTAAATATTTTCCTTAATATTGTGTTATCTGGTTGTGTTCCTAGTTCCCTCCCCCATTTTTTGATGTACACAGGTACCCCCAGCTCTACTCCCTCCACCAGCGTTCTATACCATCTCGAAACAATTTTCTTTGATGTCTTTAATGAACATAATTGTTCCAAAGGAGTTAAATCTTCCGCTGTTCTAATCTGTGGGGGGAGTTTTTTAATAAAACTTGAAAGCTGTGCGTACCTCCACTCATCAATTATCATCATCTCTTTTTTTTGTGCCAACTCGTGATATGGTGCTATCCCTTCCCCTTTCATTACATCTTTTAATTTTACCTCTTCCTTGACCCAGTTTCCTCCTATCTCCTGACACCCTGGTAAAAAAAAATTATTGTGCTTTAACGCTATAAGTGGTGAATTGTATTTCCCATTAAATTGCCTATATATCTTATCCCAAATCCGCAACGTGTTTCGTGTAATGTTGTTCCCTTCCAAAAATACACTTCTCTCATGTGGTGGGTTCCAAATTTGCTTCTCCAATTTTGTTCTGCATAATTCGTGTTCCAATCTCACCCATCTTTTCTCTGTGTTATCCCTTCTACTCCATTCACTCACTCTGGACACTACAACTGCTTCATAATAAGTCTGCACGTCTGGCATTGCCACTCCACCCCTATTTTTTGGTTGTCGAAGTGTCGCGAAGGCCACCCTAGCTTTTTTATTTTTCCAGATAAATTTCATTAGGATGGTTTTTAATTTCGATAGGTATACATTGGACAAAGGTATTGGGAGCATCTGAAACCTATATAGGATCTTAGGGAATATTATCATCTTTAATGAGTTTATTCTCCCCAACCACGATAGTGGTCTATAACTACACCTTTTACATTCTGCCTGTATCTCATCTAATAACGGAATGTAGTTACAGCGGTACATTTTCCTTTCTGTTTTTGATAGTTTTATCCCTAAATATTTCAATTCGCTCCTCCACTGGATTTTCCAATTCTGTTGCATACTTTGTGCCTCTCGCTTGCTAATATTAATATTCATTATCTCCGATTTTGACCTATTAATTTTAAAGTTTGACACTTCCCCATATTGGTCTAGTAGATTTAATAATTCTGGCATAGATGTCTTGGGGTTGTTTAAATACAATAATATATCGTCCGCAAAAGCGGAGTATTTGTATTCAACTTTTCCCACTTTCACCCCCTCTATTCCAGGGTCTCCCCTTATTGCCGCTAAAAGTGGTTCCAAAGAGAGCACAAATAGGAGGGGCGAAAGCGGGCAACCTTGCCTTGTACCCCTCTCCATCTCAAAGGACTCTGACTCACACCCATTAACTTTTATACATGTCTTTGGGTGTTCGTACAATACCTTCACCCTCTGTATCATCTTTGATCCTAACCCCATCTTCTCCAGTGTCTTAAACATAAACCCCCAGTCTACTCTGTCGAAGGCTTTCTGTGCGTCCAGCGACAGAAGCAGACTGGGGGTTCCACCCTGTCGCATCTTCTGGAGTAGGAGGAGTGTCTTTATTCCGTTGTCCTTCCCTTCCCGACCCCCTATGAATCCTGTCTGATCTGGGTGAACCAGTGTTGTCATTAAATCCTTCATTCGCTCTGCAAGTACTTTAGCATAGAGTTTTGTATCTGCGTTTAACAGCGAGATCGGCCTGTAGCTGGTGCACTGCGTGGGATCCTTGCCTTCTTTCTGGATTAATGTAATTGTTGCCATTAAATCTTCCCTGCTCATTCCATATTCTTCTCCCAAACCATTCATGTACCGGCACATTTGGGGGACAAGGGCTTCTCTGAATGTTTTGTAATAAAATGTTGTAAAACCATCTGGTCCCGGGGATTTTCCTATAGCTGATTTTAATAGTGCTCTCACTATTTCTTCTTCCGAGATTGGCCTTTCGAGCATCTCCCTTTCAGTGGGGGTAATTTTAGTGAGTATAGTTTTTCCCAAGAATTCCCTAATCTTCTTCTCTTTCTCCCCGTTATTTGCACCTACCTTACTATCTGAGAATATCCCCTCAAAGTATGATCTGAAGATTTCTGCTATATCTTTGGTGGTATGGAACATTTTCCCATTTTTATTCTTAATTACCCCAATAAAATTTTTCCCTTTTTTCTTTTTTAACATTCTAGCTAGAAACTTACTTGGTTTATCTCCCCATATATATTGTTCCTTGGCCAATCCTTTAAACACCATCCTAGCTTCTTGGTCTAGAAGGTCCTTCAGCTCCATCCTTGCCGTTAATATCTTTTTAAGTACCAGATCTTTTTGTAACCTACTTTTTTTATGAACCTGTTCCAACTGGTGTATCTCTCTCATTAAATTGTTGATTTTTTCGGCTCTCATTTTTTTCTTTTTAGATCCCATAGATATCAGTATCCCCCTTATATAGGCCTTATGTGCATCCCACAACGTATGGCTTTTGATTTCCTCTGTGTCGTTATGTATAAAATATTGTTCGATCGCACTCGCAATTTTTATTCTGTCCTCCTCCCCAAGCAGCAACTCTTCATTCAACCGCCATGTAGAGGTTTTCCTTCCTATCCTTGAAATATTCAAGCATAGTTTTACCGGAGCATGGTCCGAGAGGGTCATAACTTCTATCCCCGTGTCCGTCACATATTCCAATAGCCCATGGTCTATGAAAATATAGTCGATACGTGAATACGTCCCATGGACTGTAGAATAGAAGGAATAGTCACGTACCAGAGGATTCTTTACTCTCCATATATCTACTAATTGATTTTTGTACAGCTTTTGTAGTAAATTTTTATGTGCAGAGCTTCTCATCTTCTTTACATCCGATGAACTATCTACTTCCGGATTGAGGCCGAAGTTCATATCCCCCATCATAATTACATAACCTGTTTTAAAATTCATAAGTTTATTTAATGTCTTATTTAAAAAACTGATTGGATTGCTATTGGGTGCATATATATTTACCAAAGTACACTCCAGTTCCTCTAGAGTACCCTTTAGAAACAGATATCTTCCCTCTGCATCGCACATTTTTTCACTTAATTGAAATCTTGTACTTTTAGAGAACCCTATCGCTACCCCTCTACTTCTAGCCGATATGGTATCGCTATAATACCAGACCGGATAGTTGCTAGAGTACAGCCTTATGTTTGATGTGAGGGAGATATGAGTCTCCTGGAGGGATACAACGTCGGCCTCATACCGTTTTAGCTCTGCTAGGATCTTATGGCGTTTTGTTGGGGTATTCATGCCCTTAACATTATAGGACATAAATTTCAAGCCGTCTATTTTGCTGTTACCCATCTATTTGTCCTAGTGCTCCCCAGCCCTGCAAAGGTACTTTGTCTCATGTTTATTTGGGTGGTCCACGTTATTTTTCTTTCTCTTTCCTCCCTAACCCCTCTTTCCACTTTACTTTCCTTCCCCCACCTTACACCCTCCCGCCTCCCTCCTCCCCCCCCCCCCCCTGACTCCCCACGCCAACCCTCCCCCTCCCCCCTCCTCCCAACCCCAATGGCCTATTATCGGCCCTTGTTAGGTTAATGGTCGTACATACCCCTACCATCTCCTAATCTATTTGTTATGAGGGTTTGGGGCTTTTTCGCCTGCGCCTCTCCCGCCTCTTCCCCTGAGACGGGAGGTATTAAATTCCACATCCTTGTTTTGATTTATATCTTCCCTTCTTTCCTTCTCCTTCACCCCTCTTCCTTTCCCCAAACCCTTTCCCCCCTCCCCCTACATTGAGCCAATTATTTCATCTTGCCAGCCTGGAAGTGCAGGCGGGCATATTCCCAATTTCTCGCAGAACTCTTCCAAATCTTCCGGGAAACTCAGCTTTGCTGATTTACCATCTTTGTTCCCTATTAAGCAAGCAGGAAAACCCCATCTGTATTTAATGTTATGGGCTTGCAGTTCGACTAACAGGGGTTTCAAAAGTTTTTTCCTTAAAAGCGTCTCGGGTGCAATGTCCGGAAATATCTGTATTTCTCTACCTTCATACACAAGTGGGGTTTTTCCCCTTAACTTTTTCCATATTTCCTCTTTTTCATCAAAAAATGTGAACCGCACAATTATATCTCTCGGTCTATCCAAATCTCCAGTTCTTGCTTTACCGATTCTATGAATTCTATCGATCCTTAGGGGGGCTCCCGTCTCATTTCCCCAGCAGGGGGATAGAATGCTATTTAGTATTGATCTTAAATCTTCCCCTTTAGTTTCCGGAATCGAGCGGAGCTTCAAGTTTTGCCTTCTGCTTCTATTCTCCTGGTCTTCCAATTTATAGAGCATATTCCTTTGTGTTAGTTGTAATATTTTTAATTGATCTGACACTTTGTTTAACTCTAAGGCTTGGAGGTCGATGCGATTTTCTGTAGCTTCTACTCTCTCTAGTAGTCCTCCTAAATCTTCTCGAAGTCCCCTAATATCTGTTTTAATTGCATTCTCCAATTTTAAGAGCATCTCCGCCATTTCTCCTTTTGAGGGGGGGAGATCTTCTATCCTTGATTCTTCCATTTTACTACTCTCCCATTCGCTATGTGTTATTGTGTCCTCCCTGTCCTGGTGTGCTCCTCCGCCCTTATGTTTTCCTGTTCCCTTCTTGTAATCTGAGATGGTTGGTTGCCTTTTATCCGATCCCGATTCTTTGGGGCTTGCTCCTTGTGTCATATATTGTTGAATAGTCGTATCATAGCTCTTATCTTTTAAATTTCGTGAGGCTCCACTTTTCGCCATCTTGTTCGCTGATTTACTCATATTTCACTATATTTCAAACTTATATGAAACCGAGCACCCCAGTAACTCTTTCCTTTTAGTCCTGAATCCTCATTGAAGTCGCTTCCTCCTGCGATTCGCCTTCTATGTGGCTAATTAATCCTATTTATCTCTTTGCTCCCCAATTTTGCTTAGGGGTTACCAACCTACCTCCTACCATATGCCTGTGTTCCACTGGCTGACTGCCCGGGGGTCCCTCACAGTTGACTTCCTCTCTCAGTAGATTAATACTGCACCCCGTTGTTATTACTTTAACAGCTTCCCCAAGTTATTACCCCCTCTAAATGGTATAAATATATATCCAGGGGGGATGTTTTGCTTAGACTAAGGGCGACCTCGTGTTGTGCCAACCCTCCCCTAGGCATAGGCCTGTGGAACCTGGGGAGCGCAGAGTCGTCCGAATATGTTATCGAGTGTCTTTAGCAACGTGCCATCTTGATGTACCAGGCCCAGTACAAGGAGAATTGACAGACAGGCTGTAAGAATTGGCCCCCAAGCCTTATTTCAAACGTATACCCCACAAGAAGGAAAGAAAGGAAAAAAAAATTAGATATATAAGAGGTCCGGGGGAAAATGCGCATTGATCTGAGAACAGGTCCCGGAATCAACTCATGCGACTTTTCACCGTGCTGTTTAAGATGTACAATGTCATGTATAATTGAGGTAGTCTGTCTTGTTTTGTTCAGTTTGTCTGCTGCAGAGACAATACGCATCTATCCCATAGAGCCATCAATATCTTGGGGCTGCACCTTTAAATTTCCTGCCCCAGATATATCCAGCCATGCGTTTGGGCCTAAAAATGTGTGGTAGCGAATACATCCCGTTACAGTTTATTCATCCTTGCTATATCTTCTTCTAGGATTCTTTAAATCAGATTTGCTTCTCTGATCACCTCCAAGCATGCCAGAGAAAGAAAGAGCGGAAAAAAAAATGCTTTTTCTAACTCATTCCGTTATGTCCGTGCTCTAATATGTATAAACTGATTCTGCAATCAATGTTGCTCACAGGTGGGGATACTTCTCTCAGCAGGTGCAATCTCAACAGGATAAAAGTGGACCCTCAGAGGCTTCCTCCACATATCTATATGCGACTCTCCTTGTCAATATGTGTTTATCGCCATAATTTTTAGAACCATGCGACTTTTCCAGCGTGTTGTTTCACATGTGTAATTGTCATATGCGATTTTTGGGATAGTCTGTGATGTATTAATCAGTTTTATCTTGCGGGGATAATAATGTGTCAACCCAGCGGATCTACCACTGTCTTAGGACATTGCCTTCTAGGTTCCTGACTCAAAATAAATCAAGCAGCTTTCGATATAGGCATATGTGAAAAAACTGCAGTCCTGTTTATGGTTTATCCGGCCATGCAAAAAAAACTTCCCTTTAGGACACTTGAGGTTCAACTCTACTCAGCGGGAACACCCAGCCACATTAGTGCACACCTTACATCAAACGCTTTAACCATCTATGTATGCAAGACTCCCCTTACCAGCTTAAGCTGTCTCCATTTTCACATTGATTGCTTTCCCCTATATACATATATATTACTCTGCCGAGACATTGTGATGTTAATGAAGTTACCGTCCTTTTCTCTGCTGTATCTCCTGCTAGAAACATCCCCGGATACCTCCGAAGTCCTGATGCTTAGACGAGGGAATCAGCTGTGCGGGGGAACGAGGGGGGGGCCATCCGGAGAGCTGTGAGGGTCAGGTAGTGTTCTGTTCCAAGGGCTGTGGAATACTGCTACACCGCTCCGAGCTACTGCCCCGTGGGCTCCCGCATGGCTGGGCTGGGGTCTCTCACCTCCCCGCTCCAAGCCATGTCCTGCTTCTTGTTCGTCGGTGCGGTGTGCTGTAGCGCTGGCGGCCCCTCCCCTCGGGCGGACGTTACGCCCTCTCGTCACTCATCCGCCCCAGCTGGTGACTTGTTTACAGATTTAATGCTACTACTAGCAATTTATCACTAGCGCCCATGTGCAAGTCCCCAGAACAATAAGATGAGCAATTGAAAAGTGTAATGCCCTGTACACACGGTCGGTCTCTACACAAGGGAAGACTGCCAGGTGTTACAATCTGGATTACAAGCATGGCTAAACAATAGCTTTGTGGTTAACATTCCAGCCATAACTAGCAAACACAAAACCATCAAAATCACTAAAAATGCCAAAAACATGGAGAAATACAGATTGTCACTGAACAATCAAACAGTTTGTCATTGTGGGTTATTATCTGAACTCTTATGCCCTGTACACACAGTCGGTCTTTCCGACGGAAAATGTGCGATTGGATCGTGTTGTCGGAAAATCCGATCACGTGTGGGCTCCATCGGACTTTTTCCGTCAGAATTTCCAACACATAAAGTTTGAGATCTGGATCTAAAATTTTCCAACAACAAAATCCAAACCTTTAAATTCCGATCGTGTGTAGACAATTTTGACGGACAAAGTGCCACGCATGCTCAGAATAAATTACTAGACGAAAGCTATTGGCTACTGGCCTCTTTATAGTCCAGTCGTACGTGGTTTACGTCACCTCGTTCTGAACGATCGGATTTCCCGACAACTTTGTACGAACGTGTGTATGCAAGACAATTTTGGGCCAAAATCCGTTGGAAAAAATCAGACGGATTTTGTTGTCGGAATGTCCGACCGTGTGTACAGGGCATTAGAATTCCTTATGGTTATAATTTGCTGGTCCGTAACTTGGGAACCATTGAAGCCAATGCATCTTTAGAGAGAATGGTCACCAATGGCAGCTTCCACAATGCTCTTGTGGCAGCTTTACTTTAAAAAAATACCAAAATGCCCTGTGTTGTTGAGTTATTTGATCAATTTAATATCTTGCTTTTCTACAGCTACCAACATTTGGTAAATGACAGTTGAAAATGATTTACACACAAGAATCACATTACTTTTGTTCATTATTTTCTATGGAGTCTGTCAAAAATGTATATGAAAATATTTCATTATCGCTCAGACAAGAATTCTTATGACTAAGGCCTTATAGGCTGAAACGCGTCAACTGACTTAATCTGTGTTTGTTCACTGTGGCTATTCAATAAAATGAAGACATTTTAAGAGCAACACTAGAGTGCGGATACTTTTTTCTACAATAATTCTTTATGCCACTGTAGAAAAGATGATCCACACTTTGCTTTAATCTACATTTTATTGAAAAGCCACAGTGCAAAATCATAAATGAAAACAGTTGATGTGTTTCAGCCTTTAAGGCCTTATAGGCTGAAATGCATCAACTGTTTTAATTTGATAGATTTTTTAAGAGCAACAACCAGACTGCGGATCATCTTTCCTACATTACTTTACTCAGCAAGCAACTGAGGATCGAGCACCTGGGAGCTCTGCTATCTATTTGTTATATGGGTAGTAGCACAGATTTTTCTGTTTATTCTTCATGCCACTGCTGTCATTAAACAAATAGGTACATTAAGAGATAATCCTTGATTTAAGTAAACATTAAAGTGGTTCTAAAGTTATAGATGTTTTAACGTGATGTAGTCTACGCATTAAGGTACAAACAAAAACATTTCCAGTACCAGTTACAGTGCCTGTTTCTCTCCCTCTTCTAAAAAATTACCTGAGCCTGTATCGATCCAGGGCAGTGCTCATCTGCATGTCTTCCCTACTCTTTCTGCTCTCTCATAAGCTTGGCTGCGAGCAGCAGGAGCTATTGGCTCCTGCTGCTGTCAGTCAAATCCAGTGAGGAGGGCTGCGTGTGTTGATGGACACACACACACAGCCTGGCTTGAGAGTCAGCCCATACATGTGCCACTCTCAGAAGCGGCTTCCTAAGGTGACACACTCAGAGGAGGAGGAGCCTGGAGTGCTGGCAAGGAACACCAGAAGAGTAGGTTTGGAGCTGCTTTGTGCAATACTACTGCACAGAGCAGGTGAGTACAACATGCTTATTATTTTAAGATTTTTTTTTTTTACTTTACAATCACTTTAACACTGAACTCTGGACATAACAAATGTAACAGTAATCGTTGACTTGGCTTAACAGAGTTTCACTATGATGCTTGTAGCAATGCCATGCCTCCCAACTTTTTGAGATGGGAACGAGGGACACTTATTAGCAAAAGCATGTAGACATAGGACACACACCCTGTCATGTTCCCTAAAAGAGAATTATACAAAAAAAAATTATTAGTTAAACCTGCTTTTTTTAAAGTGCTTTTTTTTTTATCAGATCAAAATAAGGGACAGTTGGGAGCTATGGCAATACTGCTGTGTCTTTACAAAACTTTCTGACACTGTGGGTAAACATAGCGGCAGGGAATTCATTTCCTCTTTACACAACCAGTCACCACTGTCCCCTCTCTTTGAGCAGACAACCAGTCATAAAACAGCTCTGCTGTAGTTTGGGCTTGCAGTCAATATGCTGCTATGTAATGCTGGTCTTATGATCAACTGTTTCTCGCCTTAGACATCAATAGACACATGAGCAGCTTAGGGGTGGTGACAGGGGAAAAGATAACTCCCCTGATACCACCCACAGAACCCCCCAATTGTGGCACTACATTCCTGATGCATTATGGGAGATTTAGCACAATGTGATGTCATAACAGATGTGGGCACCCCCCCCCCAAACTGACGAAGATGTTTGGTCACAATTTGTGATGTCATCAATCATTTGAGCTTTTGAAAAAGGAGAAACGGGGAGATGTATTATGTTGATCCTGAAGTTCAGCTTTAAAATGAAAATCAAGTCAAAGGCTCATTTCAGCTGGGCATTACTTCCAAAAAAGTAATGACTAACAGTAATAATAATCAGATCCTTCATGCTCAAATCCTGATGATCTCGGACCACCAATTTGCCTATGTATGGTGGAATGTGTATGTAAGTCTATCCACCAGACTACGGTCAGTAAAAAAAAACAGCAGCAACCTATACAGTTGTAGAGACTACACATAGGCTATTATTTTTATATAGTTTATATGCCTCTTAAGATTTTTTTATCTTAAAGTGGAAGTGAAGTCCGCTATAAATGTATTTATTTTTTTAAGGCACCCCAGGTGGGTTATGCCAAAATGTACTAGTATGCACAGCATATTAGCACATTATGGCAGATTTACCTGGCATATGGTGTCCTCCAGCACAATGTTGGGACCGATGTGGCAGGCCCCCGATGCTTCCATCTTCACCCGGTTTTCCTTACGGGTCCCATGCCTTCGGCCACTTGATAGGTAAGGCCGTAATGACACCAGTCCCGCACATGGGCAAGGGATTCACATCACTGCGACATGGATCGGAGGCCGATCCAGGCTGTAAATATTCGCTGAGCTGAACATGTGAGGCTCAGTGAACATGACAACTGACAGGCAAAAGGATGCGTTTATGGCAGAAGAGACCAAAAGGGTCTCTTCTGTCAAAAATACCCTGCCTGTCAGGGTATTGAGAAACACATTTACTTCCACTTTAATGCATTCTATATATTAAGAAAGTATCTTTCTATGGAGGCACTCGCTAAAGAGGAGCCAGAAGTGCCAATGGTAGACCCCAGATGCAGAGGAACAGGGCTGCAGGTAAGTATGACATTAAATGGGCTGCCTTAACCACTTTCAGACCGGACCATTTTGCTGGTCAATGACCAGAGGTCTTTTTACAATTTGGCACTGCGCTGCTTTAACTGGTAATTGCGCGGTCATGCAATGTTGTACCCAAACAAAATTTGCGTCCTTTTCTTCCCACAAATAGAGCTTTCTTTTGATGGTATTTGATTGCCTCTGCGATTTTTATTTTTTGCGATATAAACGTAAATTTTTTTGAAAAAAAATGATATTTTCTACTTTTTGTTATTAGAAAAATCCAATAAACTCAATTTTAGTCATACATTTAGGCCAAAATGTATTCAGCCACATGTCTTTGGTAAAAAAAAAGTCAATAACTGTATATTTATTGGTTTGCCCAAAAGTTGTCACATCTACAAACTAAGGTACGTTTTCTGGAATTTACGCAGCTTTTAGTTTACGACTGCCTATCTCATTTCTTGAGGTGCTAAAATGGCAGGGCAGTACAAAACCCCCCCAAATGACCCCATTTTGGAAAGTAGACCCCCTAAGGAAATTGATAAGTGGCATGTTGAGCCCATTGAATATTTTATTTTTTTGCCTCAAGCGATTGAATAATGACAAAAAAAATATTTTTTTTTTTTTTACACAAAGTTGTCACTAAATGATATATTGCTCACACATGCTATGGGCATATGTGAAATGACACCCCAAAATAAATTCTGCTGCTTCTCCTGAGTATGGGGATACCACATATGTGGGACTTTTTGGGAGCCTAGCCGCGTACGGGGCCCCGAAAACCAAGCACCGCCTTCAGGCTTTCTAAGGGCGTTACAGTTTTGAAGGCCATAAAATGCCAAGATGGCACAAACCCCCCCAAATGACCCCATTTTGGAAAGTAGACACCCCTAAATTTAGGGGTACACTAGTAAGACTAGGTAATAAATGGCGGGTGCCCTGAAACTATAAAAAAATAACTAACCAACCAGCGTCACCTGTAACAGTTATATGGTGATCACTGGTGAAAGGGTTAACTAGGGGGCAATCAGGGGGGCTTTATGCAGTAGTATATGGGGGTCCCTGGCGCTATAAAAAGCTGCGGCGAACCTAAATACCTACCTGCCTAACTAGTGTCACCTGCGACACTAATACAGCGATCAGAAAAACGATTGCTTATTAGGCTAGGTTCACACTGGAGCGATGCGGGAACGCCACGAATCCGCAGCGGGTTCCCGCATCGCATGCCTCCCGGCGGCAGTTCACACTGCCCTATGCGAACTGCTGGGAGTGTTAGTGAAATGTTAATGACACCCCCAGATCAGTTCGCATATCGCAGTGCGATCTGCAAACTCGGATCGCATGGTGTGAACACCCATGCGATCCGATTCTGCTGCGGACCAAAAAAAGGGTCCCGTGCGAGTTTGCGGCGGATGCGGCGGGTGAGACACGAGTTCAGCCATACTATCTGTATGGCTGAACTCGAATCGCACAGAGATCGGATGTGATTTCAACTGCAGTGCGGTGCGAATCACATCCGTTCTCATAAACCGCTGCAATGTGAACCCAGCCTTAGTGACACTGGCGACGGGGGGTGATCACGGGGTTAAACCTTTATTGGGGGGGGGTTAGGGGGGTACCTTAGAACTAAAGGGGGCTAACCCTAACTGCCCTAACAGTTATTACAGTCACAAATGACACCCGCCGGGTGATCAGGGGGTTAAACCTTTATTAGGTAATAAATGGCGGGTGCCCTGAAACTATAAAAAAATAACTAACCAACCAGCGTCACCTGTAACAGTTATATGGTGATCACTGGTGAAAGGGTTAACTAGGGGGCAATCAGGGGGCTTTATGCGGTAGTATATGGGGGTCCCTGGCGCTATAAAAAGTTGCGGCGAACCTAAATACCTACCTGCCTAACTAGCGTCACCTGTGACACTAATACAGCGATCAGAAAAATGATCGCTTATTAGGCTGGGTTCACACTGGAGCGATGCGGGAACGCCACGAATCCGCGGCGGGTTCCCGCATCGCATGCCTCCCGGCGGCAGTTCACACTGCCCTATGCGAACTGCTGGGAGTGTCAGTGAAATGTTAATGACACCCCCATATCAGTTCGCATATCGCAGTGCGATCTGCAAACTCGGATCACATGGTGTGAACACCCATGCGATCCGATTCTGCTGCGGACCAAAAAAAGGGTCCCGTGCGAATTTGCCGCGGGTGCGGCGCGAATTCAGCCATACTATCTGTATGGCTGAACTCGAATCGCACAGAGATCGGATGTGATTTGCACTGCAGTGCGGTGCGAATCACATTCGTTCTCATAAACCGCTGCAATGTGAACCCAGCCTTAGTGACACTGGCGACGGGGGGTGATCACGGGGTTAAACCTTTATTGGGGGGGTTAGGGGGGTACATTAGAACTAAAGGGGGCTAACCCTAACTGCCCTAACAGTTATTACAGTCACAAATGACACCAATGCAAAAAAAAAAAAAAAAATGCAATTGGTGTCACTGTGACTGGGGGGGGCAGGGGTAATTGGGGGGTGATCGGGGGGTGAAGGGGGGGTGTGAGTGTGCCTGGCATGTTCTACTGTGTAGTGTCGTGTTGGTGCAACTCACCGATCCTCTCTCCTCGGTGCCGGAACGAAAAATACGGAGGAGAGATTACATCACTTCCTCTCCTGTGTTTACATTACAGGAGAGGAAGTGATGTCACGGAGCATTTCTATTCATCGGGAGCGACCGCGAGGGGGTGGCCATGAATGAATGGCCGCCCCCTCATCACGGATCGCTCCCGAACGAATACCGACCGCCGCAGGCATCGGGGGGGACCCGATCGGGCCCCCCACCCGCGGGAAGGCAGGGACGTATATATACGCCCATATGCCTGCCCGTGCCATTCTGTCGACGTATATCGTCGTGCGGCGGTCGGCAAGTGGTTAATGCAACGCAAGATAACACATGAAGGTGCGTAGAGTGGTTTTGCATTTACAACCATCAATTTAGCTCACATTAACTGTAAAGAAACTCACATTCACTCAGATCCTATTTTGATTTTCATCAGTTTTACAACATGCCATTTCCAGGAGGGCAGAAGGCACAGACGTCAAGGCCCTACGCAGGCAGACCACTTCTTAACAGCCCATGTAATCAGGGCTGTACAGGAGGCCGACTCCATAATTGGCTGTAAGCTTGAAGTGGCAGCCTCTGTTGCTTATCTGTTTGAACTCCGCTATTGGGATGTGGCCAGCACTTCAGCAGCCAGTATGCAGGTAAAAATCGGTAGCCTTTTTTTAAATTTTAAGTGTGACGGTGTCGGGATGTGGCTCACACATCTGGAGCTGTTCCAGTTGTGTTTACCTGGTGCCCAACACTCAGAGGGCCATATGTTGAGCACCAGGCATTAAAGTGTATGTTTACCCAAATAATTTTGGTTTGGATAGAGTAGGGAAGGATTAGGACCCCAGTCAAGTATCTATTGCTGTAGCTTTGCTTTGTAGATTAACCTTCTCTATTTGTCCTGGTGATCATTATCACCAATACAGAGAGTAGTGGAAAAAACAAAATGTTAGAATCGTCACCAGAACAATAGGTGAGAGTAAATCTTCAATTTAGGACACTTGTTCTAGTGACAAATGTCAAAGAGTGGAATTCTACTGACTTTGTAGAGGTTTCCTATCACTTCCTGTTGTGTAACTGGGACAGGAAATTAAAGGAAATAACCCAAATGGAACACAACCTGCTAAAATAAACTGTCAGGGGTTTTAACCATTCCATATTCTATCCAAAACTAAAACATGATTTATACTATACCTACATTTTAATAATATGGCAAAAGCTAGCTTTCAGTTTAGCTCAATATAGAT
Source organism: Lithobates pipiens (assembly GCF_037356315.1). Taxonomy (NCBI): domain Eukaryota; kingdom Metazoa; phylum Chordata; class Amphibia; order Anura; family Ranidae; genus Lithobates; species Lithobates pipiens. Next base: position 577,260,191 of record NW_027507748.1, read on the forward strand.
GCTTTTGTATACCACCATACAATCTTGATGTTCATGTCCCAGTCACAGGCCTTCAGTCACCACTGAAATGGTAGAAGTAAATAGCCACAGATTAAACTTTGAAGTAAGAAATGGACAAATGGATACCTACAATTAACTAGCTAGGCCAAATTTATTATTGTTTTCCTACTACAGGTTTACCGTAAATTCTTGCTTTGCATCTTTAGCTTTCATCCTTACCTTTTTTCCATTAATTCAAGGTGAAAAATACAATTATGTCTCTTGCGGTTTATTGCAAAGCCAAATAAAATAAAATAAAATGAAACAAGCAAATAATGTAATTGCAAGTTTTATGTGTTGATAGCAATAACTATCAAGGTGTTCTCAATTATGGAGGAAATACTAATTATTTTGATTGCCTGTTTTTCAATGGCAGCAGGCGAGAATGTCTCTATGCACCCATAATCAGTTTTTTCCTCTAAAGAAATGTGTGCTGCATTTTGAAATGGCTTTTATATATCTTATATTTGAGATGCCACTAATTTTTATCCCATACGGGAAGAAATGGGGAGTTCACAGGTTGGAGTTTACAATAAAGATGGATACCAAAACCAGGATTAGTGTAAATCCTGGGGAATATCTGTGTATCCCCTCCCCTACTTATCCCCTTATTTTAGGGTATCCCTGGCTTAAACATCATAACCCGCACATAGACTGGGCTACAGAGGAGAATAGGTCCTGGTCCCACACTTTCATCCAGTACTGCATTAAAACTGTCTTGTGTGACCAGTACCAGTCATGTGCCTTTATTACAGTCCTACCCCTACCACACTCACATCTATCCCTACCCTCAAGGAGCCCACTATCCTAGGTCCCAATTCATATACTAGGGCCAATTTTGGACAGAAGCCAATTAACCTACCTGCATGTCTTTGGATTGTGGGAGGAAACTGAAGCACCCGGAGGAAACCCACGCAGGCACAGGGAGAACATGCAAACTCCAGGCAGGTAGTGTCGTAGTTGGGATTTGAATCAGCAACCCTTCTTACTGCTAGGTGAGAGTACTAACCACTACACCACTGTGCTGCTCTATTCAGATCCTGATCATGACAATGTTTCCAAGTGTAACTCCTGTTTGCATAACCATGTGCCTTTATATGACTGTTATAACAAAAGACGCTGACAAGTCTATTGAATTCTCTACAGGCCACCTCTCCTGCCAAATGGCACAGCTTGAATCTTCTCCTCCTGGAAGCCAAACTTATCCGATGTCTCACAGCCTTGAACCCTGTTTGAAAACTTCCTCTAAGTCCTCAGAAGTCAAGCCCTCTGGATTACCCCTACCTTTGCCTGTTACTAAACTCCCTTGGACACACAGCCAGGCTAACTTGTCCACAAGTTCCACAGTCGCTAAATCTGGCAATGCGATTCAAATAGATGCTAAACCTGGTGATGCGATTCAGGTAGTTGCTACACCTGTTGATGCAATTTGGGTAGTTGCTACACCTGGCGATGCAATTCAGATAGTCGCTACACCTGATGATGCGATTCAATTGGCCTCTGCATCAGTTATGCCAGTCCAGCCCACACCCATTGAGCCTCTTTCTTTTTCTTATTCAGGACTTTCTGTAATCTGGCCTCACCCTACCTCTACTACATTCATTCAAACCTGTTTAAGAAATTCAATCCATCCTTTGGATAGGCTGCCTCATTTCCTGCAGGGCTCTCTGCATTCTACTTGTGTTTCAGCTATCCGGCTTGACTCCTGTGATACGTCACCTGCTAACCAACCTGATCTCACAGATCCACTGACCTCTGCCCAGTCTGATGGTCCTGTTCTGGATGTCCAGCTTGTCTTAAAGGGTCCCGGGGCCCCTCCTCAGAGTGGGGGGTAATGTCAGGAACTTAGTACTCCTGTTCTTCACTCAAGCATCTGGGGTTTTTGCTGGGGTTTTGGCTATGACACTCTTATTGTCTGTCTGTCCACCTGCAGTCTGATTAATGTGATCAGTCTCTGGGTGGAAACCAGGCCTATTATAAGGCAGCTCAAACCTCATTTGAGTGCTTGTGATAGAGTGATATGTGTGTTGTTCCTGATCAAGCTCTCTGTCTGTCTGCCCTGCTTTGCTAGTTGTTAGTGCAAACACATCCATCTACTAGAAATTAAGATATAAGAATAAATAACTGAGTTGAGATATAAGAATAAATAAAAGAATGGAAAATGGCACATACTTATTGTATTTGATAACCAAGCTGCTTTTTACAAGAACAATATTTTCAGCAGAAATAGTACATTGGAATTAATACTAATCATGTTCAGAAAAACAAAAAAAATGGTACAAGCTTTAATGTTCCCTCACAGTGGTGCTCAATGGAGAAACACCTGCTTATACTCATGGTCAGTTGAGGCTTGCCCTTTTATATTGGTGGTCAGGAAAATGCCCCCAATGCCCCCCCCCCCCCCCCACCCATACATAGATGGTCAGTGAAATCTCTGCATACATTGGTGGTCAATAAAATGCCTCCATACATTGGTGGTGTGTAAAGTGCCATAGAACCAATATGTCAAAAGGAGGGGTGATGTACACCATAATTAAGAAAAAAAACACTATAGGAGATAGTTACCAAGTAATTACTTTACCAAGTAATACACCAAAACATAGAAAGATAAAGGGCTTTAAATATACCTTCAATAGTAGTCTAGTACAGAAAAATAATCCCCAAAAAATGGTACATGTACTGCAAAATTTCATAAAATACCATGCATAGGGCATTAAAATTACATCTTATCATATACAGTACATGTGTATTTGGAATAGATTAAGAAATATATTGATGAAAACTCAAAAAAACTTTTTGGCCACCTAATGCAAAGAGAGGACTCATTGGAAAAGACCCTGATGCTGGGAAACATGGAAGGAGAAAGGAGAAGAGGGTGACAGAAAACAAGATGGATGGATAGCATCATCGAAACAACGAACAAGAAAATAAGCAATCTACCAGGAGGCAGTGGAGGACAGAAAAGCCTGGCGAGCTATGGTCCATGAGGTCACGAAGAGTCAGACATTTCCAAACGACTGAACAACAACAACATTGATGAATCTTGACATTTTGTTTTGACACAAAGCACAGAGATGAGAGGTCTATGCGTTTTGCGGAACAAACCCGCCTCTTTAGGACTTCTCTAATCTGAAATGGAGGATTCAGCCTGTCCCAGGATCGCCAATTCAGAAGAGGTTCTAGACATCAAAAGGCAGTCAAACACAAGCTCCCCCGGCCCATGGGGGGCCCACACCATGCACCACTAAGGTACATGTAGGTCAGGCTCAGCTAGCTATTATTTACAAAACATGGATTCAACAATCCACAATAACTTCTGGTCCATCCAATGCACAATGCGTAAAATGTCGCCATTCATCGGTGGTGTGTAAAGTGCCCCAATACATTGGCTGCAAGTGAAATGCCTCCATACATTGGTGGTGTGTAAAGTGCCTCCATACATTGGTAGTAAGTAAAAAGCCCCATATTTAGGTGGTGAGTGAAATGCCCCCATACACTGATGGAGAATAACATTTTCCCATAATTTCAAAATCACTAAAATGCCCCCATACATTGGTGGTTTGTAAAGTGCCCCCATACATTGGCAGTGAGTGACATGCCCCCGTACATTAACAACTTAATATCAAAAACTGTGCCATGCAAAGCACATGTAGAACATCCATTGCACTTTAATTTATTAAAATTTTCTTTACACTGAAGTATCGCGCAAATTAACTTTAATCAATGCCCCCGTACATTGGTGTTGAGTGAAATGCCCCCTATGCATTGGTGGTCAGTGAAATGCCCCCATTCATTGGTGGCCAGTGAAATGTTCACATACATTGGTGGCCAGTGAAATTTCCACATACATTGGTGGCCAGTGAAATTCTTACATATATTGGTGGCCAGTGAAATTCCCGCATATATTGGTGGCCAGTTAAATTCCCACACACATTTGTGTTCAGTAAAATGCCCTCATACATTGCTAGTCACTGAAATCTTGGAAAAGCCATGATAATGAAAAACTTTGAATATAACACACAAAAATACAGTGTATTCTTGATTTTAATGGGGTCATTTCATTTTTCGAAGTTTTCACTAAGCATCCTTAGACGCTCATGCCTCAGTGTATAATTTTAAAAGCTATTCAGTGCTGTCTCTCATTTTGCATTCTGTATCTTTTGCTTTGCATATCTAAATATGTAAATAAAATGTTGAAGCAAACAAAAAAAAACAGTCCATCACTGCAAACGAATTGCTCATGCTCACACTCCATTAAACAGCAAACCACCTAACTCAGCTGGGACTGCTTGTTCTACTGTAAAATAGGTTCACAAGATAGGTCTGTACTACAGGGCCTATTTAACTATTCTGTATTGACAAGACCTGTCTGTATCACTTAGAGTGAGCAATATACACTTAGCGTAGCATGTTTTGATTTGCACACTTTGACAGTCATGGCAGAGAGCAGTATTTTTCTCCCCATTATTTTTAAAAAAAGTATCTGAGTAACACTAAGGCCATTGTCAAAATCCTTCTGAAAATGATAATTGCCTCAGTGCTCTTTGTCACGGTCTTAGAAGCATGTAGCTAGTAGAGTCTCAGGAAAGTCAGAACTATTCAGCATGCGTGTTCTGGGATTGTGACTAAATACTGAAAACTCAACTCAAACCAAAACATATTATTTTGTTTTTAATATAGACGGGGCTTTTATTGCCATGTAAAATTTCCTCAACAGGGACACAGACAAATACAAAAACACGCTTTTAACAGATCGAAAGGTTAAAACTTCCAACAGTTTTTGAATTGGAAGTAAGTAATTTTGACTGGAGGTAAGTGAAAATATCCTCAATGGAGTCACAAACAGAAATAAAAAGGAAAATGCTGGTGATAAACTGGTCATACGTGGATTTTTTTCTTCTTCATCAACCAGCCAGCTAATCAAAAAACACGGATTTCCCATCCACGCGTTCAAGGTGAATGTAGGAATTTCCCCACAGCACTACTGAATTCTGACAGTGGGGCTCCTCCCCTGCTAGAATACACTGATCAGCACTGCAGCGGATTGGCTGCATGCACTGATTGAACACAAATGTTCCAACAGTCTTGTTCGATAGGAGTTGATGTCTAGGTAAACTCCATTCAAAGGGAACGGCCATAGAAGGGTCAAAATTTTGCGGTATTGTTCGGTTTAGCAGGGATCCATCTTGAATTTGATTTTGATCTATTTTTTTGGCAGCTTTACATCAAGATAAGTAGATAATGGGCATTTTTAAAAGGAGAATTTGCCATTGTAGCTTCAATAGAGGTTGTTTTTTTAAATCACAATGATAAAATTATAGGGCCCATTTGTAAATGTAAAGTTGTATATGTCAATTTTACCAGCACAGAGAAACAAAGGAAATAAGGACTCCCCGGGCTGTGAGATAGGGGATCAGGAGGAGAGGATGCCAAGAGTCGTATAAATTAGGAATAGAATAAATTAGAGTCAGGAATTGAGTTTATCTGTTAATCTGACAGAGTAAAATTCCTAATCCTCTAGGAGTATTCCTATTGAATTAGTCGATACGAAGTCCAAAAGGTATGGTAATGCGACTCTGTGCACATCTTGTGACATGTATGCGTTCCTTAAGCATCCAATGAAGGGGGAATGGTGAACAGGTTGCTTCCTTGGAAGCCCAGGTCCTGAATCTAGGAAAGCAGCTGGCAACCCTGCAAAGCATCTCCAACCTGAAAGCGAGTTTGGAATGTACCCCAGGGGTACTGCAGGGGCCAGCACAGAGAAATGTAAGGTAACGTATTTGGGTATTAAAAATACGATTGTGAGTTACTCGCTAGGGGGAGAACTTCTGGAAGAATCCAGGATGGAAAAGGACCTGGGGGTCCTAGCAGATGACAGGCTCAGCAATGCCATGCAATGCCAAGCTGCAGCAAGCAATGCCAACAGAATATCAGCATGCATTAAAAAGGGGATTTATTCCAGAGATAAAAGGATAATTCTCCCAAGACTCTGGTTCGGCCGCATCTTCAGTATGCCGTCCAGTTTTAGGTAGCAGTTCTCAACAAAGCTAATAAAGGGACTATATGATCTTAGCTATGGGGAAAAACTCCAACACTGAACTTATTGTCTCTGGAGAAAAGACGCTCAAGAGGGGATATGATCAGGGCCGTTTTTAAGGCAGGGCAAAAGGGGCAACTGCCCTTGGCCCTGTCATTGTTGTGGGGCCCAAAGCAGCTGCCTCATACTTGCCAACTATCCTGGTTTAAATTCCTTCTTCCCTTGAGGTTTTAGTCATGTGCTGTGTCCTGAAATCTCAGTGTGAAGTGCTGCTACTAATGCTGCCCAGCTCTGCCCTATTGTTGTTTACAGATGACTCACCTGCAGACCCTGTGTTTACATGTAAATTACCGGCATTCATATGTAAATAGCGGTGGCATTGATATGTATATCATGCCCTCCTGAGGTCATATCCACAGTAATCTCTAGCAACCAATCAACGAGCAGAAATCCTGTGCTGCAACCTCTAGCAACTAATCAGTGAGTCGTAATGTGTGCTGTAACCTCTAGCAACCTCCTGTACCACTCAGCTCTGCTTGTACTACTATAAAAAGAGGTGAGTGTTTTTGGGTTTGTTTGCTGATGATTTTTTCTGTTTTTCTTTTGCTAAATTTTCATTAGCAAGATACTACACAGCTTAGCAGTGTATATATACATACTTACCCTTATACTTTTTTACGATATTACTCTTTTTCATTCTGGCTCACCTTCCTTGCCCATAAAATCCCTGGGGCACCTCATTTTTAAAGTTTAACCTCTAGCAACCAGTCAGTGAGCGGTAATGATACACTGTAACCTCGGGCAACCAATTGCAATAGCTGCCTGATCTGATTCAGTAAACTAATTTTGAGTCTAACTGCTATTTATTGTATGGAGAACAGGTGGAGAACGAAACCGCTTGGGGGGGCGGGGGGCAAGGAAAGTTTTGTCCTGGGTCCTATCAATATTAAAGACAGCCCTGGATAAGATAGCGATATACAAATAGTTTACTGGTGACCCTGGCATAGGAAAAAACTTTTCAGTGTAAGGGAGTTAAAAAAAGACGGGCAGCCATTCACTGAAATTGCAACCTAAAGTGGACCATTTTTCATCTATTTTTTTTTCTGCCAGTAAATACCTTATACAGTCCACTTCCGGTTTCTTGTCTGGTAAAAAGCCTAGGCTTATGACATCATGCACAGCTCTCTCTCTCTCACTCTTGTGAAAGTTTGCCAGGAAGGGAGGGGGGAGGAGTCATAAGAGGGCCAATGAGAGCTACAGAGCTGGAGGTGTGCCTCTGTGTAAATCCAGGAAGCCAACAGGGGGCAGCTTCAGCTGCCCACAGTTGAAATGGTTGCAGCCAGGCTCAGTGGAGGGAGATTTCTGCAGCATATTTGGCAAGTACAGATTCACAGTATATATAAAATAATATGCAAAGTGGTTGGAGGGAAGCTTCAGAATGGCAAAGACATTTTTATTACAAACTATGTGAATGGACTACACTTCCTTTTTAATCTGCGTAGAGGATTCTTTATTGTCAGAGCGGTAATGATGTGGAATTTTCTTCCACAAGCAGTGGTATCAGCAGGGAGCATTGATAGTAAAAAAAAAAAAAAAAAAACAAAAAAAAAAAAAAAAGGGTAGATTGGCATCTTAACTATCACAATATACAGAGATATACGATTTATTATTGATATACACACATACATACACAACTGCATAGGTTAAACTGGATGGACTGGAGTCTTTTTTCAGCCTTACCGACTATGTAACTATGCAACAAAAAATAGCATTTTTAATGTGCACCATCGGATTTGCATTGGAGTTGCATCACCTTAGTACCCTGGGGTAGTATTCCAAATGAGTGGAACCACAACACATTCATGGACGTATCATGCAGTGCAGTTACACGTGCACTATCACATCACACTGGAAAGCAAAGTTGTGATTTGTCCTCTGATGTCATGGCTGTAGCAAGGGATGGAGCAAAACTTCAGACAACAATGCAGACCTAGCAGTGGATAGTAACCAAAAGAATAGAAAAGATAACTGTGTGAAGGTGCCTTTGAATGTTTAAACTATCTTCATACTTTTATATAAATAGATATTTTATTATAATATATTGGATTATATACAGTCAGGGCCGGACTTACCACTGGGCTTGACTGGGCTCAAGCCCATGGGCCCTGCCCAATAGGGGGCCCCGCTGAGATACATAGCCGAGTGTACTCGGCTCGGCTCCACTCACAGTCACACCCAGTCCTGCCCTATGATGGACATAACACAGGGACTGGGCATGACTGTGAGCCGAGCCGTGTGCACTCGGCTACTCTCAGCTCGGCGGAGCTGTTTTTAAACTTCAAGGCTGCAAATGACACTGGGGCAAGGCTGCAAACGACAAGGCTACACTGGCAAGGCTGCAAATGACACTAACAAGGCTTCAGATGGACACTGACAAGGCTGCATTGATGGGCATTTAAATGTAATTTTTTTCCTTAAACTTCCCTCCTAAAAGTTTTTTTCCTTAAAACTCCCTCCTAAACTTGAGGTGCGTGTTATATGTTGGCGTGTGTTATACATTGATAAATAAGGTAATGTATAGAAGGTAGGGCCCAAAAGTGACTCAAGCCCAGGGCCCCCCACCACCCCAAGTCCTGCCCTGTATACAGTATATATATTGTAACATTATAAAAAGTGAGGTGATTGATGGACGTTATGTTTCACCTCTCATGCATTAATTTGCAGGAAACTATGGTGAAATCGGGCCCAGGTTTTACCAACTACCTTGTCAGGGTTGTGTCCACCAACAGGTGGTATAAATAACACAGGACTGGAGAAAAAATGTGCTCTTGGCCTGGGACTCAGGAAGCCATACCTGAAAGAGAGCTACTGATGTGATGTCTGATTTGTGAGAGACAGAAAAAAGGTTTGCATTGTCTTTGTTTTGTGGAGAAGCCCTTCACCTGTGAGGTAGGATCCTGAACTGTTTAGTTAGAGCTTGTATGGCGAGGATTTATTTTCTGTTTTGTTTATTTGATTTTCGTGCAACCTTTTAAAGATAAAACTGGCTATAATTCAGATTTTAAGAAAACCTGCTGTTTAGACCCAGGGTAGGTAATCCCCATTGAGCTAACCCCCACATATGGTGGATTTTCGGCGGGCATCTTCCTGAACAAGTGGAAAGATGGAGGATGTGTTAAAAGCCTGCTGGAGGTCACTGCAACCCAGCAGGAAACCAACCGCCATCAGCGGGAAATGAACAGCAGGTCGCAGAGGCCACTGCAGCGCAGGTGGAGGCGAATCACCAGCAGCAGGAAACCAACCACCAGGTTGCAGAGGCCACTGATGTGCAGCAGGAGGCAAATCACCAGTTTGCAGAGGCCCTGGTGGAATTAAGGAAGGGGTCCACAGGTCCTTTACCAGTGGAACAGAAAACAGTGTGTACCAGCTATTACTTGCAGAAGATGACACCTGCAGATGAGGTGAAAGATTTCCTAGCGATTTTTGAAAGAGTCTCTGTTGCAGAAGGATGGCAAAAAAGAGCAATGGGCAGCACTGCTAGCGCCCTTTCTTTCAGGAGAACCCCAAAAGGCCTCAACATTGCGGCCCAGGCTCAACGGGTGCATTGGTGGTCATACAGTACTGACAAACCACCCTGCTCCCAAATGTTTGACTTAATGCACCTCACTAAGATGTGGCTGCAGCCACAGACTTTGTCAGTAGCTAAGATTGTGGAGCATGTGGTCATGGACCATTATCTACGTGCGCTCCTTGCCACTTTGAGGAAGCGGGTCAGCCATGAGGACCCTAAGACTGCAAACCAGCTGCTGGACCTGGTGGAGAGATATACTGTAAATCCTGCAAAGTTACACCCTAGCATTCTTGGTTTTTTTTTGTATACATGGTGACACACATGACAACCAGACTGCTGTGGTTGAGACTGATACCTATTGGGGCACTGTGATACATTCAGTAACGGTGGTACCCTTACTACTTCATGAAGCCCTAGTGGGGACAGAGTTACCACACTTTTGAAGTTTATGAGAAAACAAAAGGAGTCAGGAGGACAGCGCTTCCCCTGCCGAGGAAACACTGGAAATCACTCCGAACCCTTTTTTTGATTGCAAAATTGAAAAGGAAACTGGTGGTGTCTCCAACAGAGGGGTAGATCCTTTTCCCTTTTCTGTAATGGCTGGGGAGCAGGAGGAGCTGGAATCCACCCCCCAGCTTGAGGTTAATGAACAAGAAATGATCTCTGACTCTAATAGCGATAATGGACAGAATGTGGTGCCTAACTTAGAAGTCAGGAAAGATGATTTTTGTACGGAACAACTAAGAGACTCCGCACTCAATAGAGCCAGAGAAAATGTTAAAATGGTGGATGGCGAATCTGTTGAACTTAATGTAGGGGGGTCGTTTCCGTACATGGCTCTTAAAAATAACATACCGTATCAAGTGGTAAAGCAAGGGGAGGAGGAGGTAGAGCAGCTAGAATTTCACTAACCCTATCACACTGGATGGTATTAGATTTGGCCCATGGTCATATAATGGGTGAACACCTGGGTATAGAGAAAAGTAAGGAGAGAATAACCCAGAGATTCATTTGACCTGGGTTACATGCAGATGTCAAAGAATATTGTGAGTCATGCCCAGAGTGTCAGTATTCTGCGGCATTACCCCATTTTCGCAGTCCACTGGTACCATTACCAATAATTGAAGTGCCTTTTGAAATAATTGGCATGGATCTGGTGGGACCAGTAGTAAAGTCTGTCCGGGGCCATCAGCACATACTGGTAATACTGGACTATGCCATGTGCTATCCTAAAGAGATTCCCTTGCGTAATACCTTAGCTAAGACTATTGCTAAAGGGCTTGTCCAGGTATTTAGTCGTGTGGTTATTCCAAAAGAGGTATTAATGGATCAAGGCACACCATTTATGTCCATAGTCACTAAAGAATCACGCAAGTTGTTCAAAATCTCCATGCCCCTATCTACCACCCTCAAACTGATGGTCTTGTGGAGACATTTAACAAGACACTCAAAAGCATGTTATAAAAGGTGGTGGACAAAGATGGGAGAAACTGGTATTTTTTGGTACCGTACCTCATGTTTGCTAAATGCGAGATACCTCATGCCTCTACAGGTTATTCCCAGTTTGAACTACTGTATGGTAGACATCCCAGGGGATTTCTAGATGTCACAAAAGAAACGTGGGAGGGGGATACCACGCCTTATAGAAGTGTTATCGAGCATATCTCACTGATGCAAGATAGGATTGCTGCTGTCATGCCGCTTGTACAGGAACATATGAAGCAAGCCCAGGAGACCCAGAGAAGGGTTTATAATCGGGGTGCCAAGACCAGAACCTTCAACCCTGGTGATAGAGTGCTGGTACTAGTCCCCACAGTTAAGAGTTAATTCCTAGCAAAGTGGCAAGGTCCCTTTGAAATTATGGAAAGAGTAGAGGATGTAAACAACAAAGTTTACCAGCCAGGGAAAATTAAACCAGGGCAAATATATCACGTTAATCTCTTGAAACCTTGGAAGGACAGAGAGACTTTACTGGCAGCTCCCCAAAAGGACATGGCCCTCATGATAACTGAGGTACCTATAACTGAAACCTTGTCAGTGGCCCAAAAGAAGGACATTAAAGAGTGTGTAAGAACAGAGACTGTTTCTCTCACCTACCCAGACAGACCAGTGTTATACAGCATGACATAATTACGGAACCAGGGGTCTGTGTAAATGTAAAGCCCTATAGAATACACAAGGCTAGGTGAGAAGCAGTTGCAAATGAAATAAAGAACATGTTATCGTTAGACGTGAAATAGGAGTCACACAGTGACTGGTCAAGCCCCATAGTGTTGGTCTCAAAGCCAGATGGCACTATAAGGTTTTGTAATGATTTCAGGAAGTTGAATAACGTGTCCAAATTCGATGCGGACCTAATGCCTCAGGTCAACAAGCTTGTTGATAGATTGGGAAGTGCCTGGTACAGAACTACTAACTGACTAAAGGTTATTGACAGATCCCCTAACAGAATCTTCAAAAGAGAAGACAGCTTTTTTTACCCTTGAGGGTTCATTCCAGTATAAGCGGATGTCTTTTGGTTTGCATGGTGCTCCGGCCTCATTCCAGAGAATGATGGACAAGACATTGAGACCACATTACCAATATGCAGCCGCCTATTTGGCCCAGATTGGGAATCTCATTTGCCCCGGGTACAAGCAGTAGTAGATTCCCTTAGGAAAGCAGGACTCTCTGCCAGCCCCAAAAAGTGTGCCTTAGGCTTGGAGGAGGTCAAATACTATGGCTATATTATTGGTCAAGTGCTGATCAAGCCTCAGATCAACAAGATTGACGGGGTTCAAAAGTGGCCCCAACCTATAAATAAAAGACAAGTACGTGCATTTCTTGGGATCACAGTGTACTACAGACGTTTTATAGTCAACTTTGCCACCATTGCAGTTCCGCTGACAGATCTGACGAAGGATAGAGGGTCGGTCATGATTAAGTGGAATCCTGAGGCAGAGAAGGCATGTCAATTGCTGAAGCAAGCTCTTTGTGCACAACCTGTGCTCGTGACTCCAAATTTCACAAAGGAATTTGTGGTACAGACAGATGCCCTTGCTGTGGGACTGGGTGCTGTACTGTCCCAAATTAGAGACGGGGAGGAGCACACAGTGGTCTACCTTAGCAGAAAGCTTACCAGACATGAGAAAAATGATGCCATTGTTGAGAAGGAATGTTTAGCTATCAAATGGGCCTTAGATGCCCTGAAATATTACCTGTTGGGGAGACCATTGAAACTAGTCACTTATCATGCCCCTATTAAATGGATGCGTGATAACAAGGAGAAAAACAGTTGGGTAACAAGGTGGTTCCTTGCCCTTCAAGTATTTAAGTTCACAGCGGAGCTTAGAGTGAGGGAAACTCCAGAATAATTCAGATGCCCTTTCCCGTGCCCATTGATTGGTTGGGACAGTTGCTCAGGGTCTTGAGCAGAGGGGGGGGGGAGGGGTTATGTGACATTATGAAAGGCGAGGTGATGGATGTTATGTTTCACCTTGCATGCGTTCATTTGCAGAGAACTAAGGTGGAATCCGGTCCGGGTTTTACAAGCCACCTTGTCAGGGTTGGTTCTGGACCAGATTTTGCAGTCCACTTGTGTCCACCAAGAGGTGGTAAAAATAAAGAAGGACTGGAGCAAAGAATTGCTCTTGGCCTGGGACACAGGAAGCCATACTTGAGAGAGAGCTACCGATGTGATGTATGATTTGTGAGAGACAAAAAAAAAAAGTTTGCATTGTCTTTGTTTTGTGGGTGACTGGGAGAAGCCCTTCGTCTGTGAGGAAGGATCCTGAACTGTTTGGTTAGTGCCTGCATTGCGAGGATTTATTTTATGTTTTGTTTATTTGATTTTCATGCAACCTTTTAAAAATAAAACTGGCTATAAGTCAGATTTTAGGAAAACCTGTCGTTTGAACTACCTTTTTTCCCAGGGAAGGTGATCCCTATTGAGCTAAACCCCTATATATATATATATATATATATATATATATATATATATATATATATACATATACACACATACACAGACACACACATACATACACACATACACTGTATGCAATCCAATAAATTAGATTCGATTTATATTTATATACAATTATGCAAATTGTTTAAAAATTCAAAGGCAGCTTCACACAAAGTTATGTTTTCTATTCTTTCCTAAATGTGTCAGTTACTATCCACTGCTAGGTCTGCATTGTTGTCTGATAATAATAATAATAATAATAATAATAATAATAAAAAAATCTCTCTATATATATATACACACATACACACTTTATTTATATTATTATTGTTATAATGGTATATTTTAAATATATATTCTATTACATGTTGAGTATTATATTAAGCATTAATTGTGATAAATACAGTAAGTAATGAATATCTGATGGTCAGTGGTAAAGCCATGAAAAAACATCATTCTAAATACAGGAAAATCTATTTCTATATTTTTCTTCTTGTAAAGGTTATGTTTGGAACAATGATTTTGAGTAAGGGCCCACCTTCATCCATGGGCCCTGTGCAACTACCCAGATATCTCTTGCTATAGTACTCTGCTATATCATGCATGGGTGCAAATTTATGCATATCAGATGTTCAGCAGACAGTTTTACTAGCATGGTGGCACTCAGAAAAATTTGGATTCCGGTCTATCCAACATTACAATAACCATTAATTGTGTTGGTGTGGCATATAGAATGTAGCAGAATTTAACAATTAGTACTTCGGCAGCAAGGCTACACTTTTTCCTTGTAATAAATCTAAACATCCATTAACCTTTATGGTGCTGTGTACGTGATCTGTTTTAGCAACAATGTCAGTCCCTTAAACAGATCTCTAAAGTATTAGAAAGACTGGGCATGATGCCCTGTTGGATGTGTGCAGTAATAGTTATCAGTCGACAAAAGCTAGAACTCTGGCACTTGCTTGCTTTTGCAGAAAGACAAGCTGAATCTCTGGTCTATACTGCAAATAAAACAACAATCTCCGCTAAAAATTACCATCAAATGGAAGAACATTGTGTGCTCAGCTTTAGAGTACCAAGAAGATATAATCCGCAACCATTAGGTCAAATGGAATAACAATTTTAAAATGTATGTAAATCCAATCACTTAAATCTTATATATGCTTTATCAAGTGAATATCATCTCCAAAAAAATTTACAATATTTAAAAATCTGCAGTTTATAATAAAATAATACTGGGTGATCTTGTCATTAAAGTGATATTAAACTCTGAGTTTTCTTTAAGTATTTTCAGCAGCTGATTTATTTTTACTGAGTATGCAGCTTCTTTATCTTTTAATCCTTGCCTAGGTTTCAGTTTAATCTGGTGCCATGACCACTGCCCCAGGTTCCCTATTTCTATTTCAATGTTTTTTATTGAAAGTTTTTAATAAAATAAAAATTAACATTAGAAACATTAGAAAGGAGAGTTCCAAACATTCCTTGTCACTCTCCGATTGTTCAACAATATAACTACTTAAGACATAAATAGGAAGGCGGGGGTTTATAAAAGTTCTTGGAGAACCTAGAAAGAAAGAAAGATCTAATGTTGGTGTCTTCTATAGTCGCATACCGATGACAAAGTAACAAAAAATTAAAAGGTGGAAGGTGGTTGTATAATAGAGACCTGTAGACCCAAGAGCCTTCTCAAGGTCCAATCCACAGGTCTGTCTAAGGCACATTTCTAAGTTCTAAGGCTTTAAACAACAATAATATGAAGCCGTTATGGGATATACAGCTGTGCTCATAAGTTTACATACCCTGGCAGAATTTATGATTTTTTGCCCATTTTTTAGAGAATATAAATTATATATTATCAATATATTATCCATCAACTGTTTACTCTTTTTAAATCATAATGGCAACAGAAACGTAATACCTTTAACATCAATGATAGCTTGAAGTTTTTTGTGGCATTTGTGGATGAGGCTCTTTATCTTCTCAGATGGTAAAGCTGCCCATTCCCCTTGGCAAAAAGCCTCCAGTTCCTGTAAATTCTCGGGCTGTCTTACATGAACTGCACGTTTGAGATCTCCTCAGAGTGGCTCAATGACATTGAGGTCAGGAGACTGAGATGGCCACTCCAGAACCTTCGCTTTATTCTGCTGTAGCCAATGGCAGGTCGACCTGGCTTTCTGTTTTGGATCATTGTCATGTTGGAATGTCCTAGTACGTCCCATGCGCAGCTTCTTGGCTGATGAATGCAAAGGTTCCTCCAGTATTTTTTGATAACATACTGCATTCATCTTGATAACAATTTTGACCAAATTTCCTGTGCCTTTGTGGTTCACACATTCCCAAAACATCAGCGATCCACCTCCGTACCTTTCATAATAGGCCTTGTTGACTCCTCTCCAAATGTAGCGTTTATGGTTGTGGCCAAAAAGCTAAATTTTGGTCTCATCACTCCAAATGACAGAAGGTTTGAGGCTTATCTCTGTGCTGTTTGGCGTATTGTAAGCGGGATACTTTGTGGCATTTGCAGATTAATGGCTTTCTTCTGGAGACTCGACAATGCAGCTCATCTTTCTTCAAGTGCCTCCTTATTGTGCATCTTGAAAAAGCCATGCCACATGTTTTCAGAGAGTCCTGTATTTCACCTTATTTGTTGGTTTTTCTTTGCATCCCGAACAATATTCCTGGCAGTTGTGGCTTAAATTTTAGTTGGTCTACCTGACTGTGGTTTGGTTTCAACAGGACCCCTCATTTTCCACTTCTTGATTAGAGTTTGAACACTGTTGATTGGCATCCTCAATTCCTTGGATATCTTTTTGTGTCCCTTTCCTGTTTTATACAGTTCAACTTCCTTTTCCCACAGAGCCTTTGACAATTATTTTGCTTTACCCATGATTCAGAATGAAAGATGCAAAGGTCTATCAGGAGTCCAGAAGCTCACTGACCTTTTATACATGCACAATACAAGCAAACAGATCACAGGTGACGATGGTTATATTTAATAGTCATTCAAATCCCTTTGTGTCAACTTGTGTGCATGTTATCAGGTCAAAATCACTAGGTTGTGTTTTAATCAGGGTTATTTGGGTAGTTTCTGTTGCCATTATGATTTAAAACGAGTAAACACAGTTGATTGATAATAAATGGCTTTAGCCAAGCGCTAACCATTCATTCACCAACCATTAATCCATATTATCTGAAAAATGGCCAAAAAATCATAAATTCTGCCATGGTATGTAAACTTATAAGCACAACTGTATGTCAGAAATAAAGTGCATTGAACTTGCATTATAAACATCAATTACTTTCTCCACTATCCCCACCCAATGAGGATATTAATGGGAAATGCTACTTCCCACTGCTGATCCTTTATAAATCATAGGTGCAGAAAGGGGAGGGGGGAACAGGTATCAGTCACAGGACCGACAAAACAAAGAGGAATAAGAAAGACAAGAAGATAGAGAGAAGGAAATGAGAAGAAGGAAGAAGAAAAAATAGAATGGCAATTTTGGCCCCCAGAAACATGAAGTATATTTAGGTCTGAGCGTGTCTCTGGACATTTTCGACTGGTTTATTCAGTAGAGCAATACTTGCATCTTTGGTAATATTGACCATCGTTACTGAAAGTATAAAAGAATGTACCCTCATCCAAAAGCGGCGCACCTTAGGGCAAGTCCACCATATATGAAGGAACGTCCCTATCTGGCCACATCCCCTGAAGCAGCAGGTTCCATAATTCAGGGAGACTTCTTCCTCCACTGTTAAAGTGGTTGTAAAGGCAGAAGTTTTTTTTATCATAATGCATTCTATGCATTAAGACAAAAAGAATTTTGTGTGCACCAGCCCCTCTTAGCCCCCCCTAATACTTACCTGAGCTCCTTCCAATCCAGTGATTTTGCATGAGAGACTCAGCTGTCCAGGACTCTCCCTCCTTAGTGGCTGAGACAGCAGTGAAGTGCCATTGGCTCCCGCTGCTGTCAATTAAAGTCAGTGAGTCAATGAGGAGAGAGAGGGGGCGCGGCCGGCCCGTGGCTCCATGCTAGGACACAGGGAGCTGAGGCTCAGCTCGGGTGCCCCCATAGCAAGCAGCTTGCTGTGGGGGCACTCAACAGGAGGGAGGGGCCAGAAATGCCAAAGAGGGACTCAAGAAGAGCAAGATCCGGGCTGCTCTGTGCAAAACCACTTCACAGAGCAAGTAAGTATAAGATATTTGTTATTTAAAAAAAAAAAAAGAAGAAGAAGAGAGAGAGACTTTAGTATCACTTTAACGCTTTTCTGTAAAGACTGGAAGTTGGGGGAAGCAACACTGGGAGAGCAGGAGCCAGCAGCACTGAAAGTTGTAAACTGAAAGTGCCGGGGTAGAAATTTTAACAAATAGTTTACTGGAGAACCTTCATTTTATTATGCTCAACCTGCTAAAACACGCAAAAGGTTTACTGCCAATTTAAAGTTCTTTTTCAGTCATTTCCTGTTATAGGGTGGCAAATATCTTCCCCATCCCCTGAATGTCTTTTTGCATTATCAACCTGTCACAGGACGTCTGATGTAGACTACAAGTGGCCACGTTAACACACATTATGCAGTCATGTCCACTGTTGTCATCATCAGGAAACAAGCCCTAAAAATGCTATGCAAAAAAGGATGACAGAAAGAGGAAAACAAATAATTTATGAGAAAAATGAAATGGCAGTTGCTCTACATCTATGTTAACATGTATGGTCAAACATTATGCAATACAGCCATAAATATAAATACTGAAGCTTTGCTCCCAGCACATTTGCTGTTCAACATCGTGATCTACCACAAGCAGGACAGACATAACATTTGGAGGAGTCAAGTAGTAAATCATATATAAAGTTGTTCCCCCATGGCAATAAAGTAGGTAAAATTATTATATGAATATAACCTAGAGAGGTCAAGTGCTCCTCATTTTAAAATAATATCATAATCTTTATTCATTTGGTTTTTAAAAATATCTTCTTTCCAGACAACTTCAAGCCCTAGAGGTAAACGACAACCAAGACGGACATGTTCAATTACTTCCGCTTTGTCAGATATGATCATATCAGACAGAAATAGTGTTCACAGGTGGGAGCCCAAAGCCAAGTGGAAAATTATTCTTGCTACATAACTTAACCAAATGTAACATATGACAGTCAGGAAGCACTATGTGCAAGACAGGTGTAAACATAGGACTTTGTATGGGGGGGGGGGGGGTCCAAATGCTATTTTTCAAAACATCTAGGGACTGCATGAGTAAGTATTCTATATAGCCAAGCACTGGGCTATGACAATAAGGAGACAACGACATTGCTCTGTGCGCCACACAATCAGAGTGCAACAATTATTCACAAATTGCAACAATTAGTCACATATCTACAGTATATATAAAGTGCAAAAATCAACATAAATATGTCCGTTCTCTTAACCAATTAACCCCCAGACCATTTGGCTTGCCAAAGACCAGACCACTTTTTGTGATTCGGCACTGCGTTGCTTTAACTGACAATTGCGCGGCCATGCAACGTGGCTCCCAAACAAAATTGATGTCCTTTTTTTCCCACAAATAGAGCTTTTTTTTGGTGGTATTTGATTACCTCTGCAGTTTTTATTTTTTGCGCTATAAACAAAAAAAGAGCGACAATTTTGAAAAAAATTCATTATTTTTAACTTTTTACTATAATAAATATCCCCAGTTTAGGCCAATACATATTCTTCTACATATTATTGTTAATAAAAAAAAAACTCAATAAGCGTCTATTGGATGCTTTGTGCAAAAGTTATAGTGTCTACAAAATAGGGGATAGTTTTATGGCATTTCTATTAATATTATTTTTTTACTAGTAATGGCGGCGATCAGCGATTTTTCTCTTGACTGCGACATTATGGCGGAAACGTTGGACAATTTTGACACATTTTTGGGACCATTGGCATTAATACAGCGATCGGTGTTTAAAATTAAAATTGCATTGATTACTGTAAAAATGTCACTGGCAGTGAAGGGGTTAACACTAGGGGGCAGTGAAGGAGTTAATGTGTTCCTAGTATGTGTTCTAACTGAAGGGGGGATGGGACTGTGCAGGGAAACGAACAGATCGCTGTTCATATTCTGTATGAACAGACGATCTGTCAGTTCACTGCTCAGAGAACTGGAAACTGTGTTTACACAGCTCCTGGTTCTCCGCGTGCCCCGAGCGATCGAGACCGAGACAGGCGGGCACTCGCTTTGGCTTGGGGAGCAAGCAGGGGGTGCACGCAAGCGCCCTCTAGTGGCCATTTATGCTACTGACGTACCATAACGGCGGTTTGCGCAGCTGAGCCATGCTGCCGCAGTACAACTGCGGCGGGTGGTCGGCATGCGGTTGAAGAGGAGCTCCAGGCTCCCCCAAAAAAGTGCAGTATAATATCACAGTAAAAATAAAGTATATATGTATAGGGCAAAAAAGTCCTTGCTCAATGAGCAGCAAATTATATCACCTGTGATGTATTTCAGTTATCTTGCAAACCTGGCCTGTTAGTGGGCCCTGAGGACAGGGTTGATGACCACTGCTGTATAGTCCAAAAAACATATACATTATAATTCCTCCTCCAGCAACCCAGATTGTTGCCAGACTCTTTCCAGTGTAAAGAAGCATCAACCACCACCTCATGAAATGAACACTCACCAGAAAATGTGCTAAACATGTGTATCAAGCTTAGCAGGTTATCATAGGTAGGTATCATCCAGGATAACCTTTGCATCCGCCCACAGTGTTCTCCTCTCCAGTTCCCAGCACCCATCCAAGTTGCAGCAAATAAAGCTCATACCGAAACCAACAAACATGGTGATAGTGTAGTTTTTATTGCACCATGAGGATCACATACATAGCATGCCAAACAAACAGACTGATATATCAATGCAAAAACAGCTGTAACTCACATAGAAAGCTGCTGCTGATTGATATCATGCAGCAGTGTGGTGTCAACACTAAAGTTTCTGCCCCTGATGTCATTAGCTGCATGATATCGGTCAGCAGTGGCTTTCTATACGACCCAATATGACCTATAGACTTCTATGCAAGACATCTAGAAACTTGGAAGGTGTAGTTTGAGGTGTCAGCCATGTAATGGAACAACTGACTTTCTGAACTACAATTCCCATCAGACTGTGGGGTGCAGGAGGAGCCTGGGGGGCTGATATATTCTTTTGACTGGGGAAGGCTTGCTCTCGGAATAATGGGGATTAAGCAGACCTAGACCTATCTGTTGGTACAGGAGGCAGAGACAGCCCTAAAGAGCCCAGGTTGAGGAGTGACATGGCCAACGGACAAGTTGTATTTATGAGCCTTACTGACCTGACAGGATTGCCGCGGAGAGACCAGAGAGTTCACCAGTTTTCCCCTTTTGTCGTGTGGATTCCAGCTGCATCAGAACTGTACTGAAGGGACCCCTTCCACCATCAAACACCTATCGCTGTCTTGGGGAGTCAGTGAGAGGGCCCCTGCTTTGTATTGTCAGCAGTAGCCAAGTTACTGAGAGCAGGACCTTTGTAATACTCTTTCAGTAGCCCTCCATTCTGCATCCCATTACTTTCATTTTCTCAGCCGTTCCATGACTGCCTATGAACTGCGGCTGTAGTACAACATCACCACCTCTGGGCCAATTTGCTACCTCTACCTACACTGCACTCTTGCCACATAATTGCATGCAGATCTAGGGACTACCCTAAGTGCACCAATGCTCATCTAAAGGGCCCCAACAGTAGCTGGCAGAAGGATAACCTTAGAGACTACCCCTACCATCCATTTTACAAGTTGTTTACACTGTTTATGTTGTTTAATTCTGTTTAATACTGACTGTTTTGCCCAGTCGGTCTAGGCCTTGCATAGCCACTATTATTGCATACCGGCAGTATAACCCTATTATTGTTAGATTAAAGTCTATTGCTGCCTGCTATTACATCCTGCTATTACTGCCTTTCATGACTAGCTCTCACTGTTAGCCATTCTGTGTGCTGGACTGGGTTATCACTATTAATACATTGCTTATACTAGCGTGGTTATCAACTTCTTAAAGAATAATGCATTATGCTTATGCTTATCAACTGTTTGGAGCCTGGTTTTCAAGATAACCCTAGCCTCGGATAACGGGAATCATTTGCTGTGCTGCATTGTGTTTGCTTGTATTCCATCAACCTGGTGTGTCAGAGGGGCTGAGGCTTTTTAATCAGCACAAGGTATGGTGCTTACATTACTTTTACTTGTGCTGGTGGCTACTGTTCTAGTTGAAATCTACCCCTCCCCCAGGGGCAAAGGAGACACCAGCAAACAGGAGGGGGGGAGGCAACTGTTTGGGGACTGCCTGTGCAAACAAGAAGGTGAATTTACAAGGAAGAACACTATACATTATGTATAAGTATGTACTTTCTAAAATAACATTTTTAAAATTGGTTTAGCATCATTTTAATGTATATTGGATGTTTACTGCAGTTTTTCAGAAAGAAAATAATCAGAAAGATATTTATCTGATAGAAGGATAAAGTTGCTGCATCACCATGGTTCACCATTTCTACAGTTTTCTCTACAGCAGGCTATTCTTGTAAATAGCAGGTGGTGCCCCACTACCATGAATCGCTCAACTGTTATTACTTTTGGATAGTGATTATCTAGCCTTCCACTTGACTCAGTACAACGATTCACTTTCATCTCTGATTTAGATGAAGGATTTGATAGATGACTAAAGTAAACCAGATTAGATTCGGACAAGGCAATATCATGAGGGAACTATGCGGGCTGCATAGGCTGACCTCTGCATCCAAAAATATTACTTGTTTGGTTGTTATGCTGGTGCTTTAGATTTATAGAGAGGTGTCTGCACACACTGACAGCGCAACGGGCCATTATGATTGGGATTTTCTCTGACCAATTCAGCTATTCCACAAAGTTTTGAGCCTGCCCATCTCTTCCTGCCTTAGAGAGATGAGAGGGATGAATGCAAAGATGGAAATTAGAACCTGTCTTCTACGTCAGTTTACAATAAAAATGCTAATGTTTGATTGGATCCTACTTTTAAAGGGGAACTTCACATCCAAATTTTATTTTCCTATCCCTCCATACCTTATACGCAGGGTTCTAATCAGAAAATATATTGACCTGCCCATCAAATCTTGCATTGTCCTACTGCAACCTGCTGCTCTGTCACCGTGGCCAGGTCTTGCACCGTCTTCTATTCCGTTGTCATCGGGAGCAAGCTGTCTCCAATGACACATCGCTAGGTCATCTCTCCAGACACTGTGGGGTTGATTTACTAAAACTGAATAGAGCAAAATCTGGTGCAGCTCTGCAAAGAAAACCAGCCTATGCTGAACCTAGTTTTCAACCAGGTTCACACTGCTGCGGGTTAGAAATCGTGCGAGTTCAGCTGAGCTTGCACGTTTAAAAACCGGCAATGCAGTCTGACTTCGGGGGCAATTTGACAGAAATCTGTGTGGGTTCCTGCACAGACGTCTATTCAAATTCGCTCCCAAAGTCGCCAAAAGTGGTAAAGGGTTTGAATGGTGCCATTGTCAGCAATACCTGACTATTTGGCATGCGTTTTGACACGTCAATTTGCATGCTAAATCAGGCCAATGTGAACGTATGCTTCAGTTTTTTTTGTTGAAACTTAATTGAACAAGCTGAAGTTACAAACTGATTGGCTATCATGCACAGCTGCACCAGATTTTGCACTCTCACAGTTTTAGTAAATCAACTCCACATTGTCTGGAGAGTTGGTCTAGTGGCGTGTCATTGGGGACAACTGCAAGAACCTGAAAGAGACAGCTGGCTCCTGATGACATACAGTAGGAATGGAAGATGTTGGCAGGAAACCTGGCCCTGGCGGCAGAGTAGCAGGTTGCAGTAAGATTTGATGGGCAGGTGAATATATTTTGTCATTTTCTGTGTCTAAATGCCCCTTTGTGTTAGCCTACGTGTCTATGCACACAGGCGTTTACAGGCTTTCAGAGGCAGGGCCATTTGGAGGCAAAATAAAAATAAAAAAATCAATTTCATGTTCAAAAAAGGAGTGTTTGGATGGAAAAAATGCCAAACGAACAAAAAGGCGCATTAACCCTAGACACGTGTAGGAACATTTGTGCACTATAATGGCTCAATCACCTTGCAGCATTTTATGTATATCAGGGACTCTAACAGTAAGATCTTTGCTTTCCAACAGCTAAATCATCCAACAGTATGTTACACAAAACAAAGCGTGTTGTCTTGCTTAATTAAAAGCTTTACTGTCCCCATAGATTTCACCCCAGAGGTCTCAGCATTATTACCTTAATTAAAATATGCTGCTCACTTTAAGGAAATGCTGCCTGGAGCTATAGAACTCCAAACATGAAAAAAACAATAGTTTTGTTTTAAGATACAAAAAAAACTATAAACCCATACAAATAATATCTGTCCTTGAAATTCGAACAGAGGATGATGACCAATAATCAGCCTTGCAATTCATCAGAACCAATCCCATTACCACGTCATGTGATCCATGGTGATGTCACTCGTTAATAGAGAATTCATAGGCTGTGCTTTCTAAAGTATTGGTCTGCCCATCCTAAAGAAAAATCTACTTTTATTGTATGTGGATGTCAAGTTTTTTTTAGTACTCTACAACAGCCATTCTCAACAATTTTACTACAGAGGGACCCTTGAAACAATGTTCAGGTCTCAAGAAACCCCTTCTAAAATTAAAAAACTGGGGTCAGGGGGAAGATAACCCTTATATTGGTAGTCAGTGGGATGAATACCCCCTTATAATGGTGATAAGAATGGCACTGTTACAGACAACTAAATAAATCATCGGTGTCATGCTGTATGCTCCGCCAAGTGGTGCTGGTTCTGGAATGAAGCAGGCACCATCAGGTGAGCAGTTAATGAGCCACATTAAGAGTAGCAGGGGTAAAAGGTATACTTTGTTCAGTCATGGCCTTCTCCCTAAATTCATGGCCGCACATCTCCATCACACATATTCATGTATTTGCCAATAGTGGTGAATGCAATCAGCAAAACTGCAGATTTTAACCAAACTTGCACAGCTAACAAGTCTATAAATGTTCCCTAAAATTTGAGATTCTGTCTATTTCATCAATAGAGGTATCATTACAAATATAAAATAAAACTTCAGTTTTCTTGAAAGAAAAAAATCCTTCTCAATAAGCTTGTACATTTTACTTATTTCAGCTAACGTCATTGCAGATCGTTACCATTTGATCTGCAATTACTGATGTAGACATTGTAATCGGTTTACAAAAGGGACAGGATTGAAACCTTTAAATACATTAAAGGGGTGAATAAGGTTCCTGAGGGCAGGTTGTTCAATATGAAACTAAAATCAAGAACATGGGAACATGACCACAAACTAACTGGAATGAAAGTTCAAAACGAATCTTACAAAGTGTTAGTTGATGCTTGGAATGAGCTTCCGGCAGAGGTAGTGAGCCAGTCAACAGTAATTGGCTTCAAACGTGCTTGGGACAAACATAGATCTCTATTCAGACAAAAAAGTTTAATGAAAAAAGAAAAGGGCAGACATGATGACTACTTTTTTCTGCAGTCACTTTTCTGTTTCTATGTTCTACTAAGTACAAGGTTTTCCCTAAAACCACCTAATCGTGCTAATGTGATTAAAAGTTGCAGCCCCAGTGTCCCTTTATGGATTACTTGGAAAAAACATGTCCGTCAAATGAGTAGTCTACATACAAACAAAATACTGTTGCCCTTTTAAAAAAATGTAAAATGTAAACATTTTCTGCAGTTCTACTAAATTGAAATGTTTTTAAAAATGACAACATGGTTGTGTTAGCAAATTTTGGAGCCACTGGGTGCCTGGAGGCAGCAAAGTAACTCACACCAAACTAAGTGTCCTGCTGGAGCCAGAAACTTTTGGTAACTGTTGGCTTATTTGCAAGCTGTCTAACCTGGATGAAAAGATTGTATGTTAAACGTCACTGCTGAAAAGCTGCAGGTAAAACAACCGCGTTCGAAATTATGTAAACTCTCAAGTTGCTCTTGGTTATATAATTGCCAAATAAACTATACACCTGCAAAGCCTAAAGGCTTAAATGCTTCATTTTACGTTGTTATAAGAATTATCTGTTGATCCTGCCAGGTTCTACTTCTCCTCAACTTCTGTTACATGGTGAAAATCCTAAACCACCAGGCCCCCAGTGCTGTGGTAGCATTGTCACCCTCTTGTGTGTCTTAGCCCATGTACACATGGTTGGACATTCTGACGGAAAATGTCCGATCGGACCGTGTTATCGGATAATACGACCGTGTGTGGTTTCCATCCGACTGTTTCTGTCGGAATATCCGACCGACAAAGTTTTAGAGCTGGGCTATAAAATTTTCCGACAACATGGTCCGATGGGACTTTGTCCTATCGTTTGTAGAGAATTCTGATCAGACAAAGTGCCACGCATTCTCAGATCAAATTCCTAGACCAAAGCTATTGGCTACTAGCCTGAACGTAGTCCCGTCGTAATGAAATAACGTCACCACGTTCTGAACCATTGGATTTTCCGACAACTTTGTCCGACCGTGTGTATGCAACACAAGTTTCAGACAAAATCCGTCGGACAAAATCCAACGGATTTTGTTGTCGGAATATCCGACCGTGTGTATAAGGGCTTACAGTGGAGCTATGGGCAGCCAAATGTCTGAAAGTGTTAGCACTGTTTGGCTGAGTGTGGAATGACCTATCTTTCCACTCTTTGATGTTTGTTCTTACTCTGAATATTCATAGGTTTATAATTCTGCTCAAAATACAGCACATTTTACTATGCTGTTTTTAAATAATGTCATTTAGCAAATCAGTTTTGCATTTGAGAGTTTTAAAATATGTACAAATGTCAGTGTCAGGGTCAGCACTGATCATAGTTCTCAACTGTCCCTCATTTGGATGGATAGTCATTGTTTTGAAACCAGATCGTAACCCCTCTTTTCTCCACAATTATCCTACTTTTTCATCTGCTGTCTACACCTTCATTATAAACATTTCAGAATTTAATTACCAAAAGGATTATACTACAGTAAACCTTTCATGCAACTTTTAAATTAGGGTTTTTATTCTGAAAAAGAAGAATAGAAGAGAATCAGTAGTGAATAAAAGCACTTGTGGGTTTAACCAATCACTTTCTAAAATGTGTTAATCCTTTGTTGTTGGTGTAACTGGGGGCTTAGTAGTTTTTTGTCTTTTTACCTTCGTACTTTGTGCTAAAATGTGTCCCTCTTTCCCATCTCAGAATTCTGGGAAGTATGCATAGACTACCAGACCCAATAGCTACAAGATAACTCGAGGCGACTACACTACACATTGGATTTGATTGATTTTAGGTTTGACTTGTGTGCAGTGATAGGAAAGAGTGATCATTAACTACATGTTGTAAATGTCTTTGGTCAACTGCATGCTCAGAATTATCTACCCCACCATACTTTGTGCAATTATAAGCAACACATCTTTGATTCAGTCTCAGTGCTTGCAAATATTAAATAGTATATGAACAGCCTTGAGCCAGACATGCTCTGATTTTCACTAGCAACACAGCCAATGTAAGGATCACATGCAATAATCTGGCAGGGTAGGGATGACCTTCTGAACGATAACAAGTGTTAAAAGTGCTCCTTACTGCTGGCAGATATTTTTTTTTTCATCATGTACTACGGTGACTGTTCAAAATTCAATATTATTGAAGTTGTGCAAAAATGTTCCACTGCATATGACAGTGAAGCAATTTGCCTATTGCCATTGTTACACTAATCTAAGGAAAATGTTTTTTTCCGCAGTGCATTTGTTCTGCTCTATATGTGAGTGTAGCTTATTAAAGAAAATCATTAGGTACAACAGTGAAGCCATGTAAGTCTTTCCCTTACAATATCTCTGCAGGCACCAGGGATTGCGCAATCTTGCAGAAGATGATAGTGTTTATGCAGAAAAAACATTATTCCTGCGACATGCTTCCACCATCCTGCCACTGTCATCACCTGTTCTCTCCTTTCTCTAGTACCATTCCTTTCCACTTTAACTGGCTTAAGAATATCTCTTATAGTGATTCATTACATCTAAGCTATGTTTCTATCTTTGTCTCAAAAAGCATGCAGTGCACCCAGATAGACTACAATGAACACACTGTGCCTAGGTAGACTGGAGCTGTCTGCTTTGTGCAATATTTAAGAAGCATGAAAGAGAAACCCTGTAGGCTCAGTGGGATCCCCCTCTTCAAAAAGCATTTCAATTCTATAGGCTTTCATTTGATCACCGGTCTCCTTAACAGCCCATTTGGGCTAGCGTGTTTGATGCCAGCAGAATCCAACAATCAGAACATCTGTGTGCTTGGAAAGCGAAATATTGCAGATTTAATAAAAACATATTTTTTTCTAACTGTGCTGTCCTTGCTAAGTTGCTTTGGCAAACAGAAAATAGCAATGATAACAGTTGCGTACCCTTGCACTGTTATTACTGCCAGCTGCATCACAGAACTCACCACAAAGCTTCATTCATGTCCTCTGCTTAGGACACAAGGAGGGAGCAAGAAGTGAGCAGGAAGTCAAACTTTCCCTGTAAACTAGGGGTAGGTAACATTGGAGAGGTAGAGGTCTACCTGAACAACATGGAAGAGATCAAAGACCAAGCGATCACAAGCAACACAGACTTCAGAGTGGTAAGTAATGCTGAATTAAAAGATCATTAATATGTAACACAGAATACACGGGACAATAAGTAAGTATTCCTGAGTTCAGAGGTCGGTAGTATGCAGAGGTCAGGAGTAAGCAACACAGAGTTTAGAGGTCAGTAGTAATACAGAGTTTAGGGGTATTAAGTAACTAAATTTCAGAGGTTAGTAGTAAGCCATACAGAGTCCAGAGTTCAGGACTAAGAAATGCATTGTGCATGTGTAAATAAAAAGGAACACTGAGTTTAGGGGTCAGTAGTCGTAGTAAGGCAGAGTTTAGAATACTGTTGCAGAGAGTAGGAGCTCGGTAATAAATAACTTAAAGTGTTAGCAAGGCACTACAGGGAGCAGCATGTTTTCCCTCTCTCTACCTCTGTCATACACAGAGCTCAGAACTGTCAGTGTAACCTTGTGGCCAAAAGGGTGGGCACAGGGGCCCCACACATAACTCATCACCCTAAAACACTCATTTGCCCTTCTGAATCACTTTCAATCACAGAGAAAACTCACTCACCAATGAGATCCATGTGCTCAGAGATGTCATCCAGTGAGATCCACTTCTGATATGTAAGGTATGTCATCACATGGCCAGGGTCCATTTAAGCAACAATGGTCTCTCTTATTCTTCTACACTAGGGGGCAATGACAACTGCAGATGTCATACAGGAGAAGAAGCTCACCAGTCAGAGCCAAAGAAGTAAATCATAACATTTATTTAAAATATCTCTCCTGGAGGTGAGACCCCTGAGGATGTGCCCTCACACTAAACGGTTTGGGTGTAACTTACGTGCTGATGTCACAGGGATGGTTTCTTCTAAATCGGCAAATATTGATGTAAATTCGGCTACAATCATTTTTTTCATATAACTGACAAATTTCGCTTATTGCACACTGTCTGTATATGTATGTGTATATATATATATATATATAATATATGGATATTTCAAATAAATGACTGCCCTATGATTTACTTCTTTGGCTCCGGTTGGTGAGCTTCTTCCCCAATATAGCAACTACAGTCGTCAATGCCTCCTAGTGGAGAATAATAAAAGAAGCCATTATTGCTTAAAGGGACCAGATCTGCTGTGCAGAGTAGAGAGGCTGTCCATAGTACTGTACAGAGCACTGTATGCTGCTATTAATTATGCAGCTTATTGTCCAGCGAGTGCATAATAATGGTGGTGGTGCAGTGATACTCATGACCAAAAAGCATTATTTACATGGATATTACTGTGGATTTAGTGGAAGGATCAATCATGCATACATTACATAAACTGTTGGAACTTTATTTATTTATAGGTGGATGGACTATTAATGTACAAATATCAATTTAGGATTTTTTTTTTATTTTACTCACATTTATAAATTTGTGTTGTATTTATTCATCTATTTAATCATTTATATATTTATAAACCATCGGAATTCAAGCACATTGTTTATTTGTTAGTGACACTGGTGGGATAAATTGATCAGTCTTTTACTTGATATGCATATTATTTCTGGTGCTGCACTGATTAGACATTTGCATGGGAAGGATTGGATATATTGGACTTTTGTTGCTAGCTGCCTTTTTAGTTCCCTAGCACTGGTAAAAAAAAAAAAGGTTAAAATAAAAATGGGATGGTTTTATAAAATGAAAATGCCATTAACCCGTCGATGAGGTTGGGCAAAATATAAGCAGATTCAATTTCAGCTTTAATGTGGATGTTTAAAAAGTAATATCTAAAGAACGGAAGACCTTCTAGAACAAAATACAGTATGTGGTTTAAGGACTCAGTGCCTGTTATGTAAGCCACAAAGAAATAAAAATGTTTGGTTAAATCTACAAGTTTTTTTTAATCTCAACTTTTGCATTATACTGGCTTTTCAAAATAACAAATGCAATCATTTAGAGGTTGTGTAATGCCGCGTGCACACGATCAGATTGTCCGGCGTACTTAGTCCGCCGAAACGCATTTCAGCGGACAATTCGATCGTGTGTGAGCTTCAGCAGACTTTTCCAGCATGAAGTCTGGCGGACTAAGGGCGCGTACACACGGGCGGATTGTCTGCCCAACTAAGTTCGGCAGACAATCCGACAGACAGTCCGTTCAAAATTAGCATGAACGGACTTGACCACACACGATGAGCAGACAGTCCGCTGAAAGCGTGCGTGATGACGTGTACAGCACGTACGACGGGACTATAAAAACGACGTCCTATACACTGCAATGCAACCTTCGGCCGTGTAAACCCTTTCTGAGCATGCGCCATACTTAGTCCGTCCAACTTGCCTACACACGAGCGGACTGTCCGCTGAAACCAAGTTTGGATGGACAAAACCAAGTTTGAACGGACTGTCTTACGGAAATTCCGTAAGACTTTGTTTGTCAGACTGTCCGCTGAAAAAGTCCGCTGAAGCCCACACACGAGCGGATTGTCCGCTGAAACACTGTTCAGCGGACTAAGTTGGGCAGACAGTCCGCCCGTGTGTACGTGGCCTTAGAAAGTATTTTTGCACTCCAATCTTCCCGTCGGACTTGGGTTTCAGCGGACAATACATTCGTCAGTATGCTAGTACGGCGGACTAAGAATGACGCATGCTCAGAAGCAAGTACGAAAAAGGAAGCTATTGGCTACTGGCTATTGAACTTCCTTTTTCTAGTCCCGTCATACGTGCTGTACGTCATCGCGCTAGCAAACGCCAGACTTTCTGTGTGTCCGTGTGTGGCCAAGTCCGTTCGATAGAAAGTCCGCCGGATTATCTGTCGGATTGTATGTCGGACTAAGTATGCAATATGACACTTTCAGCAGGTAATTGTTGCATTTTTTAGGCATCCACACATTAGAATAAGGAAATAGAACAATGTAAGAAGGTCCACCCTGCATTTATGTGTGCTGGGGAGGGGAGCGGGTACTGGCGTAAAGATGAGGGCAGGTGCCAGAATAATTCATGGGGGCCTATAAGGTTACCATAAGGTTACCATTTATCCCAATTTCTTGGGGTAACAGGACCTGCACTGTGCATTACCTGCTGATGACCTCTTTGCTCTGTGTCACGTACCACTGACCTCTGAACTCTGCATCTCTTACTACTGAATTCTGCATGTTTCATCACTTACTACTGACTTCTGCATTGTGTTTTATTTACTACTGACCTTGGCAGTTGCACTATTCGTCACTTAAAACTGAGTCCTGCACTCTGCAATATTTAGTACTGATCTATGCGCTCTGCATCACTTGCTACTGATCCCTGAACTCTCCATAACTTACTACTGACCTCTGCGCTCTGCATCACTTTCCACTGATCTCTGCACTCTGCATCATTACTGACCACTGAAAGCTGCATCACTTATTACAGACTCCAGATTCGGCATCACTTAATTCTGACCTCTAAACTTTGTGTTACCTTCTCCTGACCTCTATACTGTGCATCACTTACTCCTGAATTCTGCATCACTTACCACTGGCACCTGAACTCTGTGTCACTTACAACTGGCCCCTGCTCTCTGTGTCACTTACTACTAACCCCTGCACTCTGTGTCACTTACTTCTGACTCCTGCACTCTGCATTATTTACTCCTGATGTCTGTACCCCTTACTACTCACCCTTATTGCTCTACCTTACTTACTACTGGCCTCTGCACTCTGCATTACTTACTAGTGATGTCTGCACTCTGTGTCACTTACTATTGACCCCTGTTGTACGGAAACGTATCCTCTTGATCATCTGATTTAACCCTGTAAATGGCACACCACTACACCACAATTGCATGGAGTTGCCGGGTGGTTGTGGCACAGACTCATAGACTTGCATGGGTTATGTACAATGTCAGTAATGCCTTGCAAATGCAGCATGTTGTTCTATTTTCGTCATTGTTAAAAAGCACAGCATCACGGCCGCAGCATGGGTACAGTACAGCCCTGAGCAGCTGCATGCCCTGGTTCAGACAGGCAGTTGGGGAGTTGTGAAACTGTCACATAACTGCTTACTTTTACCACCCCTAGCTGCATGTGTGAACAAACTATAAGTAAACTTGTCAAAAAAGCTCCAACTAACTGCCATTAGATCTGGAGGCTGACTCCTGGAATGTATGTTAACTCAAAGGACAGCCCCAGACCTAGCACCATTTTTACAAGCTAGGCAATCACAGTATTCAAAAGCTGAATAGTGAACAGCTGTTTTTGCAGGTCTCGGTTAATGTGTATATACTGTACATCATGATAGACAGCATTGAAGGACAATATTAATAATTATAGCATTCATTGGGGTTGGTTTACTAAAGGCAAATCCACTTTTCAGTGCAAGTGCACTTGGAAGTGCAGTCGCTTTAGATCTGAGGGGTAGATCTGAAATGAGGGGAAGCTCTGCTGATTTGATCATCCAATCATGTACAAGCAAAAATGCTGTTTTTTATTTCTCTTGCATGTCCCCCTCAGATCTACAGCATCTGCACTTCACTTGTAGTGCAAAGTGGGTTAGCCATTAGTAAATAAACCCCATTGTGTTTTAAGTGGCAACCCATCAATTGGTGTAGGTGTAGCAGGGACTCCAAGCCTGTAGCACCTCTCTAGCACCATGGGTAAAATCTTAGGTTCTCTAAAATCTTAATGATGGATGAAAGAGTACACATTAATTGTGTTCCTCTCTTTGCACATAATACTTGCTTTAAGCAAAACAGTGATATCATATTTTGATGACCAGTTCAATAAATCCCATGCTTGCAGAAATTTGAGTGGCCATGGTTTGACCCAGGAACACATGCTACACTTGGGATGACAGCAGCGTTTCATCTGGGCACAGCTGAGCCAAGGTACATCTTTCATATGCCATGGGACGAACAGGTATGGAGGAGACCTCTGACCCCACTCCTTCATGGTAGGTTTTTAGCATACTAGCAGCTTGGTTTAGGCTGTGTTCACACCATTGTGAATTGGAATGCGGATTTCCCTGTATCCAATTTGCATAGCAGGAGATTGTGACTGGCTCTCTATGGAGCCGGTTTACACATCTCCGCATTGGCTCTGGTGCAGATATGCTCAGGAGTCCTGTAAATCTTTTTGTCCGTTTGAGGCCCGAATTTAGCCAAAACATTCGGGCTGAAATGGTACCTGAAACGGTGAATGGGGACACATCGGACTCCTGCTGTGAGCCGGAGCATGCTGCAGTGTGAACCCAGTCTTACACTACAAGAATTCTGCAATGGACAAAACAACAGCCTGTATCACTTACACACACACAAAAAAAAAAAAAGCAAACAGTTGATAAAACTAATTTCCCATAGATAATAGTATTCCAAATTCACAGCAGTAGCACTGCAGTGAAAGAAATTGTATTTAAACCCATCCACTGCTAGGTCCTATGATAAATTTCTCTGCAGTAAGAGATAATTTGCCTTTTATCAGTTCTGCGGATGAATTAGGAGTGAATTGCAGTAGACAGTTTTGCTGAGTCTTCCATACGGATATTTAAACCTTGTATTATTGTGGGCATGATTGCTTGGTTGAGCTGCAATCCTTCCAATAATATTTAACTGTTTCACTATGCTGTATGCAAAATTCAGTTATATAACTATTAAAGGCACACTTTACCTTTACTGAAATACTGCTTGTGCAGGTAAGAAGTATCTGTAGATATAAACAAGTTGTGCAGCTTTGACCAAAGGTAACTATCCCCTTGCTGTAGGTGTAGACCATTTACATACCTCATGAAGCCTGACTTGAAAACTTCTAGGGAATTTCTAAGGATGTTGCAAAGAGAAGCCTAGTGTTAATGTTCACCTTCACCAAAACAGGAGCAAGCTTTCCCCTTATGCTGTAGCTCTGAGCAGGGCCGAAACTAGGGGGAGGGGCAGGGGGAACGTGCTCCGAGTACGGCACTGAGGGGGGCGCCGCAGCTGGTACCAATCCTCACGCTTCCCCACCTCTACCTCCGTCTAGCTGTCTTTCTGGATCATATGATGAGCTTCTCAGTGCGGAGGATCATGTCTGTATTCAGCCTGTCCATCTTCATACTGCACTGCTATAGAGAGAGAGGAGGTGAGCACTGTGGGGGATCAGAGGAGAATGGGGGGACCAAAGGAGAAGGGGGGACAGAGGAGAAGGGGGGACCAGGGGAGCACAAGGTGCATGTGGGGGAATAGAAGAACATGTGGGAGACCAGAGGAGCATGGGGGTGCCAAAGGAGAAGGGGAGAACAGAGGAGCAGGGGGGACCAGAGAAGTATGTGGGGGACCAGAGGAGCACAAGGAGCATATGGGGGACCTGAAGAGCATGTGGGGGACCAGGGGGGCATGAGGAGCATGTGGGGGACCAGGGGGGCATGAGGAGCATGTGGGGGACCAGAGGAGCACGGGGGAAACAGAGGAGCACAGGGGAACTAAAGGATCATAGGGGGGGACAGAGGAGCATGGGGGAAACAGAGGAGCATGTGGGGGACCAGGGTTGCAAGGGGGGAACAGAGGAGCATGTGGGGGACCAGAGGAGCACAGGGGAATATAGGAACATAGGGGAGCAGAGAAGCACAGGGGGGACCAAAGGAGCATGGGAGGGCAGAAGGGCATGTGGAGGAGCAGAGGAGCACATGGGGGACCAGAAGAGCATGTAGGGAACCAGAGAAGCATTTGGGGGACTGTAGGTATACAGGGGGGACCAGAGGAGCATGTAGGGTACCAGCGAAGCATGTGGGGGAGGAAAGGAGCATTTGGGGGACCAGAGGAGCATGTGGGGGACCACAGGAGCACATGGAGCATGTGGGGGACCAGAGGAGCATGTGGGTGAATAGAGGAGCATGGAGGGACCAGAGGAGCATGGGGGGGTAGAGGAGCATGGGGGAAACAGAGGAACATGTAGGGGGCCAGAGGAGCATGGGGGGAACAGAGGAGGATGTGGGGGACCAGAGGAGCATGTGGAGGACCAGAGGAGCACTGGAGAATAGAGCAAAACAGTGGGGACCAGGGGAGCATGCTGGGGACCAGAGGAGCATGTGGGAGACCAGAGGAGCACAGGGAAATAGAGGAGCACAGGGAGGCCAGAGGAGCATGTTGGGGATCAGAGGAGCATGTAGGGGACCAGAGGAGCATGCGGGGGACAGAGGATAAGGTGGTGGAGCAGAGGCCACAGGGGGGCCAGAGGAGCACAGGGGGAATAGAGAAGCATGTGGATGACCAGAGGAGCATGTCAGGATCCAGAGGTGCACAGGGGGACCAGAGGAGCATGTTAGGGACCAGAGGAGCATGGGGGACCAGAGAAGCATGGGGGGAACAGAGGATCAGGGGGGACCAGAGGAGCATGAGGGGAAGCAGAGGAGCATGTGGCGGACCAGAGGAGCGCAGAGGAGCATATGGGGGACCAGAAGAGCATGAGGCACCAGAGGAGCACTGGGGGACCAGAGGAGCACAGGGGTACAGAAGAGCATGGGGAAATAAAGGAGCAGGGGGTGTACCAGAGGAGCAGGGGGTACCAGAGGAGCACAGGGTTCAGAGGAGTAGGGGGGACCAGAGGAGCATGGGGGGAATAGAGGAACAGGGGAAAACAGAGGAGCATGTGGGGGAGGAGAGGAGCATGGGGGACCATAGGAGCATGTGGGGGACCGGGAGTACACAGGGGGACCAGAGGAGCATCTGGGGGGCCAGAAGAGCACACGGGGACCAAAGGAGCATGTGGGGGACCAGAGAATCATGTGGGGGACAGAGGATCAGGAGGGACCAGAAAAGCACCAAGGGGGTAGCAGAGGAGTGGGGGAGGGGCAGAGGAGCATGGGGGGGCCCAAAGGAGAAGGGGGGACCAGAGGAGCACAAGGAGCATGTGGGGGAATAGAAGAGCATGTGGGAGACCAGAGGAGCATGGGGGTGCCAAAGGAGAAGGGGGGAACAGAGGAGCAGGGGGGATCAGAGAAGTATGTGGGGGACCAGAGGAGCACAAGGAGCATATGGGGGACCAGAAGAGCTTGTGGGGGACCAGGGGGGCATGAGGAGCATGTGGGGGACCAGAGGAGCATCTGGGGGACCAGAGGAGCACAGGGGAACCAAATGATCATAGGGGGGACAGAGGAGCATGGGGGACAGACAGCTGACTCAACAGCTATAGCGTAGGAGTTTCTCAATCTCCTGCCTAATCTTGTCCCGTTATGGGGAGGAGACGCCAAACGAATTCTTTCCCCCAGGTGAAAGAATATCTAGCTTCCCCCACTGGTTCTGAGCTTAGCGTTTGAAAGCTCACTCCTGTGATGGTGAAGGTGAGCAGTAACACTTGGCCTCTCTTAGCAATGTCCTAGAAGGTTTCTATCCAGGTTTGAAGAGGTACGTTAATGGCCTACACCTATAGCAAGGACATTATACAACTTTGGCCAAAGCTGAACTGCTCGTTTTTATCCACAGACACCCCTTACCCGCATAGACAGTTTTTGGTAAAGTGAACTAACCATTTAAGTGATCATAGGCAATCTATTTATAGCAATATATGAACACAAGATAGGACAGTATACAGGCTCTTGTGTGTACTTGCAGTGTAACTAATGTCGCCAAAGGAGTACAATTTGCTGTATTCTCAAGATAGGAACCCCGCAATTCCAAGATATTCCTTGACCCACTGATATATTGGATTAATCCAGTGTTTGAAGGTCTGCACTAGGGCCTACTTCCAGTAATATATACATGGAACTAGTGAGTAGTAGCGGATGCAAGAATAGTTAGGATCACATCTTAATACCAGCCATAGCTTTTGGATTTGCAAAAAGAGTCTCTGACAAATCTCAAATTTGTCGCTCTCCATTATAAGCTAAACACCACAGTGCCCTCTCAATACATAAATAGTAAACCTTAAATAATACATATGTTGTATCAGCATGTATTTCATTTTATCCACTGTTTTAGATGCATTGGTTTGCAGAAAAAATGCCACTCTCAAACATTTTTGCCCAGTAGCCATAGCCTTTCAGCAACATTGTCCAGATGGGTGACTCTTGAAATCACCTACTTATTAGACACAATATAATTAGTTTCAACTATGGACAGACACCGTTATAGCTAGAATGTGATGTTCGAACATCTTCTTCACACAGCTACTAGAAAATGAATTTTAACATTTATTACACATACTATGGGAACTCATATAAAAAGTAATTGTGTGCACATTGTGACACTGAGCATGAATCTACTTGTTGCATGTTTAAAGAGAAACTGAACTCTGGAAGCTGCCCCCCCCCCCCCCCCAAAAAAAAATCAAGAGGCGAACAAAGGACTAGTCACCAGTATGGCTTATGGTCACCCTGCTGCCAGCAGTGCCAGGACAAGGTAATCTAGAGCCCAGGGTGAACATGCTGAACTGCAAACCCCCTCAAGATGTATGAGCGTTATGTGTCAGAAAAAGTCCCCCTCAAAAAATTGAGCACTAATCTGCATGCTTACCCCTTAGCAGAAATCCCCCCAGTACAAATCCACCCCTACTGAAATCCCCTCTCTCAGCACAAATCATTGCCTCATTCCCCAATCCCCCCCCCCAACACAAATGCTTCTCCCCAAAAAAGTCCCCCCCTCCTAGCACAAATCCTCTAACCCTCAAATTCCCACTCCAAATTCCCCCTCCTATCACTAATCCACCCCCTAAATTTCCCCTTCTTGCACAATTCTTCTCCCCCCTTCGCCATATAACCTCTTCTAACACCAACCCCCCAAATCCCCCTCCTAGCAAATCCTCTTCCCCCATCCCCCTCCCAACACAAATACCCTAAATCACCACTCCTAGCAATCTTACCCCTTGTCTCACCCCCAAATTGCCCGTCCCAACACAAATCCCCTTGCAATGCCCTCTCACCTCACATAAAACCACAGTGCCCAGGGCAGCCGCCCATCCTGCCCACCCCTTGTCCCAGCCCTGGCTGCTAGTATTTGCCTATTACTAATTTACAGTGCCTTGTTCTGCATTGTGACTTTGTATAGAGGTGGAAATTGTAGTAGAGATAAGGTTTTGCTTACTCATGCCAGAGCCACCAGCAAGGAAAACAGTGAACAGTAATGACGTTATTAAATCTCCCGATACTAGTAGTCAGAGGCAGCAGAGCCTTGGAACTCCCATGTCAATTATACAGCTATGGGACTGTTGGCACAGGAGTACCTAAGCACCCTGACATACTAGGAAGTGCACTGCTATTTTTCAAGAGGAATTACAGACAAAGGGTACATTCTTTAGGATACAGCTTAGGTAATTAACTGGAATTCTTTGTACTGTGTACTTCATATTTTGTTTTTCTTATTTTGTTTTAAATGTTTGTTATGCCATGCAATTTTTGATAAACCAATAAAAAGTATTGGAAAAAAACAGTAAATCTTCACTTTTTGAGTTCAGGTTCACTCGGGCCTCATGGACACTGGACGTTTTAGACTCTAGACCCCTGGCAGCAGATTTTTGGCAAAAAAAAAAAAAAATGCTTGATCCAGAGGAAGGCAAAAAAAAAAAAAAACAGCAAAGCATGATCCAATTTTCTTCAGCAGGGGAAAAAATTAATTCCTGATCCTCCAAGAGGCAATTGGATATTCCCTGGATCATCTATAAATGTTGGTATCCAGTTAGATTATGTGTATTTACGAAAATAATCTACACCTTTCTTAAAACAATTTACTGAGCTGCACAGTCACAGTACTAGCTCATGAGGGAGACTAGTCCACATTTTCAGAGCTCTTACTGTGAAGAAACCTTTCCATATTTGGAGATGAAATCTCTTTTCCTCCAGACGTAGAGTGCCCCCTTGTCCTATGTGATGACCTTAAAGTGAATAACTCAACACGAGTTCACTATCTAGACCACTTATGTATTTATACCTGTTAATCATATCCCTTCTTAATGTCTTCTTCTCAAGAGAGAATACATTTACACAGTTTAAATCTATATTGACTGGTCACAAAGAATACATTTCTATGTACGAGCTCAATACACTAAATAACAAAGATATGAATAGCTGAGATCTGGGAATATAAAATGTGAATCACCTTTAATAAATCTCTTAAAATCAAGCAATTGTGCACATTAATTTAGCAAACACACTGAGCAATTAGCACATTTAACAATAACTAAGACATATAGTAATAATATATAAAATGTCAGAAAATAGTCTTAAAGCATCTACGAGCCTCCAAGCCACCAATATCGTGCTATTTTATATAACATAAGCGCACCTTGAAATTATGCAAAAAACTTTATGTGATTCAGCAATCATAAATAAAACCGCATAAGAACTCCAGATGAACAGATCTCTTCCCAAATCAGGTGTGGACCCAGAAAGAGCATTAGTCACACTGTAATAAAGAAAGTGCACAGTGCCACCATATCCTTGGTGAGATATATCTTAGGCAGTAAGTTATGAAATCGGGCACAATCAATGAATGGACATGTGATACCAAAGGTCCATAGAAAGTTGTAACTGGTTGGTCAAGCATAGCATTCTAATGATGCAGAGAAACAGCCTGGCTGTGTTCATTCCCCAAGTAACAAATGATAAATAGGAAATATATGCTGTAGATATGATGAAAAGCAACAGTGTGTTCAAAGGAATGATGCATTCATAAACAATACCAACAATCTCCACAGAGGTGGCATGCACAGTTCCACAATCACTAATTAGCCATCTGGTAACGAGGTCCAAGCAAGCTAAAAATGGGGTGCCCCCTAAAAATAAAAAATAAAAGTCAGCAGCTACAAATACTGCAGCTGCTGATTTTTAATAATCAGACATTTACCGGTCCCAGGGTCCAGCGATGCAGAAAAACGAAGCCCCCCCTCGTTCCCCGCTCCGCTCGCAGCACCGGCATTCTTACTGTGGGCACCCGGCTGTGGCACCCACTGCACATGCGCGAGCGGCGTGATACGCCACACAGGCATCTGGGACACGTGACAGGTCCCAGATGACTGTGCGGTGCTGAGGGGAAGTGATGTCACCAGCCTGGGCAATGAAGGAGGCAGACTACGAGGGACCCCCTAGCAACAGGCATTTAGAGGTAAGTAAAAAAAATAAAAATTCCAATTATTTTTTTTACAATTTTTTTATGAATTTTAAGCATTTTTTTTTTTTTTGGTGGGAACACCACTTTAAAAAGGCATAGTTCACCTTTACAAATAAAATAAATAAAAAATGTCTATGCAGCTAAGGTGTGTTTGTAGATAAAAACAGATTGTGCAGGTTTGATCAAAGTTGGATATGACCTTGAAAGGTGTAGGCCATTTTTGTACATCCCAAAGCCTGACTGAAATATTCCTGGATATGGCATCTTCTTATCCTGCCTTGTTATTAGAAAGTTGCTAAGGCACCCCCAGTCGATTAAAACTGCTTTGCATGTGCTCTCTCTCCCCTGTCACAGTAGCTCTGAGGACACAGTAGACTACACCTGTGTGGGGGCATTGGGAGTTTGTCTCTGGTGATGGTGAGGATGAACAATAACGGCTGGCAGTGTCTTAGCAAAATCCTAACTAGGCAGAATAGGATGGTGCCATCTCTCCCAAAACATCTGGGAGTTTTTCAGTCTTTTTTGGGAGATATGTAAATGGCCTATGCCCATAGCATACTATGCCCATAGCAACATTATCCAACTTTAGTCCAACTTTAATCAACAAAAGAAGAAGGAATTGACTTCGTAGGTCTGATAAAAAACATTTTGTGTACAAACTTTATTATAGAAAAATATATTGACATAGACAAGTATAAAAACACATATATCAATGGCTGTGAGCTAAAATTATCACTGACCAGCAAGTGGTCTATAATCCTGAATGAACTGCATATTATCATTAACATCTGTTTGCCTGGATATTGTTGCACATATTTTTGTATGTACATGTGTAATGTTGTGTTTTTTTATTAGATATGATAAGCTCCAGAAGAAGTGCATCGCTGCGCGAAAGTAGTCAAGCACAGATTGAACGAATACCGGGCAGAACTGACATACCCTGAGTTGGCTTTTGTTGACCCCTTATTACTTTCGTTAGGACTGTACCTGTTCAGGTCTCCTATTGTGTTACCATATTGGGGCACTTACCAATCTAGGGATGTTATGGCTCTAAACAGCCTTGTTCATTTAGTCTCAGAGGATTATAGACCACTTGCTGGTCAGTGATAATTTTAGCTCACAACCATTGATGTGTTTTTATACTTGTCTATGTGAATATCTTTTGCTAGCATAAAGTTTGTACACACATTTTTTTAACCGTGCCTATAAAGTCCATTCCTTCTTCTTTTGTTTGATTGTTTTTGATAACCTATAGGACTTGGCATAGTGCACCTTTCTGCTGTCCACAGTACCACCCTTTGAGGGCAGCCCTTATCTAGTTATTAATGTTAGTCCAACTTTAGTCATAGCTGCACAGTTTGTTTTTATCTACACTCATTCCTTACCTGCATAGGCAGTTTTGTGGTAATGCTGAACTAACCCTTTAAAGGATAACTAAACCTAAGAACAATAAAAAAAAAATGCTAAATATTGCAGCTTACAGTGGTGGCTGCATTTGTGTCCTTTTTTTTTTTTTTATTTTTTTTTTTTTTTACACAATATAGTTTTTAGCAAATACAGAAAATACCTGTTGATCTTGAGTGAAATACTGTGTCCTTGTCACTTCCTGTGAGCTGCACCGAAGAATATCTTCCTTCCTAGTTACCTTCTGTAAACTGCCAATCCCATATGTAATTGAGATCAAGAGATGAGAACATGTTTGTAGTTTACATCAGGAGAGCAGCCTAGGGTGACAACAATGGCTTCCTCCATAGATACAGTGGAGGAGTGACATGGCCACCTAGGGACTGGAAGTGTCTGTGGAATTACTGGGTCAAAATAAAGGGGGAAAAAAATGAAAAAAGAAAACAAATGCATTCACCACTCCAAGGACTAGTATGCTGCAATATATAAAATAAATTTTTGGTTTTGAGTTTAGATACACACAAAAACAAGGGATAAAATACAGTACATGCAGTGGCGATGCATCCATTAAGGGCATACGGGCACCACCCCCTCTGTCCAGCCACCCTCTCTGTGTAGTATGGATAGATTTATGCATTACATGAATCTATAAATGGGCGCTGTGACCAGCCCCTATTTAGGCATCCCTCCCCTTTTCAGATGCCAGACACCTGAATTACAGTGGTGGTGGGGGGCTTCAAAAAAGGTGAACTGCGAGCACAAACCATTGTGCTCGCAGTCCACCCAGGTGTATTACCAAAGCAAATGAATATTTGTTTTGCTAACACAAAACTGTCATTCAGCCAATCAGGAGGCGTGGATGAAATACCGGTCACCTGATTGGCTGAAGGCAGAGGCGATCCCATTGACCGCCTAGCAGAACAGGAAGAAGACACACACAAAGGACACAGGAGCCATAACCGCGCTACCTGTTCCACAGCTTGCCGCCTGACCCGCCACCACGATGGGGTAAGTGCCGGGTAGACAGTGAGTGGGTGATTGGGGGGGGGGGGCGGGGTTGCATATTATTGGCACAGAGGTTGCAATTGATGGGGCACAGTTGACTGGATTTGCTGGCACAGTGGTTGCATATTATGGGCACAGAGGCTGCAATTGATGGGGTAATGTTGGCTGCATTTGCTGGGCACAGTGGCTGCATATTATGGGTTGAGGCTGCAATTGATGGGGCACAGTTGGCTGCATTTCCTGGGCATAGTGGCTGCATATTATGGGCATAGAGGCTGCAAATGATAGGGCACAGTTAGCTGCATTTGATGGGCACAGAGGCTGCATATGATGGGCACAGAGGCAGCATATTATGGACACAGTTTGCTGCACATGATGGGCACAGGTGGCTTTATATGATGGGCACAGTTGGCTGCATATGATGGGCACAGTTGGCTGCATATTATGGGCACAGTTGGCTGAATTTTCTGGGCACAGAGGCTGCATATGATGGACACAGTGGCTGCATATGATGGGCACAGTGGCTGTATATGATGGGCAGATTTGGCTGCATTTGCTGAACACAGAGGCTACATATAATGGGCATAGTGGCTGTATATGATGGGCAGACTAGCTGCATATGATGGGCACAGTGGCTGCATATGATGGGCACAGTGGCTGCATTTGATTGCACAGTGGTTGCAATTGATGCTTTTGTTTCAGTATTTTTCAAAAATTTTCAGTTCGTTTGCGCCCCCCAAAAAATTTTGAGCATCAGCCGCCAGAGTACATGTTGTGTTTAAAATAGGCTTTGGGTCATTTGGAATAGAGTTTTGAGAGCTACAGTCTATATTTGCAAAGTATAATAATATATGAAAACTAATTTGATTTCAGTTTGATTTCTGATTGATATAATAGGTAACTGCACTTTTCACTGTTATCATACTCTACATTGCCGTAGAGATGCCTGAATACTTTTACTTTAATATACAGTAGCCTTCAGCACAGATCACAAAGCATATTACTATGAGAAAATTACTTTTCTAAAGTGTTATTCCCCAGTAATGAAAATAAATTTCACCTATTAAAGGAGCTTTAAAAGTAAACAATGGTGCATTACAGTTTTATAATGCAAGTAAGTAAATAAATACACTATGGTCCTTGCAAAAAGGTAGGAAAAATAGGACAATTATTCAGATCATGGAGGCATACACCTACAAAGTTACACATAACAGCACACATATACTGCAGATCATTACAGTCATTCATTACACCATTTTGGATTCAATGTTTTTATATTCAATCAGAGTAGGTGGTTTATAAATACAATGCTGTCGGTCAATATTTAATCAGTTTCACAAAGCTATCTAATATCCAGCGTGATAGGGGAGCTGGATATAATGGACATATGTTTCCTTTTCTTTAGTCATAGGTCAGCATTGCCACTTGCATTATCTTGATTTATTGGATTTTTCAAAGACATGGTAAAGGAATTTCTACCTAACAGTGACTACATATGCCAGTATGCAGCAAACGTACAGTCTATGTAAGCCTGAAAAAAAACTCATTTTTAATAAGGTAGCATACCAGTTCTCAGATGTGGTGGCTGAATTGTTTTTTTTTTTTTTTTTTGTCTTTTTCCTTTTTACTCAGTGACTCTGCCAGAAACACACCTAGGCTAAGTTCACAAGGGTAGCCAAGGGGGGTAACAGACAGGTGGTTGATCCATGTTTTACAGTACCAACAACCCATGATGACCACTCAAGTTCTGTTACTGAAGCTGTGATGCTACTTGATATGGCAATTTGAACTCAGCATTTTAAATCTGACGGGTCTGTGATACTCGCTCATTGAAGTCAATGGGAGCACACTGCAACCATGTGCCAAATGCGGCTATGGTGGTGGAGGGCTGGGATCAATGTAAAATCTCCATTGAGATTTTCTTTAAAGTCTGGCAGATTGGAGATGATAGTATTGTCTCCTGAATGCCTGTAACTGTC
This sequence comes from Lithobates pipiens, assembly GCF_037356315.1. Lineage (NCBI taxonomy): Eukaryota > Metazoa > Chordata > Amphibia > Anura > Ranidae > Lithobates > Lithobates pipiens. The sequence continues at coordinate 577,304,836 of NW_027507748.1, forward strand.
TCCAAACTACCTCTAAAAATGAAAGCTCACCATGGATTGCTTTTCATTTCAGAGGGGCAGTAGAGCATGTTGCCTATGTGAATGAGCCATTAGGTGGCCCATACATTGATCTTTTTTTTTTTTTCTTCAACCAAAGAGTTGAACCAAAAAATTATCTAATTACCCCATCCACGCAATCAATGTGGATGGGGCAATGCTTCTCTCTGTGGTATTGCATTCTGAGAGCAGAAAGCCTTCTTTGCTGTCTTGTTACAGTGATCAAGGTTGCCGACTATAGCTGGCAGCACTGATCATTCAGAAAAAACCTGACAAGCCTGTCCATATATGGATTGATATTCAGCCAGTCCCTGCTGAACCAGCCAACTTTTGATCCATGTATGGATGGCTTTAAGTTCAAGGGTGGCAATGCTCACCTACTCCATTTTATCTATGAAGGAGCAGTATTGTCATCCTAGGCTGCTCTCCTGATTTGGACTTCAAACACATCCTCCTCTCCATCTCTCTTACATGTGGGCAGAAGGATTTGTAGATTACAGAAAATAGCATAAAAGGAAGATAAAATTAAATCTGAAACAATGTTATCTCACAGGGAAGTACACATATTGTGCATTTCTGGTAAGATCAGGAGATATTTCCCATACTTGCAGAAAATGCTTGAAAAAAAGAAAACTGGTAAGCTGCAATATGTTACATTTTTGTTCCTAACTTTAGATACAGTGCATCTGGAAAGTAGTCACAGTGCTTCAAGTTTCCTACATTTTCTTATGTTACAGCCTTATTCCAAAATTGATTAAATTCATTATTTTCCCTTAAAATTCTACTAACAATACCCCATGTTGACAACATGAAAAGAAGTTTGTTTGAAATCTTTGCAATGTTATTAAAAAACAAAACCAAAAAATAAAATAAAAAAATCACATGTACATAAGTATTCATAGCCTTTCGCCATGACACTCAAAATTGAGCTCAGGTGCATCCTGTTTCCACTGATCATCTGTGAGATGTTTTTACAATTTTATTGGAGTCCACCTGTGGTAAATTCAGTTGATTGGACATGATTTGGAAAGGCACAAACCTGTCTATATAAGATCCCACAGTGAATAGTGCATGTCAGAGCACAAACCAAGCCATTAAGTCCAATTTTCTGTAGACCTCAGAGACAGGATTGTATCGAGGAACAGATCTGGGGAAGGGTACAGAAAAATGTCTGCAGCATTGAAGGTCTCAATGAGCACAGTGGCCTCAATCACCCATAAATGGAAGATGTTTGTAACCACCAGAACTCTTCCTAGAGCGAGCCGCCTGGCGAAACTGAGCAATCGGTATTGTAGAGTGGCCAGATGGAAGCCACTCCTCAGTAAAAGGCACATGACAGCCTTCCTGGAATTTGCAAAAGGCACCTGAAGAACTCTAAGACCATGAGAAACAAAATTCTCTGGTCTGATGAAACAAAGATTGAACTCTTCGGCCTGAAAGGCAAGCGTCATGTGTGGAGGAAACCAGGCACCTCTGATCAATACCATCTCTACAGTGAAGCATGGTGGCAGCAGCATCACGCTGTGGGGATGTTTTTCAGCAGCAGGAACTGGGAGACTAGCTTGGATTGAGGGAAAGATGAATGCAGGAACATCCTTGATGAAAACCTGCTCCAGAGCACTCTGGACCTCAGACTGGGGCGAAGGTTCATCTTTCAACAGGACAATGACCCTAAGCGCACAGCCAGTATAACAAAGGAGTGGCTACAGAACTACTTGGAATGTCCTTGAGTGGCCCAGCCAGAGCCCAGACTTGAACCCAATTGAACATCCCTGGGGAGATCTGAAAATGGCTGTGCACCTGAAGGAGCTTGAGAGGTCCCACAAAGAATGGGAGAAACTGCACAATAATAGGTGTGCCAAGCTTATAGCATCATACTCAAAAAGACTTTAGGCTGTACTTGGTGCCAAAGGTGCTTCAACAAAGTATTGAGCAAAGGCTGTGAATGCTTGTGATTTTTTTGTTTTTATTAATTTTGCAAAGATTTTAAATAAACGTCTTTCATGTTGTCATTATGAGGTAGTGTTTGTAGAATTTTGAGGAAAATAATGAATTTAATACATTTTGAAATAAGGCTGTAACATAACAAAATGTGTAAAAAGTGAAGCGCTGTGAATACTTTCCAGATGCACTGTACACTTTAATGTATATGTATACTTTTAGATAAAGGGGCGGGGGGGCTTAGAACACCTGTTCATTTTTTTGTATTGTGGTCTGTCTGGAGGCGATTATCCACCCTTTTTGTCCAGGTGACTGGGAAAGGAAGTGGTGGGAAATCCAAAACTGCATGTACATTGATCTTGTGTGAATTAACCAGCTGTTGTGAGAATCAGGCAAGATCAAATGTTCTTAGGTTATTGTCTTTTCTGGATAAATATTTTCAAAATGTGAGTGTGGTTAAAAAAACACAAATATCAGCAAAAGGGACATGCCATGCCATTAATGTGTGTTTCTTATGCTCCTGGTTACCCTGACATTTTCTTCCATCGATCCCTACCCTTTACCCCACTGCAGTAATCTTCTGGTGTGGCGGGGATAACAAAACAGAGGGAGCTGTCATTTGCACTCATAAAGAGTGCCCAGCTATGAACTCCCTTTACACTCAGCTCTGCCATTCTTAGAAGCTGTACTACAATTTCTATGAATGAAACAGGATCTATGAATGAAGGACAATCAGATGATTGAAAGGTCTTACCCCTTCAACAATAAATCGTGTTTCCTTCATAAACGCTGTAGTACTGGCTTCTACGAATGGAGATCCTGGTCGAAAGGGCGGGCATAATCAGACTCTCCCGATGAGTCCAAATGACAGCTCCCTCACATTGGTGGGGGTGGGGGGGGAATTGATGGAAAATGTCAAGAAAACCTGGAGCCAGCAGCACAAGGGACACAGCTCATTAATATTAAGTTGTGTCCCTTGTGCTGATTTTTGTGTTTTGTATTTTGAATACACTTAGGCTTTAAGAATATAAAGAACAAAACCAATACTGTTGTACGACTGTATTTTCTGTCTATGTTTGGTTTGTACCACATATGTTTTGCAATAAAAACTTATTTGATTTAAAAAAAAAGAATATAAAGAACATTTACTCTCATTACAGATTAAATGAGCAGGAGAATACAACAAATACAAAGTGTCAATTCCAATAACATTAATATTACTATGTTGCAAATGGATACATTAGTGTCTATTGGTGCTAATGTTTTTCTTTGGCAGTTAGAAACAATGTTGCAAAACAGAGAAAGTAAAAATACTCAGTGCTCTGATGATCTGTGAAGCCTCCAAGGCTCCTTTCACACAGGTGATGACAACAGCTGAAAAACGATCTGATAAGAAGGTCCATGCATTCACACTATGAACAGGCAGGTGTACATGGACTTCTATCCCTTTACACCCACCTACCTCTGGGTCTGAACTAGTCTGCTAAAGAAAAAAAAAAAGAAGGGGATCTGTCCTCTTCCATTTAAGGCAGATCGGATTGGAGGGTAGTCTGATTTAAACAGACAGTGGAGTCTGCCCATAGGTCAGTGCGGGCTCTGTACTTGTTCAATCTGCAGAAACTGAGCAGACATGGATGGCAGCCGGTAAAACTCTATGGGAGGCTGAAAGCTACTGTGCCTGGATGGTGTACCAAGTTTAGGGTAGTATGCGCCCAGGGAGGAATGCAAGCTGTGTGCATGAGACCTAACTCTGCATGGACTGTCAGAGAAATGGGTTTTGAAGAACAAGTTCACTTTTTTTAAAAGCATCCACCCCCTTCCCTTTCCCTAATAATAGAATAAACTGTAACATCCTCCACCTCCCCACAGGTCCTTACTCGCCTCCCACATTGTCTGCAGCTCAGTTAGTAATGCATACTAAACAGCATGGGGGGAGGAATATCCACGGTTAGCTATTGTGTCAATGTACACACGACTGCTTGAATACCATAGCACTGCCTTTGAATAACTGCATCTGGCAGGATCCTGTCACTGTTTAGCTGATCATTTCCACCCAGTTCAGTCGATTTTGAAATCGACTTTTGATTAGCCAGGTAGTTCCATTAGGGTCATCCGTGGTTTGAATTTTAGCCTGAGCTGCAAACACTTGAGCACTAAATTCCATATATTCCTGCATATAATCCTGCTCCTGCAATATGGGTATGCCCTATTCAAGTCTATAGTATGTGTGTGCAGGTGGCCAAGGACTAGATTTCTATTTGCTGAGCTGCAGACAGAAGTTTTTTTTTTTTTTTTTAAATCATTAACTTGTCCTTTAAACCAAGGGTCCCCTGTTGATGACTGGGCTGCACATTGAGCGGTGAGCAGTGACTGTGGTCCGCACAAGGCTATCACGCACTGCGGTCCCTGCTCACCAGCTGCTGTGTGGCCATGCCCGTGTGTCCTCCTCTGACTCCTCTGCCCACCCGGCCAATAATGTCATCCTATCAGCAGGGCAGAGGGGGAAGGAGGAGCTGCAGATTGGAATGGAGAGCTCCTCCAGCCCCCTGCCCTGCTGATAGGATGACATCATCAGGCCAGTGGGGGAGATGAGAGAGGACACATGGACTGAGAACGGACTCTGCTCTGCCAATGGTAGAGTCTTAAATAGCGGAGGCAGAGATTCAAATGGGGAGAGAGCAAGGGGGACAGACTGCAGGGGCACTGTAAAGGAGGCACTGTAATGTAAAGGGGGCACTGGCATTCCCCTTTATATCACAGTGCCCCTTTTACATCACAGCCCCTCTTTACAGAGCATCCAACGCACTATCTACAGCTATTTTTTTATTATTTTTTTTGTTCACATGCCTGATGAAGAGGGCCTGCATGGCTCCGAAACGTTGCAATTTGCTGTAACAATGTGATCGCCGATTAAAGCTTAGGACCCATTTTGGAAATCCTCGGTGTGCTGGTGACATTCTTTTGCCCCTCCCCCTTTACAGAGCAGTCCTCTTTACATCACAGTGCCCCTTTTACAGAGCAGTCATGTTGCATGTAAAGAGGCACTGTGATGTAAAGGGGACTTTTCTGTAAAGGGGGAACTTTAATGTAAAGGGGAGCTGTGATGTGAAGGGGAACTGAGGACACTGATATAAACGGGGGTTGTGCAGTAAAGGGTGGTTGTGATGTAAAGGGGGGGCTGAGGACAGACTCTGTGAATATCCCATCCACCAACCAGTCCACCAAATACACCTCACCCCGGTCCCTTGGAAAATTGGCTGCCATGAAAGCAGTCCCTGGTCCAAAAAATTGTTAAATAACTTCCCTCCCTCTTCAACACTATAATAAAAATACATACTTTTCAACTAATAATGAAGAGACAATGTAATAAATACAGTATACACACAAATATATATATCATACACACACACTCTGTAACAAATATATATATATATATATATATATATATATATATATATATATATATATATATATATATATATATTTATATATTTATATATATATACATGTAGATTGACTGATTGTTTTGGGTGGACATATAATTGTTTGCTGAGAGAACGCTGCATATTTGAATGTAGGGGTTAATCAGAATCTCACACAGGAGGTTGCCATGGTGATGTTAGCATTAATGCACTGCCATTGCTGCGTTCCCTTTCCTCCTAAGGCACAAAAAACAAATTTGGCTAAGCGCAGCAGACTGCTGGAACATTACAGGTGAGAACCTCCTGTGGATATCTGGGTAAACCTTTTTGTTTTGTAGTGTGATGAGTGCTTTGTTGTCGTTGAACGCTTTTGCTTTGCAGGCGTAATGGAAATCACGGTCTCTCGGCAAAGATGGGATTCCTATGGGTGGTCTGCGCATGTGGGGAGGGGAAGTCCCTTAACCCTTCATACACCGGTTACTCACAGAGCTCGTAGTTTGACCCACATCTTCTTGCTGGGAGCCGATTTTAGCTCGAAGGGAGACGTGCATGCCTCCAGCAGATCTTTGTCTACACTGGGGGCCTCCATTATGCCTGTAAAAAAAAAAAAAAGAAAAAAAAATGTTGGTGAGACGACAAACGTTTATGACATCGATCAAGTCTGGAAGAAACTTCAATGGACGCTGTAAGGTTAAACAATTCTCCAATCTGACAAGCCCTTCAGCTATGACAGTATTGATTTTATCTGTAATGGTCTGCTTACAGTATCTGTTCAGCTGAGGCCGTGCTTCCATTTAACTGATATTAAACACATTTGACGGACACGAGGAGGCAGAATCATGCCTCAGAAATGGTGCATACTTTCTATAGGCACCTCAGTGGTACAGAGGGATGTACAATACACTACAGGCAACACACAACATACCATAGGGAGCAGGATCAGTCTCTAACTGTCAGGACTGTGCCAGCAAGGAAGGGGTTCATGTAAATTATCTTTCCTCTCACATTTTCTGTGGTCGTCCCTGTGTCCTTCAGGGAAATCAGTCCATTCTCCTTGCGCCGTTATGTCTAAATGTGGGCAGCGGGAGGGGGGGACTAATAACAGCGGCAATGGCATGAAGCAGGACGCCTGCCCCTTCTGCAGAGGGATCTGCACGCGTGTAAGTGAGCGAGACAGAGTGTGTTATACCTCTAAGCTGAGCGAGAACCTCCCCCCAGTGACTCTAACAGGTTAACTGATTGTGCACAGATTATTCCCAACCTCTCTATAAGTCATCTTCGCAACAGGATCTGTATATGATTTTTCAACCAGAGCCGCCAACCTCAGGGGTGCCCCATGCATCTGTCATGGCAATGTGACATGTCATATAAGAACAGATAATACGATGATCGCTATAAACCTGCATTGCACCAAGACCACTGCACTCCACAGAGAGAATAAATTGTGTTGTCTACAATTGACATCATGGGTATGTGTTATATAAGAAGGATATTCACTTAATAACCTACACTGGTATGTATAACAGACAATAACATTATTTGCATAATGAAATGTAAAATTGTGCGTTTTGTTTTTTATCATTTGCACAGCGCACACAAGGCAAATGACCTGTAGGTACATGATGTGTATGTATATATAGGTCTCTAAATCACAGATAACAATGTGGCTTTCAATGGGTTGCTAAGCAACAGCCTGAAAACACACGTCCAACCATTTAAGAGAAGGGCATCTAATATACTTTGCATTTGCATTCTATTGAGGAATTATAAAATTGCCAGAAACATACAAGACTGCATGCTGATCAATGCAAAGCTCTTAGCACTCATTCAGACATTGGCATCCTGGTGCGTTGTGTTAACAAATGTGATTTAACACGTGTTTTTTTGTTTTTTTTTACGCTTTATTGTGCATTGCATTAAGGCAGCCTATTTAAATGGCTGGTATGTTACCAAAAAATGTGCATGCACTATTTTAGGCAAGACAGTGCTCCTCAATGCACAGTACTGCAATGTATGTGTGCTGGATCTTCATTGAAAATGAATGGGACTACAATGTGCCAACACATGTAACATGTGATGCATTACCCTTCATTGGGGTGTGCTGTAACACCAGTGCATTGAAGCTACATTGCCTTAGTGCATTGGAGTGCCATTTAAAATGATAGGCACTGTAACACACCAATGCACGTATCATGTGTTAATGCGCATTGCAGTGGAAAAGTGTATTTTGCCCATTACAGCTCATTAAAAAATTGTAAAAAAATAAATAAAGGTCTGCAAAAAAAACAATCCCATGGAACAAATAACTATGCACATCTGAACTATTTAAAAGTGGAAGTAAATTCCCTTGCTTGATATTTACCCATAGGTAAGCCTATATAAAGGCTTCCAGTAAATATCTCTTAAACTTGCACCGTTTAGGAGATATTTACTTGCGAAGCTGCCAGTGATGTCCCCGCTGCATGCGCTCTGAAGGAACAACATGCTGGGGATGCCATTCTTTCAGAATCCTGTGCCATAAACAGTGGCTTGTCCAATCAAAGGACCGGAGCTCATCAACCCAAAAGGAAGACTGGGTGAAGATGGAAGCCCTGTCAGCGGTGACAGCACGCCACTGGAGGGCTTCATTTTAGGGTAAGTTTCACCTGCCTTGCAGGTTTAACCACCTTAATACCAGGCACTTAACCACTTTAAGACCGGACCATTTTGCTGGTAAATGACCAGAGGTCTTTTTACACTTTGGCACTGCGCTGCTTTAACTGGTAATTGCGCGGTCATGCAATGTTGTACCCAAACGAAATTTGCGTCCTTTTCTTCCCACAAATAGAGCTTTCTTTTAAAGGTATTTGACTGATTCTGCGATTTTTATTTTTTGCGATATAAACGTAAAAAGACCGCAAATTTTGAAAAAAAATGATATTTTCTACTTTTTGTTATTAGAAAAATCCAATAAACTCAATTTTAGTCATACATTTAGGCCAAAATGTATTCAGCCACATGTCTTTGGTAAAAAAAAAGTCAATAATTGTATATTTATTGGTTTGCGCAAAAGTTGTCACATCTACAAACTAAGGTACGTTTTCTGGAATTTACGCAGCTTTTATTTTATGACTGCCTATCTCATTTCTTGAGGTGCTAAAATGGCAGGGCAGTACAAAACCCCCCCAAATGACCCCATTTTGGAAAGTAGACACCCTAAGGAAATTGATAAGAGGCATGTTGAGCCCATTGAATATTTTATTTTTTTGCCGCAAGCGATTGAATAATGACAAAAAAAAAATTTTTTTTTTTTTTTTACACAAAGTTGTCACTAAATGATATATTGCTCACACATGCCATGGTTATATGTGGAATTGTACCCCAAAATACATTCTGCTGCTTCTCCTGAGTACGGGGATACCACATGTGGTCGACTTTTTGGAAGCCTAGCCGCGTACGGGGCCCCGAAAGCCAAGCACCGCCTTCAGGATTTCTAAGGGCATACATATGTCATTTTACTCCTCACTACCTATCACAGTTTTGAAGGCCATAAAATGCCAAGATGGCACAAAACCCCCACAAATGACCCCATTTTAGAAAGTAGACACCCCAAGCTATTTGCTGAGAGGCATGTTGAGTCCATGGAATATTTTATATTTTGCCACAAGTTGCGGGAAAATGACAAACTTTATAAATTTTTCACAAAGTTGTCACTAAATGATATATTGCTCACACATGCTATGGGCATATGTGAAATTACACCCCAAAATAAATTCTGCTGCTTCTCCTGAGTACGGGGATACCACATATGTGGGACTTTTTGGGAGCCTAGCCGCGTACGGGGCCCCGAAAACCAAGCACCGCCTTCAGGCTTTCTAAGGGCATACATTTTTAATTTCACGCCTCACTACCTATTACAGTTTTGAAGGCCATAAAATGCCAAGATGGCACAAAACCCCCACAAATGACCCCATTTTAGAAAGTAGACACCCCAAGCTATTTGCTGAGAGGCATGTTGAGTCCATGGAATATTTTATATTTTGCCGCAAGTTGCGGGAAAGTTACAAACTTTTTTTTTTTTATTTTTTTTTTTCACAAAGTTGTCACTAAATGATATATTGCTCACGCATGCCATGGGCATATGTGAAATTACACCCCAAAATAAATTCTGCTGCTTCTCCTGAGTACGGGGATACCACATATGTGGGACTTTTTGGGAGCCTAGCTGCGTACGGGGCCCCAAAAGCCAAGAACCGCCTTCAGGCTTTCTAAGGGCGTAAATCTTTGATTTCACGCCTCACTACCTATTACAGTTTTGAAGGCCATAAAATGCCAAGATGGCACAAAACCCCCACAAATGACCCCATTTTAGAAAGTAGACACCCCAAGCTATTTGCTGAGAGGCATGTTGAGTCCATGGAATATTTTATATTTTGCCGCAAGTTGCGGGAAAATTACAAACTTTTTTTTTTTTATTTTTTTTTCACAAAGTTGTCACTAAATGATATATTAGTCACGCATGCCATGGGCATATGTAAAATGACACCCCAAAATAAATTCTGCTGCTTCTCCTGAGTACAGGGATACCACATGTGTGGGATTTTTTGGGAGCCTAGGTGCGTACGGGGCCCCGAAAGCCAAGAACCGCCTTCAGGCTTTCTAAGGGCGTAAATCTTTGATTTCACTTCTCACTACCTATTACAGTTTTGAAGGCCATAAAATGCCAAGATGGCACAAAACCCCCACAAATGACCCCATTTTAGAAAGTAGACACCCCAAGCTATTTGCTGAGAGGCATGTTGAGTCCATGGAATATTTTATATTTTGCCACAAGTTGCGGGAAAATTACAAACTTTTATTTTTTTTTATTTTTTTTTCACAAAGTTGTCACTAAATGATATATTGCTCACACATGCCAGGGACATATGTGAAATGACACCCCAAAATAAATTCTGCTGCTTCTCCTGAGTACGGGGATACCACATATGTGGGACTTTTTGGGAGCCTAGTCGCGTACGGGGCCCCGAAAACCAAGAACCGCCTTCAGGATTTCTAAGGGGGTAAATTTTTGATTTTACACCTCACTACCTATCACAGTTTTGAAGGCCATAAAATGCCAAAATAGCACAAAACCCCCCAAAATGACCCCATTTTGGAAAGTAGACACCCCAAGCTATTTGCCGAGAGGCATGGTGAGTATTTTGCAGCTCTCATTTGTTTTTGAAAATGAAGAAAAAAAAAAATAATGTATATTTTTTTTCTTTTTTTCAATTTTCAAAACTTTGTGACAAAAATGAAGGTCTGCAAAATACTAACCATACCTCTCGGCAAATAGCTTGGGGTGTCTCCTTTCCAAAATGGGGTCACTTGGGGGGATTTTGTGCTATCTGGGCATTCCATGGCCTCCGAAACTGTGATAGGCAGTGAGGAATGAAATCTAAAATTTACACCCTTAGAAATCCTGAAGGTGGTGCTTGGATTTTGGGGTACCGTACGCGGTTAGGCTCCCAAAAGGTCTCACACTTGTGGTATCCCCGTACTCAGGAGAAGCAACAGAATGTATTTTGGGGTGTAATTTTACATATAACCATGGCATGTTTGAGCAATATATCATTTAATGACAACTTTGTGCAAAAAAAAAATAAAAAATAATAATAATGTATTTTTTCCACAACTTTTGTCAAAATATAAAATATTCCATGGACTCGACATGCCTCTCAGCAAATAGCTTGGGGTGTCTACTTTCTAAAATGGGGTCATTTGGGGGGGTTTTGAACTGTCCTGGCATTTTATGCACAACATTTAGAAGCTTATGTCACACATCACCCACTCTTCTAACCACTTGAAGAAAAAGCCCTTTCTGACACTTTTTGTTTACATGAAAAAATATTTTTTTTTGCAAGAAAATTACTTTGAACCCCCAAACATGAAGTGTTTTTTTAAAGCAAAAGCCCTACCGATTAAAATGGTGGGTTTTTCATTTTTTTTTTTCACACGGTATTTGCGCAGCGATTTTTCAAACGCATTTTTGGGGGAAAAAACACACTTTTTTTTATTTTAATGCACTAAAAATCACTATATTGCCCAAATGTTTGATGAAATAAAAAATATGATCTTAGGCCGAGTACATGGATACCAAACATGACATGCTTTAAAATTGCGCAGAAACGTGCAGCGGCGACAAACTACGTACATTTTTAAAAGCCTTTAAATGCCTTTACAGGTGACCACTTTAGATTTACGGAGGAGGTCTACTGCTAAAATTAGTACCCTCGATCTGACCTTCGTGGTGATACCTCACATGCATGGTGCAATTGCTGTTTACATATGCCACCAGACCAACGCTTGCGTTCCACGTTGCGCCTTAGCAGGGGGGTACAGGGGTGTTTTTTTTTATTAATTTTTTTTTTATTATTTATTTTGCTTTTTTATTTTATTTTTAAACTGTTCCTTTCATTTATATATATTTTTTTATGATTTTTATTGTTATCTCAGGGAATGTAAATATCCCCTATGATTGCAATAGATAGTGACAGGTACTCTTTTTTTTTAAAATTAGGGTCTATCAGACCCTAGATCTCTCCTCTGTCCTCAAAGCATCTGACCACACCAAGATCGGTGTGATAAAATGCTTTCCCAATTTCCCAATGGCGCTGTTTACATCCCGCAAAATCTAAGTCATGAAATGTTTGTAGCTTCCGGTGTCTTAGGCCATAGAGATGATTGGAGCCATTCTGGTCTCTGATCAGCTCTATGGTCAGCTGGCGGAACCACCGGCTGCATTCTCAGGTTCCCTGTTGGGACAGGAGAGCCTGAGAAAACCATGGAAGATGGTGCGGGGGGGGGGGACATTCCCTCCCACTGCTTGTAAAAGTAGTCTAGAGGCTAATTAGCCGCTAGGATTACTTTTACATAAAAGCCGACCGCTGGCTGAAAAGAATGATACCAAGATGATACCTAAACCTGCAGGCATCATTCTGGTATAAGCACTCAAAGTCCCGCAACATACCAGTATGTTGCTGGAACTGGTTGGGCATATATTGTAATTTTTTTTTCATGCAGCCTGTGGGCTGAACGAAAAAAAAATATTGATCGGTGGGTATGCCCACCATTAGATACCACCCTTCATCCACCCACTTTCTAATGGTGGGCATACATGCACCATTTATATATGCCGAAGCATGGGGGCATCCTCCCGCAAAAGGTAGGAGCAGATCGCTCCTCCACCCCTTATGCCCCCATGCTTCGGCATATATGCTCTTTTTTAACTGTGGTGGTGAAATCACCCCCGACAGTGCTAGAGTCGCGGCTTTATGTATCATGGGAGCAAACGCTGTTGCTGTCAAGATAAATAAATCCGCTCTGCAGCAGAATGGCGTACCTGCTAAGCAAATGATGGTTAACAATAAAACAAAGTAACATTACAGTATAACAGTAGGACTTACCATACCTGCAAAGCAAATACAAAAAAAATCGCAAAAAATAACACATTTAACACAATCTGTGCCTAAAATATATATATGCCGAAGCATGGGGGCATCCTCCCGCAAAAGGTAGGAGCAGATCGCTCCTCCACCCCTTATGCCCCCATGCTTCGGCATATATGCTCTTTTTTTAACTGTGGTGGTGAAATCACCTCCGACAGCGCTGGAGTCGTGGCTTTACGTATCGTGGGAGCAAACGCTGTTGCTGTCAAGATAAATAAATCCACGCTACAGCTGAATGGCGTACCTGAAAACAAAAAATGGTTAACAATAAAACATTGCAGAATAGAATACAGTACAAAGGAGCAGAACAATAGAGAGAGAATAGAGAGAGAGAGAACAATAAAACGACAACTATTTTTGGTTTTTTTATTTTATATTTTTTTTGGTTTTTTGTTTTTTTTACTTTTTTTTTTTTTTTTTTTTAAACACTTTTTTATGTAACTTTAACACTTCTGTTGTAACGGTTCCAGCGGTTTGGGTCTCTCAAAATGCGATGGCATCTTGGGAGACCCTGTGAACGTGTGCCTAGCCTGTGCAATGCTGTACCCTACTCTAAAACTCAACTAGTTCATGGTAGCGTTCAAAACATTCACCAATGCAAAGACCAGGCTGGTCAGGACAGCGGGGACAACAATAACGGGTGTCACGCCTAAATCCGCGCTTACTGCAGACACGACATTTTCTTTGGGGGGCTCGTTGGGTAGGGGTACTCGGGAGGACATAAATATAATGCCTCTCATGCAGCCGGCTTACTGCATCTGGTAGGGGAAGGTGAGGTGGAGCACCGTCTGGATACAGAAGGGCTCTGACGATATCCTCCTGGAATTTGAGGAAGGATCCAGTCCGTCCTGAAGCTTTGTGTAGTACATAAGCATTCAGTATAGCCAATTGGAATAAATAAACAGACACTTTTTTGTACCAGCGTCTGGCCTTACGGGCAACTAGATACGGCGCCAACAACTGGTCATTGAGGTCCACCCCTCCCATGTTAAGGTTATATTTGTGGACACAGAGGGGTTTCTCCACAATACCAGTCGCCGTAGAAATTTGGACCGTCGTGTCTGCATGAAGGGAGGTAAGAACGAAAACATTCTTATTATCCCTCCACTTCATAGCGAGCAAATTATTACTGCGCAAGCAGGCTCTCTCCCCCAGCCTAAGAGGGGACTCTACAAGCCGCTGGGGAAAGCCCCGGCGATTAGGTCGCACGGTGCCACATGCTCCAATCTGCTGATCAAACAAGTGACTAAACAGTGGCACGCTTGTGTAATAATTGTCCACGTACAAGTGGTACCCCTTTCCGAATAAGGGTGACACCATGTCCCACACTATCTTGCCAGCGCTTCCTATGTAATCAGGGCAGTTCTCCGGCTCTACGTGACTATCTTTACCCTCATAAACCATGAAACTACGTGTATAGCCTGTGGCCCTGTCACAGAGCTTATACATCTTGACCCCGTATCTGGAACGCTTGTTGGGGACGTATTGTTTGAATGACAAGCGACCAGAAAACTTAATCAGGGACTCATCAACGCAGACAACTTGATGGGGAGTAAACATGTCTGCAAAACGTTGGTTGAAGTGGTTTATGAGGGGCCGAATTTTGTAGAGCCGATCGTATTCAGGGTCTCCACGAGGACGACAGAGTTCATTGTCGCTGAAGTGCATGAACCGCAAAATCATCTCGTATCGTGCCCTGGACATGGAAGCAGAGAACACGCGCATATGGTGAATTGGGTCAGTGGACCAATATGACCGCAATTCACTCTTTTTGGTTATGCCCATGTTGAGGGAGAGGCCCAGAAAGGTTTTAAATTCGGAAACCGTAACTGGTTTCCATTGTCTGGCAAGGGCGGACTGGGGAATAGTGGCGATGTGTTGAGCAGCGTACAAATTGGTTTGGTCCACAATAGATCTATAGAGATCTTCGGTGAAAAACAGTGAGTAAAAGTCAAGTGTCGTAAAATCAACTGTTTCCACGTTAATGCCAGGTTGGCCAGTGAATGGGGGAAGTACGGGTTCTGCAGAAGATGTGGGCACCCAAATAGGATTGGCGAATTCTGCAGGAAGGGCACTATGGGTACGACGGGCCTGTCTTTGTCTTCTTCTTGGTGGCAGCGGGACACTACTTGTGCTTGCCACCCTGCCAGCTTGAACTGCACTTATGGGACTCGCCACGTCACCACGTGTTACTGCAGTGCTGGATGTACGTCCAGGGTGTACTAGGCCGCTGGTGCTTGCCAGTTCACCAGAAGGTTGAGCGGATCTAGTACGTCTCTGCTCCATACGAGTGACCTGCGGTTCCTGCACCTCAACAACAGAATACATACGGGATTGGGCACACCTGTTCTTAGCAGCGGCCTCATCTCCGTCGTCAGAGCTATCTGTCATGGAGCCGCTGTCCTCTACAGGATCGTATTCTGAGCCTGAATCTGACAGATGAGTGACGTCCTCTTCACTATCTGTCATGCTCAGAAACGTGTAGGCCTCTTCACTAGTGTACCTTCGCCTTGCCATTTTGGGCTCTAAATTTAGGGGTACACTAGTGAGACTCACAGGTAAAAAAGCACCTAGCCTGTCAGCGACTGTTTCAAAACGCTACAAAAAAAACTGTTAGCGATCGCAGGGATCAAGCCTGACTCTGCGAACGCTGCAGTTATGTGTGTTGTGTTTTGTAAGTGACAGTGATCGATCGATACTGCACTTGGGTGGGCTGGGCTGGGCTTGGCGGAGGGGCTAAACGCAGGTGCTAGCGGGTATCTGGGCTGATCCCGCTAACAATGCGTTTTGGGAAACCTAAAATGAAGGCAACGCTAATATAGATCTGATCAGATACTATATTACTAAAGGGAGGTGTATGCTTTGCGCGTGGGTGTTAGCGGTACTGGCACTAACCTGACGCTGGGGCGACGCAGGCCTTATCTGACCCTCAAACTTATATCACCCGCCGGGTGATCAGGGGGTTAAACCTTTATTAGGTAATAAATGGCGGGTGCCCTGAAACAAAAAAAAAATAACTAACCAACCAGCGTCACCTGTAACAGTTATATGGTGATCACTGGTGAAAGGGTTAACTGGGGGGCAATCAGGGGGCTATGCGGTAGTATATGGGGGTCCCTGACGCTATAAAAAGCTGCGGCGAACCTAAATACTTACCTGCCTAACTAGCGTCACCTGTGACACTAATACAGCGATCAGAAAAAAATCGCTTATTAGTGACACTGGCGACGGGGGGTGATCACGGGGTTAAACCTTTATTGGGGGGGTTAGGGGGGCACCCTAGAGCTAAAGGGGGCTAACCCTAACTGCCCTAACAGTTATTACAGTCACAAATGACACCAATGCAAAAAAAAAAAAAAAAAAAAAAAAATAATAAAAAATGCACTTGGTGTCACTGTGACTGGGGGGGCAGGGGTGATTGGGGGGGTGATTGGGGGGTGATCAGGGGGGTGAAAAGTGTGCCTGGCGTGTTCTACTGTTAGTGTAGTGTTAGGTGCAACTCACCGATCTTCTCTCCTCCGTGCCGGAACGAAAAAGACCGACACGAGGAGAGATTACATCATTTCCTCTGCCTGTGTTTACAATACAGGAGAGGAAGTGATGTCACCGAGGATTTTCATTCGTCGGGAGCGATCGCGAGGGGGTGGCCATGAATGAATGGCCGTCCCCTCATCCCTGATCTCTCCCGAACGAATGCCGACCGCCGCAGGCACCGGGGGGGGGCCCGATCGGGCCCCCCACCCGCGGGCAGGCATGGACTTATATATACGCCAATATGCCTGCCCGTGCCATTCTGCCGACGTATATCGTCGTGCGGCGGTCGGCAAGTGGTTAAACACCTTCCTGCCCAGACCAATTTTGAGCTTTCAGCACTGTTGCACTTTGAATGACAATTGCGCGGTCATGCTACACTGTACCCAAATGAAAATTTTGCACGTTTTTCCCACAAATAGAGCTTTCTTTTGGTGGTATTTGATCACCTCTACAGTTTTTATTTTTTGCTAAACAAATAAAAAAAGAGCGAAAATTTTGAAAAATTTTTTTTTTTGTTTCAGTTTCAAAACTTTGTAAATAAGTAAGTTTTCTCCTTCACTGATGGGCACTGATGGGGCTACACTGACGGGCACTGATAAGGCGGCACTGATGAAGTGCCACTGATGAGGTGGCATTGATGGGCACTGATATGTGCCACTGATAGGCGGCACTGATGGGTGCTACGGATGGACACTGATAGGTGGCACAAATTAGCACTGATAGCTAGCATGGATTGGCATGAATAGGCAGCATGAATGGGCATGGATAGGCAGCACAGATGGGCATGGATAGGCAGCACAGATGGGCATGGATGGGCACTGATAGGCGGCATGGATGGGCACTGATAGTTGGCATGGATAGGCACTGATGTGTGGCACGGATGGGCACTGATAGGTGGCACGGATGGGCACTGATAGGCAGCATTGTATTGTATTGTTTTGTACTGATGGATGCCAATCAGTGCCAAACAATAATGTATGCCAATCAGTGATGCCCATTGTGGGCACTGATTGGCATCCATTGTGGGCACCGATTGGCATCCATTGTGGGCACTGATTGGCATCCCTGGTGGTCTAGGGTGGCATACCTGGTGCTGGGCATCCCTGGTGGTCTGGTGGCGTCCCTGGTGGTCCAGTGTGGGCATCCTCAGGGGGGCTGCACTGATAATCGATCAGCACAGAGTCCCCCTGTCAGAGGAGCAGCCGATCGGCTCTCCTCTACTCGCGTCTGACCGACGCAAGTGAGGAAAAGACGATCAACGGCTCTTCCTATTTACACTGTGATCAGCCATGATTGGACACGGCTGATCATGTGGTAAAGAGTCTCCGTCAGAGACTCTTTACCGAGATCGTAGTTGCGGTGTGTCAGACTGACACCCCCAACAACGATCGCCGCAATGGGTGCCCCCGGGGGTGCGCAGCGGCTCAAAATCCTGAGGACGTCATATGACGCCCAGTCAGGGTTTTGAAACCACTTTGCAGCCATCATTTGCTTATAGGGCGGGCTGCAAGTGGTTAAAAGAAAGGAAAAACATCAGTTTACTACCACTTTGAGTAAAAAAAACTGATATATATAAAAAAAAAAATTAAACCCCAAATTTGTTTAAATGGAATTCTTATTAGGGTTTATAAATTGTATGTAAACCCTGACAACCTACTTTTCAAACTAAATAACAAGATAACGGGGGCGTGGCCTGGAGTAGGACACCTACTGTGGCTGCTAATCAGTTAAAGTTTTTTTAGGTGGCAAAAATCCTCTGTAAAAAAACAAAAAACAATTTAGGACTCTGTCATCCAGTTTACTATGAATCAGTGTGCTAATTAATGGGAGTAGTTACCTGTTTATAGGTGATATATAATTACTCCTTTAACTCACATTGAGCTTGCTCACATTTGGCATTGTGAACATAATAGAATTTTACCAAAAATAAAATTAAAAACAGGAGTTAAAAAAAGGGAGTCTTCTAATCTGTAATTCAATTTTTAAACGTCCTGTAAGTAATATTAATATTGTAACTGGGAGAATGTGTGCTAGCAAGGTTAAATGTTTTGCTAAGTGCACAGTGTGTCAGATGTATACTTAAATGGAGCAACAGCTCCAGGATGAATACCACTGAGACAGATGTGAGCAGGTTGCCCATCTGGAAGTTCACATTAGAGATTTGGAGGAGCGAATTGCAACACTGAGTGGATTGAACAACCTTGAAAGGAGTCTTCTGCTTAGTGAGCAGGTATCTAATTGGGTTGATGTTGAGGGCCGGGGTAAGCCAGGATGATCAAATAGGAAGATGGGTTAATGTATTTAGAATGGGCGTTAGGCGCTCACAGAAAAGGAAAATCAGTCTTGTGTTTGAGCACCCATAAATGTTGGTAAGTTATGCAAAGATGCGCAGGTGGTAGCCCTAGATGTCACTACTACCTCTAACAGACAGGAAAGCAGCGATTGGGCGTACATGCAGGATTTTTTTCATGCATTGTCTCTTTTGCTTCAAAGTTACGTCCTTGCCTATCCATTCCTGTACGGTGAAATTTGGCAATGCCAAAGCTGACTGAACTACAAATGCTCAACAGTGACGTTATACTGGCCCAGACAATGGAAACTGGTGGCGATCAATAACCTGCAGCTGTTCATTTAAAGATTTTAGCAGCTGGCAAAGAGCTCCACAAAATTCCTGCAAGCAGCAGGGGTGGGTTTGGAGCTCTGTAAAAAGTGTTTCAAAAATGCCCCTAACCATTGAAATTAATGGGCAATGCTTCCGAAGCACCTTAAAAGCATTTCAAAAGCACCACAAAATGGGTGTGGTTTGGATTTTTTTAAGACCACGTTGTCAAAAAATGTGTTTTGCAAAAACACACCTGAAGTCTCCTAAAAGCATGTGGTAAAATATGTTATGATCTGATGAAACCAAGGTTGAACTTTTTTGTCTATAATTCCAAAAGATAGGCCTGGAGCAAAAACAACACTGCACATCACCAAAAGAACACCATACCCACAGTGAAGCATGGTGGTGGCAGCATCATGCTTTGGGGCTGTTTTTCTTCAGCTGGGACAGGGGCCTTAGTCAAGGTAGAGGGAATTATGACCAGTTTCAAATACCAGTCAATATTGGCACAAAATCTTCAGGCTTCTGCTAGAAAGCTGAACATGAAGGGGAAGTTCATCTTTCAGCATTAGTACAACCCAAACATACATCCAAATCAACAAAGGAATGGCTTCACCAGAAGAAGATTCAAGTTTTGGAATAGCCCAGCCAGAGCCCAGACCTGAATCCGATTGAAAATCTGTGGGATGATCTAAAGAGGGCTGTGTACAAGAGATGCCCTGACAAATTTGGAATGTTTTTGCAAAGAAGAGTGGGCAAATATTGCCAAGTCAAGATGTGCCATGCTGACTCATACCCCAAAAGAGTCAGTGTTGTAATAAAATTAAAAGATGCTTTAACAAAGTATTAGTGTAACTGTGTGCACACTTATGCAACCATATTATTTTATTTTTTTATTTTCACTTCCCTCCACCTAAAAGATTTCAGTTTGTTGTTCTGAGTTGTGCAGTTTATAGATCACATTAAAGGTAAAAAAAAATCTGAAATGATTTATCTTTGTCTCATTTTATTACATTGCAGAAACCTGATATTTTAACATTTAATTGATATACTGTATAATATAGAATTGATGGGCACTGATCACCCTGCATAGATGGGCACTGATCAGGCTGCATAGATGGGCACTGGCAAGGCTGCATTGCTGGGCACTGGTCAGTCTGCATAGAAGGGCACTGGTAAGGCTGCATTGCTGGACACAGGCTCAGGCTGCTTTGCTGGGCACTGGTCAGGCTGCATTGCTGGGCACTGGCCAGGCTGCATTGCTGGGCACTGGAGAGGCTGGCTGTGCTGCTGGGCACTGGTCAGGCTGCATTTCTGGGCACTGGTGAGGCTGGCTGGGCACTGGTGAGGCTGCGATGCTGGGCACTGGTGAGGCTGTGATGCTGGGCAGTGGTGAGGCTGCATTGCAGGCCACTAATGAAGCTTTATTTCTGGGCACTGGAGAGGCTGGCTGAGCTGCTGGACACTGGTCAGGCTGCATTGCTTGGCAATGCTGAGGCTGCGTTGCTGACCACTGGTCAGGCTGCATTGCAGGCCACTAATGAGGCTTTATTTCTGGCCACTGGAGAGGCTGGCTGTGCTGCTGGGCACTGGTCAGGCTGCATTGCTTGGTAATGGTAAGGCTGCGTTATTGACCACTGGTCAGGCTGCATTGCAGGCCACTAATGAGGCTTTATTTCTGGCCACTAGAGAGGCTGGCTGTGCTTCTGGGCACTGGTAAGGCTGCTTTGCTGGGCACTGGTGAGGCTGTGCTGATGGGCACTGGTGAGGCTGCATTAATCTGGCCCACCCAACAGTCTGAGGGACAGTGAACTGGCCCCCTGTTTAAAAAGTTTGAGGACCCCTGCTGTATAATATCAAAAAGCTATTTCTAATGAGCCACATGCTCTGCCCTTGAAAGTTTGCAAGATCCAGAAAAATACCTATTAACCACTTACAGAACGGACCATTTTGCTGGTCAAAGACCAGACCACTTTTTGCGATTCGGCACTGCATCGTTTTAACTGACAATTGCGCAGTTGTGCAACGTGGCTCCCAAACAAAATTGACGTCATTTTTTTCCCACAAATAGAGCTTTCTTTTGGTGGTATTTGATCACCCCTGCAGTTTTTATTTTTTGCGCTATAAACAAAAATAGAGCGACAATTTTGAAAATAACACATTATTTTTTACTTTTTGTCATAATAAATATCCCCCAAAAATATATAAAAAAAAAATGTTTCCCTCAGTTTAATCCGATACGTATTCTTCTACATATTTTTGGTAAAAAAAAATCGCAATAAGCGATTATTGATTGGTTTGCGCAAAAGTTATAGCGTTTACAAAATAGGGATAGTTTTATGGCATTTTTATTAATAATTTTTTATTACTATTTTTTTTACTAGTAATGGCGGCGATCAGCGATTTTTATTGTGACTGCGACATTGCGGCGGACATATCAGATATTTTTGACACATTTTTGGGACCATTGTCATTTATACAGTAATCACTGCTATATAAATGCACTGATTCCTGTGTAAATGACGCTGGCAGTGAAGGGGTTAACAAGTGGGTGGCACAAGCCCATACAACCTCCCCTTCCCAAACTGCCATCCTGCACCCTTCTTCCTACTATGCACTTTTAAATCAGCGTGTCCATGCTCTGCAGCCATTCAAAGGACTGTAAAAAATATCACCTTGGGATTGATTTACTAAAGGCAAGTGCCATCAGTAGAGGTGCACGGCGAGGCGCAATGCACATTGCCATATTTACGACATGGTGCGCCCGTAACAGAGTTCGAATCCCCCATTTACTATTGCGATCTCAGTGCACGGGAGAATGTAATCTGTGCACCACTATGGACATGGTGCACGGCATCTTCAATTCAATATTAACAGAAGATGGAGGTGCCAATATTATGGGGTGATGTGTGGAAGTTTAGTAACAACTGCCCAAGTAACAAACATGCCCAAAATAGAATGAGAGAAAGCTTGCTGTGCCTGCAAGTACATTTAGAACTGCATGAGATCAATGTAAGCAGTGCGAGTGCGCAAGCGCCTCTTGCACTCGTTCACATGAGTTTGTTCACTTTGCGGTCAAAATCTTAGTAAATGTTAAACAACGTACATGCAATTGCATGGGTTAAACGGGCACACCTCTAATCTTGACACTTTTTTTTTACGTTGGTTCACCTTTATGTATCTTTTTAAGGAGATTTGCACACAGGTCATGTTAGCATAAAATTATGTAAAAAGACTCTCGCTCCTCTAGCTCCTCCTAAAAGGGCATTTAACCGTCCCCCTCTACTGCATATGATTTCCTTGGGCTAGCTTTTGCTTTTAAAGGGGAACTCCACACTCCTGTCTCCAATGCTCTTGTCTCCCCCCACTCTAATCCCTTGGATTTCCATGGGCTAGCTTTTGCTTTTAAAGGGAAACTCCACACTCCATTCTCCAATGCGCTTGTCTCCCCCTTCCATTCCCTTGGATTTCCATGTGCTAACTATTGCTTTTAAAGGGAAAGCCACACTCTACTCCATTCTCAAAAGACTGTGAGCTGCCTTCACAAATCCAAACCACATCCTTTTTCAGAGCATACAACAGGGCCAGCTAGGAAAGGGGTGAGAAGAGCGAGCGCCCAACCCCCTCCTGAACCATACAAGGCCACATACACTCAACATAGCTGGCTGCCATCGGGGCTTGTTGGGCAATACCAACCACAAAGCACCTTGTACGCACTATTTTAAAGGGGCTTTCCACATTCCATAAAGCCCCTTGTCTGCAGCCCCCCACAACCCCAGCCTAGGCTTGTGTGGAAGAGGTCCTTGTCCCCCTGAATATGGGAACATGGTGGCTGACTTTTGGGTTGGCCAATCCCCTCCTGCCCCCAGACATCCACCCCACCCCCCTTTCATGGACTGGCTGTGTGTTTGGCTAGGGGTTTGTTAGTGTGTCGGAGGGGCACAATATTTTTTTAGTTTGGGGTGGTATTTTTCGACGTGGGGGTTTTCATTTTAAGCCTAAACAGACCCAAATGGCCTTGTATGTATTGGGGAGCAGGCTATTTTTTTTTGGTTATAACCTTGCAGCTGCAATGTAGATTTGTACGTTTTCTCTAAAGCAGTACATCTTTGAAGCAGCATTTTGGATACATGCTACAGATGCCCCACTTTACAGGCAGAGTAAGCCCTGCCCAATTAGCTAGCTTTTAAGCAATTTTGCATTTTTAAAGGCACTTCTCCTTGTTTCGTTTTTGGGGTTGTCAAAATTGGTGACATCGATATATGTCCCTCAGGGTGGGACCTGAGCCATACCCATTTTAAGGCCAATTACTAGAATATAAGCTAGCCAAGTGAGGACTAGCAAAATTAACAAGTCAGTTCCCATAGACTGCAATGGTATTTGTTGTATAACTTTTGCCCATGTTAGGCTCTTTGTTTGCCCCCCCTGGACCGGGGGTGTTTATCCCGTCTGTAATTTTGTAGCATGCTGGATGAAGTGCATATTTTCGGACAGGGCTGTGGCTTATTTTGTAGTAGCTGCATTAGGGTTGGTCTGGCCCTGCTCAGGGACTTTGGGTTTGTTTGTGCTTTTCCTGTGTGAACAGCACTTGAATTTTTCTAGGAATGCTCAGAGAGTGTGTTTTTTGGGTTAGTAATTTAAGGACATCCTTAACAGGTGTCCCGACTTTGAAGTAATGTCTCTACACACGAAATTGCATTTTGTGTGTTTCATGGACTGTGCATGTGTTTTCAAATTGCCTCATTAGCACACAAACCTATGTTGTATAAAGCTTGCAAATATCATTCTTTCCCTTGCCCTGAGGATAGATTGCTTGATTTTGTATGTATGTATGCATGCATGCATGTATGCATGCATGCATGCATGCATGCGTGTGTGCGCGTCTGTGTCAAGAGAGTACATTTGGGTGTCCTTATAGAGTTTGTAACACATGTATTTTGTTTGTTATGTCTTTGCAAAACAGATGTGTTTTAGAGCAAGTATTTTTTACTTTTGTTTATTTATATTCTTTTGGGGGGGGGGGGGATATGTTTCCCTGAAATATTTTTGATGTTGTCAATGTGTGTCATTGTAGGTTGTTAGTGCCACTTTAATTTAATTGTCTGTGCTGCATTATTTTGCAAAATCTTCCTCAAGATGATGTGACTAATAAATGTTTGCTTAAGAGACTGTTTGTTTGTAGGCGCAGTCTTTTTAACTACTTTTAATTTCCTCTGCAAAATGGACAGACCTCAATACCATATTCTGTTAGTGTCTCAAATTAACATACATGTGTTTTTTTTGCTTTCCTTGCTCTTTTCCAAGTCCTGTTTTGTTGACCAATAAAGTTTGTAGCAATTTTTTATGTTTTATGTATTTTGTTAATAATTTGTTTTGCAGATGCATGCTCAATCTAAGTAATGCATTTTACACTCTAGCGCAGTGGTTCTCAGCCTCAGTCCTCAAGTACCCCGCATAGGACATGTTTTGGGAATTCTTAGCTAAAATAGCTGTCCAAAATACAAAGCTATTGACTCTGATTTAAAGCACCTGTGCAAGATGAAGGAAAACATGGCCTGTTGGGGGTACTAGAGGACAGGGTTGAGAACTGCATATTTAGAGCACTGAGCAAAAATCTAGCTCAAGACAATACTATTCTAATTGTGGGCATCTGAGGGAAACCGAGTGTTATAACCCTGATTGTCTTTTTTTTAGGTTGGGCTTTGTGTCCCTTTTCTGAAAATTGGCTTCACTTCTTGTCACATAGCCCAACAGGAAGTGAGGGTAAAATCTTACCAATGTCTTTCCTTGGGGACACACAGGTCAATTAGTGTCTCCATTAGGCTAATTGCACTCTAGAATTTTGTTGTGTCCACCCCAAATGCTGTTTTTTTTATTTTCCTTGCATGTCCCCCTCAGATCTCCAGCAACTGCACTTGTAGTGCAAAGTGGATTTGCCTTTATTAAATAAATCCCAAAGATCAAGATACCTAATAATTTGGGGTGTACACAGCAAAATGCTAGAGTGCAATTTACTTAATGGGGAAACTATTTAGATTGACCTGTGTGTCCCCAAGGAAAGCCATTGGTAGGGTTTTACCCTTACTTTCTGTTTGGCTATGTGACAGGAAGTGAATACATTTGAAGGAGAAACTGACACAATTTGGGAGGTGTCTTCACCCTATCAGGGGTGTAGACATCCCCAAAAACTGGCAAGACTTCTGATCCGTCTGCATTCTATCCCCAAGCAAAAATAAGGAAGGATTTAATATAGTTTAACTTTGCAAAGACACATTCCTAAGTTCAACTGTGATGCATGTCAATGGCCCATTTAGACCTTGTTTAATAGTAAACACCAGTTGCCTTTCACTATAAAAATTTGTTAGTCCGGGCCTGGAAATCTGCATCTGCTTTACTATTTATTTCCATAAAAATTGGGTTCCTGCAGCTAGATGCATGACAGCTGTGTATGTGAGATGCGCAACTGCTGTGTGCGCGGAGGTATGTACCTATGGTGCATATCTGGTTCCAGAAGTGGCAGAATGACATAATGCCCCTCCAGGAAGCTGCTTGTCCTGTTGCGAATTTCTTCCCATCACCATGCCCCGCTCACTGTTCTCTGAGGAAGAGATGATCCTTATTTGCCTCAAAACACACACCTACCTCAGATTCACTGTACAGATTCACTTCCGGGCCTCCTGCTTCAGTGTGTGTGTGTGTGTGTGTGTGTATGTGTGTGTGTGTGTGTATATATATATATATATATATATATATATATATATATATATATATATATATTTTATGTGTTTCCGTTTCAGAGCAGCAGCAGGGAACACTAAACCCTTGCAGTTGATCTATGAAGGATTGTAAGTTTAAAGCGGAGTTCCGCCAATTGTTTTTTTTTTTTTAAGTCAGCAGCTACAAATACTGCAGCTGCTGACTTTTAAAAAATGGACACTCACCTGTCCAGGACACCCGCGATGTCGGTACCTGAAGCCGATCTGTCCCTCGGCTCTTGGGTGGAGGCACTGCTAACTTCAGTAAGGGAATCAGGAAGCGAAGCCTTGCGGCTTCACAGCCTGGTTCCTTACTGCACATGCGCGATCCCCCTGGTCCCTGCTGTCTTCTGGGACCTGTGTGTCTCCCACAAGACAGCGGGGGGGGGGGCGCTGGATATAGCATAGCTATCCGCAGAAACTGTGGCTATCTATGCCCGGAAGTGGGAGCAAATACCTGGATTATACACCTAAAGGTGACAAATGGGACACTGGAGGGGGGGCGGGATTCCGAAAAGCGTAAGTTCCATTTTTGGGTGGAACTCCGCTTTAAGTGGAGCTGTAAGTTAAAGGGTGTATAAACTGAACAACATAAATTTAATATATTGCAGCTTATTAGTCCTTGGATACTTTGGCTGCATTTATTTTCTTTTTCAGCCTTTTTTCATTTCCTTTTTATTTACACTTGAGGATTTATTATTTTACTTGGTGATTCTGCTGGTAATGTACTTCTTGTGCTAGGACATATTTCCCTCCTTCTGTGTCAGGACAAGAAAAACAAGACAGGACTACTGGGAACTCCATGACATGGATGTACAGGGTCCTGTAGTGCTCAGAACAACATAGGTGACCAGATTTCTGGCAAGATCAGCAGGTGATTTTTACATTTGTTAAACAAATATAACAAAGTACTACCAAGTGGTATATTTAATAGATCAACGTAGAGCAAATAGGAAAAATTCATTGTCACGGTTTACAAACACTTGAAAGTCTTTCAAATAAATATAGGTTGTTTTTATACTGACTTTAGGTTGTTATTATATAATGAATTTAAAGCATCTGTCTGCCCAAAATTTCATTCTAGGGGCATCCTTGAATGTATTTTCCATCTCTTGAAGGATCTCTACATCTGAATTTGAAGGCTGCTCACTTATCATTGTTATTATAAGGGGCTCTCACTCTCCCTGCTGGGCTTGACATTTATTTTACATAACTGGGAGGATAGCAAGAGGAGGAAAGGGCATCAATGATGTGTTTAAGTTCTTATTTCTGTAGTTCCTGGGCCATATAAAAACCTGTATGGTGATACAATGTATTCAACCATAACTTTCATATTCATTTTGGGTGGACTGTCTCTTTAAGATGACCTCTTGTTAATGTAATAAGGTCCCAGGCCTCCTTTGGTCTGATGAGAACCTCTAGGGCCAGGGATAGCTGACATCCTTCTGTATGTAGTGGATTGTGAGGCATGGTGGGTGCAGAGTAGTTAAGTTATTGGGTGCCAGACACTTCTTGAATGCAAAAGAAAGTTTATTTCTTTTAACAATCTTTTTTTTGGGGGTTAAAGAGGGTTAGCACCAGGAAACCCTTGAATAGTTGCAAATTCAATTAGCAGACTCCAAGACTTCAATAGGAGGACAACCATGCAGGGAAAAGCCTCCAGCGAGAAGCCACATCTGCACATGCAGGAATGCTGTCTCCTATGGCAACAGTCTTTAACAGTTCCTTACACAAAGCGTAACAGTTCTTTCACCTTCACTACAACTTCTCCTTGTAGTTCTTCAGCCAGCTGAGCTCCTGGTCTCTCACTAGACCCACTGATTCACTGCCACTGAATCTCCTGAGCACCTCTAATTTTCATGGTGGTATCTTCCTCAAGCGTCACCCCTGCCTCTCTGCTGGGTCCCTAGCTTGGCACTCCCAATACTTCTCAAGCTTCACCCCACTGGCCTGCTTGGTCCCTGACGTGACACACAAGGCTGCTCTGCAAGCGTCACTTCCGCTGTGTGGGTTACGGACTTGATCACTGCCTGATGTTTCCCAATTCTCCACTGTGCCCTTTCAGTGAGAATGCTGCTCCGGCACTTGCTTCAGTTACTCTGGTAATAAGGTGGATGGTCCCTTAGCGGTGACAGCTCACCTTCTACCTCCGACCACTGACAGGTTCTCTGGCTGGCAGAACCATCACTTTTGGTTGGACTGCAAGCCGCAGTCCCAACTCTGCTCTGCTCTCTTGCTTCTGGATAGGCCC
Organism: Lithobates pipiens; assembly: GCF_037356315.1. NCBI lineage: Eukaryota > Metazoa > Chordata > Amphibia > Anura > Ranidae > Lithobates > Lithobates pipiens. The sequence goes on from NW_027507748.1 coordinate 577,332,843, forward strand.
TCAGACAGCCTAGCAGCCAGATGCCCCTGAGATAGGCCCAATCTCTGGCCTAGCAGCCCGGGGCACATGACACATGTCCAGCCAGACAGCCGTCCAGGTGGCACAGAACATAGATCACCTGACTCTACCCGAATATATATAGGTTCTCCCAGCAGGCCAAGGAATCCAAGAGAACCCCTGTTAACCACCAAGTAGAAGAGAAAAGTGCAACAAGGCCAAAGTTAGGGAGAAATCAATGGATCTCTAACAATCAACCAGGATAACTACTCCCGGCAAGTAAATTTGTGAGTAGCATCCCTGCCTAAACTCAGGGGTACTACATCAATAATTCTATAAAGGAATCATACTGAATTCCTTTAAAGTACATTGTAACAAATCTGTTTTTTTGTTAAAGTTTGCAACCTGCTTAATACCTCATACATGTATAGTAATGATTTTAAGGCTGAAAGACCCTTTCATTTTTCACTTGCTTCTTAAAATTGATGATAGTACATTCTGTAGACCTAATTTACATCAGTAATTTTAATTGCCAGGAAACTGGTACTGGTATTGTTCAGTGAAGTATTATGAGGGTTCAACACACCAGCTCTCAGCACAGGATAAGATATATACTATACACAATATATTATTTTAGTGTTAGGGATATTTTTCATGCACACAGGGCATTTGCCCCACTCTCCTAATTTCCTTTCCTTCTAGGAGCAGCGTTTTGGCAGAAAAAAATGCTTGAAGCATGTCAAGTGCTTGGATTTTAATTTGTTTAGTGGCCAAAATAACTTACTTTGGCCATTGAAATTAATTCACGCTCAAGCACTTGACGCACCTAGTGTTATCACGCATTTAGATGCATTTAGACACGTATACACACATCAAGCATCTTTTCTGCGTCCACCTGTGTCATAAGTGGAGACCTTTAGTTCTCCCATATAGAGGAGTGTATTGCTCCCATGGTTCAGAGAAGCAGGATCTCCCAGTCTATGGATAGCGTAGGACCCACTAATTATTGGGTATTTTGTTGCAGTAAATGGGCTTAAGCACCATATAGCAATATGGTGTGACCAAATACCCATATTTTTTGATAATGCTTTTTGAAAATGTCTAGGTGTTTTAAATAGCCTTGCTGGAGGTAAATGTCTTTTTTGCATGTGTGCGCTGTAATATTTTGTTCTGTTGTATGGTTTTATGACTGCACCATCTTAATTGCATCTTTTAGGGTGTGCCCCCCAAATATCTTGTTTGTTTTTCTTTAACTGTGTTCTTTACTTGTGCACAAGGGAGAGGTATGGAGATGAAGTGTGTTACTGATGTGTTTTACCGCCTTCCAGTACAGTCCAGTGCAGGAAATATGTGGCATGTTCTACTTTTTTCTGGAACTGGAACACCCTGGAACTGACCGCACTGGTGTGAACTATGCAATTAAAAACCATATAACCTACTTTCCCTGTGTTTTTATGCAAAAATAAACAAAAAACACACTGGACTGCATGTGGTGTGAACTGGCTGGTATTGTACAAGAAACATTTTCGTGTTAGGCCCCTTCGGATAATTTCTGATGAACTGTCGTGATCGGCTTTCTGTGTACATATGATGAGATTAATGTATGATTGCTTCGAAAGCATTATTTTTCACCCGATTTTCTGATCAGGTGTGCTAGGGATACGTCTTTTTTTTTGTTTGTTTTGTTTTGATTTTCAAAGAGTTTTATTGAAAAAAGAGAGTATAGGTTGATATACAAGAATTGTGGACAAAACATTGCTTAGTTATATGAACCTTACAGACTAGGCATACGTCTTTTCATCTCGCTTTGCGCTGGTCATTCGGAGGAATCAGGTAAAGTAGCACATCCCTGCAGTAGCATCCACTGCAATAGTGACTGACATCTTGCAGTTATCATGCCCATGTGAGCTAATATACCCAGCTTTACCAAAATGCGAACAGTAAAAAGCAGTAAATCAGAAGTTTAGTGTTTCATTTGTTTGCGGTCCAGATTATAAAGCACAGCATAAGACACCAGTCTAAGAGACTCTTCTAGATCTTCGCTGCTTCTGTTTAACCCCTTGCCACCGAGCATACGCAGATGTGTGTACTCGGCTTTCGGGGGTTATACCAGGATGATGTCCGCAGCTGCAAAAAGCCGCTCTGCTGTTATACCGGAGGAGCGGGAGGGGACATCCCCCCTCCCGCTGCCTCCCGCTGCTTCCCGCGACTCTTGCCGGGGCTCCCGTTCCACCGGGAGCCCCGATCAACAAACTGCCGCTTCTGGCAGGCAGGGACAGACTGGAATGAAGCTGTAAGTGGCTTCATTCCAGCCTCCTAATTGTAAACACGGAAGCGACATCATGACGTTACTTCCCGTTTACTCAGCTGCCAATGTCGCCAGTTTAAAAAAAATATACAGTATTCAGGATCACCGAAAATGGCGATCTGAATACTTTGAAGTGCAAAGGAGGGATTGGGGGTCTTTTAGACCCCCGATCCCTCCATAAAGAGTACCTGTCAGCACCTATTACTGTCACAAGGGATGTTTACATTCCTTGTGACAGCAATAAAAGTGATCAAAACATTTTTTTTTGTTTAAAAGAACTATTTATTAATTTTAAAATAAATAAGAAAAAAACATTTTTTTTAAAAGCGCATACTGAAGTAGAGTCTGCATATGTAAACATATTCAAATCACACATGTGAGGTATCACCGCGATCGTTAGAGCGAGAGCAATAATTCTTATACTAGACCTCCTCTGTAACTCTAACCTGGTAACCAAATTTTTTTAAAGCATCGCCTATGGAGATTTGTAGGTACGGTTTGTCGTCATTCCACGAGTGCATGCAATTATAAAGCATGACATGCTCAGCGTAGAATCATCTTTCACATTATACAAAAAATTGGGAAAACTTTATTGTTTCATTTTTTTTAAACTCATGAAAGTGTCCCTTTTCCCAAAAAGTTGCGTTTAAAACACTGCTGCACAAATACCGTGAGACATGAAATATTGCAACAATCGCCATTTTATTCTATAGATTCTCTGCTAAAAAAATAGATATAATGTTTGGGGGTCCTAAGTAATTTTCTAGCAATAAATATGGATTTTAACTTGTAAACGCCAAATGTCAAAAATAGGCTTAGTTATGAAAAGGTTAAGTAGACAACAGGGCACACAATATCACCTGATAGAACCAGTGCCTTCTTAATAGTGTCATAGGTCCCTGGGTACAGTAATGCACTGGTGCCCCTACAAGGACGATGGTGACCTGCGGAGTGCACAGCATGCTGCTGCAAACAGTGGGTGTGACAAACTTATACTACATATTGGACTTTTTTTTTTTTGTCTGATTACAAATTTTTGTCACATTTTTTAAATTTTTTACTATGTTTCAGTTGTGAATGAACAGTGAGGGATTGGTACTGATCACTTACTGTGCTCATTCAGAAAAAGAAGGGGTGGGTAAATGACATATTTACTGGCCCCCTTACCTCACTCTCTATCCTAAATATCCTGGAAGCTGACGGAGGGAGAGGAGGACAGGCCAGCAGCTCCACAGGGGGTACACAGTGAGGACCAGACAGGGGGGAATCCGATAGTGGATGGAGCGGTGATCAGTGCAGCGGGTGGGAGAAATAACTGGAACTTATCTTTTGTAGCTCTTCCTGCAGCAACTAAAAGCCAGCGAAGGGAGGAGTAGATTCTGGATTTCAGCTGCTGCAGGGAGAGACACAAAATATTGGTTCCAGTCATTTCCCTCACCGACGCAATGGATCGCCCACGCTACTTAGTGTGCACCTGGGGCCCCTAGGCAATGTCCAGGGGTGCCCATGCGACGGTCCTTAATACAACAGCAAGATCACACTCAGACTAGTCTGAGTCTGTTGGCTGCAGAGGATTCTCTGAGTCTTTTGATTCAGTGTGCACAGAAAAGGGATGGGCAGTGCAGCTAACCCTTTCCAAACCAATTGAAACTGGCTCAGTGGAAGTTGTCTGCTGCAATGTTCTTCAATGAAATGCAGTCATTGTAGGCTAGGGAAACAAATAAAATACAGCACAGTTGCCACCAAGCACCAAAAGCAGAAACAAATGTGAAAGAAAAAAAGCTGAGGCTGGCGTTTGGCTTTAACCCCTAGCTCCTGTGCCCAAGACTAGCCTTACTCCTCAATTAACCCAGAACATCAGAACAAACATAATTATGTATCACCTGCACTCTGAACCTTTGCTCTAAATCCTCACAATTGAAGAGACAGCTTTGATTTGATAGATTACGATGTGAGCTGACAGTTGGCAAAACTAGCAATTTAAGCCAATGAAAAGATCATTATCCATTATTATCATACTTGTTCCACGGATGTGGAAATACAGGGAAATTTAGGAAACAGCGATCAAAGGTCAATTGGCTTTAGTATAAATCACACAAATCACACAAATAGGAAACATAAGGGAAATACAAAGACACTGAATTTCAAAAGAGCCAACTTCCCTAAACTACGAACCTTGCTAGAAGATATAAATTGGGATAAAAATCTTAGGAACAAAGAGGTGGGTTTGCTTTAAGAGCATATTAAATAAGGGCATTAGCCAGTGCATCCCATTGGGTAATACATTTAAAAGAGCAAACAAAAGTCCTGGATGGCTTAACGCTAATGTAAAAAAGCATATAAAAGCAAAAGAGAAGGCCTTCAAAAAATATAAGATTAAGGGATCATCAGCATTCCAACTTTATAAAGAATACAACAAGAAATGTAAGGGTGCAATTAGGGCGGCTAAGCTAGAACACGAAAGACACATAGTGGAGGAGAGCAAAAAAAAAAATCCAAAGAAATTCTTTATGTATGTAAACAGTAAAAAAGGGATGACAGACCACATTGGCCCCATAAACAATGAGGAAGGACATTCGGTTACAAAGGATGGGGAGATGGCGAAGGTATTGAATTTATTCTGCTCCTCAGTCTTCATGAGGGAATTGGGGGGGGGGGCTTCAGTAAGAGAAAAACGGCAGTGTTTATCCTCATGACACATCACAGGTAGCACCTCTATGGTTAACAGAGGACAGAATTAAAATTAGACTTGGGAAACATAACATTAATAAATCACCGAGACCAGATGGCTTGCACCCGAGGGAACAAAGTCAAGTAATTGACAGACCATTGTTCCTAATTTTTACTGACAGTCTGCTGACTGGAATGGTACCAGCTGACTGGAGAAAAGCCAATGTAGCACCAATATTTAAAAAGGGCCCAAAATACATCCCTGGGAATTACAGACCAGTTAGCCTAACATCAATAGTATGCAAGCTCTTGGAGGGGATGATAAGGGACTATATACAAGATTTTAGTAATGAAAATTCTTGCCAAACTAATCTATTAACCTTCTATGAGGAGATGAGTTGCCACCTAGATAGAGAGAGGCCCGTAGACGTGGTGTATCTGGATTTTGCAAAAGCATTTGACACAGTTCCCCATAAATGTTTAATGTACAAAATAAGGTCCATTGAAATGGACCATAGGGTGAGTACATGGATTGTAAACTGGCTACAGGGGCGAGTTCAGAGGGTGGTGATAAATGGGAGTACTCGGAATGGTCAGGGGTGGGTAGTGCAGTCCCACAGGGTTCTGTGCTGGGACCAATTCTATTTAATTTGTTCATCAACGACCTTTAGGATGGGGTAAACAGTTCAATCTCTGTATTTGCGGACGATACTAAGCTAAGCAGGGCAATAACCAGGGGTGGACTGACAACTCATGGGGCCCCCAGGCAATAGGAGATTATGGGTCCCCCGGGCAATCAGAGATTAGGGGGCCACACAGTATACAATCACACAGTATATACACATACATGTACACACAGTATATACAGACATGTTTCTATTGGCTGAGAAGGTACTGGAGAGGTGGGGCAGCTATAATCTCAGGATTTTTAGACCAAAAGGATGTTGGTAAGAGACATTTCAGAGACAGATGTAAAAAAAAAAACACATATTTTTACATACTGTCCCTGGTTTTACTGAGGCTGGCAACCCTGATGGGGCCCCCTAGTGGCCCGGGGCCCTCGGCAGTGCCCAAGTGGCCCAATGGTCAGTCCGCCCCTGGCAATAACTTCTCCACAGGATGTGGAAACCTTGCAAGAAGATCTGAACAAATTAATGGTGTGGGCAACTACATGGCAAATGAGGTTTAGTGTAGACAAATGTAAAATAATGCATTTGGGTGACAAAAATATGAATGCAATCTATACACTAGGGGGGAGAACCTCTGGGGGAATCTAGGATGTAAAAGGACCTGGGGGTCCTAGTAGATGTTAGGCTCTGCAATGGCATGCAATGCCAAGCTGCTGCTAACAAAGCAAACAGAATATTGGCATTAAAAAAGGGATTAAAAAAGGGATTAACTCCAGGGATAAAACTATAATTCTCCCGCTCTACAAGACTCTGGTCTGGCTGCACCTGGAGTATGCTGTCCAGTTCTGGGCACCAGTCCTTAGGAAGGATGTACTGGAAATGGAGCGAGTACAAAGAAGGGCAACAAAGCTAATAAAGGGTCTGGCGGACATTAGTTATGAAGAAAGGTTGCGAGCACTGAACTTTTTCTCTCTGGAGAAGAGACGCTTGAGAGGGGATATGATTTCAATTTACAAATACCATACTGGTGACCTCACAATAGGGATACAACTTTTTGGCAGTAGGGAGTTTAACAAGACTCGTGGCCACTCATTAAAATGAGAAGAAAAGAGGTTTAACCTTAAACTATGTAGTAATCTTTACTGTATGAGCGGCAAGGACGTGGAATTCCCTTCCAAAGGCGGTTGACTCAGCGGGGAGTATCAATAGTTTCAAAATACTATTAGATAAGCACCCGAACGACTGCAACATACAGGGATATAAAATGTAATACTGACATATAATCATACGCATAGGTTGGACTTGATGGACTTTTTTCAACCTCACCTACTATGTGACTAAGTAACTATGTTCCAAGTGAATGACTCAAACAGTATTGAAGACCGTCCATGATGACTGTCAACAACTAGCGTAATCAGGAACAGAGGTCAGGTGTGGCTATACATATACACACACACATATATATTTGTATATATAACACCAATATATATGTGTGTATATTTAAGGTAGAGGCACATTGATCCCCCTGCCGCCACAGTGTGGAAGCACTTCTCTTAGACCCCTTTCACACTGAGGTGTTTTTCAGGCGCTAAAGGGCTACAAATAGCACATGTAAAGTGCCTGAAAAATGCTCCCCTGCAGCCCCAGTGTGAGAGCCCAAGTGTTTTCACATTGCAGCGGTGTGCTTGCAGGATGTTAGAAAAAGTCCTGCAAGCAGCATCTTTGAAACAGTTTAGGAGCAGTGTATACACTGCTCCTCCACTGCCCCTCCACCGCCCCTTGAAATGAATGGGCATCGCTGCCGAAGAACGTGCAAAGCGCTTCGGCAGTGGTGCTTTTCAGGTGTATTTAACCCTTTCTTTGGCCGCTAGCGGGGGTTAAAAGTGCCCCAATAGTGGCCGAAAAGTGCTGCTAAAATGATGGCTAACATGGTCCGATGGCAGTGTGAAAGGGGTCTTATGGCAGAGCCGGTCAGAGGGAGAGATTTCCCATCTCGCCAGCACACAGTGATAATGCTAATGCGCATGCAGCACAGAGTGATTGAGGTGTGCCCAGGCACACCCGGCAAACCCCGAGTGCATGCCTATGGTGGTGACATATGGAGAAGGATTGAAGGTGCGAAGAGTGTTTTGGAAATGATAAATTATTATATATCACATGTGGACACTGGGTGTTATTAATAGTATTATTCGATTATTTCTCTTTTTTTGTATATTATTGTGTGAAGCACTGATGTTATAGCATTACCTAAAATTGTTAATCAGTTTTAGTTTTTTTGATTTAGGATTTATCTCAGTATACGTCACATTTCTGCAAACCCCTTAATGCACTTCCATAATAGATTTGGGATGTCTGTATATCTGCAACCTTCTGGATTCCTCACATGAAATGACATGACATTTTTGAGAACAAATGAGGCCAATGACAACGTATGACTGTAATTATTGATCTCTCAGTAGACAGAAAAAAAAAAAAAGGGCCATTAAAAACTAGACTTGTCAAGAAAACCCCATTTCCAAGGTGGCAGTGATCTAAAGCTCTTCAATGATGTGCTTTGAAGCTGAATGTGCAGTAGTAAACTCTTTTATTTTCAGACTGTAGTCTTGAAAAGGGACTTTATCCTTCAACGTCTGCTTCAGTTTCTAAAAACAGCAGATGCAAATACGCTCTGTTCTAGGCAGCATGGGCATTATTTTAATTTAATTTTAATAACACTAAAGCTAGTCACATCTGTTGCGATCCCCATACAAAACTGTTTTCTAATGTTTTTACCCAGTGATGCAATAACTGTGTCTGTGAGATGATAAACAAAATAAACAATGCGATTGCATATTGAAGACTGTCCTTCATATACCTTCTGAATACATCATATCTTTTTGGAACACAGAGGATATCATGGAATTTGTGGCTTGGGAGAAATTTGCTTTAAAAAAATGACTTTTCTTTTCAATATTTATTTAGAGCAGTTTTTCTCAGTTAGGGTTCCACTAGAGAAGTGATGGCAAACTTTGGCACCCCTGATGTTTTGGAACTATATTTCCCATGATGTTCGACTACACTGCAGAGTGCATCAGCATCATGGGAAATGTAGTTCCAAAACATCTGGTGTACCAAGGTTTGCCATCAGAGGTTGATCACGGTTTCTTGACCAATAAGCGATTTCTTCCTCTCAGATAAGTTATACATTAGCTATCTGTTATGGAGGCATTCTTTCCATTGAGCCCAATGAAGGAATGTTGTTTCCACTGGCAACCAGTGTAATAGGGCCCTTCACTGATTAGCAGTTTAAGGAGGACCTTCTCCACTGACCGTCAATGTGAGGATGTACTACAAATTTTTACTGTCTGAGGTTTTTTTATGGCCATTATTGTTTTTTGTTTCATTTACTGAAAATAATGTTTTTTTTTTAGAGTAGCCCTGGGTGACAAACATGGCAATTATGCCACATTCCTTACTCTTTTATTTATTTGTATATATACAACTTACTGTTCACACCAATGTGTCAAAGAGCTGTAGATACAATAAATATTAGCAGGGGTTACCTAAGACCCCCATAATGTCATTTCAATGTTATTTCAATGATTTCTTCATGTTAAACAATTTGAGAAAAGCTAAATAAATTTTTTATTTTTTTTTGGGGGGGGGGGGGGGGGGTGCATTTAGGGTAGTTAGAATTATTCAACTTGGTGTCCTTTTGTATCTGTATTTTTCTCTTTTACTTGGGAATTTGGTCATTATTTGAGTGTTGTGCCTTAATGTTTTTTTAGTTTATTACTGTTTCACTGTCTGTTAAAAAAAAACAATAATAATATTAAAACTATTGAGAAGCCATTTTTGGCACAAGAACAGGTCAAAGGTAGTTGAAAGGAACCATTTAAAACCCACTGCAACCTTAAAAAAAACACCTAATTTTATTTTCCTCTTTAAAGTGGTATTAAACTCAAAACCAAAAATGTAATATATTGCAACTTACCAATCATTACATGTGGTGGCTGCATTAGTTTTATTTTTTTTGATCTGGCCAGTAATACATCTCCTGTATTAAACAGACACCACTCTGGATGAACAAGTACAGGGGGAAGATTTTAACAGCAGAATTGTCATTTTGGGATAAAGGTTTACATACATTTTTCCATAGAGATGCATTGATGTCCGTTTTTCATCCATCAAGGGATGGATGGAAAACTGAAAAACGGTCCGCATGTGTGAAAGGGGCCTAAGAGAGTGAGGCTATGTATGGTTGTACGTATATGTGTGTATGTTTTACAAATATGTACGATTGTATGTATATACAGTATGTATGGTTTACAAATATAATCAAAAGCCTTTACTGTTTCACACAGGTGGATGAATAAGTTATCTTTCCGTTCTACAAAAAAAGAAAGAACAGAACAGCGCAAGATGAAAGTGTGCATGAGGCCAGAGGCTGTACAGCTCAGCAGACACTCTCACACTGCTATACCTCTGATTGCTCATTGTTATATAAGAAGATTTCCAGGACCCTGAAAGTGAGCTGCAGCATGGTGGCCAAGACCATACAGAGGTTTAACAGGACATATTCTACTCAGAACAGGCCTCGCCATAGTCAACCAAAGAAGTTGAGTGCATGTGCTCAGCGTCATATCCAGAGGCCATCTTTGGGAAATAGATATATGAGTGCTGCCAGCATTGCTGCAGAGGTTGAAGGGGTGGGATTTCAGCCTGTCAGGGCTCAGACCATAAGCTGCACGCTGCATCAAATTGGTCTGCATGGCTGTCGTCCCAGAAGGAAGTCTCTTCTAAAGATGATGCACAAGAAAGCCTGCAAATAGTTTGCTGAAGACAAGCAGACTAAGGACATGGATTACTGGAACCATGTCCTGTGGTCTGATGAGACCAAGATAAATTTATTTGGTTCAGATGGTCTCAAGCGTGTGTGGCGGAAACCAGGTGAGAAGTACAAAGACAACTTGCCTACAGTCAAACATGGTGGTGGGAGTGTCATGGTCTGGAGCTGCATGAGTGCTGTCGGCACTGGGGAGCTACAGTTCATTGAGGGAATCATGAATGCCAACATGGACTGTGACATACTGAAGCAGAGCATGATCCCCTCCTTTCAGAGATTGGGCTGCAAGGCAGTATTCCAACATGATAATGACCCCGAACACACCTCTAAGATGACCACTGCCTTGCAAAAGAAGCTGAGGGTAAAGGTGATGGCCTGGCCTGGCCAGGCATGTCTTCAGACCTAAACCCTATTGAGCATCTGTGGGGCATCCTCAAATGGAAGGCGGAGGAGCGCAAGGTCTCTAACATCCACCAGCTCTGTGATGTCGTCATGGAGGAGTGGAAGAGGACTCCAGTGGCAACCTGTGAAGCTCTGGTGAACTCCATGCCCAAGAGGGTTAAGGCAGTGCTGGGAAATAATGGTGGCCACACAAATATTCACACTTTGGGCCCAATTTGGAAGTTTTCACTTTTTTTTTGGGGTGTACTCACTTTTGTTGCCAGCGGTTTAGATATTATTGGCTGTGTGTCGAGTTATTTTGAGGGGACATCAAATTTACACTGTTATACAAGCTGTACACTTACTACTTTACATTGTAGCAAAGTGTCATTTCTTCAGCGTTGTCACATGAAAAGATATAATAAAATATTTACAAAAATATGAGGGGTGTACTCACTTTTGTGTGATACTGTACATATTTCTAAGATGTGAGTGTTTCAAGTATAAGTATTTGAGGGAAAAAACAAACGATTGTTTTGTAATATGACTGAAGTCTACTATCTACGACTAGCTTGCCAGACCAAAAAAGGCACCTTTCAGGATTTATAAGATCAAAAGTATTTTGGAGTTTGGTTCCATTTTCTGTGCCACGTCTAATCATTCTTAAGCATTGTATGTGGAAGAATCTCAGCCTATGCTTGCTGTCATCTGCAGAAGAAAACACAGCCAGAGCTTCAGAGTAGACAGTTCAACTCCGATGTTTATCCTTATATCTGTCAGGGGGGATATATCGGGGATCAACTGTAAGTAAACGAATCCGCTACTCTGTGACCCCTTTTATTGGCAGGTGAAGGCTGTGGGTTTTACAGTATTAAGCTGGTCATGCAAATAGTACAAATGCCAGTCATTCATTAATTAGTTAGCAATGACAACTGGTTTAGGTCAGTGCCTCCAGCAAGGTGATTGTTCATTTATGTCATTCTGCATAGCCAGTGCTTTCTTTTGAGAAAACAGCAAGATATTTTGACCATAGACTTTAGTGGGTACTTGGGCATGCAGGCATGATCCATCCACCCTCGGGCTAAATTGTGTTTTGAGCACTCTGTAATCATGAACACTTGGCTTTGTATACTCTGTACTGGGAGTATGCTGTCCATGCTGAACGAGAAGGGGAGGTCTAACAATATTTGGTGGAACAAGGTTTTTTGTTTTTTTTATCAGATCAGTCATTTCCCATAAGGACCAGTCATTGATGTTCGTGGGTACCTACAGACATGGGGCTGCCACCTGATCCAAGGGAAAACAGTCATAGTGTGGGTCTCTCTCTAATCTCATGTCAATGTTATCTTTGTACAGTAAGAAAAAAAGTATAGTAATCATAGGAACCAAAAATCTTAATTCAAACAAATTACATTTTTCATTGAACTGTCTTCAGTAAACGTAATTATGCTCGATCCCTACAGATTACTGTACTTTATACATCATTCATGCTCATCCCATTGCTTTACTGAATAAAACTGTCTGGGTTCAAAGATATGCGCTCTTCATCTATAATACTCTAACTATTTATACTGTGTGTTATTATATTATGCTAGCCATACATGCATTGATTTTTTTTTTTTTATTGGATTTTACTGAGGTCCCATGAGATAGTCAGATGCAGGATTCCTTTCTCCAACTGGCCACACATGCTTTTCTATGTTTTCTTGAATTCATAACAATGCAGAAAAAAAAAAACTGATGTTGCAGGAATTATCATTTCATCAGCTAGAAAAAAGGGAAATAAATGTTCAAGTAGGCAGGCTTAGGACTAAATCAAGAAAAAGTTTCTTACACCAGATGCTTTTAAAATGCCATTAGAAAGTATTTCAGTTCTTCCAATTGACCCAATCGCTCCAGCTTCAAATATCCAGTGAGCGGCAGTTGTGAGGAGGGAAATGGCTTGTTGATGTCAAAGGTCAGAGGTAAGAGGAGAATGGCCAGATGGGTTTGAGATGATAGAAAGGCAATAGTGACTCAAATAACCACTCGTTACAACCAAGGTATGCAGAATACCATTGTTGAACGCACAACGCATCAAACCTTGAAACAGATGGGCTACAGCACCACACCGGGTGCCACTCCTGTCAGCTAAGAACAGGTAACACAGGCTACAATTCGCACAAGCTCACCAGAATTGGACAATAGAGGACTGAAAAAACGCTGCCTGGTCTGATGAGTCTCTATTCCAGCTGCGATGTTCAGAATTTGGCATAAATAATATGAAAGCATGGATCCATCCTGCCTTGTATCAACAGCTCAGGCTGGTGGTGTAATGGTGTGGGGGAAATTTTCTTGGCACACTTTGGGTCCTATAGTAACATTTGAGCATTGTTAAAACGCCACGGCCTACCTGAGTATTGTTGCTGACCATGTTCATCCCTTTATGACTACAGTGTCCCCATCTTCTGATGTCTACTTCCAGCAGGATAATGCACCATGTCACAAAGCTCCAATCATCTCACCACTGGTTTCTTGAACATGACAATGAGATCACTTGTACTGCAATGGCTTCCACAGTCACCAGAACTCAATCCAATAGAGTACCTTTGGGATGTGGAAGAACGGAAGATTGGCATCATGGATGTGCAGCCGGAAAATCTGCAGCAACTGCGTGATGCTATCATGTCAATATGGACCAAAATCTCTGAGGAATGTTTCCAACACCTTGTTGAATCTATGCCATGGAGAAATATAGAAGTATGATTTGGAGCTTTTTTTATATTAATATTTACTTAGGTGCATGCAGCATTGGTCCGATGCTACATCTGTCCCCTGGCGCCTCTGTACTGAGAACCGAGTGAATGAACACTGCTGATCGTTTGGTTTAGACAGCTCCCCGAGCAGAGAGCTGGTGACTGCCAGTCACAGCTCTATGCTTTGACCCCTCCTCGCTTACTGGAGCGCTGGGCTGTAAAGGGGGCTGCCGTCTCAGGCTCTCAGTAACTCGCTGAGAGCCTGAGCCGGGTGTCAGTCCAGGCGCCTGGCAGACTTTTTTGTCAGGATGACGCGGAAAACAGGTCACAGGAGTGCAAGACTAATTGCATTGGCTATACTTCTCCTTTAAGGCAGTTCTGAAGTTAAAAGGAGTTGCAACCCAGTACTAGCAAGATGTACCTAATAAAGTGGCTGGTGAGTGTATATAGAGCAGAGCCCTATCTATCACGGTAATATCTGTATGGGACCATAAATATGTTCCACCAATAGAAAGTAAATTGGTAAATGTTATTGGTAAAAATGTATGGAGCAAAAAACTTTATTATGAAAATTCGGTTTAAAGCCCCCATCACCGGTAGGCTTATTCTAAAAGGCAGTAGAAATAGGAAAGGTGTGGAATAAACTGAAGCAAACCAGAATCCACCTTTTATTGGATTACAGCTGTGAGAATAATAAAATATGATGGCGGATTGAGTGCTTTGGGTTATCACACTTTTAACAATGTCCTTCCCATAAGCATATTTTTTTACAGCCATTAGATCTTTCTTAGGACAGAACTGCAGCATATCTGCAACATAATAAAAAGAGTCTGAAATAGCACTGCACAGAATATCCTTGTTGAAATGACAATTGAATTGGTAAATGTGATCTAGTTATATAACATGCTTTGGAATTCAGTACAGAGTTATGTCTAATACATCCTGGTAACAGTGGGCATTGGTGCTTAGGATATTTTCCTTTTTATTTTGCAGAAGAATAATTAGAACAAAACTTACAATGAATTTTTTTGACCAAGCTCTTGGTCTGTCCTTTTAGCAAGGTGCATGGTATGCCTAGTACAGCACTGTGGATTCCCATACTCCAAGATCTCTATTAATCAGCAGCATGGTATCATGGTACTCTTTCCTGTATCTAAATTTATCAAGTCTGTTCACTCATTTAATCAGCTGATAACGATCGAGTCACTCTAGCATACCATGCATAAAGAACTTGGCCAGACAATACATTGCATCAAAGACATGATTCTGCTTTCTAGCGTACCTTCGGAAATGCTGACTTTGTTATAATTACAGTGTTTAACATTTAAAGCCTTTCTATTAAATATTTGTAAATATTATTGTGTTTTATTAGTTGTGAAGACAGGTTTATATAACTATGGAAAAGCTTATTTTCTTAAGAATGTCATAGAGGCTCAGTTTCTTACAGTTAAACCCTTCTATTCCAGGAATGCCATGCAAAAACAAATTGGCGCCATACTGCTCTTTGCATTGGTAGATTGTCAGCTCACAATAATGGTGCCACTTGTTTGTATCATTGCAGACGTACTGCCTGCATCGCTACCAAGCTGGACAGGGGCATAGCAAGTCCTGATTTATTAATGGTTTCCCATGTTTATGTACATTCTTCTCCGAGAAGATGTGCAGTCCTGTTCTTTAAAGCACTACCATGCAAAGTACAGTAACCCATAAAATCCAGGCGTCGGTTCAGTCTTTTCATTTAGGAAATTGCGCTTTGCAATATTTAATTAAATAGGTCCATTTGTGTATTAGCATAGTGCTGATATTTTTATGGAGAACTAGGGTTCAGCCAGTCATGGTCAACATGGATCACAAGCTTAGTCCAAAGAATAAAAGTTCTCATCTCTATAGATAATAGATGTTGTAGCATATTTTTGATTTACACTAATATTCTTATACTTATTTCTCCACAATGGACATGTACACATAATCTAATAAATCACATAAGGAAATCATTTTTGTATCCTTTTCAGTCTTTAACACATATATCAGTCTATAACATATATACATATATATATATATATATACACACACACACGCACACATATATGTCTTCTTTGATTTGAACGATTTGATCTTCTCTCATAAGCAATCACCCATACGTATTAGTCGTTTAGACAGAGTGGTAAATTGATTTACTATGCATATTGCACATTAGTGACAGCTACAGGTTAATAAATGATTCAGCCTTGAAAACACTTTGCAGTGCACCTAGTTGGACACAAGTTGAATGCAGTACCATAGGCTATAGCTACAAGATGAGTGCAGGCTTAGAGTTGTAATGAGTAGTCAATTTTCTTATGGTAGCAGTGCAGAGTCAGTCCTGTGATCAGAACAATGAGAAGTCACTTCAGTGATGGGTAAAATATGAGGTCAGTCCAGTGATGGGTCAATGTGGAGTTGATGGTTCAATGTTGGGGACAATATGTAATCAGTTTAGTTATGGTTGCAACATGGGGTCAATCCAGCGTCATGGGCAATGTGGAGAATCTTGTGATGGGGTAATGCAGACTCAAGTGATGGGATAATGTGAAGCTGGTCCAGTGATTGTTGCAATGTGAGGTTAATCCAAGGATGGTGGCAATGTGGAAACAGTACAGTGATGGGGGGGAGGGCAATGTGGGGTCAATCCAGTGAAAGGGATAATGTGGGGGTCAATCCAGTGATGGGGACAATGTGGGGTCAATCCAGTGCGGGGGCAATGTGGGGGTCAATCCAATGATGGTGCAATGTGTATTTAATCCAGTGATGGGGGCAATGTGGGGTCAATATAAGGTTGGGTGCAAAGTGGGGTCAATCCAGTGGTGGGGGCGATGTGGACTCAATCCAGTCATGGAGGCAATATGTAGTCAATCCACTGCTGGCTGCAGTGTAAAATCAGTCCCATGATGGGACCAATGTAGAATTTTTTCAATGACAGTAGCAATGCTGAATCAGTCCAGTGATGGGGCAATGCGAAGTCAGTCCAGTGACGGGGGCAATCTGGGTTCAGTGTAGTGATGAGTACAATGTGGGTTCAGTGCAGTGATGGGGTGATGTGGGCTCAGTGCAGTGATGGGGGTAATGTGGGCTCAGTGCAGTGACTGGTGGAATGTGGGCTCAGTGCAGTTATGGGTACAATATGGGCTCAGTGCAGCGATGGGTACAATGTGGGTTCAGGTTAGTTATGGGCACCATGTGGATTCAGGTCATTGACTTGTACAATGTGGGCTCAGGGCTGTGGTGGATACAATGTGGGATCAGGTCAGTGACTCGTACAATGTGGGCTCAGTGCAGCGATTGATACAATGTGGGCTCTGTGCCGCAATGGGTACAATATGGGCTCAGTGCAATGATGGGTACAATATTGCTTCAGGGCAGTAATGGGTAAAAAATGTTCTCAGTGCAGTGATGGGTACAATGTGGGCTCAGGTTAGTGATGGGTATAATGTAGGCTCAGTGCATTGAAGGGTGCAATGTTGGCTCAGTGCAGTGACGGGTACAATGTGAGCTCAGGTTAGTAAAGGGTATCATGTTGGCTCAGGTTAGTGATGGGTACAATGTGGATTCAAGTCAGAGATAGGTATAATGTGGGCTCTGGTCAGTGATGGGTACAATGTGGGCTCAGGTCAGTGATGGGCACAATGTGGGATCAGATCAGTGATGGGTAAAATGCGGGATCAGGTCCATGTTAGGTACAATGCGGGATCAGGTCAGTGATGGGTACTATGTGGATTCAGGTCAGTGTTAGGTACAATGTGGGTTCAGGATAGTCTTAATTAAAATGTGGGATCAGGTCAGTGATGGGTACAGCATGGGTTAAGGTCAGTGATGGGTACAATGTGGGTTCAGGTCAGTGATGAGTAGAATGTGGGATCAGGTCAGGGATGAGTAAAATCTGGGATCAGGTCAGTGATGAGTAGAATGTGGGATCAGGTCAGTGATGAGTAGAAAGTGGGATCAGGTCAGTGATGAGTAAAATGTGGGATCAGGTCAGTGATGAGTAAAATGTGGGATCAGGTCAGTGATGAGTAAAATGTGGGATCAGGTCAGTGATGAGTAAAATGTGGGATCAGGTCAGTGATGAGTAAAATGTGGGATCAGGTCAGTGATGAGTAAAATGTGGGATCACGTCAGGGATGAGTAGAATGTGGGATCAGGTCAGTGATGGGTACAATGTGGGTTCAGGTCAGTGATGAGTAGAATGTGGGATCAGGTCAGTTATGAGTAGAATGTGGGATCAGGTCAATGATGAGTAGAATGTGGGTTCAGGTCAGTGATGAGTAGAATGTGGAATTAGGTCAGTGATGAGTAGAATGTGGGATCAGGTCAGTGATGAGAAGAATGTGGGATCAGGTCAGTGATGGGTACAATGTGGGATCAGGTCAGTGATGAGTAGAATGTGGGATCAGGTCAGTGAAGAGTAGAATGTGGGATCGGGTCAGTGATGAGTAGAATGTGGGATCGGGTCAGTGATGAGTAGAATGTGGGATTGGGTCAGTGATGAGTAGAATGTGAAGTGAGGGGTACAATCAGTGTGCAGTGAATGTGCAGTGATGGGTACAGTCAGTGATGGGTACAACGTGGGCTCAGGTCAGTGATGGGTACAATGTGGGATCAGGACAGTGATGGGTACAATGTGGGATCAGGACAGTGATAGGTACAACGTGGGATCAGGTCAGTGATGGGTACAGTGTGGGCTCAGGTCAGTGATGGGTACAGTGTGGGCTCAGGTCAGTGATGGGTACAGTGTGGGCTCAGGTCAGTGATGGGTACAACGTGGGAACAGGTCAGTGATGGGTACAATGTGGGATCAGGTCAGTGATGAGTAAAATGTGGGATCAGGTCAGGGAATGGTGCAATGTGCAGGCGCCAGCAGCAGAGAAGAGCCCAGTCCTATACCTGGATGGAGATGGATAGGAGTTCCTCTCTGCAGTCTCCGTGTCGCTGATTGGGACATGTCTGCACAGGTATGTACGCCTCCGCTTTGACTTGCAGAAGATCCCGGGGGAAGCTCCCGGTGCCGCTGTTAGTCCCCGGGGTCCACCGTGGTCCCTGATGAGCGGGAGGCTGCGTCCTGTCCTGTAGCCTTGGATGGTGCTGTAGGGAGTAGCGGAGTCCCGGTGTGTAACCTGCTGATCCTGGCAGGCTGTGTGTATGTGTCTGCAGAGGGGAGCACCGCGACTCACATCACTGGAGAGGAGAGGAGGGGAGAGGAGAAGAGGAGAGGAGGGGATCAGTGCTGATACCGGAGAGATGACAGCAGAGGAGGCAATCACACAATAGGAAAGGAAGAAGAGTGATAAATGAATAGAGGGACAGAGACAAGGAAGCCCATTTCTACAGCAGAGTGCCCAGAGAGGCAACGAGCATCAGGTGCGCTAATATTATAGACTCTCCGACAAAATATTCACATTATAATGCACAGGCTTGAACGAGGTTAACGTAAAAAAATAAATAGATAAAATAAAATAAAAAATAAAACTACATAATATCTTAGGACCATGTCACATCAGGAGCTTTATTGCATCTACAAATCCCTAATGAAGTCCTATTACTATTTGGCTATAAAATAGCAGCTTTAGGTGTCTGCAATACAGATCTATGCAGCATTGGATGACAGCTGAAGATGGTCATTCACTATCCAGATCCAAACACTGCAGAGTGTCAATGACTGGAACAATTGTGACATATACTTTTAATTGAATGCATTTTTTTTTATAGCAATAATATTGCAATACACTTCACATCTGATCAATGTGCAGTTCAATGAAAATGTTCCAATTGGCATAACTTCCCTTCCAATCAATTTAGACAATTTAGCAAAGTCAATTGGCCAAGGTGGAAAATTAACAATTATTTTGCATTGCTCAGTAGCACCAAGATGCTTTGGTCATGAATTTGATTGATCATATCATGAGATTGGATGGTGAAAACAAAGATGTCATCGTTAACTTAAGATTGTATCTTTCAACTATGTATCAAAATCCACTTCCTCTCTTATCGATTGAATGGGTGCTTGGCTACAGATTGATTATTCCTTTCAGGGGAGAACAATTAGAAAATAAATTGATAATTTACCAAAGCATGTATGGCCACCAAAAGCGTGCAGGTCTGTTGCTCTTACACATAAACATTGCTGTTGACATGGTCCTTATGCTGACCATATAAATAGGAATTGTGAGTCCGTTTTAATCATTTTCAAACAGCTTTGGAATGGACACCTAACCATTTCTATCTGAACTGAGAAAACAGATCTCGGCGGTAGAATGCATTGATCTGTTCAGTCGTTTCTGCACTAGAAAGAGTCATCTATAATGTACATGATAGTATTCATATGCTATTACACCTGCTAATACATAGCAAGTCCTAAGACTTTTGAGGTACCACACATATACAGTACACAAAGATTGAAAAATAATTTATATTTTTACACAGTATGTTATAAAAAAAAAAATAAAAAAAAATATATATATTATTTTTACAAACATTGCATACATGAATGTTTGGGAGCATGAAATTGTCCAAAATGTCTTGGTATGTTGAAGCCTTAAGAGTTCCCTTCACTAGAAATTAGTAGCCAAGTCCAACCCGTAAAAAACAACAACGCCACACCATAATTCCCCCTCCACCAAATGATTTGCACAAAGCAAGGTCCATAAAGACATGAATGATTTTGGGGTGGAGGAACTTGCCTGGCTTGCACCTGTCCTGACCTCAACCCCATAGAACACATTAGGGATAAATCAGAGCGGAGACTGTGAGCCAGGCCTTCTCATCCAATATCAGTGCCTGACCTCACAAATGCGATTCTGGAAGAATGGTCAAACATTCCCATAGACACACTCCTAAACCTTGTGGACAGCCTTCCCAGAAGAGTTGAAGTTGTTATAGCTGCGAAGGGTGGGCCAACTTAATATTGAACCCTACGGAATAAAGACACACAATACGAAAATCAGATGGGAAAATTTGTAAAAGGAGCTGTCTGCAGATTTTTGGTTCGTTAGTATGGTGCTTTCGACAGCCGATTTCACTTTTTCGGCAGACAAAAGCTGGATGTGCAGGCTATAACATTTTTATCGGATGTGAACTCAATGTCTGATTTTCGGATGGTCAGTACAGAAATCGTCACACAAAAGTTGGAAGTACAAACACGCATGATCGGAATCAAGGAACAATGCAGAAGAGTTTGACTTTGTAAACTACTCTTCGTAATCTAGAATTATTATTCGTGACACTACAATTTATGAAATGTCGAAATGCAGCACACATTCTCATCTTCTTTAACCACTTGCCTACCAGGCACTAACCCCCTCTTCCTGCCCAAGCCATTTTTCAGCTTTCAGCCCTGTCGCACTTTGAATGACAATTGCGCGGTCATACTACACTGTACCCAAACACATTTTTTTTTATCATTTTCTTCACACAAATAGAGCTTTCTTTTAGTGGTACTTAATCACTGTTGGGTTTTTTATTTTTTACATAAAAAAAAGACCAACATTTTTTATAAAAAAAAGGTGTTTTACTTTTTTTCAATCAGTAAATTTGGTAACTAAGTAATGTTTCGCCTTCACTGATGTGCGCTGATGAGGCGGCACCGATGAGCACTGATAGGCTGAACTGGTGGGCATTGATAAGATGGCACTTATGGGCACTGATGAGGTGGCACTGATGAGGAGGCACTAATATGCCGCACTTATGGGCACTGATAGGTTGCACTGATATGTGGCACTGTTGAGCACTGATAGTCGGCACAGATGGGCACTGTTAGGTGGCACTGATGGGCACTAATAAGCGGCACTGGTGGGCACTAATAGGCAGCACTGGTGGGCACCGATAGGCGGTACAGATGGGCACTGATGGGTAACATTGAAGGGCATTGATGGAAAGCAGTGATGGGCATTGATGGGCAGCACTGATAGGCGGCACTGATTGCCAGCACTGACTGGCATGGCTAATGGGCACTGATTTGTGGCACTTGTGGGCAGTGATGGGCACTGATTTCTGACACTGGTGGGCACTGAGTGCTGGCATTGGTGGGCACTGTATTGTTACACTTTATTTCTTTATTGTAATCAGGGCACTGATGATCAGTGCCCTGATTACATCCCTAGATGTCCCCCTGTGAGGAGATGCTGCTGATCAGCTCTACTCTCCTCACACTTTGTCAGTATGAGGCGAGGAGAGTCGATTACCGGCCTCTCCGTGTTTACATGTGACCAGCTGTGGTTGGATGCAGCCGATCACATGGTTAAAGAGCCATGGATGCGGTCACAGATCGGGGTCGTGCCATATCCTAGCAGCACGGTGATCGCCGCGCTGCATGCCCACACGGCCCGAACGAAAGCTGCAACTGCCCCACCATCATTTGACAGTGCGTGGGCGGCAAGAAGTTAATGTGATAATAATGAAGCTGCGTTGCTGGTGATACTGATGTAGTTATGACAAATGTATTTTAAAAGGCATTTGTTTTGTAATATAAATATTATTAATATTATGGTTGTTTGATTTTTTGG
Organism: Lithobates pipiens; assembly: GCF_037356315.1. Lineage (NCBI taxonomy): Eukaryota > Metazoa > Chordata > Amphibia > Anura > Ranidae > Lithobates > Lithobates pipiens. The sequence goes on from NW_027507748.1 coordinate 577,354,922, forward strand.
GGAAGTTACCACAACACCATTATCCCTTTGTTTTTAAGATCAAAGATACAACTATTTTGGTGTCCCTTGTTAGTTTTCCATTGTGTTGTTTTTAATGTAACTGCCTACTCCCAAACTGTCATTTGAACAAAAACCCATAGCCAAGTATTATTCTACACAATATTTTTATTGTGCAGAAATAAAAACAAAAATTCATGTAAATGTAAAATTAGAGATGCTATCCAAATAAAAATAACTTAACAAAAAAGTGTGAATCAACGCTCAAACTTCTACTAACATGAAATTAGCAGAAGGGACCCAAAGGGTGGCACTTGAGAAATTAACTTCCTCTTTATACTCTCATACAGTGCCTTGCAAAAGTATTCACCCCCTTGGCTTTTTACCTATTTTGTTACATTACAGCCCTTAGTTCAACGTTTTTTTTAATCTGAATTATATTTGATGGATCAGAACACAATAGTCTAAGTTGGGGAATTAAAATTGGAAAAATATATATACATAAAACTATTTTTTAGAAATAAAAAGATGATAATTGGCATGTGCGTATGTATTTGCCCCCTTTGTTATGGAGCCCATAAAAAGCTCTGGTGCAACCAACTACCTTCAGAAGTCACACAATTAGTGAAATGATGTACACCTGTGTGCAATCTGGGTGTCACTTGATCTGTCATTACATATACCAGGAATATGCAATTAGCGGACCTCCAACTGTTGCTAAACTACAAGTCCCATCATGCCTCTGCCTCTGGCTGTCCTGCTTGTGGCTCTAAGAGTCTTGCTATGCCTCATGGGAATTGTAGTTCTGCAACAGCTGGAGGTCCGCTAATTGCATATCCCTGACATATACACACCTTTTTGAAAGGCCCCAGAGGCTGCAACACCTAAGCAAGAGGCACCACTAACCGAACACTGCCATGAAGACCAAGGAACTCTGCAAACAAGTAAGGGACAATGTTGTTGAGAAGTACAAGTCAGGGTTAGGTAAGAAAAAAATATCCAAATCTTTGATGATCCCTAGGAGCACCATCAAATATATCATAGCCAAATGCAAAGAACATGGCACAAAAAAAAACCTGCCAAGAGACGGCCACACACCAAAATGCACGGACCGGGCAAGGAGGGCATTAATCAGAGAGGCAGCACAGAGACCTAAGGTAACCCTGGAGGAGCTGCAGAGTTCCACAGCAGAGACTAGAGTATCTATACATAGGACGACAACAAGTCGTACGTTCCATAGAGTTGGGCTTTATGGCAGAGTGGCCAGAAGAAAGCCATTACTTTCAGGCTAAAACAAAATGGCACATTTTGAGTTTGGAAAAGGCATGTGGGAGATTCCCAAAATGTATGGAGGAAGGTGCTCTTGTCTGATAAGACTAAAATTGAACTTTTTGGCCATCAAAGAAAACGCTATGTCTGGCTCAAACCTAACACATCACATCACCCAAAGAACACCATCTCCACAGTGAAACATGGTGGTGGCAGCACCATGCTGTGGGGATGTTTTTTAGCAGTCAGGACTGGGAAACTGGTCAGATTTGAGGAAAAGATGGATGGTGCTAAATACAGGGATAGTCTTGAGCAAAACCTGTACCACTCAGTGTGTGATTTGAGGCTAGGACTGAGGTTCACCTTCCAGCAGCACAATGACCCCAAACACACTGCCAAAGCAACACTGGAGTGGTTTAAGGGGAAACATGGAAATGAGTTGGAATGGCCTAGTCAAAGCCCAGACCTCAATCCAAAAAAAAAATTGTGGTCAGACTTAAAGATTGCTGTTCACAAGTGCAAATCATCCAACTTGAAGGAGATGGAGCAGTTTTGCAAGGAGGAATTGGCAAAAATCCCAGTGGTAAGATTTGACAAGCTCATAGAGACTTATCCAAAGCGACTTGGAGCTGTGATACCCGCAAAAGGTGGCTCTGCAAAGTATTGACGTTAGGGGGTATGAATAGTTATGCAAATTTACTTTTTCTGTTATTTTGTCCTATTTGTTGTTTGCTTCACAATAATAAAAAAAAAATCTTCAAAGTTGTGGGAATGTTCTGTAAATTAAACAATGCAAATCCTCAAACTCAAATCCATGTTAATTCCAGGTTGTAAGGCAACATAACATGAAAAATGCCAAGGGGGATGAATACTTTTACAAGGCATTGTAGTACGTCACTACGTTCGTGTTTGTCAAATGACAATTTGCGGATAGTTAGTATGCTAGACAAAATCCTGCACACGCAGTTTTGACATAAATCAGACCTTCGGTCGTACAAAAATCAAACCGTGCATACGAGGCTTTACTTAACAAAAAAGTGTGAATCAATGCTAACCAAATTTCTACTAACATGAAATTAGCAGAAGGGGTCCAAAGGGTGGCACTTGAGAAATAAACTTCCTCTTTATACTCTTATAGTATGTTACTATGTTCGTGTTTGTCGATCGACAATTTGCAGATAGTTAGTATGCTAGACACAGAATGCTGCACACGTGCTTTTGACAAAAATCAGATGCTCAGTCCTATAACAATTGAACCGTGTGTACGAGGCTTAAGACTGGGATGCCATTAAAGTTCATGTGCATGTAAAGGCAGGTGTCCCAATACTTTTGACAACATAGTTTATTTTAGGTGAGCACTTGCTACTTTTTTAACATTTGGTTACAGTGTCGCTCTGCAACATGTTTTCTAATATATTTTATTAATAAACAAAGTACCAATGCAGCATTTCCTGATGCTTGGGAGAAATCTCATGGTGCAGAAGTGGAGAGGTCAATCCTGGTCCTGTCGCAAAGGAGTCCTCATTTTCAAAATGTTATGAAAGCTTTCACAGAGAAATATTGAGGTTATTGACTTCTCTAAATCCCTTTTATCTGGTTGCATAGGCATGCCCAGCCTATTGCATTAGTGTGTGCACCCCAAAGCTCAAACACGCATGAGTGTATATGTAGATATTTATTGTTGAATCCCTTCAACCAGAATGGATGTGAACCACAAAAACACGCCATAAGACTTACAACATGAAAATGGACCTGAAGTGTGCCCTGGTCTGCTTGTTGGTATACCAAAAAAGAGGGCATACCCAAGATAAGTAATAGATGTTTGTGGAGAGAAATTAATTTGAGAAATGCCCTGAAAAAGGGGATGGGAGGGAGGGTGTCTCGCACAGGAACCGACAAAGACCACAGATGAGTGGGCTGCTTAAATACCCCCCGGACTCCTCCCATAAATTCAGGCCACCATACTGGCCTTCTTATTTATGGCCGAAGCCCTTCAACCGGGATGGATGTGAACCACATAAACACGCTATAAGACTTACAACATAAAATGGGCCTGAAGTGTGCCCTGGCCTGCTGGTTGGTATGCCAAAAAAGGGGGCAAAAATATTCAGGTAGGGGTAAAAGCTCTTTTTTGGTTTATTCACTGAGCAAGTTTGGTAAATTCTTGTGAAATTTCTACCTGAGGATTCGGGATGTACCAGGAAAAGCAGAAAAACAGAAAAGGGTCCTGTGTTTGAGGGAGGAAGACCAAGAGGCGTGAAACAAAAGATTGTCCCTGTGGCATGATTCTCATTGCAAAGTTGAGCATCCCTAAAAGGGATTGAAGCTGCTTCTTAGTACACCCCTGTGCATTAGTAAAGTAATGAAGAACCAACCTGATTCAGTTCAGTTTGACGGGGGGAAGGCTGACCTGCATGGAGCGAGTGTCCAGGTTGACCCCGAGGAATGTGATAGAGCGTGCTGGGCATTCCACTTTGTGTTCTGCAGTGGGCATATTGAGATTCCCAAACACCCCTCTTAAGCTATCTAGGTCTACTGAGGGCACACCGGGCTGTTCAATTAGCAGAAAGTCATCCAGGTAATGAATGACCCTCTGGCACTGGGCTTGGTGAGGCAGGATCCAGAGGGACTGTGCAAAGGTGTCAAAGAGCCAGGGGCTATTTTTAGAGCCGAAGGTCAGCTTAGTGGTGAAGTAATATGACTTTTTCTATTTAATGCCGTGTCAGCACCAGAGGGAAGGTTGGATTGGTAGAAGCCTAAATGCGTCTGATATGTCGGCTTTAGAGAGCCAGGCCCCTGTGCCTACTTTGATAATGGCCTGAATCGCCATTTCGGTTGAAGCATATTTCAGGGAGAATTCCTCTGAAGGAATTAAGGAATTCAAACTCAGGATGTGGGAAGAATGCGGCACAGACAGGCTGTAAACCAAACAAAGTTTATTCAAAAACTTTCTAACTCTCCAGATGTTGAAAGGGGGCTGAGTGAAGGAGCCAATGATAAGCCTCTATCAAGTTCAGCCTGTAACAGCTGGTCTATGGCCTGTTTGTCATTGGCCGTTGAGCGGAGGTTCCTGCACTCATGAGCCATGTGGGGCAGTGTGATGAGGCTGGTATGGAATCCTGCTGTAAATCCTTGGATAAGGAAGGTGGCTAGAGGGGGAGTGGAGTGTGAGGTGAGGTAAAACCTCAGCCACAGGATGTCTACTCGGCCTAGTCGGGACGTTTTATGCTGCTTGATCTGGCATAGGGCTTTAGGATGTGCTCTATGACATATGGTACAGATATGGAGCAGCTTGCATTGGCTATAGTTGCATGATCCAAAATTAAAGTTATTACAGATGGATGCTCCCCTACTGACAGAGCACAATATCTAAACTTGTCCACCTGGGGTGTCTGAACTGGGGCCGACAAGCCCTGAGCTGTACTGGAGGGAAGATTGAGAGGGTGTCTAACTGCTATGTTAGTGCACCAGGCAGCATAGAGTGGTGAGCGTAGACCGGCAAAGTGGAGGCAGAACAACTCTGTGTCCATGAGGCTCCAATCTGTGCCTGCTTGGAACTGCGTGAGCCTGGCTGCCGCTTTGGCCTAGAATGAACAGTGGTAATCATAAAATGAGAACCCGGTCCACAATGGTGTGGAGATATAAGTCCAGCTCTTCTGTCCTGCTGGGGCTGGCTGAACACAGGACATCCCTCACCATCCCAAAGGTCAACGCAAACTCTGCAATAGTTCATTTGCGGTTAATCCTGGGGTCTTTGGCCTTGAGGACCACTGATACCTCCCCCCATGCATGAGATTTATTTTCTGCCAGATCGAGGAAGGAAGCAAGGTTGACGTTCTTACCTTCCAAAATGTCTTTCCTGATGCTGGCTGGTACCAAGTGGGCTGGGAATATAGTAGAACTCTTTCCTCTCGCACCTGCAGGGGGGGGTGTTGGTGCAGCTGGGCGTCCCTCCAAGACTGTCACTATGGCATGAACTTCAGTGACTATGAAGAGAAGAGGCCGGAGAGCGTGAGAAGAGGCCCAGAGAGCGGGAGAAGAGGCCGCAGAGAGCGAAGGAGTCGGAAGAAGACCCCCAGAGCTGCCTAATAAATTACCTTGAGAACCTGTCTAGTATATTTTTTTATTGACACTTTTTTCCCCAGGTCAATGGGTAGGGGTACGATGTACCCCATACTCATTCACATAGGGTGGGGGGCCGGGATCTGGGGGCCCCCTTATTAAAGGGGGCTCCCGGATTCCGATAAGCCTCCCGCCTGCAGACCCCAATAACCAACGGCCAGGGTTGTCAGGAAGAGACCTTTGTCCTCATAAACATGGGGCCAAGGTTCAAGCACCCACCCCCCATGCTGAGGGCATGCGGCCTGGTACGGTTCAGAAGGGGTGGCGCTTGCTCGTCCACACCCCCTTTCCTGAACGGCCGGGCTGCATGCTCGGATAGGAGTCTGGTATGGATTTTGGAGGGACCCCCACACCGTTTTTTCAGCGTAGGGGGTTCCCCTTAAAATCCGTACCACACCTAAGGGCCTGGTATGCTCTTGGAGGGGAACCCATGCCGTTTTTTTATTAAAATTTGGCGTGGAGTTCCCCCTCATTATTCATATCAAACACAGTGCCTGGTATTGGCTCTGATCCAAGTCGCATCCCCACACCAGTGTGAACCGAGCCTCAATGTCAGCAATGCTTGTCGCTCATTGGGAAAGGAAAAACATTATTTTCCCTTTCCCGATGAGCGAGCCAGCTCACCGCTGGCTCCCGCGACAGGGCTCGCAAGGTGTCAATCTCGCAGATTAAAGCAGCGAAACCTACACAATATCGCGGTCACCTACTGTACATCTTATCCTTTTGTTGTATATTTATAGCCGCATTCATTCTATTCAATATGTGTCGCATTTCATAAGTTTACATCTGGTGATATAAGTGGTTTTAGGTATCAGAATACAGGACATTCACATAATTTCTTATGTCTTTTGCGACTGTAGTCGATTAATTGGGGTCTTTTTTGTTGCATAGATTTTCAAAAGAATTCAGGTTACATCTTTCATGTATGATGTCAATAAGCTTGATTAGATTATTCGCACATGTTTTAGGTAGTTTCCGTTAGTTACAGGTCACATTGAGGTACAGATATATACAAGGGTAGGGTGATATGTTTTATTACAGTTTCATCTAGTTCAGTTCAACCATTGCATAACAACATGCTAGCCAGCAGTTACATTACTTTGGTTAAATCAGCAATAACCATTACTTTTACATTTACTTCTGGTTGTTAAAGTTACACTGTGGACAGGTCTCCTTACTTACCCAGGATCCACGTAACATTGACCGGGTGATAGCTTATTTTTTTCTTATTTTTCAAAAGTTCTGGTTGATACATATCAACAGGATTTGCAAGGCTCAATTTCGGTGCAGTTAATACAGGTTGGTATAATTTTGTCACCAATTTTGTTTTGTTATCACATACATGGCAATTTTTGTTGTACATACATCACTTATTCTGTCTGTTCTGTCTGTCTGTTATCCGTTACGTTTATGGGTACTATGGATTGAGATGATCGTTCATTAATTGGCTTGTTTGGTTGCAAATTTCCTCATCCATTATACATAGGTCATATGTTACGACATATTGCAACTCTCATATCTCTTGCCTGACACAATTTCAGCTACCCAAGGCCTGAGTGTACAACATGAATTTGGTTGAATTGACCCACTATCACCATAGTGAGTCCACTCATTGTACCACATAAACTCACTAACTTGTTCACCATAAATTATATATTTTTTAAATAATAATAATAATTGATATATTTTGTAAATAATATATACTCACAACAGATTTGTTCTTAGTTACATAGGTCATGTCACAGGCTGCAGATATTGAAGAATTTGCCTCCATCCCTCCTCCTGCCAAGGGTTCAGAACATGGTAACACGTCCTCTCTGAGATCCTGGACCACCCCCAAACTCATGGCTGAACTGCAGCGCAGGGGTATCTAATACATAGCTTCGGCCCACAAAGCTGAACTTTTCAGACTTTTATTCCCCAGTGCCCAAAGCACAAATGCTGAGCAGGTCACCATACACACGGTCGCTACATCTCTCTCACAAATTCACTCCACCCTGAGCTCATTGGCCATCTCCTGTCATGAGTTGCGAACCAAAGTCGAGTTCTTGGAAAACCACCCAGCCCCAGTCCTGGAGTCACCCGGCACATTTCATACCAGTGAATATTAAGAAAGAAATTTTAAATGGTAAAGATGTCCTTTTGGCTTCCCTTTTTAAAAGCTGCCCACTATATACCTGACAACAAATCATATCCTTGTGGTGATGTCTCTGTGGTAGTCAAGATCACGCACACACAGGCTTAACCATAAACTCTCCATCCGGGATTTTGTCCTTGCATTCAGTATATTCAGGGATGTAATTTGCTCTGTGAGCCCACATAGGAGGGGGGAGCTTGACCTCTAACTTTACGCGATAGTGGAGTTGGGTCAGAAATATGGGGTTGGCTTTTTATGATTATCATCGTTCCTTTTCCGCCAAGGCCACAGCTATTTTTGCTCAACACCAGGTAGTAACAGACTGGAGCAACGGAGACACAGAACTATAAGGCTGCCAGTTTGTGTGCTGTGCCAGTCATCCACACACACTACCTTCTGGTGCCCTAATGCGGAACCCCCCATTCTACCATGTATGTCCAGGGCATCTACAAGTTTACTCCTGACCCCAGCTCACACGGCACTATTAGACAAGCTAGGCCACCCAATTCAGTTTTTAGTTAAAGTGCAGATTTGCAATAATTTCAATCATGTCACATTATAACCAGTGCTGCCTTCTGAATGTTTGCGCCAGTTGTTACAGGCCTCACCCCAAATCTGTCTACACGCTGAGACTAGCGAAGACCACAGGACTAAGCCACATCGATGTCCTATACTTGCAGGCCTGCTTGGCTACAAATTTTTCCCCCACGTTTAAGTCATTTTTTGGTAGAGGGTTTCACATGGGGGTTCCACATGGGGTTTATTTCAGTACCGTAATGCCCTTTTGAGTGTAAAAATTTACTGTCGACAGCCGCAGATAAGGAGGCGGTGGATTTTTTGCTCCAGACCAGACTAAAGAAGAGTTTTATCATAGGGCTGTTCTCGATACCGCCTTTCCACAACTAGAGAGTTAACCCCCTTGGTCTGGTTAAGTGAAAGTTTTCAAATAAATTATGGTTTATTTACGACTTGTCGGCACCTCATTCTTCTCACGTACCTAGTCTAAATTCCTTGGTTCCATGTGAGGAATTTTCACTCAAATATGTGTCAGTTGATCAGGCACTACAGCACATCATTAGCATGTGTAAGGACGTTCGGCTGTCCAAGACCGACATTTACGATGCGTTCAAGCTTTTCCCATACTGCCTTCTTTCTGGCAGTGGCATGGTATCAAGTGGAGAGGTCTGTATTATTTTGCTACTAAACTTTCATTTGGGTCCCACTGTAGCCTTTGGCTGTTTGATACTTTCTCACAGGTACTAAATTGGTTTCTCACGCATTGAGAACTCCATCAGAAAGTCATCCACTATCTAGACGATTACCTCTTTTCGAAAGTCCTAAACAAGCCCCTACTAATCTACAGAAACTCATGGCAGTTTTTTCTGCAATTAACATCCCAGTGACAGTGAAGAAAGTTGAAGGCTGCACTCACCTTCCCGGGGGTTAAAGTTAGACACAAAGTCCATGCAAACTAGTCTGCCTGTGGACAAATTAGTAAGAATCAGAGATCGTATCCATGCGTTTAGGATCTCCCAAGCCTGTTCCGGGTAGGAACTGCAATCACTGCTAGGTATGCTCAACTTTGCCATGAGGAAAATTCCTCCGGGTAGGTCCTTCATTTCTAGGTTGTTGGCACTGTTACCCATAGCCCCCCTCTCTGATTCTCGGATCAAACTAGATTCTGCGGCTTTATTTGATTTACACATGTGGGATGAGTATCTCCAGCACCGGAGTGGCATCGCCATGTTCATTCCTGCAGATTACCTGCTTCTCAGGTCAACATAAACAAATTTGTGAAATAATGAAAAAATATTGGTATCTCTTAATGGCTGAGACAGTATCAAAACATCTAAAAAGCTACCACGAGACAACCTTTAGAAGATCAAGGTCAATGAGAGATGGCCTGGTTCACAGCCATTATCAATCTAAAACAACAAATAAGAACAAACTCAAGGGAACATTCCCCTGTGGGAAGTGCAACTTCTGTAGATTCATTTATGAAGCCCAGGAACTCACATCACCCAATGGACATATATTTAAACCTAGATTTTCGGCCAATTGTCAATCAATAGGAGTGGTGTACATTATTATATGTGACTGTGGAGCATTTTATTTGGGAAAGACGAAAAGGCCATCTTCCATTTTATACGTGACCATGTTTTCCTGGTTTCTAAGTCATCAGTAGACACATGGGATTATTCCATAAATTAGATTAGTCTAAAATGCATTTTTTTGCGTTGGAATATTTGCCACTAAATTAAAGAGGAGGGGGTAATGACAGGTTGTTGCTCCAGCGGGAAGCTCAGCTTTGAAACCCCCAGGATTAAATGACGCCTTTATTTGTAAGCCATTTTTATAAATGGCTTAGCTTTTTGTCTCCATTTAGTTTGCTTTGCTCAAATCCATTCCATTAGATAGATGGCTATCTAGGCTAACATAGCTATCAAACAATTGGTGCTATTTTAAGTACTACTTTAAATATACTGACTCCTGTACTGCCTTTAAGTTAATTTTTTGTACATTTCAGGCCGAGACAAAAATTCCTTCCTTTAATAAATCCTGGATTGGTCCCTGTATGGAGTCCCATCTATCTATATAAAAAGGACATGCAAAAAGAGTTCACATTAGAGGGTTCTGACTTTAGCAACCATACTTGTTTACAGGGTGTTTGACCAATCACCTTTGTCAAAACCTGAGCCCTAGGTGTCATCTGGCATTTCTCTCTGTGGAAATACCCCAATCTTGACGATCAGATTGTATTTTAAACTCTGTATTGTTTCTTTTCCTTTCCTGCCCTGTGACGCTGATGGGTGGGCCAGAGCTGTTTGGTCCATCCCCCATTGTGTCATAAGGGCAGAGGATTTTCCAGGATGGTGATGTGCATCTTCACAACAAGCGTACAATGTCATATCCGCCATCTTGGATCCACGTCAGACGCCGGCGGGACAAGGGAGAGATAAAACATATGGCGCTTCACAATCATTTCTGAGGTTATGTGAGAGAGAGGTTGTTAGCCTCCTCTCTTCCTCCTGATTATTTCTTGGGGCTTATTTCTGCTTCCAGTCTTGGACTCATAAGTACAAAACAATTGACTGCTTAGATATAGGAACTGGGGGAGTGGTCTGAGCATGGCTGAGTGAGGGCGTGCAGAGTTTGTGCTCCCAGCTGAACCGCCAGTCATAGGTGATGTGCACCTGAGGATCCCGGAATGAGCGCTCCTAGACAGAGAGAAACGAAAACCTCGCGCAGAGCTGCAGGGTGTAGTGCCCCACAACCCGCTATACAGCAGTATTTCTCCCCGAGGCGGATGTCAGCTGCCGGGCATATCGCGGAGACTACGGACGTAGCTAAACCCCGCGAGGTGGCGAGCGCTCGGACAAACAGGGGGGAGACGAAAAGCTCAACCGAGTCCGGGAGCGGCAGAGAGGAAAACGAAGGAGCTACCCCTCGCACTAAACGATCGGAAGCGGAGGTGAGCGGGCGAGTGAATAAGGGGGAGACGAAAAGCTCAACCGAGGCAGTGAACGGCCGAGAGGAAAACGAAGGAGCTACCCTTCGTGTTAAGCGATCGGAAGCGGAGGCGAGGGCGTGGATGAATAGGGGAGAGATGGAAAGCTTAACCGGGGCCGGGAACGGCAAAGAGGAAAGCGGAGGAGTCACCCCTCGTAGTATACGATCGGAAGCGGAGGATCTGAAGAGCTTAATCCAGGCTCTACCAACGAAAGCCGATATAGAGGCTCTCATTAAGAGAGTGGAGGAGACACACCGTGCTGAGATTCAGCAAGTACACACTGAGATCCAGGTAATTTCCGACCGCTTGATAGCGGGGGAGGTAAGAGTATCCTCATTTGAAGGAAAAATGGAGAGAGTGGAAAGGGAGAGCAAAGAGCAAGGTGAGATGTTGGTGGAGATGCAGCTCCAGATCGAAGAACTTGAGGATCGCAGTCGCCGCTGCAACTTGAGGCTCCGAGGCGTCCCAGAAGTCGCTGAGCAGGAGGACTTACAGGAGAAGGTAATGAGCATTTTTCACATGATTTTAGAGGGGAATGTCCCGCCCAACATGGACTTGGACAGAGTACACAGGGCGCTAGGGCCTAAACCAGCAGACCCGCAAAGGCCCAGGGATATAATTTGCCGCCTCCATAGATATGCGCACAAGGAGACTCTGCTGAGGAAGGCATGGGTGGCTGGTAATATTGAGATAGAGGGTTCAGTAGTGAAGCTCCTACCTGACTTATCCCGGGCCACATTACAGCGCAGAGCACAGTTGTGCACTGTCTTGGACTGTGTACGGCGGGAGGGACATACATATAGATGGAAATACCCTCTTGCTGCGGTAATAAGAAAAGGAACATCTACATGCACACTGAGACTATACAGCGATCTTCCAAAATTATTTGCCTTTATAGGTGTGGAGCCGTTTATGGTGCCGAACTGGAGACTCCCACTCTCTCAGCTGCAGAGAAAAAACCCAGAAAGTACAGGAGGGAAAGAGAGGGAGTGAGAAAGATGAGAAAGACATATTACAGTATAATGAGACTTGTGTCAGAATCTGTGCTAGATTAACTCATATCCCTGAATCTGAATTTTTTTTTTTTTTTTAGCCTCACCCCATAGGTTTTCAACTTGTCTAAATACTCTTGAGTCCTCTTTTTTTTGGGATGAATGGAGATAATGGGGGGTGAGGTGGGGGTGGCGGGTGGGGGGGGGGACGGGAGGGGGGGGAGAGTCTAAGATAAAATATACAAATAAGATTAGATAATTATTATAAAGGGGGGAGGGTTCGGGTCCCTTGGGGTCCTTGGGGGGGATCTACATGACCTAGGTTCCTAGGACCTAGGTTCCTAGAAGAGGTGGTCACTTAAGAGAGTATTATAATTCACTAGGGATAAAGAGAGATAAAGAAAGAGGGAATGGGATGATAGAGGTTGCAGTGGTCTTTCCTTTTTTTTTTTCACTAGATGTGCAGGGAGGAGGAGGGGATTTAATATAATACATAAATGTTTGTTTAATACATGTTTGTTTTTCTCGGGGGGGGGGGGGAGGGGCAATGGACGTGGAGGGTCAGTAAATGTAAATGTGAATGATGGTGCACAGGGGATGGTTTAGACTTATGAGGGATGAGAGGGCGGGATAAGGAGGGACAATGAGTAGGGGGAGAGAGAACATAGAACTAGTACACTAGTACACAAGAAACTGGGGGGGGTTTTTTTTTTTTTTTTTTTTTTTACTAATTAATACGGTGAATCACTAAACACTAATATTAGTAACCTTTAATATTATCACTAATAAAATAAAGCACAGAGCTAGGGACCCGGGGGAAACAGAGGGCTTATGGATTGGGACCAGACCCCCCTACCTGAACCTAAGGATGAATAAAATAACTTTTTAGGATTTGACCTCCGGCTCCATCCCCCCCCCCCCTTTTCCCTTTTTTTTTGGGATGAGGAATGTAAGGCATTATATTGTATTGTTGTTTTATTGTATTAATGTATCTTTTTGGAACAATGTCAATACACAACATGGCTCTTTGGGGAAAGGGGAGAGAAACGGAGAGGAGATATGGAAAATGGGAAGGGAGAAGACCGATATAAACTATATATAAATTATATATGCAGGGGAGGCTTAAACTTTGGATAAATATAGAGGGGGGAACATGTTTGAATTTGCAAACACAGGCGCAGCTGTGGATGTGTGTGCCCATATACGTATATGCAAGGGTATAGGAGTATACATGTAAAAGTATGTACGTAGATGGGAATGGACAGACATAATTAACTTTGCCTGTGTTATGGCTTTTGTCTCCTTCCCTTTCCGTTTTTTTTTTTTTTTTTTTTTTTTACCCCCCCTCTCTCAAAGAGCCATGTTGGAGTAGACACAATCTGTGTAGAGAAGTAACAGGTGATAGTAGAAAACATGATATTATAAAAGACTGGTGGGGGAGGGCACGGGGGAAGCTCACCCAGGAGCAGCCAAGCACAACCACAAAACCCCATTAGGTAAACACCCATAATCCGGAGGGTCTGGAAATTGAGTGGATAAAAGCAGTAGAGCTTTGGAATTCGTGGGGAGACCGTTGGTAAACGGTCGACCCAGGGATTGGTAGTGGGGGAGGGAGGGAGGGAGTAGTAGACTAGACGGGAGGGAGGGGGGTGGGAGGGGGTGGGGCTAGAGGGGGCTTTTTTTTTTTTGTACCTTTATTGGTCTCTGCCTATTTCCCCGAGGAGATATGGAGACTTTAAAAATAATGTCCCTGAATGTAAAGGGACTGAACGTCCCGGAAAAAAGACGAATGTTATTCCACGATTTAAAGAGACTGAAAATAGATGTAGCGTTTATCCAAGAAACACATTTCAGAGAAAATAATCTTTCTCTGTTGAGGTCTACGGGATATCCAACGGTTTACCATGCACTTAACCCGATTTCCAAAACTAAGGGAGTTACCATCATGATATCAAAAACAGTAGCATGGAATCATAAGGATTCCATGATAGATGCAAAGGGAAGGTATCTCTTTGTAAAGGGGACGATGGGAGGGATAGGAGTTACATTAGCAACATATTATGCCCCCAATATACAACAAGACCTCTTTGTTAAAGAGATACTTGATAAACTTATGGATTTTGAAGAAGGACAGTTGATTATGGGGGGAGACCTTAATATCCCATTAATCCCCAGTGAAGACACCTCATCAGGGACATCGTCAGTGACACCAAAAATAAGAAAGAGGATAGCTCAGGCATTAACAGAAACAAAACTAGCAGATATATGGCGAATATTACACCCCAAGGAAAGAGATTACTCTTTTTTCTCCAATCCGCATAGAGTGTACTCACGAATAGATATGTTTTTTATTCCGCATAAACAATTACTCTCAGTTAAGGACGCCACTATTGGCCTAATTACTTGGTCAGATCATGCTCCAATTTTCTTAAAATATAACTTAACGGGGAAAAAACATCTAACCTCTAGGATGTGGAAACTCAACGAGAGCCTCCTTCAGGATTCTTTAGTCCTGGAGGATATTAGAAAGGAGATAAAATTCTTCTTTCAGGAGAACGAAGGCCCAGAAAGTTCCTCGGGTACAATCTGGGAAACGCACAAGGTAGTAATCAGAGGAGTATTAATTAAGCATGGAGCAAGGATTAAGAAGGAAAGAGAAACTAAGTTAACAGAATTATTAGTAAAAATGCAACATCTAGAAGCACAACATAAACATGCCCAGAACTTAGAAGTTGAACAAGAATTAATAAGTATACGGAGGCAAGTCACAGATTTATTACAGTACAGAGCTAAAATGGCAATTCAGATAGGACGTAAGTGTAGCTATGAATCCGGCAATAAATGCGGAAAACAATTAGCGAGAGCATTACGGGAAATACAAACCAAGACACATATACCTATAATTAGAAAAAAAGATGGGGAGGAAGAACGGATGCCAGAACAGATCGCTGGTGTGTTTGGCGATTTCTACTCCTCACTGTATAACCTGAACTTGAGGGCGGCAGATCAAGCTAAGATAAATGAATACATAAGTTCAAGTGGAATGCCGACTCTGACGGGTGATGCACGGGAGGAGATGGAATCCCCAATCACACTAGTAGAAGTACAAAACACGATAAAACAGATAAAAAGTGGGAAAGCACCTGGTCCAGATGGACTAACAGCCCAATATTATAAGACGTTTTTGCCGGAGTTAGGTCCACATATGGTTAAATTGTTCAATGAAATAGGAGACATATCGACTTTCCACTCAGATACACTTAAAGCTACAATCACAGTGATACAGAAGGAAGGTAAAGACCCGAAACAATGTGGAAGCTATAGGCCAATATCCTTACTGAACGCAGATTTGAAAATATTTAGCAATCTACTAGCCTTGAGGATACAACAGTATTTGCCCTCTCTGATTCATCAAGACCAAGTGGGATTTGTCCCAACAAGAGAATCAAGGGACAATACTATTAGGGCCCTAAACCTAATACATACAGTTAACTCTACCGAGACTCCCTGTATATTTCTGGGAACAGATGCAGAAAAAGCTTTTGATCGGGTGGGGTGGGGGTTTATGTTCTCGGTACTTCGACATATAAAGCTAGGAGGGAAAATGTTGGGCTGGATAACAAGCTTGTACGGAAAACCTACAGCTCAAGTAAGAGTAAATGGAGTGGTATCTACACCTTTCCCAATAACAAATGGGACCAGACAGGGATGTCCATTGTCCCCTTTGTTATTTGCGCTGACCCTCGAACCACTTTTATGCAGAGTAAGGCTCAACAGGGATATCCAAGGAATAATTATAGGAGACACCCATAATAAAGTTGCAGCATATGCAGATGATATGCTTTTCACAGTGACGAACCCGATAATCTCGCTCCCAAATCTATGTAAGGAAATCGAGACATACAGTATACTATCCTACTTTAAAATAAACTGCTCCAAGTCAGAAGCCTTAATGATAGCAGTCCCAGAGAAAATGATGAGACTAATAAAATTAGATTATAAATTTAATTGGACGGACTATGGTTTGAAATACTTGGGAATAACGATCGCAACAGACCTCAATAAGATATATGAATTAAATTTTGCACCAGCATTGAAGATGGTACGAGGATGCCTGGAGAGATGGCACAGGGGAATATATTCCTGGTTTGGAAGAAATAATATAATTAAGATGAATATTTTGCCAAAACTCCTGTACCTCCTACAGGCAATTCCAATGCTAATACCAAGAAAATTCTTCAGAACTATACAAACATTATTTATGAAATTTATCTGGGCAGATAAACAACCAAGGATACGGAGGACATTATTAACATTACCAAAGCAATACGGGGGATTAGCAACACCAGACATATATAAATACTATCAGGCAATACATCTAGGTAGACTACTAGACTGGTGTCGACATGGAGATCAGAAAATATGGGTAAAATTAGAGCAAGCACAATGTAGGGAGCTACTACATAGAGCACCTTGGTGCTATAGAAATTTGACCTTAGATACGAAGCTTCACCCTACAATAGGACCTACATTACAGATATGCTACCATCTCCTAGCTAAGAATAAGATATCGACACAGAACTCCCCTCTAGTTCCTATATTGGGCAATCCCCGATTTATACCAGGCATACAGAAAGGACCTTTTGATAAGCTGATTAAAAAAGGAATATATCAAGCCTCGCATTTCGTGAAAAAAGGTAAATGGCCAACAAGGCAGGAGATGACAGATAGAAAAGGCCCCTTTCAATTACCGTATTTTTCGGACGATAAGGCGCACCGGATTATAAGGCGCACTAGCAACGACCGGCTAATATAATGGATATTTCCATATATAAGGCGCATCGGACTATAAGGCGCACTGGATTATAAGGCGCATTTAATGAAACACAACTCGGATGCGGTACTGTAAGTCAAATTTTATTCAACTCTTTAGCAATAACCATAAAATGGTCTATAACAATAACTCTTAACACTGTTCAATTAAATACAAAACCAGACAATTATTTTTTCACTTTATTCTTCAATAACTATTAACACTGTTCAGTTACCGGTGAATACCGTACAAAACCAGACACTCACTTTTTCACTTTATTCTTCTCCCGCAAATCCATCAAATTCTTCATCTTCAGTGTCTGAGTTTAACAATTGGGCGATTTCGGCATCAAGCACGCCCGTATCCCTCTCATCATTCTCATCAGTATCCGAGTCAGGCTCGTTGCTGTCATCGGTACCGGTACTTAGCTGTTCAGTGATAATTCCGGACTTCTTGAAAGCTCGGATTACACTGGTGACTGATACCTTCGCCCAGGCATCCACGATCCACTGGCAGATAGTGGCGTAACTCGCCCGGCGTTGCCTCCCTGTGTTGGTGAATGTGTGTTCGCCTTCTGTCATCCAATGCTCCCACGCAGCTCGCAGTTTAACTTTAAACGACCTGTTGACACCTATATCTAGTGGCTGCAGTTCTTTGGTTAATCCACCTGGAATGATGGCAAGCACCGAATTAGTTTTCTTCACTTGGGCTTTGACAGTATCTGTCAGATGGGCGCGCATGGAGTCACAGACCAATAGGGATGGAGATTCGTGGAAAAAGCCGCCCGGTCTCTTGACGTAAACCTCTCTCAGCCACTCACTCATCTTCTCCTCGTCCATCCAGCCCTTCGGGTTAGCCTTGATGATGATGCCAACCGGAAACTTTTCTTTTGGCAGAGTCTTCCTCTTGAAAATTACCATGGGTGGTAGTTTCTGGCCATTAGCCTGGCAACCGAGAACTACAGTGAAGGATGACTTTTCGTTTCCTGTAGTGCGTATAGATACCGTACTGGTCCCTGTTCTCTCGACAGTACGGTTTACAGGGATATCAAAGGTAAGGGGGACCTCGTCCATGTTGGTGATGTGCTCTGGTCGGATTTTCTGTTCATTGATCTTGTTCTTGCAGTAGGTATGGAAAATGGCCATCTTTTCTTCGTAATCCTTTGGCAGTTGCTGTGACATAGTGGTTCTTGTGCGGATAGAGAGATTCCGCCTTTTCATGAAACGGAAGCACCAAGAGGGACCTCCTCGAAAGTCGTTGATCTCCATGTCGCGTGCGATCGCTGTTGCTTTGAGTCGAATAGAGACAGTAGAGACGCTTCTACCTGCGGTTCTCTGTTCAATAACCCACTGTTCAATTTTGTCCTCCAACCGTGGCCATCTTGCTTTGTTTCCTCGGAAACTCAGTTTGGTCTTCTTTACCTGGCGCAGGGCATCTTCTTGCTTCCTCCACTTTCGTACCATTGATTCATTAATGTTGAATTCTCTCGCAGCTACTCTATTTCCATGCTCTACTGCATGACTGATAGCCTTCAGTTTGAAATCCGCTTCGTAAGCATGTCTCTTAACAGGAGCCATTTTTGGGGCAGCGGGTATACCGTAGAAAATGAACGAATGAATGCGCACACCTCCTGACTAAGATGGCCGTAATGCTCACGAAGCTGCACTGCTTGGATTGGGCATTACGGCCATCTTAGTCAGGAGGTGTGCGCATTCATTCGTTCATTTTCTACGGTATACCCGCTGCCCCAAAAATGGCTCCTGTTAAGAGACATGCTTACGAAGCGGATTTCAAACTCATCGCTATCAGTCACGCAGTAGAACAACCTAAGAGAGGTTTACGGTACGTCAGTTTACGGTAAGAGACCGGGTGGCTTTTTCCACGAAGGTCATATATAAGGCGCACCGGATTATAAGGCGCACGGTCGATTTTATGAGAAAATTTAGGCTTTTACGTGCGCCTTATAGTCCGAAAAATACGGTAGATTTCTGGCAGGCGGCACAATTAGGACACTTTTTAAGAACAGAGATAGAGCCAGAGTTACTAGACCGAGACTATATGCCATTTGAGAAACTTTGTACGGAAAAGGAACCAATTACGCATGTAATCTCGAAAATGGATGCGTTACTGATTAAACCCGTAGAAAATTTTCAGTTACCCTTCTTTCGGAAGTGGGAAATAGATCTAGGAAGGATTTTCTCTGAGGAGCAGAAGAAAAAGATGATACAATCAATTTTTAAAACAGCAACATGCACAAAATTGCAGGAAACTAATTATAAAATTATTGCA
This sequence comes from Lithobates pipiens, assembly GCF_037356315.1. Classification (NCBI taxonomy): domain Eukaryota; kingdom Metazoa; phylum Chordata; class Amphibia; order Anura; family Ranidae; genus Lithobates; species Lithobates pipiens. The sequence continues at coordinate 577,374,052 of NW_027507748.1, forward strand.
CAGTGGTACAGAACACCAGAAAAACTTCAAAAATATTTCCCTCATATATCAAATAAGTGTTGGAGGTGCCAGAAAGAAGTGGGAAATTTTTTACACATATTTTGGTCATGTCCAAAAATTAAGAAATATTGGAAAGATGTACGAGAGATCGTTCAAAAATTCAGTGAAGTAGAGATACGGGAGGATCCAGCAGTATTCCTCTTGAATTTATCAGAGACCTCAGGTAATATAGGTGGGAACTCCATCATGTGTCACTTGGTAAATACAGCCAAGTCATGTATAACACTTAGGTGGAAACAAATACAACCTCCCAGTGTGAGCATGTGGTTGAAGAAAGTCGAGGAGGTGAACAGGATGGAAGACCTAATATGGACAGCTAGGAAAAGAAGGAAAACTTATTTGGAAATATGGACACCATGGAACCTCTATATCTCCTCGGGGGATGGAAGGAGACTGATCAACGCAGTTTAGGGGGGTGGGGGGGGAGACTCGGGGGGAGGAGATGAGAACTCCCCCTCTCTCCCCCCCTCTCCCCCTCTCTCTGGCTTGGTTCGGTTTTTTTTTTATTTTTTTATTTTTTTATTTTTTTGGGGGGGGGGGGGGGTGGGGGGGAGGGCTGAAGAATAGGGGGGAAAATAGTAAGAGGGGTAGATGAGTAAAAAGGAGATAACAATACAATTCTAATCTAATTGGGAACAGTACCAATCTAGGATTAGACATGGTGTATGTGGGACTGAGAGAGAAGTTTCCATGTTACTGTCCCGATATGTTATATATATTACCATTAACCTTGCGTGTTTTCTTTGTGGTTTTATATATTATACTATAAGGGGAGTAAGAAGCGAACGAAATGGAATGAACTGTTATGCTATTTCTGTTTATTATGTATGAACATGGAAACTAGATGTATGACTCTTAGATTGTTTATGTAAAACTCTGTTTTTGCTTACTTATGGAAAGGGAAAAAATAAATAAATAAAGAAATTGAAAAAAAGATATAGGAACTAAATTATGGACAAGTGAGCCACTATTGTCAGTTTGAGGGGACTACATTTGCTAGCACCGAACAGGCTCTTTGTTGCTCTTGGAGGAGGATGCAGTGTGTGTTTGGCCCTTCTTGCTGATTCACTGGAAGGTCAACTCTGAGCCTTTAAATATAAACAACAGTGAGATTTTCCACTGCTGGATACTTTTCCCTCCTAATGCCGGCAGCTTCCTGAATTTCAGGAAAATTCAAACTGCTGATTGGCTCTCATGAATTCCAGCATCCATGACCAATGAGAAAATTCAGATTTAGATATCCAGATGACTCAGTTAATTTCTTATATTTGGATAAATCAGATATGTTTATATTGGATATTAGTGATATTATACCTAACGGTGTTCAAATTAATTATTTTATATAATTTTAAAGAAGCCTTTCTCTCCCTGTGGTTGCAACGTTCGGTCTTAACCCAGATTTTGGAAGAATTGATTTTAGATTTATTGGTAGGTTTTCATCTCGGCCTGATAATAATACCTATGTGGTGTTTTGAAATGTAAAAGAATTACTATAATTATATTGCAATAATATTTTATTATTATCAATGATGTTAATATTATGTATTCTCTTTGCAGTATTAAACTTCATGCAGCACTATAAAACTCCTGAAGAAGCTCCTTTAGAGTGAAACATGTTGAGTAGAAGTGCTGCAATGGTGTATGGAATTTATACAATTGATCATTAAATGTATTCTTTTAAACATATTGTTGTTCCAATTAAAATGTATATTTTTATTAAAAAAAATATTGCTTATTTAATTGGCACCTTAAAAACCCCACTTCCTGTATCCTTGAAATTCTCTATTTCTAGGGATGCGGTGCCTGTCTTTGGTTTTTCACTACCCAAAACCTATTTTTTTCATATTAGGGTGTACCCAGCCAACTACTAAGAGTATGAAATAAACTGAAAGATTTATATATATATATATATATATATATATATATATATATATATATATATATATATATATATATATATATATATTGATTTGTTTATCTTTTTTAGAGTAATATTTGTACAGCTGAATCTTTAGCAGTACATAGAGGATTTTTTCCCTTTATATACCTGTAGTCCAATTGGGTTTTAAGAGGTTTCAATTGGTTTCATATCAAAATGGCTGGATATTGTGGTAGTGCATTCAGTGGGTTGATGGACAAAATCCATTGATCCCAAAATGCTGATAGTGGTGGTCTCTCTATGGAAGATCCATGTTTTGCGCTTCAAAATGCACTGGTTCACACGTTCGGTTAATGACTTTTCCACTGCACCAATTAAGCGCAACACATTCTTCTTCAGCACCTATATCTGTTACACAATAAAAGTGAAGTACCAGAGAAACTTGAACAGTATTTGGCTCAAATAAGCAACAAATTTGGTAAATTGACGAGTGTATCATGCACAGACATTAGAACTGAATATGCAAGTGATAACACACAGGCAATTCTCAGAAAGAATGGCATAATATTTCAAACTACTGAACCATACAACCCATAACAAAACAGAGTCATAGAAAAAATGTACCATACGCTATGTGAGAGTGGAAGAGCCATGCTGTTTGATGCAGATATGCCAACCACATACTGGGGGAAGGCAATTATGACCGCATGCTTTTTACAAAAATCGACTACCAGGAAAATCAACTGATTAAGCTGCATATGAATTGTGGAATGAAAAAGCCCTGAATGTGAACCATCTAAAAAAAATTATAAGCAAAGCCTATGTGCATAAGGCACAAGGAAAAATTTACAACGTGGGATGCTTGCGCAAGACAAGGTGTATTTGTGGGGTACAGTGAATCTCAAAAGGGATGCTAAATTCTATACCAAGACACAACCAAGGTAACCATCAGTAGAAGTGTAATTGTTGATAAAACTTCAGTGTGTTCGAAATTCTACACCAGTGTCACATGAAAATAGGCAACAAAGTAGCACAGAAACAGAAATTAATGAGGACAATCCAAGTGCCGTAAAAGAAAAAACCTGGCCTCAAGAAGCTTTAACTGGGAAATCCACCAGAAGCAATACAGACATCCCAGCCAAATGTCTGTCCTATGTTGCTTGCATAGCATTAAAACCAGAGTCAGCTTCATGGGATGAGATGCAAAGACTTTCAACTCATGAGAAGCAAAAGTAGATGTTTTGACAAAACCACTTACAAGAAGCAGATTTACAGAACTGAGATCCAAAATGGGACTAATATAAGGAGTAGTTGTTGAGTGGGGTGTTGCAATACAGAATTGTATTTTGTGGAACAACTACTGTACATTTAGTAGAGCTATATTCTAGATGGCAGTGTTTATAAGTTTATAGCTGCATCTATGGTATTCTCTATGTCTTATCTCTGTAATAAAGTTTCCTGTCTGCGGTTATGCAGCAAAGCACATGTTGACTGTGCAATGTCTGTTCTGTAGGACTATATACAGAATTTCTAACACTGCTTTTCCATTGTGTATATCTATCAACATATTGGAAGCCAGGGAGCTGATTCTTACAGCTCCTGGGTTTTTTGCTGGACCCTGGCTGTCACTGACAGCTGGCAGTTAAAGTGTTAGAAGCTGCCAGGACTTACAGGAGCCAAGGAGTATGGATGCCATTTTAAAATGGCACAAACAGCTGCTTGTCTGTGCCACTTTAATAATCAAGCACAAAGGGCAAAAATGATCTGCCATTTACAACAATAGCATCCGTCTGCAATAGTCATTGAGTACTGTCAGTGATCTCTGCTTTGGAACTATCGCCCTGCTGATCCACCCTGCTGTGAATACGAGCTTGTCAGTGAATTCTGTAAGCTTTCAATAAACATTGACATTTATTATGAACTTCACGATGGAGATTTGTATTTCTCTCTTGGTACTGCATTGATACTGATTGTGAAGTGATGTCCATCTCCTCCCCTGCTGATTGTCCAGACTGTGCTAACATCTCATATGTTTTTGCCCATTATAATCTTTAACTGACCTGTTCTGGTAAGAGGCGTGATGATCATTCCTAGTTGGTGGTGGATTCCTTTGCACTTGAGTTGGAAGATCATATGTTAATGGTTTTCTTTTCACAATGAACTATACACCTGTTTTTTTTTGTTTTTTTTTCTATATGATACATGGACATTTATATGCACTTTATCTTTTTTGCACCTTTATTAGGTTGCTACTGCCACAGCTGTTTTATTTTATTTGTGAGGATTTTTTCCAATATGCATGCTTAATTGTTTGCTGTTTCAAATTGCACTTTCGACACTTTATATGTCAGATTTATAGTGATGCTTTGGTATATTTTTACAACAGGAATTGGTATCACATTTTTTTGTCAAGCTGCTTTATATTCTTATATTTATTAACTTAGCAGGGTTTGTTGATACTATTACAGCAATAAGACTAATGGAAGAATTACAATTAGAGTTATGATCATTTTTATGGGTTACATTTCTGTTACCCTTATTGTGGAATAGACTACACTATTCTGTATAAGATGAGGGGTGTAAATGATGCTTGCAGATTCCTAGGCTTGTTATTTTCAGCAATTTTTTGATAAAGTGAATAGGAGCATGTATTAGTGTAGTCTGCTCCCAGAAGGAGCTGATCCTCAGATGATATATTTATGAAGCATTTTACATCCTCTGCTAAAATATGCCTAAATGTGTTTTAACTCTCCTTACCTCTATTCAGCTGGTTTTAAACCTGAATATTCATGTGACCTATGAAATTGCATTAAACAGAGCAGTACTAGTGTCATAAGTACCTCTATTACCTCTGTCTGACTTCTAATGTTTTCATTATAGATGGTTGCAAAACTTATGCTCATCTAGCCAATTTGGATCATTATACTGAAGTAGTTTAGAATCCAAAAATAAACATTTTGTGTATAAAGCATAGTACTGTCAGACCAGCACTAGGTTGGAAAAAAAAGAACACATATGGTTCCCATCAATACCTTCCCAAATGTAGGCTCTGTAGACATTAAAGAGTACCTAAAGGGAATTTAACCAAGTTTTGAAAAATAAAATCTTAATTTGGCAGATAACTAAACATAATAAAGATAATTTATCCTATAAAAGAAAAAAATATTACTAAATATTATTACATTAAATATTAATATTATTTGAATAGAAATGTGTATATTCTGCTTCAAGTGGATGTAAACCCTCCATACACCCAGTGTAGTGAACAGCCTCAGATGATACAAAGGGATAAAACAAATTTCCCTACATAAGTTTTACATGTACAGTATATCTACTGTCTTCAGCTTTATATACTGTTTAGAAAGTTCCAATCGTGTAAGGAAATTTTCTATTTCTGTTTAACACAGAGTGTGATGTCAGATAGATAGCTAAAATTGCTGACTGGGGGATAGGCACATACCCCCTCTTCACATAGGCAGAGACTCTCAGAGGTGTTTTGTAACAGAGCCTGCTAATCTTTTTATAGCAACCTCCCTCAACATAAATTTCAGGCTGCTTTTATCTTATGTGTCCGAAATTTTGTCAGGCGTTATCAGGCCGATAACAGAGGAACGGGTCAGAAGAGAGCTACGGGACTTAGCTCTTTGAAGAGAGATAACAAAACACTGCAGATATGTGCTCAAATTTCATGAATTGGGTTTACATCCACTTTAAGCCAGTGTAGTCTGTATTTGGAATTGCCTTGGTACTGGACAATCCATAACAATTTCAATATGCCATGTTGCCATAGCAATATTTCTCTATTTTCTCTATTTCTGATTATCTGCAACAACAGTTTTTCATAAAGTACAGGTAAAATAATTAGTGTATGCCTTAAAAAAATATGTATGTTTTTCAAGAGAAGTTATCCTTTTGAGATAAAAAATCCACTCCGATAAGGTAGGGGAATGTGGGGAGGTCCACTTAAGGGCAATTTGTCAGCAGGCCACAAACAGGGCGCGTCTAATAGTGTTTACTATGGGGGAAGCATAAACAGAAGAACTAAGACAGCCCAGTAAACACGTAAATGGTTCGACAGGAATATTTACATCTAACAGCCCATTAGGTATACCAACCACCTCTGCCCAATATCTCTGGTGTTTGGGACACCGGCACAAAAGATATATTAGAGCAGTGGTCATCAACCCTCTCCTCAGGGCCCACTAACAGGCCAGGTTTTATGTATTACCTTTGGGGAGATGCAGACTAGAATTCTGCAATCACTGAGCAGCAAATGATATCACCTGTGATGTATTTCAGTTATCTTGCAAACCTCGCCTGTTAGTGGGCCCTGGGGACAGGGTTGATAACCACTGTATTAGAGTACCTGTGTTACCACATCTAGCACAAGTTGAATCAGATCTCAGGTCAGCTTTATGACATGGAGAAATTCGGGGGTTTTATATACCCTGTGAAAGATAAAGATATAGGTCAATCTATGTGATGGAGAGAGAGAAATGAGAGGGAGAGACCGAAGGATGTTCTCTCAAACCTCCTCCGAAATAGGACTGACATCCTGTTTCCATTCAGCCCTGGAGTCAACAGGAAAGCTTAACCACTTTAAGACCGGGCCTATTTTTCAAACTTGTTGTTTACAAGTTAAAATCTTTTTTTTGCTAGAAAATTACTTAGAACCCCCAAACATTATATATTTACTTTCTGTCACACCGTATTTGCGCAGCGGTCTTACAAGTGCACTTTTTTGGAAAAAATACACTTTTTTTAATTAAAAAACAAGACAACAGTAAAGTTATTTTTTTTATATTGTGAAAAATTATGTTACACTGAGCAAATTGATCCCCAACATGTCACACTTCAAAATTGCGCCCGCTTGTGGAATGGCGACAAACTCTTACCCTTAAAAATCTCCATATGCGACGTTTATAAAATTCTACAGGTTGCATGTTTTGAGTTACAGAGGAGGTCTAGAGCTAGAATTATTGCTCTCGCTCTAACGATTGCAAGTGATACCTCAGATGTGTGGTTTGAACACCATTCTTATTATTATCTTATCTTATATTTCTTATTTATTTTACCTTTAAAAAAAAATTGTCACGTTTATTCCTATTACAAGGAATGTAAGCATCCCTTGTAATAGAAAAAAAGCATGACAGGACCTTTTAAATATGAGATCTGGGGTCAAAAGGACTTCAGATCTCATATTTATACTAAAATGCAATGAAAAAAAAGTGTTGTTTGAAAGAAAAATAAAAAAATGTTACTTTAATAGCTGGGCAGAAGTGATGTTTTAACGTCGCCTCTGCCTTGCATTGGTATGGAGTCAGGTGGGGGCCATCTTCCCCTCACTCAGATCCATACCACAGAGGACACAGGATCCAATTGCCTCCACCGCTGCTGACGGCTCTGGTAAGTGGTGGTGAGCACCAGAGCGAATCCGCCAATGAGACCACTTTTATCTGAAAGTGGACCACTTTGAAAAAGCCCTCAGTCTTGCATCAGAGTCCCCAGATAGCCTCCTCCTTACTTCAGGGTCCCTAAAGAGCCTCCCCCTTACATCAGAGTCCCCAGAGAGCCCCCCCCCCTTACATTAGGATCTACAGAGAGCCTCCCCTTACATTAGGGTCTCCAGAGAGCCTCCCCCTTACATCAGGGTCTCCAGAGAGCCCCTTCATACATTAGGGTCCCCAGAGAGCCCCTTCTTACACCACAGTCCCCAGAGAGCACCCCCTTACATCAGAGTCCCCAGAGAGCCCCTGCCTTGCATCAGGGTCCTCAGAGAGCCCCCCTTACATCAGGGTCCCCAGAGAGCCCCCCTTACATCATAGTTCCCAGAGAGCCTCCGCCTTACATCAGGGTGCCCGAGAAACCCCCTTACATCTGGGTCCCCAAGAGAGGTTCCCCCTTACATCAGGGTCCCCAGAGAGGTCCCCCTTACATCAGGGCCCCTAGAGAGCCCCCCACTTATATCAGGGTCCCCAGAGAGCCCCTCCTTACCTCAGAGTCCCCATAGAGCCACTCCTTACATCAGGGTCACCAGAGAGAAAGCAGGCATTGAGAGATGATGTAATCTCTCTGCTGCCATGAGATATTTCATTGCTGCTGGGAGAGATGAACGGATATTAGAGAGGAACAAAAGGACATTGTCTGCTTATAGCGCTATTTTTTCCTTTAAGGCACCTCTAACTAGACCAATAACCTCTGAAGAGGTCCACAGAAGACAGGTCAAAGGCTCTATGGCAATGGCAAACAGCAGGGGAGAAAATTAGCACCCCTCTGAAGGGAGCTTTTTATCGTATATTCTGACCATGTGTATGCCCCATCAGACTTTTTACGTTGAAAATTCTGATGGACCTAGAAAGAGAACATGTTCTATATTTTTCTGACGGAACAAATTCCTATTGGGAAAACCGCTCATCTGTATGCTGTTGCAACGTACCAAAAACGACGGATGCTCTGAAGCAAACATGAGACGAAAGCTATTGGCTACTGGCTATTGAACTTCCTTTTTCTAGTCCCGTCGTACGTGTTGTACATCACCGCGTTCTTGAGGTCAGAATTTGGAGTGAGTGTGTGTACACAAGACAGCTTCAGTTTAATTCCGTCCGAATTCCATCGTAAAAACATTCAGAGTTTATTCTGATGGGAAAAAATGGACTGTGTACAGGGCATAACTGAAGCTTTAGGAGCATTGTACAACAATCTGACCCATAGACCAACGACATATCCAAGACCAAACTTTTCACAAACGGCCCACAGATATGGCCACTCAGCCTGGGTTCTGATAATTCTAGGAGTACTGGATGACATTACTGAGCCTTCTGGAACAACTATGTGCTTGAAATCCCAAAAGGTTGCAGTCTTGCAAAGTTGAAGAACATTTTCATGAGATTGTGAGTGACCCTTTTTCCTGCAGAGGCAATGGAGAGGCACATTGATCTCACCCATGCCGCCTGGAGGTGCTGAAAGCGGGGCCAAGTTAAGTATTTTTATTTTTTTTTGCATTCTTTTATTTTAAGAATTATGAAATATTACAATGCGAGAAAAACATATAAAAAGCACTTACAACTAATAACAGGAATATATAAACTAATATTTGAGCAATAAAATAAAATAAGAATGTTCCATGGTATGGACAAGAAGAAAAGATAATGTAATGATAATGTAAAGATAAAGTAATGTTACGTAAGGATAACATAATGTTTTATTAACTGATTACACAATAAATGATAAGGTAATAAAATGTATAACCGAGGAAGGGAACATATAAGTAGGATAGTGATAATGTTGAAATATTTATAAAATGTAATATAAGTCCAACCAAAAAAAAAAAAAAGAGTGAGAGGTTGATAAAGGGCGGAGTAGGAATAAAATGAGGGGGGAGGGAAAAAAGTGCCTCTGATCCAACTCAGAAGGAAAATTGGTCCATACAGTATCATTAAAAAGTATACATAGCCCTTGAAATTATCCAAATTTTATCATTTTGCAACCAAAAATGTAAATGTATTTTATCAGGGTTGTATGTGATGGACCAACACAAAGTAGCACATATTTTGTTAAGTGGAAAGGAAATGATAAATATTTTTCAACATTTTTTACAAATAAATATCTGAAAAGTGTGGCGTGCATTTCTATTCAGCCCCCTTTACTCTGATACCCCTAATCTTAAATTAGCGGAACCAATTGCTTTCAGAAGTCACATAATTAGTAAATAGATTCCACCTGTGTGTAATTTAATCTTGTTAGAGAACCTTAGTGAACAGACAGCATCAAGAAGGCCAAGGAACACACCAGACAGGTCCGGGATAAAGTTTTGGCGAAGTTTAAAGCATGGCTAGGTTATAAAAAAATATCCCAGGCTTTGAACATCTCACGGAGTACTGTTCAATCTATCATCCGAAAATGGTAAGAGTATGGCACAACTGAAAACAACCAAGATATGGCCATCCACCGAAAATGACGGGGCAAGGAAAGCATTAATCAGAGAAGCAGCCAAGAGACTCATGGTAAATCTGGAGGAGCTGCAGATATCCACAGCTCAGGTAGGAGAATCTGTCCACAGGACAACTATAATGCCCCACACACATGATCGGAAATTCCGACGGAAAAAGTCCAATTGGATTATGTTGTCGGAAAATCAGACGGAAAAAGTTTGAGAGCTGGATCTAAAATTTTCCGACAACAAAATCCGATCGGACGTTTTCCGATCGTGTGTAGAGAATTTTGATGCACAAAGTGCCACGCATGCTCAGAAAAAAATTGGAGACGAAAGCTATTGGCTACTGGCTTCTACGTAGTACTTGATTTACGTCATCTCATTCTGAACATTCGGATTTTCCGACAACTTTGTGCGACCGTGTGTATGCAAGACAAGTTTCGGACAAAATCCGTCTGAAAAAATCAGACGGATTATGTGGTCAGAATGTCCGACCATGTGTATGGGGCATTATGCCCCATACACACGGTCCGACATTCCGAAGGAAAAGTCCAATCGGATTATGTTGTCGGAAAATCAGACGGAAACATTTTTCAACAACAAAATCCAATCAGACTTTTTCCGATCGTGTGTACAAAGTGCCACGCATGCTCAGAAAAAGATTTGAGATGAAAGCTATTGGCTACTGGCCTCTACGTAGTCCCATCGTACTTGATTTACATGACCTCATTCCAAACGATCGGATTTTCCGACAACTTTGTGCGACCGTGTGTATGCAAGACAAGTTCCGGCCAAAATCCAACGGATTTTGGGGTCGGAATGTCCGACCGTGTTTATGGGGCATTAGTCATACACTCCACAAATCTGGCCTTTATGGAAGAGTGGCAAGAAGAAAGCAATTGTTGAAAGAAAGCTATATGAAGTCTAATTTGAAGTTTGCAAGAAGCCATGTTGGGGACACAGCAAACATGTAGAAGAAGGTGCTCTGATTGGATGAGACCAAAATTTACTTTTTGGCCTAAAAGCAAAATGCCATGTCTGGGGGAAAACTAACACTGCATATCAACCTGAACACACCATCCCCACAGTGAAACATAGTGGTGGCAGCATCATGTTGTGGGGATGCTTTTCTTCAGCAGAGATGGGGAAGCTGGTCAGAGTTGATGGGAAGATGGATGGAGCCAAATACAGGGCAATCTTAGAAGAAAACCTGTTCCCATTCCGACAACCAAATCGGTCAGATTTTGTCCGACGGATTTTGTCCGAAACTATTGCATACACACGGTCGGACAAAGTTGTCGGAAAATCTGATCGTTCAGAACGTGATGACGTTATTTCATTACGACGGGACTATGTTCAGGCTAGTAGCCAATAGCTTTGGTATAGGAATTTGATCTGAGCATGCGTGGCACTTTGTCCAATCGGAATTCTCTACACATGATCGGACAAGGTTCGATCGGATCATGTTGTCAGAAAGTTTTATAGCCAAGCTGGAAAACTTGGTCCGTTGGATATTCCGACGGAAACAGTCCGATGGAGACCACACACGGTTGGATTATCCGACAACACGGTCTGATCGGACATTTTCCGTCGGAATGTCCGACTGTGTGTACAAGGGCTAAGAGTGTGCAAAAGACTTGAGACTGGGGCAGAGGTTCACCTTCCAGCAGGACAAAGCTGACAGAGACATACCCAAAAAGACTTGCAGCTGTAAATGCAGTGAAAGGTGGTCCTACAAAGTGTTGACTCAGGGGGGGGGGGGGCTGAATACAAATGCAGACCACACTTTTCACATATTTATTTGTAAAACATTTTAAAAACCATTTATCATTTTCCCTCTACTTCACAATTATGTGCCATTTTGTGTTGGTCTATTAAATAAAATCTCAATAAAATCCATAACAACGGTGCTAAATCAGCTAAAAGTAGTTGGATCTGTATGTGCGTTATAATTAATCGAAATTAGTCGATTAATTGATTTAAAAAAATAATTGATTCATCGAGCACGAACATTTTAATCAGTAACAGCCCTAGTATGAATACTTTTTCAAAGCACTGTATATATAAAAACAAATTATATAGAGAGTTGGAGGAGTTAGCCAGAATAAGGACATATTCTTTAGAATAGGAGAAGTCCTTTCATTGGGACCATATGTCCTGAATTGTATTATTTGTTCCTTTAAGAAAACCGGTAAGGTTTTCCATATGTTCTGTATAGTGGGAGGCGAAGAGGACTTCCATAGAGCAATGACACAGGATTTGGCTTCATTAACTAGATAGATAATAATCACATTTTTGTATGTTTTCAGAGGAATATCATTGTGGTGTAGGAGGAAGAAACATGGGTCTTTAGGAATAGGATGATCAGTGAATTTTTGAATAATGATGTGAACCTGATCCCAAAAATAGTGAAGGTGGGGACAAGTCCAGAAAATATGTAATAGGTGTGTGAGTAAATTGAGTGCAACAATTTAGAAGTATAATAATATCAAGAAAGTAATTTATATCCAGATTCTTGATATTGATCACTTAAAGATGAGCGAGTAGATAATGTGAATATTTTAGATCTAGCCTAGTGTCTAGCTCTTATTCCCATTTATATATAAATTCTGGGACTGGTTGTATTGTATATGAAAGCAAGAGCTTATAGGAGAATGAAAGTGCATAATGAAAAGGTCCCGTGGTCGTAAAAACATGTTCAAATGTAATAAGTGAGTGTCCAAATTAATCAGCACTTGGCAAGGAATTCAGAAAATTTGAAATATAAAGGATTTGTAATGCTCCAATTGAAGAAAAAGAGGGGCCATATTGGAACATAAGATATTTATCTTTAGCTATTAGTGTGTAAAAAGTTTTATCTCATCTACCCTGAGGTAGATCCCATATTTATTAGTGTGTAAAAAGTTTTATCTCATCTACCCTGAGGTAGATCCCACATTTATTAAAAGCGCATTTACAGTGTTTCCAAGTAGTTGCTATAGTAAGATGAGTCTGTAGCATCGAATGTGGAAGCTTTTGACTCCAAAAGAGACTAGGGGGGTATGGGAGAAAAAGAATGTTCCATCAAAACCAATCGTTTAATATCAGAATGTCGATGATATATTGCCCTAGTGTGATGAACTGCCAAATAATAGAGTTTAATATCAGGGAGTCCCTGGCCTCCTAGGGTTTTTGGTCTGCAAAGAATAGTATGTTTAATCAAAACTGGTTTGGAAGCCCAAATGAATTTGTTGAATATAGATTGCAATGATTTAAAGAAGCTACCAGGTATATTGTCAGAATCGTTTGAGAAAGGTAAAGAATCCTGTTCTGCCTCAAAATATTACACTTGCCCATCCAGGAAAATTTACAGAAAGACAGCTCTGAGTGAAATTTGGATAGCAGTAGAAAAAAATGAGGTTTGCATAACAAAGATAGATAGGTTCTTAGGTAGTAATATACCTAGATTATGCGGAATGAAGCCCATTTAAAATTAAAATTTGATTGTAATATTGCATACATACAGTACATACTACATTCACATTTTATGGGATAGTGTGATTTAGTGCTTCAGATTTTTGATAATTCATGGTACAACTATATTTTTTATGTTTTTTTTTAAGCCATTTGTACTAGGGAGGGAAGGATCTTCCACTTTTCAGCAGGCCTTCCATTTTTAATAGTCTTCTTTAGCACGCAAAAAAAAAAAATGCACCAGACCTTTTTTGTTTTTGTAGTATTTTGGTGTACTACAAATCGGGTGCATTGCCCAGTACTGTAACAGTGTGTTGTCGTGCTATTTAAAATAATTGCACTGTACCATGATTCATGCATTACTAAGTGTTGTAGTATTGTGCAGTGAGATGTGAATGGGCCTTGAAAGTAATTTACTCCGATGGTTGAATTATTGACCATAAGGAGTTTTCAAAGGTGTATATCTTGCGTAGATTAACATCAGGGACTTTTAAAGACACAATCTACCTGCCAACATTTAATGGCTCTTTGCCCACTTTTATGAAAAAGTGAAGTTTCTTACACATGGATCTCCCACACAGTGGTTGCAGCATCACACAGTACCCAATGCTATACTACCACCTCCTGGCTATAAAGCATTCCAACTCGGGGTACACGGACTCTCAGCCAATTAGAATGCAACCTATTAGACAAGAAAATGGACAATGGAAGGTTTCTTGGGGGTGGCAGGTAAAGGAATTACTTTCAATACTACAATGTATAAAAAGTATAACAAAGTTTATTACATAAAGTATGCAGATACAGGTAAACATCTAAAGATCAAAACAGGTGGAAGAAGTGGTCAATTAACAATAACATTAGAGTGACTTATCCCGATTTTTTTTGAAAATTAGATGAGATACTGCATAAAACAGAATATAGTTAAGAACAATACATTAGTTGCAAATACATTACATAAAGCAAAAGAAAAAAATAATATGATGTTGGCCACCATGCCTGATACCCATCGACTACCCATATAGAGATCTTTTTACCTGCGACTTGATATTATGATATTAGGCCAAGTGGATAACAGACACTGGATAACAAAAAAATGAGCTGACCAGGAAGGGCCCAAGGCAGGGTTAAACAGCCGGTATTTGTCCAGTAAAGTGTTTTAAAATGTGAGTAATGACCCAGACAAGAAGTTAAGGTCACTAACATTGGGAATGTGAAAGGAGGAGGAAGGGAAGGATTGGGGGAGAAGGAGAGAAGAGGAAAATGGGGAGTGAAAAGAGAAGGATAGTTAAGGAGGAAGGAGGAAACGGGATGGGGGAGGGAGAAGAAAGAAAGAGGAAGGGGTGAGGTGAAGGAGGGAAGAGGGGAAGGGAATGAAAAGAACAAAGGGGGGCACTTGAAAGGGAAGTGAGGGGATGGGACGGAGTGAGAGAAGAGAAGGGAGAAGGGGAGTGGGGAGGGAATGGGTGGTTGGGAGTTGGAAAGGGAAGGGAAGGGAAGGGCAGGGGGAAGAAGAAGCCAGGGAGGGAGGACAGAGGTGAGGTAAGAGGCGAAGGTGAAGGTAATCAGGGAGTGAAGGGGTGTAAATTGAGTGAATTGCGGGGGGGGGGGAATTTAAAAATACAGGGGAAAAAAAGTGATAAATAGAGCACAATAGCCACCTTAAAAGAGCGTATAAACAGCAGTGTTTGGAGCGTGAAATTAATAGAAATATTGAAAATATAGCTTGGAGTGGCATACTTACATTTAACCAAGCTAAGATGATAAAAAAGCCAAGGGTGCCTGAATTGCGGAATGTTATCTGTTTAAACAATAAAAGATAAGGATAAATATCTACCTTTGATCAAAAGATAATAAAGTTCTAGGTTGAGTATATGCTGCATGGATCAGTCTTGAAAAATAAAAGTAAAGGAACGGACAAAAGAACGCGGGCCCTATTGACTTTAATGGCAGGCGAACCTTAAAAACCTCCAGGTCATATTTTCAGCCACAAAATACTTACTAGCTGTGCACACATAGTCCCACAACATGGACACTGACACAACAAAAGTATTAAGTGAATCTAGGATCGACAACGACAAGCATTCTTTTTTTATCTGTGAAATTCTGACAATTCAGGAGCGCATTAAGGCCATGGAGGAGAGGCAAGGTCAGGGCAGGCTATGAAGGGGGTGCAGAAGATGATCAGTGCCACAGTCAGGGCAGCGCAGTCCTGTGCCAGTGTCCCAGTGTACCAACCTATGCTTGAGCCCCTCCCTCTGCCCGGCCCTTACCCCCACCTATGCAGGGCTCCACTGCAGTGGTCCGGAGGTGCCAGTCCAGTGCTGATCCTCAGCCATGGTGCTGGCACTGCCTGCTGATTGGCTTCTCCGCTGCTATCTCCCTCACTGTCTGAAACCAGCACTGCGATAGAGACTGAGCACTGACACCAGCACCGTGATAGAGAGCACTGACACCAGCACCGAGATAGAGAGCACTGACACCAGCACTATGATAGAGAGCACTGACACCAGCACCGTGAGAACACTGACACCAGCACAGAGATAGAAAGCACTGAGACCACACCAGCACCGAGATAGAGAGCACTGACACCAGCACCGAGATAGAGAGCACTGACACCAGCACCGTGATAGAGAGCACTGACACCAGCACCGAGATAGAGAGCACTGACACCAGTGACACCAGCACCGAGATAGAAAGCACTGACAACAGCACCATGATAGAGAGCACTGACACCAGCACCATGAGAGCACTGACAACAGCACCATGATAGAGAGCACTGAGACCACACCAGCACCGTGATAGAGAGCACTGACACCAGCACCGAGATAGAGAGCACTGACACCAGCACCGTGCTAGAGAGCACTGACACCAGCACCGAGATAGAGAGCACTGACACCAGCAACAACCCTATATACTGTACTCCTGCACCAGTCCTTAAAAGGACCTTTGTGGACCTAGTAGCTAGTGATTTGCAGACTGTCCCTGCTCCAAAACACCAAACTGTCCCTCAGTCCCTACACTGATAAAAGACAGCTGCAGAATCAGTCAGCACTCAGCAGCACAGCAGTCAGCAGTCCACCATAATATACTTTCTATATTTGAAAGAAAGTATATTATACGTGTACAACCCTATATACTGTAAACCTATACCAGTCCTTAAAAGGACCTTTGTGGACCTAGTAGCTAGTGATTTGCAGACTGTCCCTGCTCCAAAAGACCAAACTGTCCCTCAGTCCCTACACTGATAAAAGACAGCTGCAGAATCGGTCAGCACTCAGCAGCACAGCAGTCAGCAGTGCACCATAATATACTTTCTATATTTGAAAGAAAGTATATTATACGCATACAACCCTATATACTGTACACCTATACCAGTCCTTAATAGGACCTTTGTGGACCTAATAGTAATAGCTAGTGAATAAACTGACTGTCCCTGCTCCACACAGCGTCCTGTCCCTACACTGACAAAATACAGCTGCAGAATCGATCAGCAGTGCACTCAGCAGCACAGCAGTCAGCAGCAGTGCACCAGAATATACTTTGTATATTTGAAAGAAAGTATATTCTAAATGTATTACAACCCTATACCAGTCCTTAAAAGGACTTTTGTGGACATTATCGTAATATAGCTAGTGATTAAACTGACTGTCCCTGCTCCACACAGTGTCCTGTCCCTACACTGACAAAAGACAGAATTTTAAATGGCCGCCAGATCAGGTCTATTTATAAGGTAGGGGGTATGTCCAATTGTCCATGTGCTGAAATGTCTCAATTGGCTGTCCTGTAACCCATGATGGATGTGTCATCATGGGTCAAAGTCTTCACAATGTAAACGCATATGTCTGCCGCGCGAACAGTGCCAGAACTCCACCGGTTTGGCGAATCGCAAACTAGCAAAATTCGCTGCGAACCGACCACCGGGCGAACCGCAAGGCCATCTCTAATATTAGATATCTATTTTACAGAAAAACATCTAACAAGGCAAAGCAACAACTAACATGCATCTCTATATAGGATTCAATTTCCATTCATATTATACTATTCTCCGTTTCTTACTTTATTATAAGGCGATCTCCTCTCCCCCAACTGTCCCCGCCCCCCCTCCCCCCTTCCTCCACAGCATCTCCACATAGACCATTATAATACAAATTGCTAGAATCAAGCCAATAGGACCATATTTTGGTGAATTTTTGGGGGACTCTTCTGTGTTTATATGCTAGTCTTTCTCTTTCTAATATGTAATTTATTTTGTTACACCATTGTTTATGGGTTGGTGGAGTTATTGCTATCCACTTTTGCAGGATGAGTTTACGGGCAAGATAGAGGGATTTAGTCCACATTATATACATCTCTATGGGTAAGGCTCTGTCAGGGCTGACTTAGTCCTTCCTCCTCTGGGCTCGCCGCTCAGCTGTCGGCTAATTGCCAGCTCTCTTCTCTCTCCACAGTTACCAGCTGTTTCCGATGATGCTTGTCTGGCCTGCCTATTTAAAGTCTTCCAGCTCATTTCTCCATTGCCTTCACGTTTGGTCACATCACTAGGATCCATCTCCTGCTGTTGTTTCAAGACTGGCTTGCTAACATCCCTCCTGGATTCCATCCTGCTTGTAGTTGCTCTCCTTGGATCCCTGACGTCTGGACTGGCTGATTACCCGATCTGGTTTATGAACTTTGGAGTGGCTGACTACCCGATCTGGCTACTGGACTCTGGCTTGCTTGACTATGCTTTTTCCTATTTACCTTTTTATTTTTATTAATAAACAAGTGTGATTTGATTGTACTTCTGTCTCTGTCTGTTTCATGGTTCCTGACAGGCTCCATCTGGAATTATTTCCAATATTGCTATTTTTGGGGTACTTATTATTTCTGTCCAGCATATTGTATTTATGGTCAAAACCACTTTCTCACAATATTTGTGGAGCTTAGGGCAGCTCCACAGCATAGGAATGAGGGAACCAGGAGATGTATATTTTCCACAGGCGTGTAATTTTTGTGGAGTGTAATGGCTTCTGTGTAGTATAAAAAGCTGGGTCAATTGCTGAGATGGTGAATTAGATACCTCTGGTAGAATCTCCATAACCCCATTTCCATTCATCTTGGCTAAGATCTATCAGTTCTTTTTGCCACTGGATAAGACTATTCATCTGGCCGTCTACCTTCTCTGCATTTTGCAGAATCAGATAAAGGTCCCCTATTAATCCTCGTTTCATAGGCCATACTGAAGTTGCCTTAGTCAGAACCTCTGATGGCTTATATTGTAATTGGAATATTAAGCTCTGGGTTTGTAGAGAGTGTCGTAATTGTAAATATTTATAGAAGTTGCTATTTGACAGCTGGATCCGATCTTTCAAAATATTAAAGGGTAATAGCTTATCCCCCATAAACAATTGATGGAGAAAAGTCAACCCTGTTGTTTTCCTTTCTAAAAATTCTGGCAGTTTGTTTAACTAGGATAAACAATAGTTGTCCCATATTCGCATATATCTTGTATATCCACTATGGTGTGTAATAATACGTATTGTTTCCCATAATCTATGTATTAGATAAAAAATTGTGATCTTTCTCTTCTTATAAAATTGGTGGGAGACTATTTGCTGTATGAATGGTGAGGGTTTAAATTGGGTCATTAGTATATTCT
The DNA here is from genome assembly GCF_037356315.1 of Lithobates pipiens. Lineage (NCBI taxonomy): Eukaryota > Metazoa > Chordata > Amphibia > Anura > Ranidae > Lithobates > Lithobates pipiens. The sequence continues at coordinate 577,393,015 of NW_027507748.1, forward strand.
GAATAGGTAATAGTGAAACTGCTCCAAACAATTCAATTCAGTGCAATAATAAACCAAAAAAGTGTATAAAAATCACCAATGTCCAAATTGCAATCTATAATCTGCATTCCAAAAGAGGTTAAACAGTCCAGATCAGTCTCCTAGAGCCTTCCAAAGTGATATTACACACGTCACCCAAGAAGATGTGCCTTAGTATAGTGAAAGGATCCTCCACCAAACAAAAGTACTGCCGCTTACCAGCTATTCAGATCCCTTGTTTATAGGGATCTAATCATGCCTGTGGCTTTTCCCCTACCAGGGTCTCCGTGTCAGTTTGACAAGATCACTATCCTCTGCTTCACTTAGGAAGGTAATGGAGTCCTCCAATACATGCACCTTGTGGATTATTGCTCATTTCCCATATAATAAAACAGAAGAACCGCCATAGTGTAATACTGTAAACTTCTTTAACTAGATGCTGACCGCCGGCCGTCAAATGACGGTCAGGCGGCGCACCTATTGACGGCCTCCCGTTTAAACAGGGAATGCGCGCGATCGTGCGCGCATCCCTGTTTCTTCGGTGGCGGCGTGTCACGGAGACACCGCTCGCCACCGAAGGGGGTGAACAGCCATTGGTTATGGCTGTTTACCACGTGATCGGCCGTGATGAAGTCCCGGCCGATCACAGATGGTTACACCCCGACTGTGCACGGCGCATGCATGCGATCGTGAGCGCGCTGCGCGTGCAAGTCGGTGGCGGCGTCTTCCCCGGGAACACTGCTCGTCACCGACGCTGGTAAACAGCCATTGGCCGGCTGTTTACCCACGTGATCGGCTGTGATCCTTTCACAGCCGATCACTAAAATGTAAACAAACCGCGGTAACGAGATGTTACCGGGCTGTTCTCCTCCTCACACACCGATCGTGTGTGAGGAGGAGATTGCGGTAACATGTCGTTACCACCTAGTGTACACCAATCACACTGATTGCCTGCCTGCCCCCCCCCCCCCAATAAAGAGGACCTGTCACCACCCCTCATAGTACCTGTCAATCACAGTCCATCAGAGTACCTGTCACAGTCCATCAGAGTATTTGAGTACCTGTCCCAGCCCATCAGAGTACCCGAGTACCTGTCCCAGCCCATCAGAGTACCTGAGTACCTGTCACAGCCCATCAGAGCACCCGAGTACCTGTCACAGCCCATCAGAATACCCGAGTACCTGTCACAGCCCATCAGAGTACCCGAGTACCTGTCACAGTTCATCAGAGTACCCGAGTACCTGTCACGGCCCATCAGAATACCCGAGTACCTGTCCCGGCCCATCAGAGTACCCGAATACCTGTCACGGCACATCAGAGTACCTGTCACGGCACATCAGAGTACCCGAGTACCTGTCACGGCACATCAGGGTACCCGAGTACCTGTCACAGCCCATCAGGGTACCCGAGTACCTGTCACGGCCCATCAGGGTACCCGAGTACCTGTCACGATCCATCAGGGTACCCGAGTACCTGTCACGGTCCATCAGGGTACCCGAGTACCTGTCACGGTCCATCAGGGTACCCGAGTACCTGTCACGGTCCATCAGGGTACCCGAGTACCTGTCACAGTCCATTAGAGTACTGAGTACCTGTCACAGTCCATTAGAGTACCGAGTACCTGTCACAGTCCATCAGGGTACACGAGTATCTGTCACAGCCCATCTGAGTACCCGAGTACCTGTCACAGTTCATCAGAGTACCCGAGTACCTGTCACGGCCCATCAGAGTACCCGAGTACCTGTCCCAGCCCATCAGAGTACCTGAGTACCTGTCACAGCCCATCAGAGCACCCGAGTACCTGTCACAGCCCATCAGAGTACCCGAGTACCTGTCACAGCCCATCAGAGTACCCGAGTACCTGTCACAGTTCATCAGAGTACCCGAGTACCTGTCACGGCCCATCAGAATACCCGAGTACCTGTCCCGGCCCATCAGAGTACCCGAATACCTGTCACGGCACATCAGAGTACCTGTCACGGCACATCAGAGTACCCGAGTACCTGTCACGGCACATCAGGGTACCCGAGTACCTGTCACAGCCCATCAGGGTACCCGAGTACCTGTCACGGCCCATCAGGGTACCCGAGTACCTGTCACGATCCATCAGGGTACCCGAGTACCTGTCACGGTCCATCAGGGTACCCGAGTACCTGTCACGGTCCATCAGGGTACCCGAGTACCTGTCACAGTCCATCAGGGTACCCGAGTACCTGTCACAGTCCATTAGAGTACCGAGTACCTGTCACAGTCCATTAGAGTACCGAGTACCTGTCACAGTCCATCAGGGTACACGAGTATCTGTCACAGCCCATCTGAGTACCCGAGTACCTGTCACAGTCCATCAGGGTACCCGAGTACCTGTCACAGTCCATTAGAGTACCGAGTACCTGTCACAGTCCATTAGAGTACCTGTCACAGTCCATCAGGGTACCCGAGTACCTGTCACAGCCCATCTGAGTACCCGAGTACCTGTTCCAGTCCATCTGAGTACCTGAGTACCTGTCACAGTCCATCTGTGTACCAGAGTACCTGTCACAGTCCATCTGAGTACCAGAGTACCTGTCACAGTCCATCTGAGTACCCGAGTACCTGTCACAGTTCATCTGATTACCCAAGTACCTGTCACAGTTCATCTGAGTACCCGAGTACCTGTCACAGTTCATCTGATTACCCAAGTACCTGTCACAGTTCATCTGAGTACCCGAGTACCTGTCACAGTCCATATGAGTACCTGTCACCGCCCTTCAGAGTACCCAAATACCAGTCACCAAACCATCAGAGTACCTGTCACCAGGCCATCAGAGTACCCGAGTACCTGTCACCAGGCCATCAGAGTACCTGAGTACCTGTCACCAGGCCATCAGAGTATCAGAGTACCTATCTCCAGCCCATCAGAGTACCCGAGTACCTATTTGCAGCCCATGTCTCATAGAATATACGTTGGGGTGTTTGCTTTCCAAAATGGGGTCATTTTGTGGGTAATTTCACTGTCCTGGTGGTCCAGGACCTTCAAAAGTGTGATAGGTAGGAATGAAATGAGATGTGTCATTTATGCTCCTAGAACGCCTGAACGTACTACTTCAATGTTCGCCTCTCTATGTGGCCAGGCTGTGTAAAAGTCCTACACATGTGGTATCGCCATACTCGGGAGGAGTAGCAGAATGTATTTTGGGGTGTAATTTTTGCTATATACATGCTATGTGTTAGAAATATATTATAAATTGACAATTTTGTGTAAAAAAAAAATGCGTTTTAATTTTTTTCCACATATTCCAAAAACTTCTGGAAAAAAATTAACCATTCAAAAGACTCATTATGCCTCACAGATTATACGTTGGGGTGTTTGCTTTCCAAAATGGGGTCATTTTATGGGAAATTCCATTGTCCTGGTACTCCAGGGCCTTCAAAAGTGTAATAGGTGGTTGAGAAATGAGATGCGTCATTTTTGCTCGTAGAACGTCTGAAGGTACTACATCAATGTTAGTGCTCTGTATGTGGCCAGGCTGTGTAAAAGTCTCACACATGTGGTATCACCGTACTCGGGAAGAGTAGCAGAATGTATTTTGGGGTGTAATTTGTTGTATGCATATGCTGTGTGTGAGAAATAACCTGATAATATGACAATTTTGTAAAAAAAAAATAATAATAAAAAATAAATCTTCATTTTGCAAAGAATTGTGGGAAAAAATGACAACTTAAAAAAACTCACCATGCTACTTACTTAATACCTTGGAATGTCTACTTTGTAAAAAGGGGTCATTTGTGGGGTATTTGTACTTTCCTGACTTGTAAAGCCCCGTACACACGAGAGGACTTATGTCCGACAGACTTCCGAAGGAGTTCCGTCGGAGTTCTGCTGGAATTCCGACGGAGTTCTGACAGACTTTTCGGCTGAGCGGACTTGGCCACACACAATCACACTAAACTCCGACGAATTCGAACGTAATGACGTACGACTGGATTCGAATAAGGAAGTTCATAGCCAGTAGCCAATAGCTGCCCTAGCGTCGGTTTTAGTCCGTCGGAATAGCATACACACGAGCGAATTTTTCGAAGGGACCGGGTCCGGCGGAGTTCCTTCGGAAAAATTTGAAGCATGTTCCATATTCTAAAGTCCTTCGGACTTTGGCGAGTCAAAAGTCCGTTGCAGCCCACACACGATCGAATAGTCTGACGGACTCAGTCCGTCGGACTTTGGATGTTGAAAAGTCCGCTCGTGTGTACGGGGCTTTAGTGTCTCAAGAAATTAGGTACACCAGATGTACTGAAGGCCTGATCAGAAGTGATCAATTTTCAGTGATTGGCACGATAGTTTGTAGACTCTATAAATTTCACAAAGACCAAATAATATATACTAATGTGGGTTATTTTTACCAAAGATATGTAGCAGTATAAATTTTGGCCAAAATTTATGAAGAAAAATTACTAATTAGCAAAAATTTATGACAGAAACAAAGAAAAAGGCATTTTTTTCACAAAATTTACGTTTTATTTTATTTATAGCACAAAAAATAAAAAACCCACTAGTGATTAAATACCACTAAAAGAAAGCTCTATTTGTGTGGAAAAAAGGACGCAAGTTTCATATGGATACAGTGTTGGATGACTGAGTAATTGCCATTCAAACTGTGAGAGCGCTGAAAGCTGAAAATTGGTCTGGTCAGGAAGGGGGTGTAACTGCACTGTATTGAGGTGGTTAATATATATATAAAACAACCGTATCACAACCGTATATAAAAAGCGCATAGTTTAAAATGTTTTAGCACAGGAAGACGTCACTGTCATGGTTATGCAATAGTTTGTCTGCTTACCTGTTTCCATGTGTTCATCTTATCATATAAATGTACTCACCGAGGCCAAGATGCCGAGAGCGGTCGCTGTTGCGACTCGGCGCAGACCACCCCTGAAGGTGGCACAGAGGATGGTTGCACCAAGAGGCACAAGCTACCAGTAGGACAGTCACTTGCTAGCAGATCAGCAGGTAGCTTGAGCAGAGCTGAAAGGTGATGTCCCGTGGGAAGGTCCAGCAGCAAAGGTAGCAAGTCCGTAAGGCAAAGACAGAATCCAGGAGACAGGCCAGGGGTCAAACACAGTCCAGATCAGAAGACAACAAGTACCAGGAACGCTGAGACAGAAGGATAATCCAAGACAAGCCGGGGGTCGAACACAGGAGACAGCAGGTAAGTCCAGATGCAGGCTGAGGGTCAAACACGTTTAGAAAGCGGGAGTCCAAGATCAAGCCAGAGGTCGGGTCAGGAGAAGATCAGCGAGGTCGATAAGGCAATCCGGGTCACAACGGGTAATACAGATAACAGGAACAGACGTGGGAATCACAGGAAGCTGAAGACAAACCAGCAGTGTGTTTGGATGACCTCACTTCCTTTATAGGTCAGCGAGGGGTCACACCCTGTGTGTGTGTGCTTGTGTGCTTTCGTTTATTCCTATTGCACACAGCTGTGCGCCAGAGCGCTTTGCCCGTGCGCATCCTATGACAGTGCCCCCCCCGAGGGGCGGCCTCCGGATGCCCAGGCTAGCCATCAATTCCGGATGTTGCTGATGGAATGTCTTTATTAATTTGGGAGCGTGAAGGTTCTTGGATGGTTCCCAGGAGTTATTTTCTGAAGGATACCCCTTCCATTTTACCAGGTATTGTATTTGTCTACCGACTTTCCTGCATCCTAGTAAAGCTTCTACTTCGAATTCATCTTCTCCATCAATCTTGATGGGTGGAGGAGGAGGCACTTCTCTTCCAGGAAAAGGACTAGGAACCAATGGCTTCAAAAGGGAGGCATGGAAAACAGGGTGTATCCTGTATGATTCAGGGAGAGCTAGTTCAAAGGCTACAGGATTTATTACCCTTTTGATTTTGAATGGTCCTATGAATCTGGGACCCAGCTTGCGTGTGGGACAAGGAAGTTTGAGATTAGTGGCAGATAGCCAGACTTCCTCGCCAATTTTAAAGGTAGGGTTCTCCTTCCTTCCCCTATCATGGTATTTCTTGTAATCATCCTGGGCCTTCTGTATGGTCTCCTGGATCCTTTGGAAATTAGATTGGATGGCGGCTATCCGATCTTGGACCGCAGGAACAGTGGATTCTGGGATGGAGTTGGGGAGGAAAGAAGGGTGAAACCCACAGTTGATCCAAAAGGGAGTCTGGTTGGTAGTTGTATGAATTATTGTAGGCGAATTCTGCATATGGCAATAGGGCCGACCAATCATTTTGAGATCCTGAACAAAAGCAGCGAAGATACTGCTCAAGGGTTTGGTTTGTCCGTTCAGTTTGCCCGTTATTTTGGGGATGATATGCCGATGACAAACAGATCTTGATTTCCAGTATCTTGCAGAGTTCTCTCCAAAATCTAGAGGTGAACTGTGGACCTCTATCAGACGTGATACTGCTGGGAATCCCATGGAGCCTGACAACCTCCTTAATAAAGAGATTGGCAGTTTCCAGAGCAGAGGGAGTACCGACCATAGGTAGGAAATGGGCCATCTTTGAAAGACGGTCGACTACTACCAGAATTGTGGTGAAACCTTCCGAGGGCGGTAGCTCCACAATAAAATCCATTGATACGTCTGCCTAAGGTCGGTCAGGAATGGGCAAAGGCCTTAACAGGCCCCAGGGCTTGATCTTGGGACCCTTGCTACGCTGGCACGGTACACAAGAGGCAATGTAAGTCTGGCAGTCCTGTCTCCAACCTGGCCACCAGAAAGAACGAGAGATCAGTTCCGCTGTTTTCTGTGTCCCAAAGTGGCCGGCCAATTTGTGATCATGACAAGTCCTTAGAACTTGAGTCCTAATCTCAAGGGGAACGAAGACCTTGTATCGGTCCCAAAACAGATTGTCACGTTTTTCCAAGGTAGATAGGACTGGGTCATTGCAATGGACTGAAGCTGTTTTGATGGCCGTAAGTAAGTCAGGCTGTGGGAGTAAAAGGAAGTTGTGAGGAGACAAGATCGTACTAGGCTCCGTTACCTGGGAAGACTCAGGGAACATGCGCGAGAGCGCATCCGCTTTGTTGTTCTTGGATCCGGGCCGGTACGAGATATAGAACCTTGAATCTTGAAAAGAAAAGTGCCCAACGGGCTTGACGGGGTCTTAAACGTTTGGCAGTCCGCAGATACTCAAGATTCTTGTGATCTGTGAATATTGTGATGGGATGAGTGGCTCCTTCCAAGAGGTATCTCCACTCCTCCAGAGCGAACTTGATGGCCAATAGTTCTCGGTCGCCTACGTCATAATTCCTCTCCGGTGGGGTTAGCTTCCGAGATGCGAAAGCCACCGGGTGTAACAAAGCTTTAGGCCCTTGTCGTTGTGAGAGGATGGCTCCTGTGGCTGTCTCGGAGGCATCTACTTCCAGTACGAATGGTAATACTGGATCGGGATGCCGTAAAATAGGAGCTGAGGTGAACAAGGTCTTTAGTTTGGTAAAGGCTACTTGGGCTTCTTGAGACCACTGAAATCGGGTGTGTTGGCGGGTCAGCTGAGTAATGGGGGCGGCTATTGAAGAGAACCCGGCGATGAATCTGCGATAAAAGTTAGCGAAGCCTATAAACCTTTGCACGGCTTTCTTATCCCTTGGAGCAGGCCATTCCAGGATTGCCTTGATCTTTTGGGGGTCCATGGAGATGCCCTCGGTAGAAATGATGAATCCTAAGAATTGAACTGTAGTTATCTCAAATTCACATTTCTCCGCCTTAAGGTACAGCCGATGTTGTCGAAGGATGGTGAGAACTTTCCGCACGTGGACCCTGTGGAGTTCAAGAGAAGCAGAGAAAATAAGGATATCATCTAAATATACCACTATAAAATCATCAAGATAGTCTCTGAAGATGTCATTTACTAGATGCTGAAATGTGGCCGGGGCATTGCACAGGCCAAAGGGCATAACAAGATATTCATAGTGGCCAAATCTCGATCTGAGGGCTGTCTTCCATTCATCCCCAGCACGGATTCTAATGAGATTGTAGCCCCCCCGCAAGTCTAGTTTGGAAAATACTTTGGCAGATCCTAAGCGCTGGAATAACTCAGGGATGAGTGGAAGTGGATAGCGATTTTTGATTGTGACTTTATTAAGTTCCCTGTAGTCAACACATGGCCTAAGGGATCCGTCCTTTTTTCCCACGAAGAAAATACCTGCCCCTGTTGGCGAAGAAGATGGGCGAATGAACCCCTTTTCAAGATTTTCATCAATGTATGCTTTGAGAGCCTTTAGTTCAGTCTCGGATAAGGGGAATATTCGTCCAAAAGGGATCTCAGAGCCGGGTAACAGTTCAATGGGGCAGTCATATGGTCTGTGTGGTGGTAGACGGTCAGCCTTCATTTTATCGAAGACATCCTTAACCACTTGAGGACCGCCGTATTGCCATTGTACGTCAGCACAATGGCACAGGCAGGCATAATCACGTACATCCACGTGATTGCCTTCCAGCGGGTGGGGGGTCCGATCGGACCCCCTCCCGCTGGTTACGGCGGTCCGATTCGGTCCAGGAGCGCTCCGTGATGAGGGGATGGCCGTTGGTTTTCGGCCACCCCCTCTGGATCGCTCCTGGCCAATGAGAAGCTTCCTCCCCTGTGTATTGTTTACACAGGAAGGAGGAAGTGATGTCATTCTCCTCGGGGCGGTCTTTTTGACCGGACTACGAGGAGAACAGTAAAAGTAAGTGTGCACCAACACTACACTGACATGTAGGTACACACAGGCACACAAACCCCCCCCCGATCCCCCCCCCGATCGCCCCCCGATCCCCCCCCCGCCCCCCTCCCCCCCCAGTCACAGTGTCACTGATTGCATTGATCATTTCTTTACTGATCAATGCATTCAGTGTCAGTTGTGACAGTAAAAACTGTCAGGACAGTTAGTGTTAGGTCCAGGGTAGCCCCCTATCACCCCCCAATAAAGATTTAACCCCCTGATTGCCCCTAGAGTTAACCCTTTCACCCCCTTTTGCCAGTGTCACTAAGCGATCATTTTTCTGATCGCTGCATGTGTCGCTAGTGTCGCTAGGTAGCTAGTTATTTTTTTAGGTTCACCGCCAGGTTTTTATATCGCTAGGTACCCCGATATACTACCCAATAATGTTTTTAACCCCCTGATTACCGCTAGTTAACCCTTTCACCCCCTTTTGCCAGTGTCACTAAGCGATCGTTTTTCTGATCGCTGCATTAGTGTCGCTACAGTCGCTAGGTAGCTAGTTATTTTTTTAGGTTCACCGCCAGGTTTTTATAGCGCTAGGTACCCCGATATACTACCCAATAATGTTTTTAACCCCCTGATTGCCGCTAGTTAACCCTTTCACCCCCTTTTGCCAGTGTCACTAAGCGATCATTTTTCTGATCGCTGCATGTGTCGCTAGGTAGCTAGTTATTTTTTTAGGTTCACCGCCAGGTTTTTATATCGCTAGGTACCCCGATATACTACCCAATAATGTTTTTAACCCCCTGATTGCCGCTAGTTAACCCTTTCACCCCCTTTTGCCAGTGTCACTAAGCGATCGTTTTTCTGATCGCTGCATTAGTGTCGCTACAGTCGCTAGGTAGCTAGTTATTTTTTTAGGTTCACCGCCAGGTTTTTATAGCGCTAGGTACCCCGATATACTACCCAATAATGGTTTTAACCCCCTGATTTCCGCTAGTTAACCCTTTCACCCCCTTTTGCCAGTGTCACTAAGCGATAATTTTTCTGAACGCTGCATCAGTGTCGCTAGTGTCGCTAGGTAGCTAGTTATTTTTTTAGGTTCACCGCCAGGTTTTTATAGCGCTAGGTACCCCGATATACTACCCAATAATGGTTTTAACCCCCTGATTGCTGCTAGTTAACCCTTTCACCCCCTTTCACCAGCGATCACAGTATAAGTGTCACTGGTGACGCTGGTTAGCCAGTTAGTTATTTAGGTTCCCCGTCAGGTTTTTATATAGCGCCAGGGACCCCCATATACTACCTAATAAAAATTTGAACCACCTGATTGCCCCTAGTTAACCCTTTCACCACTGATCACCGTATAAGTGTTACGGGTGACTCTGGTTAGTTTGTTTTTTATAGCATTTTATATTCAAATCCGGAAGGCAGTGCTTGGTTTTCGGGGTCCCGTACGTGGCTAGGCTCCCAAAAAGTCCCCCACATGTGGTATCCCCGTACTCGGGAGAAGCAGCAGAATTTATTTTGGGGTGTAATTTGACTTCTGCCCATAGCATGTGTGAGCAATATATCATTTAGTGACAACTTTGTGCAAAAAAAAAAAAGTTTGTAATATTCCCGCAACTTTTGGCAAAATATAAAATATTCCATGGACTCAACATGCCTCTCAGTAAATAGCTTGGGGTGTCTACTTTCCAAAATGGGGTCATTTGGGGGGGTTTTGTGCTATTTTGGCATTTTATGGCCTTCGAAACTGTGATAGGTAGTGAGGAGTTAAATCAAAAATTTGCACCCTTAGAAATCCTGAAGGTGGTGATTGGTTTTCGGGGTGCCGTGCGCGACTAGACTCCCAAAAAGTCCCACACATGTGGTATCCCCGTACTCGGGAGAAGCAGCAGAATGTATTTTGAGGTGCAATTCCACATATAACCATGGCATGTGTGAGCAATATATCATTTAGTGACAACTTTTTGTAAAAAAAAATTTTTTTTTTTTTTTGTCATTATTCAATCCCTTAGGACAAAAAAAATAAATATTCAATGGGCTCAACATACCCATCAGCAATTTCCTTGGGGTGTCTACTTTCCAAAATGGGGTAATTTGGGGGGGATTTGTACTGCCCTGCCATTTTAGCACCTCAAGAAATGAGATCGGCAGTCATAAATTAAAAGCTGTGTAAATTCCAGAAAATGTACTCTAGTTTGTAGACGCTATAACTTTTGCGCAAACCAAAAAATATTCGCTTATTGACATTTTTTTTACTAAAGACATGTGGCTGAATAAATTTTGCCCTCAATGTATGACTAAAATTTAGTTTATTCGATTTTTCTTATAACAAAAAGAAGAAAATATCTTTTTTTTTCAAAATTTTCGCTCTTTTTCCATCTATATCGCAAAAAAAAAAAATCGCAGAGGCAATCAAATACCATCAAAAGAAAGCTCTATTTGTGGGAAGAAAAGGACGCAAATTTCGTTTGGGTGCAATATTGCATGACCGCGCAATTACCAGTTAAAGCAGCGCAGTGCGAAATTGCAAAAAGACCTCTGGTCCTTAAGGTATTTATTGGTCCGAGGCTGAAGTGGTTAAACTCAGAATAGACCTGAGGAATGTGCTGAAGGTGATTAGTGGTGGGGGCCACGGTCATACAAGGAGCTGGAACAGAATCAAAACAATACTGCATACAGTAGGCGGATGTAAAGGACACTTCCATCTTGTTCCAATTGATCTGGGGATCATGAGCCTGCAACCAAGGAAGTCCCAGGATGATAGGGAACATGGGAGATGATATTAGGTCGAAGCGTAGGAGTTCTCTATGGCCAGAGTCTGTAATAGTGAGAAAAGGTAGTGTCTCCTGTGTTACTGGACCTGAGAGTGGCAGAGATCCATCTGCTAAATGGACTAGAAGGTGTGTTGCTTTATTCTGGCTTGGAATGCGTAGTTGCTGTGCAAGGGAGATGTCCAAAATGCAACTACATGCCCCTGAATCAATCACGGCTGGGAGTGGGATCTTCTCTTCTGCCAGCTGTAGGGAAACAGAGAGAGTCACATAAGTTTGAGCAGGACCAACACTCTGGTAGTTCATTATACACCGTGGGGGCAACTTACGGGGTCTCACGGGACAGCTGTGAATGAAATGTCCAAGCCCCCCACAGTATAAGCACAGATTGGCTTGGCGTCTTCGTTGTCGCTCTTCTGGGGTGAGACAAGGACGGACCAAACTTAGCTGCATGGGCTCCCCTTTCGAAGCTGAGGGACCCGAAGGAACCGGGATGGGCGGATACGGGACAGTGGCCTTAGGAAGCATCCAATTAGGCCGAGGGGCCTGGAGGCGTTCGGAGCGCAGCTCGCGCATCCGTCTGTCCAGTTTTGTAGCCAACTGGATTAATTCCTCCAGGGAGGCAGGAGTCTCTACTCGGGCCAACTCGTCCTTTAGGTTCTCGGAGAGCCCCAACCAGTATTGATAACGCAGGGCCGCCTCGTTCCAGCGGGTGTCAGCTGACCACTTGCGGAACTCAACGGTGTAATCCTCCACCGGTCTTCTTCCCTGTGAGAGAGCATGCAGGGTAGCCTCAGCCGTGGCAGTACGCTGAGGGTCATCATATAATTGTCCCATGGCCTCAAAGGAGGTGTCCATGGAGTTTAACAAGGGGCTTCTCTGTTCCATAAGGCTATGGGCCCAGGCCTGGGGTTCCTCAGCCAAAAGAGAGATAATAAACCCGACCTTGACAATCTCTGAAGAAAAGGTCCTGGGTTGCAAAGCCAAGTACAAAGAACATGCATTTTTAAAGGCTCTGAATTTCTTTCGGTCGCCTGAAAATCGCTCAGGTGTGGGTACTCGTGGTTCGGGTACTGCCATCATCATACCGGGTGGAGGCTGGACATGAGGTGTGGAGGCATCGCTGACTGAGGCCTGCGTAGGATTTGTGGGTGCCGGAGCTGTGGCTAGTCGCTGAAGCCTGCTGTCGATCTGCGCATAGCCATCCTGTAGTTTCTGTACTGCTTCTGTGAGTGCAGAGACTTGTTGGCACAGGACTTCTAATGGCGAACCTGCTCTGTTGGCCTCTGTCATGGCTGGTTTGTACTATCATATGAATGTACTCACCGAGGCCAAGATGCCGAGAGCGGTCACTGTTGCGACTCGGCGCAGACCACCCCTGAAGGTGGCACAGAGGGTGGTTGCACCAAGAGGCACAAGCTACCAGTAGGACAGTCACTTGCTAGCAGATCAGCAGGTAGCTTGAGCAGAGCTGAAAGGTGATGTCCCGTGGGAAGGCCCAGCAGCAAAGGTAGCAAGTCCGTAAGGCAAAGACAGAATCCAGGAGACAGGCCAGGGGTCAAACACAGTCCAGATCAGAAGACAACAAGTACCAGGAACGCTGAGACAGAAGGATAATCCAAGACAAGCCGGGGGTCGAACACAGGAGACAGCAGGTAAGTCCAGATGCAGGCTGAGGGTCAAACACGTTTAGAAAGCGGGAGTCCAAGATCAAGCCAGAGGTCGGGTCAGGAGAAGATCAGCGAGGTCGATAAGGCAATCCGGGTCACAACGGGTAATACAGATAACAGGAACAGACGTGGGAATCACAGGAAGCTGAAGACAAACCAGCAGTGTGTTTGGATGACCTCACTTCCTTTATAGGTCAGCGAGGGGTCACACCCTGTGTGTGTGTGCTTGCGTGCTTTCGTTTATTCCTATTGCACACAGCTGTGCGCCAGAGCGCTTTACCCGTGCGCATCCTATGACACATCTTGAGACCAGCCGACCCTCACCTGTCTGCTTTTGTAATCCATCCTCTGGCATGGCTCCACCCTAGCTCCTATCAGGGAGCTCTATATTAACCTGTGCACTGCAGGCCAACGCTGCTGATCAACCTTTGTGTGTTAGCTTCTTGTTACCTGCCGTGTGCTCTACTCTTGTTCCGTTACCGACTTTGGCGTGTCCTTGACTATCCCTGTTTGCCTGTGATCCTGACCTTTTGGCATGTCCCTGACTATTCCTGTCTGCTTGTGGCCCCGACTTTGGCTTTGTCCCTCACTATCCCTATCCTCCTGTTGCCTACTGAGGGTGTGAGCTTGGGGACCCTGGGGGTCGTGACCTGGAGCCAGTTGCAGCCAAGTCAATCCTCACCACTAGAGGTGCTGGTGAACACCTGCTGGCTCTTAGACTCCGCGCCCCAGGGAATCTTATGCTCTAACCCCAGTGGGATCTGTCTCCCGTCTGTAGCAGTCAGCCGTAGGGTCCACAACCTTGCGGTGCACTCCTGATCCCTGCGGTGTGCATCTGTCACCTCGCCTCAAGGTGACCTGACAGTCACTTTTGACGAAACGGCATAGGGAGGAGCGGCGTGCTGACGTCACCACAAATCCACGCTAGTCCTGGAAGCGACGGGCAGCGATTCACTAGCCAGCCGGCTAAAACATTTTAAACTACACGCTTTTTGTATACGGGAGAAATGTAAGTGTGATACGGTCGTTTTATATATATTAAAGAAGTTTACAGTATTACACTATGGCGGTTCTTCTGTTTTATTATATGGGAAATGAGCAATAATCCACAAGGTGCATGTATTGGAGGACTCCATTGCCTTCCTAAGTGAAGCAGAGGATAGTGATCTTGTCAATCTGACACGGAGACCCTGGCAGGGGAAAAGTCACAGGCATGATTAGATCCCTATAAACAAGGGATCTGAATAGCTGGTACGCAGCAGTACTTTTGTTTGGTGGAGGATCCTTTCACTATACTAAGGCACATCTTCTTGGGTGACGTGTGTAATATCACTTTGGAAGGTTCTGAAAGACTGATCTGGACTATTTAACCTCCTTTGGAATGCGGATTATAGACTGCAATTTGGACATTGGTGTTTTTTATACACTTTTTGTTTTTTTATATATATATAAGATCTCTGAAGATCGTGTCTATTGTCCTAAATAGTTTTAATGTCAACCAGACTGGGCTGTTGTGTAATAGATATAGCAATTGAGGCAGCCACACCATTTTCACCAGGTTTGCTCTCCCTATCATATTCAATGGAAATTTACACCAGGTTTTACCTTGTTGCCTAAATTTAGCTACAAGGGGAAGTATATTTTTATCTATATATTTATTGACATTTGGTGTAATTATCACCCCTAAATACTTGAATGATGAGACATGCCTCATCTCCTGGTCCTGGTGTGTGGTGTGGAGTTCCAATTGTATCGGGTCAATAGGGTCAATAGGCATTATTACTGATTTATCCCAATTGATTTTAAATCCTGAATATATACCATAAATATCGATAAGTGAAATAACTGAAGACAGAGATGTATATGTATCACCTAGAAACATTAGGGAATCATCTGCAAGGAGAGCTATTTTTTCCTCTCTCCTACCGCTCCGAAATCCCACAATATTTGGGCAGTCACAATTAGCCTCCGCCAGAGGTTCTATGGCTATTGCAAAAAGGAGTGGAGACAGGGGACAACCCTGTCTTGTTCCTCTTTTCAAAAAAAATGGTAAGGACGTGGCTCCATTAATCAGTACTCTTGCACTTGGTGCACTATAAAACAGTTGTATCCACTTTATAAAATTTGGTTCTATTCCAAATTTTTTAGGCAGATCCATAGGAAGTCCCACTCTATGCTATCAAATGCTTTGGTCGCATCTAAAGATACAATAGCTCTATTTCCTGTATTATCTGTGGGTATTTGTAGATTTAGAAACAATCGTCTAATATTGTTAGCTGTTGATCTATTAGGGATAAACCCTGACTGATCACGATGTATCAATTTTCCAATGTATTTTGAGAGTCTGGTTGCCATTACCTTTGCTAAAAGTTTAACATCCGATGTCAACAATGAGATTGGGCAATATGAATCGGGCCTATTTGGATCTTTACCTGGTTTCAGGATAGAGATAATCACAGCTTCATTCATCGGGGGGGAAAGACCCTACCTCGAAAGCGTGGTTAAGAACTGAAAGAAGATCTGGTAATAACACATTTCTATATGTTTTATACATTTCCCCTGGCAAACAATCCGATCCAGGAGATTTATTATTGGATAGATTGGCTGCTGCATTTCTCAGCTCTTCTAGTGTTGATGGTCTCTCTAATATCTCTTTCTCATCATCTAATAACATTGGCAAATTGACGGTCTGAAAAAAACTTTTCCATATCCTCCTCCTGATCTCTCTTCCTACTTTTATGTACATCCTGATAAAAAGCCCGAAACACCTCTAGGATCTCTGGGGTATTATTAGTCTTTCCATGTGGAGAAGATTGAATTTCAGTTATAAGGGATGAGGGGCGCTGCGTCTTTACCAAAGAAGCCAATATATGTACTGTTTCTTCTCCTTCTTCAAAATAAGGTTGCTGCAAGAAGAACCTTTTAGTTTCTGCTTTCTTGATGGCTACTTGTGCATATTTTTCTTGACTGTATGTCCATTGCATCTGAGTGTCTTTATTGGGGTTGGATATATAAGATGCTTCAGTTTGCATCATGCTATCAGCCAGGGTTTTTTCCAATTTTCTAAATTGTTTCTTTTTTTTGATATTTGTGAGATTAACAGGCCTCCAAGGCTTTCTGTGCATCCCAGTAAATTAAGGGTGAGACTGTAAATTTATTTAATTGTTGAAAAATTGAAATCTCTAGTTTGATGTCCTCTGGAGGGAAAAGTGAGATCCAATAAGGATTAACCTTTCATAGCTTATCCCCCTTATTAGTCCTAAAAAGAAAATATAAAAGCAGAGGAGAGTGATCTGATATGCCTCTTGCCTCGTATTTAGTCTCACAAAGATATGGCAGTACAGAGTGGGATCCTAACGCCAGATCTATTCTGGATAACATTTTATACGTGCTTGAGTAGCATGAGAATTGCTTACTCAATGGGTTTTGCAATCTCCACAGATCAAACAGCCCCATCTTTGTTATATATTTAGCAAAGGCCGCAGTCCCCTCTGGATATTGCTTATCAGATGGGTAAAATTTGTCCATTGATGGAACCATGCAATTATTAAAATCACCTGTTATTACCCATAGGCTCTGTTTTATTAGCTGCAAACACAATAAATTCTTTCAATATTTCCGGAGTATAGGATGGAGGAATATAGATGTTAGCCAATACACATCTTTGTCCAGCCAATAAACAATCTAAAAAAATATACCTGCCCCTACTATCCTTCTTGACCTGCCTACATTGGAACTCAATTGTATTAGCTATAAGTATAGACACTCCTCTGGAGTATGATGTATATGTCGAATGAAATTGAGTTTTAAAAAAATTTTTCCTTAAATAATGTAAATTATGGGGAAGTAAATGAGTTTCCTGAAGGCAGATTATAGAAGGTGAAAATTCTGTCAATGACCTAAAGACAGCTTGTCGCTTGGATGAAGTGCCCAGACCTCTAACATTCCATGAGACTATTACATCCTTATGAGAGGTCATAAGACAATATCCTCATGCTATTTAACGTCAGTTATAATTAATTTACAAAATATATCCATAGCACAAGCAGGAAGGTAAAGAGAGGAGAAGAGAGGGAGAGATCAAACCGAAATCTAGTAAGAGGTGCATACTAACTAACATTTAAGATATAGATATACACACACACTTCTGATCGTAAAGATAATCATAGCCAGACAGTGACAAGCAAAACATCCAAAACAAAAACCAATGCATATAAACATTCAAAAAAGACACATCTCCCCCCTCCCCTGCCCCCCTCTTCTTTCTTCCCTTCCCATTTCCCTTGCCCATTTTCCACATTCCCTTCCCTTGTCTATACCCCTAATCTTCTTCAATATCTCTTCTATAACAATATATATTAATCTGTAATTTTATGTTCACCCAATAGTGCGTACTTTAATGTACTATCTATGCACTATTTACATTTGAATTATATTTATTGTGTTTTTTTTATGTATATCTTATATTGTAATGTCTGTGGCCTGCCGTGCTGCTGTCGCATCGTCCCCCACAATTAGTAAACTGTGGCCCCTCTATGTTTTGATATACTCCGTTTCTTATTTCCATCATTGTCCCCTATGCTAGGTATAGGTATTCTAGGTATAAGCGTTGTGCACATTTGCTGCCCCTTTCTTGCCCAATTGGGCACCCAGCCGGGCTCGTTTTAAACCATCTTGTTTTTTCACCTGCATTGTTGCTTGCTGCCCATTGAGTGGAGTGGGATTAGACTCAGGCCCACTGATTACAGCATGTCAGCTTCTCCTGCACCCCCCCCCCCCCCCCTTTATCCTCCCTTTGGCTGTGAGGTGTTATGGGAATCATAGTTCTATGTCCAGAGCTCGATTCCAGAGCTTGATTCCTGTCACCTACACTTCCGCATGACATGATGCCGGACGTCATGCACGGCACCTTCTCACAACACCATACCGACAGACATCACAAGGGTTGCGTTGCCGTGACATCTCTCTCTCTATGAGGTAAACTATATAACAAAGTGCTTTCTTTTTCTCCCTTTCCCTGTGAACCCTTCATGTGCTGCTGCATCCCTCAGTCTTGAGGTCTTGAGACACAATGTGTCTATCTGCAGGCTCTATTATCTCTACCTGTTGCCGTCTCTGTTAAACTTTATCCCCACTTCTCTAAGAGGGGCAGATGATCTGCAAACAGGGGTTCAGTCTTCTATATACAAGATGACTCAATATATTTTTTATCACTAATGGTGTAAACTTTTTCAGTTCCTTTACTTTTATTTTCCAAGACTGATCCATGCAGCATATACTTAACCTAGAACTTTATTATCTTTTGATCTAAGGTACCGTATATACTCGAGTATAAGCCGAGATTTTCAGCCTCTTTTTTGAGGCTGAAAGTGCCCCCCTCGGCTTATACTCGAGTCATCGCTGTCTGCCCGCTCGATCAGCGTGTCGAGCAGACAGACAGCGGCCATTCTATTCAAAAGCCGCGCCTCCGGCTCCGCCTTCGCCTGTGATAGGCGGAACACTGAATTTCCCAGCAGCCTGTGTTCCGCCTATCACGGACATCGTATCATCCTCGTACTACGGACGAGGATGATACGACGTCTGTGATAGGCGGAACACAGGCTGCTGGGAAATTCAGTGTTCCGCCTATCACAGGCGAAGGCGGCGGCGCAGCTTTTGAACTTTACAATGGCCGCCGACGAAGAGGGCACGGGACGGAGGCAAGGGAAGGCACGGCACGGGACGGGACGGGACGGCGGCGGCAAGGCAAGGCACGACACGGGACGGATGCAAGGAGGCAAGTCACGGCACGGGACGGAGGCAAGGAGGCAAGGCACGGGACGGAGGCTCGGGACAAAGGTAGGCTGGACACACACACACACACACACACACACACACACACACACACACACACACACACACACACACACGGATGGAGACACACACAGGGATGGATGGATGGATGGAGACACACACACACACAGGGATGGATGGATGGATGGATGGAGACACACACACACACAGGGATGGATGGATGGATGGATGGAGACACACACACACAGGGATGGATGGATGGATGGACACACACACACACAGGGATGGATGGACGGACACACAGGGATGGACGGACACACAGGGATGGACGGACACACAGGGATGGACGGACACACAGGGATGGACGGACACACACACAGGGATGGACAGGCATGTCTCACCCTCGGCTTATACACGAGTCAATAAGTTTGCCAGTTTTTTTGGGGGTAAATTGGGGGCCTCGGCTTATATTCGGGTCGGCCTATACTCGAGTATATACGGTAGCTATTTATCCTTATCTATTACTGTTTAAACAGCTAACAGTCTGCAATTCAGGCACCCTTGGCTTTTTTATTTCTATATTTTCTATATTTCTAATAATTTCACCCTCCAAACACTGCTGTTTATACACTCTTTTAAAGTGGCTCTTTTGCTCTATTTATCATTTGTTCCCCATAGTTTAAAATTCCCATCACACCCCCCTCCCCCCGCCATTCACTCAATTTACACCCCTTCACTCCCTGATTACCTTCACCTTCGCCTCCTACCTCACCTTTGTCCTCCCTCCCTCCCTTCTTGTCCCCCCTCCCCTTCCCCTTCTCCATTTCCAACTCCCTTCCCAACCACCCCCTCCCTCCCCACTCCCCTTCTCCCTTCTCTTCCCTCACGCAGTCCCTTCCCATCCCCTCCCTTCCCTTTCAAGTGCCCCTTTCATTCTTTTCATTCCCTTCCCCTCTTCCCTCCTTCACCTCACCCCTCCTCCTTCCTCCTTACCTATCCTTCTCTTTTCACTCCCCATTTTCCTCTTCTCTCCTTCTCCCCCAATCTTTCCCTTCCCCCTCTTTTCACATTCCCCATGTTAGTGACCTTAACTTCTTGTCTGGGTCATTACTCACATTTTAAAACACATTATTGGACAAATACCAGCTGTTTAACCCTGCCTTGGGCCCTTCCTGGTCAGCTCATTTTTTTGTTATCCAGTGTCTGTTATCCACTTGGCCTAATATCAAGTCGCAGATAAAAAGATCTCTACATGGGTGGTCGATGGGTATCAGGCATGGTGGCTAAAAGCATATTATTATTTTTTTGCTTTATGTAATGTATTTGCAGCTATTGTATTGTTCTTAACTGTATTCTGTTTTATGCAGCATATCACATCTCATTTTCAAAAAAACATCCCCACAGGAAGCCCTAAGGCCGCGTACACACGGGCGGACTGTCTGGCCAACTAAGTCCGTCAGACAATCCGACAGACAGTCCGTCCTACTTTTGAATGAACGGACTTGACCACACACGATGAAAAGACAGTCCGCTGAAAGCTTGCGCGATGACGTGTACAGCACGTACGACGGGACTAGAAATACGACGTCCAATACACTGCAATGCAACCTTCGGCCGTGTAAATCCTTTCTGAGCATGCGCCATACTTAGTCCGTCCAACTTGCCTACTCACGAGCGGACTGTCTGCTGAAACCAAAGTTGGACGGACAATATTACGGAAATTCCGAAAGACTTAGTCCGCCAGACTGTCCGCTGAAAAAGTCCGCTGAAGCCCACACACGAGCGGATTGTCCGCTGAAACACGTTTCAGTGGACCAAGTCCGTCAGACAGTGCGCCCGTGTGTACGCGGCCTAAGAGGCAAAACATGACGGGATAATTCACTCTAATGTTATTGTTGAGTGATCACTTCTTCCACCTGTTTTGATCTTTAGATTTTTTACCTGTATCTGCGTACTTTATGCCTATTTGTTTAAACCTATCTTCTATGTAATAAACTTTGTTATACTTTTTATTCATTTTAGTATTGGAAGTAATTCCTTTGCCTGGCACCCCCAAATAATCCCCCCCAAAAATCTTCCCTTGTCCATATTTATCAACAGAGATGTAGGTACCATTTTTCTGACACTGTTGCCTACCCATAGCACCATCATTTACTATTACTGCCAAAGCAGCAACTGTATTTCCAAGTGTTGGCCTGGTCAGTGCAGATAGACACACATGCCTATTGCCTGTCCACCTGTTGCTCTTAGGCAGCACAGTGGTCACCTCAGGAGGGTGGAGCCCTGATTTCTACTCAGTGACCTTACCATAAAGCCCTTGCACACCTGCACAATCATCAGGATCCAGGGTTGGAAGCTTTAGCCCACCCAATATTCTTCAAAGTCTCCAGGCTCCAGGATCCATACCAGAATTGACTGATTCTGGAAAAAAGTGAAAGGCCAGTTTTCTCTTAATGAGAAACATGTCATGCCCCTTAACCTGGA
Organism: Lithobates pipiens; assembly: GCF_037356315.1. NCBI lineage: Eukaryota > Metazoa > Chordata > Amphibia > Anura > Ranidae > Lithobates > Lithobates pipiens. The sequence goes on from NW_027507748.1 coordinate 577,414,399, forward strand.
TGGGTGAGAACCCTGAGTGACAGCAACCCCTTATTACATCACAATATCGCGAAGGCCTTTTACAATCTGGGAAGTAATGTTGGGTGTCCCCTGCTACTAACATAACCACATGTTTAGAAGTCTGAAGACATTTCAGTCTACTCTGCTCCCCTGCTGAACTGACAGTTGATGGGAATGCCAAGTTAAGGTTTGTGTTTGGTGACAGTTCCAATTTGTGAGCCTAAGTTATTCCTTTTGTCCAAAAAAAGTAAGAAAGTTCAAAGTGTAGCGCTACCCCAGATGGGGTCACTGGAAATTGCCTGGATTCATTTTCCCAGTAATTGCCTCACAGCCAGGCACACAATTACAGTCACTCTTCAGCTCAATAACAAATCAAGGGGTGTTCTTTTTGGTGTTTTTATTCCTGGGGTAACTTGGATAAGGATGGGGGGATTGAGTGGGATACAGCTTTTTGGTGACAGCTTTGCAGCAGAAGCAGCTAAAAGCATAGACATTTTTTTCTTTAGAGCAATCAGAACAGAGTCTCTTCACAATGAACAAGATTGACTGAGCTCTTCAGGACACCAACCAATGTCCAATTCACACAAACACACAGCTGGCGCTCTAGCACCAGAGGGGTGGCAGCAGTCCAAATGTCTCTAAGATCTCTCACAGCAGTCTGTATTCACAAATGTCCTTGGAAAGTTGGTTGCCTTCTTTCAATATCCATGTGACACCTTTTCACCTGTGATACCAGAATAGATCTTTAGATGACAGCCACCCAGTTAGCTCTCTGTAACTTTAACATCCAGACCCCTCAGCTAGCCCAGCTGAGGCCTTACAAACAGCAAGAAAATGGCAGCACTGCCCAGAGGGCAGTGACCCCTACAGGCTAGACTTTCCCTCTCTCTTACTGCTTCAGAGTATTCATACAGACTCCCGTGAGTCTTCAGGGCCACCCTCCTTGGGATTGGCCAGGGCTGTAAAAAAATATTCATGCTGCTATTTGCATTGCTCCACGCCAATGTTCCAGACAGTTCTACAGGTTTCTGGAAATCAGAGGAAACAATCAAATCAGCAGCAGCTGAAACACTGAACCAGGGGGAGATCCAGGGGGGGCAAGGGGGAAAGTGCCCCCTCTGAGAAAACATTACCAACTTCATCTCCGAGGCCGAGCGCACCCCAGGAAATGACAGAGCTGCGGTTGGGACAACTCACAGCCATTACAAATCGGCACTGGACTCTCCGTCCCCTGTATCTCCCCCAGCAGTTTTCCAGCATCTCTCCTACAGGCTGCTGCTTGAGTGGGCATGATCCTTCTGGTTTCTGCAGCTTGGGTGGGCAGGATGGGGATGTGCTTGACCCACAAGATCATGCCCACCTGGAAGAGGAAGGTGTGAGCAGCTGAGCAGCGGGATCAAGCGAATGTGCCTGCCTTAAGGTAGAAATCATCTAGTAGTATATTGTGGATTAGCTTACCGGCACCTCTATGCTAAGTCTGCAGAGAGATACTGCAGCTTAACATATAGGTGCTGTCAGCCTGTTGACCTATTTCTAGAAATACATAGAAAGAAATACCCTAAAAAAGAAAGCCTGAGTTAGAGGATTGATGGTCGCTGGTAAAGGAATTTTCTCACCTGAGTATTCGGTTATGCACCTTGCTGGCTGCAGCCAATACATGGTTCATTAACCAGAAGGCAGCAAACATAATCTTTACTGCTAAAGAGTAAAGCTTCATGGTGTTATGGATTTTGAACCAAACTCTGTTATCTCAGTGGAGTTCCATAAGATTCAGTAATCAAATGTAAACAATAAGCACACCTATTCCCTCCCATAATGTGAAATGTCATATTTGGGTGGAGTAGCCCTTTAAAAGTAACCTCCTTTTGGGAAATTAATGTGTTTTCTGCTGTATGTGACAGATGAAAGCTATATTGCACATTAAAATTAATTTTCAATAATCCCAAGTCTGCAAACCCAATTTCTCAGGTTAATGTTACATTTCTGCGATGACATTTTTCTCAAATGTTTCTTGTAAATGTAATAATGAAAATGCTTGCTTTCTCTTACAATTCAGTGAAATAGGATTTACATATGCTTGTATGTACAATTTATGTTCTTCAGGAAGTAACAAAATTTAGCATGCTGTATGAAATAAAAGCCTGCATGTGTCTATGCTTTTATGTGTATTCGCATAATGTAGTCTTTTTTATCTGTAAACATGTGCAAAAAACACTAATTAAGAGTGACCCATAGTTACCAATCAGACATCATAATTTGCAACAAGCTAAAGTAACAGTATAATAAATTCTGATTCATATTTGCCTGTTATTGGTCTGCATGTAAAATTTGTTTCCCGCAATAGTCTCAATTCATAAAGCTTTAATGCAAGGATAAGAGTTTGTATTTTAGCCATGTAATCCTAATTTGTAAATGCCATTGTGCTCAGTTAAAATAACTATAACTATTTAGAAAAATCTATGGGCCAGTTCAAAAAGTACATACAGTATATGCTGCAGTCTACCATTTACGTTAAAGTGTTACTAAACCCACAACAGTAAAATCAGTCTGTATATACAGTAACGTATGCTTGTTATACTTACTGTGGAACCAAAGAGGTTAATTGTGTAAAAAGGCTGTTTGATCCTGTGTTCTCTGATCCTCCCCTTCTTCCACTGTCCCCAATCCATCTCCTGATAGTACAGAGACTTGGAGGTACTCTGCACATGCTCAGTTTGGTGTGCATTGCTAGAGAGTTTTTTTTCTTTTTCTTGGGAGGGTGCATGTGATCATCACAGGGCCAATCAGCACTGTTCAGACACAAGGTCGGGGATCCTGCAGCCTCATTGGACAGTCAGAGGAGAATGAAAGCTCTTTCTACAAGATGTAACCAAACACTAATAGAAGTCATACGACTGCTATATACCGCTGATGAGAAAAGGTACTTAGCAGTTTATATTTGATAAAATAATTGCATTTCCATATGCTGTGTACTGTGCAAATATAGTGAAATGCAGGGGGGGTCCTGGGTTTAGTAACACTTTAAGACAGCTGTTATTTTTCTTATAAGTCCTACCTGTAACATAAACGTATAACCTGTAGATCCTGCCAGTAGATTTGTTGATTTTCTAATTCCTGTAACAGGCCAAGCTGTACTACAAAAGTGGCAGTTAGAGGATTTGGGACAAATGATTTAACTCTGACATGACCCCCTGCTTGTCTGCAGAACACAGCTGTTGCTAGAGACAAGCGCTGTCAATTACACATCATTAAGTATTTGTTTTCATGCTAGGAACATGATTGCCAGCAGGGGTGGAGGGTGGGGGGAGGGGTTAAGCTGTCCGATCACACTGCTCTGGATGTACTGCACAAATCCAAAAAGGGCAGAGTGATATTTTCCATTTTATCCTAGGTGTACTACTTAGATCTAGAATAAACATGTGCATATCAAGTGTCCCATTACCGCACTTGTTTGTCCTAGGTCAGTGATGGTGAACCTCGGCACCCCAGATGTTTTCAAACTACATTTCCCATGATGCTCAACTACACTGCAGAGTGCATGAGCATCATGGGAAATGTAGTTCCAAATCATCTGGGGTGCCAAGGTTCGCCGTCACTGTCCTAGGTCATAGACTCACTAATAAGTTAAGCAAGGATAAGAATGCCACCGACAAGTAGAAGTCAGCTCTCAAAATTCTACCCAGACAGGTTCCCCTTAAAATAAAAATGGGTATTATTCCTTTCATAGATGTTTACACTACGTTATTACTATGTGATACTAGGGTCACCAGATATTTTAAATAGCTATATGTTTATGAAGTGTGAAATGCAGGCTTATTACAATAGCTACATGAATCCCCCCTTGAGTTAACAAGCATTTTACATTAACGATTACAAAAAAATGCTATAAAACAATATTGTTTTCTTTATGTAGTTCTCATTATAGTAGGAAACATCAATTCACTATATATTTATAATTGACAACCATACAAGTCTTTCTTTGGGTTTCGGGAGAGCATATAATGAACTGCAGGTCAAGATTGGTGTCAAAGGTGGAAAATTCAATTAGTCCTTTAATGTAGAAATTGAGTTGTGTCACTCGTCAACATGGAAACTGGCAAAAAGAATTAGAAGCACAGATGTTTTTCAGCATTGTCTTTTCATGACGGCATCATTACAGCTGATGTAACATAATCACTAAAATTTAATACAATATTTATCATGTTAAGGTTATTTAAGAAGTAATTTTCTGTCTTTTTAAATCTAAAGCTATCATTAACCACTTGAGCTTTGGAAGGTTTTACCCCCTTATGACCAAGCATTTTTTGCTATTTAGCACTGAGCTACTTTAACTGGTAATTGTGCAGGAATGCAACGCTGTATGCAAATAAAATAGATTTTGTTTTTCCACCAAAATTGAGCTTTCTTTTGGTGGTATTTGATTACCACTGAATTTCTTATTTTTTATTATATACATGAAAAAAAAACTGAATATTTTGAATAAAAAGATGAAAAAATCGAATTTCTTCATAAATTTAGGCCAAAATGTATTCTTCTACATGTCTTTGGTTAAAAATGTATAAAAGTGTATATATTTAACCACTGCTGAAGTATACCCTTTATGGATCAGAGCAACCTTTTTACATTCATATAATAAATACATTATTTTTGGCAAGGGTTTCCTTTGGGGATATTGTCATGCTAGCTAAATTGGTTTTATTTTCTATACAATGTAAAAATTATTTTAAAGTAGGAAAAATGCACTAAAACTGTGTTATTGTAGATTAAAAAGGGTATGTATTTTATCCTATAATGTGTCCCTTTTATAATGACAGCAAAATTACAATTCTGGTACTTACTGATGAATAGAAAATGTATGATATTTCAGGGATATAGGACAGCAAGCAAGACTTTCACAGATGATGTCAGGATATAAACATAATTTATATTGCTTATATCTGTGAGCATTTTACTGTGATTTACACTAAAGGTAACCTTTGTTTACGTCATTTCATTATCCTCCTAGTTGGAATTACCCAGGTTTATAAAAGGTTTACCGGTACTTTAAATTGTCCCTTGTAAAACAATGGCTATACTGTGTTTCCTTGGTGTGTAATCAGATCTGATTTCCAGCACCTAAAATCATGCTGTTGACAGAAACAAAACAGCACTTACTGCCTATAGGCTATCTGTAAACATTGTGAATTGGGCCATAGATGATAATCACCTCCAGTTATCCATCTGTGTCAGGATAAAATAGAAAGAGATGTGAAAATACAATGTGGGGCTAGAATAATCCTCTGACCCACAAGTTCCCTCATTAACATTAACCGCCACGCTGGACCGTTTTCTGCAAAGCATTTCATGGCATGTGCTATGGGGCAATATGCCAGCTCACAGCTCATTGCCAGCCTCATTAGCAGTTATCGTTTTATTTCTGAGATCTTCATATTCATACATGAATATATCCATCTAACATAAAAATAAGGATAATGAATCTCTTTGTTGGTCCAGATGTATACTTATTGACATTTACTCATTTATTCAGAATTACCATATTCAGCAGCATTTTACAGAGAACATTGAGCCATTAACATTAGTTCCTTCCCTGAAGACCAATCCAATATTCTACAACACACACAAGGGCATATTTGGTCAGACAACATTTAATCTATTAGTATGTTTTTTGGGGAAAACTTGTGTAAACACAGGGAAAATATAGTAGACAGTATGCCTGATGGAACTGAAATTCAGGATCCCAGCTATACAATGTAATATATATTATTAAACAAACATAATTACATGCAACCATATACATTTAGTATGAGGCTTTGGACTCACATTTCTTCTGTTACACCAAAATAATAAATCATCCTTTATAAAGTTAAAGTACAAGTTAAATTAGGGCTACAAACTTATGTCAGTCCCATCCCAGGAATTACAGAAATGTCAAGCCCAGTTTTTGAGGTACATTTGAGGCCCTAGGGGGTGTAGATTGGCCGGCGCACATTATATACTTTGCGTGAGTTTGGGGGTCTCAGACCTTAAACAATACTATAGAGCGGCGAAGGTAGTCCAGTTGCCTCAGATATATTCCTCCTTGTGCAGACCAGAGTTGGTGGCCCTCGAGGAGCAGGCATGCAGGCCTCTTCCCATTGACCTTTTGATGTGGATCCCATTTCGGCAGCGTCCATCGATCCTGTGCCCTTGTATCATTCTATGCAGGTCTGGGATTCGTCCTGTAAGGATGCGCTTCTTCAGTCCCCACACATTCCGGTGGCCACTTTGTTCCACAATCTGGCTTTTCCACCTGATCTATATCGAAAGGATTTCCAGTGCTCGATTGATAAAGGCCTGACCATAAAGGAATTTGTCCAATCTCCTATTTTGTGCAATAGTTGAAGGTGCCTCCATCTGAGCATTTCCATTTGCAGCAGATCCTGCACTTTTTGCGCTCGTTGCAGAGATCTACAACTGATATTATTTTACACACGTTTGCGCACTGCTTTTGAGTCTAGATGTTTCCGGGGAAGTGGGGGCCCGGGGGGGGTATATCAGTACTGTACAAATTGTTTGTTTACCCATCTGCAAAATTGCATTATATGCTGGCATAGTCAAAATCTTGGAATACCCCTAGAGGTGGACTTTTAAGGCACTTTAAATCAATATCAGATTTTTGAAAAAACAAACGTTTTTTTATTGAAAAAATTAAAAAATTATTACATAAAACAAAGAGTACATGAATATACCGATGATCCGTACATATACACGTTATTCACAATACCCTACGCGTTTCTGAGAAAATAGATCTCCTTCAGGGGGTATATGCATTGATAATGAATAATATGTTTATAACAGTGTGTTAGGTACACATTCCATTAGAATATATGATTAAAAACACAACAGGAGACCAGGAAAACTATTATTGCTGATCGATGTCTTGCCCCCTTGAAGCCTTTAGATCCGATCACTCTGACAATAGAGGCCAAAATAGCCAGCAAAATGTTATAATGGGACCTGGTACCCTGCGTATGTAGGCCGGTAAGAGCTAAATAAGCTCCCAACCCGAGAGAGACACTGGGGCAAAGCAACCAGTCCTGGAAGCCAATGAATACTTTTGAAGGTGATATCACCGCATAAAGAGAGCACCTTAATGCTATACAAGTATACGTCCGTCCGCCACAGCATCTAGCAATAAAGTGTAAAGGATATATGCTGGCATAGTAGTGGGACTTGGGGGGAGATCGATTTGAATGACTGGTGGATGTGGTCTCCTTGCACATATAAGGGTATCATGAACACAAACCCTGGTGGAGGGAGGATATAAGGTGCTTTCTAGTTGGTGCCCGGTGCTAGAAAATGTACCAGGGGGCTTCCTCTCTGTGTTTCTGGGAATGTGGTCAACTTGGTAAGATGTAGCTCATATGGGGGCCCTGTGACAAGGTTCGCCAGTTTTGGATTAGAGTTCACTCCCTGATCTATTCTTTGACAATGATGAATATAGTTAAAAATGAGCCTGCTGTCTATGCACTTTAAACCACTTTATGTTTCTCGCGGCAAAAATCGCTATAGCGACCGATTGGAAGAAACCAGTTGTAGATCCAGCTATTATGAAAAATAAACTGTCATGGATCATGCTCAACAAAAAGCTGGTCAGTATCATGAAAAATAAGACTGCTAAGTTTGACCATGTTTTGGAATCCCTGGATTAAGTATGTCTGGCCACACCTGGAGTATGCTGTCTATTTCTGGGCACCAGTCTTCAGGAAGGATGTGCTGGAACTGGAGAGAGTCTAGAGAAGGGCAACAAAATGAATAAAGGGTCTAGAGGACATTAGTTATGAGGAAAGGTTACGAGCACTAAACTTGTTGTCTCTGGAGAGGAGACGCTTGAGAGGGGATATGATCTCAATGTACAAATAGTGATGGACGAACTTCCGATGGGACGTTTCGCGAACGTGACCAAAAGTTTGCGAACCGCAAGCTTTGCGGCGGACCCCATTGACTTTAATGGCAGGCAAACCTTAAAAACCTCCAGGTCATATTTTAAGCCACAAAATACTTACTAGCTGTGCACACATAGTCCCACAACATGGACACAACAAACGTATTAAGTAAATCTGGGATCGACAACGACAAGCATTCTTTTTTTATCTGTGAAATTTTGACAATTCAGTAGTGCATGAAGGCCATGAAGGAGAGGCAAGGTTAGGGCAGGCTATGAAGGAGGTGCAGGAGATGATCAGTGCCACAGTCAGGGCAGTGCAGTCCTGTGCCAGTGTCCCAGTGTGCCAACCTGTGCTTGAGCCCCTCCCTCTGCCCGGCCCTTACCCCACCTATGCAGGGCTCCACTGCGGTGGTCCGGAGGTGCCAGTCCAGTGCTGATCCTCAGCCATGGTGCTGGCACTGCCTGCTGATTGGCTTCTCCGCTGCTATCTCCCTCACTGTCTGAAAAAAGCACCGCGATAGAGACTGAGCACTGACACCAGCACCATGATAGAGACTGAGCACTGACACCAGCACCAAGATAGAGAGCACTGACACCAGCACCGTGATAGACAGCACTGACACCAGCATCGTGATAGAGAGCACTGACACCACCAGCACTGTGATAGAGAGCACTGACACCAGCACCGAGATAGAGAGCACTGACACCAGCCCCGAGATAGAGAGCACTGACACCAGCACCGTGATAGAGAGCACTGACACCACCAGCACCGTGATAGAGAGCACTGACACCAGCACCGAGCTAGAGAGCACTGACACCAGCACCGAGATAGAGAGCACTGACACCAGCACCGAGATAGAGAGCACTGACACCAGCACCATGATAGAGAGCACTGACACCAGCACCGTGATGGAGAGCACTGACACCACCAGCACCGTGATAGAGAGCACTGACACCACCAGCGCCGTGATAGAGAGCACTGACACCAGCACCGAGATAGAAAGCACTGACACCAGCACCGTGATAGAGAGCACTGCCACTGACACCAGCACCGAGATAGAGAGAGAGTACTGAGACCAGCACCATGATAGAGAGCACTGACACCACACCAGCACCGAGATAGAGAGCACTGACACCAGTACTGATACCAACGACTCACTGCGGGACCCAAAAATATGACACAGCTCAACCTCTTCAAACAGGAGGGTATGGACATATAGTACGGTGTGCTTTTTTTGTACAAGGAAGTGAGCCAAAGGTAGAAAAAAGATCAGTGTGCTAGATTAAATAAATTGTTTATAGAGTTATGCATATAAACTACTGGTCACATGTGTTGAATTCCTCCGAGATCCATGCCTCATTCATTTTTATAAATGTGAGGTAGTCAATACTGTCGTGAGCTAGGCGAGTGCGCTTATCGCGCTGAACGTCCTTTCGGACAGGACACTGGACAAGGGGCAAGCCAACAGTTCCATTGCAAATTGGGCAAGCTCTGGCCAGAGGTTAAGCCTGCCCACCCAGTAGTCCAGGGGTTCATCACTTCTCAGAGCATCCACATCGGCCGTTAACCCTATGTAGTCGCACACATGTCGGTCTAGGCGTTCCCTAAAGCTGGATCCGGATGAGAACTGTCGATGGGTTGGCTTAAATAATGACCTCATATAAGAAGTCACCAACACATCTTCAAACTGCCCTCTTCTTGCAGGCACTGTTGGATTGGTAGCCGCAACTCTTTCTCTGGGAGTGGGTATTCCTCCTCTGCCAGCGCACGCAAAAGCAGAATGCAGCATTTCTCTAAGTAAGGCCTGTAAGTGCTCCATTCTGACAGCCCTCTGTGATGGTGGTAACATTTCCGCCATTTTGTGTTTGTACCGGGGGTCTAAGTATGTTGCCACCCAGTACTGGTCCTTGACCTTTATGCTTTTTATACTGGGGTCCCTGTTAAAACACTGGAGCATGAAGGCCCCCATTTTCACTAAACTGGAAGCGATGTGGTGGCCTGGCTCCTGCTCATAATCCAGGATAATGTCGTCCTCTTTGTTCTCCTCTCCCCATCCATGGACAACAACAGGGATCCCAGAAAGGTTTAAAGCATGCTCTTCTTGCTCCTCCTCATCCGCCCCGGCACCATCCTCCTCTGACTCCTCTTCAGACTCCTGTTGTTGACTTGTGTCAGATAGAGTAGCCCCCCCCCCCCGGGAATTCATCCAGAATTGCAACTTCCTCAGCTTCATGCTCCTCCACGGCTTGATCAATGACATGATGCAATGCACACTCCATAAAGAAGGCATAAGGTACGATGTCACTGATGGCGCCATGGCTGCGACTGACCAGTTTGGTGATCTCATCAAATGGCCGCAGAAGTCTGCATGCATCGCGCATGAGCAGCCACTGGCGCGGTGAAAAAACCAAGCTCCCCAGAACCTGTTCTGCTGCAGCGTTTGTACAGGTAGTCGTTAACTGCACATTTTTGCTGGAGCAGCCTATCAAGCATATAGAAGGTTGAGTTCCATCGCGTCGGGCAAACGCAAATAAGACGTCTGACTGGCAGATTGTGTCGCAGCTGAATTCCAGCAAGGCGAGCCATGGCCGTTTAAGATCTTCTGAAATGGGCCGAGATTTTCCTTGCCTGCCGCAAGATGTCCTGGACCCCAGGGTACTTGTAATCGCTGCACGACCAAGTTTAAGACGTGTGCCATGCATGGCACGTGTGTAATTTTGCCCTGTTTCAATACACTAAGCAGATTAGCACCGTTGTCACACAGCACTTTACCAGCTGTCAAATTGAGCAGTGTTAGCCACTGATCTGTCTGTGAACGCAAAGCTGAAAGGAGTGCAGGGCCAGTGTGGGTCTTGGCTTCCAGGCACAACAGATGCAGCACAGCATGGCAACGTCTCACCTGGCATGTCGAATAGGTTCTGAGAATCTTGGGCGGCGCATCGGAAGAGACGCTAGCAGCGGAAAAGGAGGAGTCAGCCGAGGAGAAGAGGGAGGAGGATGGAGTAGGAGGAGGAGAAGAAGAGCCAAACTGCATGCAATCCGTGGCGGTAAAACCAAATCTACACGGGTGCCATGGGTTACATGCTTGACGGCCGTCAGAAGGTTCACCCAGTGGGCAGTAAAAGTTATATACCTTCCCTGCCCGTGTTTACAAGACCACGTGTCTGTGGTGAGATGTAACTTGGCACCGACACTGTGTGCCAGAGATACATTCACTTGCCGCTGAACATGGCCATATAGCTCTGGGATGCACTTCTGTGAGAAATACTTCCTTCCTGGGACCTTCCATTGTGGTGTTCCAATGGCCACAAATTTTCGAAAGGCCTCAGAGTCCACCAGTTTATATGGCAGTAGTTGGCGGGCTATCGGTTCTGACAAGCCAGCGGTCAACCGTTGGGCAAGAGGGTTATCCGGCGTCATAATTTTTTTACGCTCGAACATTTGGCCCACAGAAGCCTGCCTTTTTCCAGAAAAACGTGAGCATGATGGAACGTGGAGGGGAGGACAATTGTGAGAAGAGAGGAGAAGGAGAAGTAGAAGACGAGGCTGGACGGTGAGAGCCTGGAGTGTGGCTTTGTGGGTTCTGTGCTCCCACTGGGCTTGGCGATGGCAGCTCATGTGCCTTCTTAAGGCGGTCGTCCCTAGGTGAGTGTTGGGCTTACCGTGACTTATGCGTTGACTGCAAAGGCTGCAGATGGCAACACTATTGTCAGCAGCGGACACATTAAAAAAAGCTTACACTGCGGAGCCATGTGCCGGCATCCTGGGAGCGCCAGATGTGACCATACATGGTTGATGCCTCGCTCCTGATACATTAGCAGTCTGCTTTGTCCCTCCTGTGCAATCAAAGTTCCGCCTGCTTCTCCACCCTATCTGCTGGTCCATATCTCCCTCTGAACTCCCATCCTCTTCCTCTCTTGTGGGCACCCATGTGACATCACTAGACAGGTCATCATCTACGTCACCTTCCCCACCGCTATAATTAGAGATCTCGGAGTAGGCAGCAACAGTGGGGACCAACCTCCTCCTTGGGCTGATCCGGGTACTGTCGTCAGACTGCTGAGTGGCAGTAGTTGCTACCTCCTCTTCCTGATCCAATGCCAAGAGTGGCTGCGCATCGGCAATGTCTTGTGATGGATCGGAAAATAATTCCTGTGACTCAAGCGGAGGGTATATGGTGGTGATGATGGTGTTGGTGGTAGTGTCTTTGGGGGTGCACACAGCAGAGAGTGAAGAAGAGGGTGCAGATCGAGAGGATGAGGAGGGTGCAGAAGAGTAAGGCTGAGTGAGCCACTCAACCAAGTCTGGTGCGTCCTTTGACGTAATCGAACGCACCTTCTGCATTTTGCCACTTTGGCTCAAGCCTGTTGCTCCTTCTCTACCCCTACCACCCCTGCGGAAGGGCCTGCCTCTTCCTCTGCCTGTCATTTTTTAAATGACCCTGTGACAAATGTCTCTAGAGATGTGCAGTATGTATGTGGAACAAGGTATATAACACCCTGCTTCAATCTGTCGTTTTGGGGGGCCACTGGTCTATCACACCAGTTATAATACTTTTTTCTAATTGTGTTTGTCACTCTTTGTAGTATCGCTGCAGAATAGCTCAGCAGTCACAATGCTGCACAGTGGAAATGCACTATACTATGCTTTCTATATTTGCAAGTATTTTATACATGTATTGCACCCCTATATACTGCACACCAAATAGTATACCTATACCAGTCCTTAAATGGACCTTTGTGGCTAGTGAATTGCAGACTTTCCCTGCTCCAAACACCAAACTGTCCCTCCCTACACTGAGAAACGACAGCTGCAGAATTGGTCAGCGGCACAGCAGTGCAGTGCACTATAATATGTTTTCTATATTTGAAAGAAAGTATATTATATGTGTATTACAACCCTATATACTATACACCTATACCAGTCCTTAAAAGGACCTTTGTGGACCTAGTAGTAGCTATCTAGTAGCTAGTGAATTGCAGACTGTCCCTGCTCCAAAAACCAAATTGTCCCTCCCTACACTGAGAAATGACAGCTGCAGAATCAGTCAGCACTCAGCTCAGCAGCACAGCAGTGAAGTATAATATGCTTTCTATATTTGAAAGAAAGTATATTATACGTGTACAACCCTATATACTGTACACCTCTACCAGTCCTTAAAAGGACCTTTGTGGACCTAGTAGCTGGTGATTTGCAGACTGTCCCTGCTCCAAACACCAAACTGTCCCTCAGTCCCTACACTGATAAAAGACAGCTGCAGAATCGGCCAGCACTCAGCAGCACAGCAGTCAGCAGTGCAGCATAATATACTTTCTATATGTGAAAGAAAGTATATTATAAGTGTATTACAACCCTATATACCAGTGATGGCGAACCTTGACACCCCAGATGTTTTGGAACTACATTTCCCATGATGCTCATGCACTCTACAGTATAGCTGATCATCATGGGAAATGTAGTTCCAAAACATCTGGGGTGCCAAGGTTCGCCATCACTGCTATATACTGTACACCTATACCAGTCCTTAAAAGGACTTTTGTGGACCTAATAGTAATAGCTAGTGATCAAACTGACTGACCCTGCTCCACACAGCGTCCTTTCCCTACACTGACAAAAGACAGAATTTAAAATGGCCGCCAGATCAGGTCTATTTATAAGGTAGGGGGTATGTCCAATTGTCCATGTGCAGAAATGTCTCCATTGGCTGTCCTGTACCCCATGATGGATGTGTCATGGGTCAAAGTTCTTCACAATGTAAACACATATGTCTGCCACGCAAACAGCGCCAGAAGTCTGCCGGTTTGGCGAATTACGAACGAGCAAAATTTGCCACGGACCGACCACTGGCCGAACCGCAAGGCCATCTCTATGTACAAATACTGTACTGGTGATCCCACAGTAGGAATAAAACTTTTCCGCTTAGGGGAATTTAATAAGACACGTGGCCATTCACTAAAATTAGAAGAAAATCAGTTTAACCTTAAACTGTGTAGAGGGTTTTTTTTTAATAGAAGAGTGGTTAGGATGTAGAATTCCCTTCCACGGGCAGTGGTTTCAGTGGGGAGCATCGATAATTTAAATAAAACTATTAGATAAGAACTTGAATGACCACAACATACAGGGATATACTATGTAATACTGACATAAAATCACACACATTGGTTGGACTTGATAGACTTGTATCTTTTTTTCAATCTCGCCTACTATGTAACTATGTAACTATATATGTCCAGCTTCCAGCTGACTGAGGAGTGTGGGCGGTGGAGGCAGGCGTTCGGACAGTCCCTTTTTCTCCTTTTGTTTTATTTCATTCTTCTTCCTCTCCTTCTCTTCTTTTGTTTAGTTGTATTGCTTCCACCTGTGGTTGCACATTATATACTCACTGACTGCCGGCAGATGGAAACAAGGTGTTGGGTTCTAATATTTCTCCTAATGGTGGGTTCTCTGAGTGGGATTGCTGTTTGCTCTCTAAGAATCTTGTTTCTTTATGTTGAATTTTTACTTTATGTGGCATCCCTTTGTGTCGGAAATAACTGGTGGTATAATAATTGATTCCCCTTTTATACCTGTTATTAATGTTTTGATTTGCTTCACCTGCGTTGTGGACCCTATTCTTGAAACATTTTCAAGAAAAATATTTGAAACAGAAATTAAGGCTACAAAAACATGTATAAAAAAATAAGTAGGAAAACAATAGTAGTGGGCCATTTTCTCTTTATTTTATATACATCCACTCTTTATTCAATAAATATTTTTTCAATAATTTTACAAAAATGTATGGAAAAAGATGAAATAAGCATGTAAGGTGAACTCTTAAAAATAAAAAAAATGTCCTCTCTCCCTAATAAATATATTTTAGCACTAACTAATATCTATTTGTGCTTCTCTTTTTTATTACTAATGACTTTTAGTCCTAGAAAAAAAATACTCGCAGCAATGTCAATAAAAGAGGAAAAAGGGAAAACGAAAGGGGGAAGGTAAATCATTTTCTCTATTCCTCCATATCCTTGTACCCTATCCACATCTTTTTATCAATAATCGCAAACTTCATCTTCAATTTGCAGCTGTTACCAACATGATCAGTGCCTTATGGGCTATTATATCAATGTTCCTATTCCTTAAGATCTTCATAATTATATTCTAGCTTCCTGAAATCCAATAATCTCATGTAGACATTAAACGTATGCTATGAAAATGCAAAATCCTCCATTTCACTAATTTCATTAATTTCAGTCTGCTCTTACTGAAGGGGGGATACTTCATTTTCAGTGCCTATGGATCGTTATTGGAGTCGCATTGATCATGTATGTTAAGCCTAGAAATGGAATAGAAATATATTTTCATGTTTTTCTTATTTAAATGGAGAAGCAAGGTAGCTGCATCTAATGGTACATTACTTCCCCAAAGTTCCGACAATGTGCTTGCAATAAATGTCCAAAATTGTTGCTACTTAGTGCATGACCACAAGATACCATATTTTCCGGCCTATAAGACGACCTTTTACACTTAAAAAACGCATCCAAAAAGCGGGGGTCGTCTTATACGTAAGGTATAAAATTCAGCCCGCTGAATGGCATACCACTGGATGTGCGGTAATACTGTATGTAGCTTTGGCTACATACAGTATACACCGCTGAGCAAATCTAGACGAGCGATGTATTATATTAATGAATACAGAGCCTGCTCATATTGGAGTAACAACCTCTGCCAATCCAAGCAGGCTACTTACAGTGGTTTTGAGAGTCAGAAAGGCGCAGGCTTCTGATGTTACAGCCTCTGCCACTCCGAGTAGGTTTTGTATTCACTAATAGAATACATTGCTCACCGTGATTGGCTCAGCACGGTATGGCTCCAGCTCCAGCAAGAAGGAAATACAGGAAATTTAAATCCTTGGAAGGGGGGTCATCCTATACAGTGAGTATAGGCAAAAACGGTAGAAAAACAGTAAAATTAGGGGGTTGTCTTATACGCCTGTTTGCCCTTTACACCGGAATACAGTACAGTTTCTGCACCTGGACTTTGTGTGTTTTCTGCCACCACATCACACTGCACCTTCCCACAAACTTCCTTCCTAGGGTGACGCAGCTCACTTAAGACAGCCATACATGGATCAAAATTCGGCTGGTTTAGCAGTAACTGGATTTAGATCTATGCACAGTATGGGCAGGATGGTTGTACACAAGTCGGTCTATTGATGCACAACCAGCTTTTGAGGTTTTTGCCTGATTAATCAGTGCCATTGAATATTTGTTTTTATTTTTCTCTTTTACCCAGACATATATTTTAGTTTTCAGTTTGAACTGGAATCTAAAATCTGTTGCACAACTCTTTTCTACTGCTCCAAACATCACAATCTTATTTCAAATGTGACCGATTCATTTGAAACTTTCATAACTGACATCTAAAATATGCCTTTAAAGATGTACAGCTGTGGAAGAATCTCTAGCCCAATTTCTATTATAATAGAGAAATAAAAGTTTTATGAAAACTTTCTACATTTATTAGTAATCCATACAACTCACAGAATATTTGCAACCTGATTACTTATTTACATGCACTTGCTTCTGTTTTGTAATTGACATGGTAGAATTCACCCACTTATAAGTTTAATCACTATATTTATTTTCAGCAGATGTTCCATTTCTGTTACTTGCTCTGCTGGGAGTAGAGCTGGCCATTTGTAAGATTCTCGTCATCGTGCCATTCACTAACAATGACAAAGGAATGCACCAGTGCTTGCAATACATATAATTTCCAGGCTTGGGTGCTTTACCCAAAAGACGATTTGCTGGAGACGTTTACTGTGCTGACATGAAAAATGCATATCTTGCAGTCCATGGGGGTTCCTGCAGTAATGAGAAGAATAGTTAGAGATCTGGAACGCCTTTGTTCAGGTAATAAAAAAGTAATAATAAAATGAGCATCAGGGTTAGACTTGTAGGAAGCTCTGGCAAATCCACAGTTTATATGCTGTTTTCATCGCCATGGGAACTTTGGAAAGCCATCCCATCATTTTGTGCCTGAGGCTTAAAAAAAAATCAATCTAAGGTATCTGGGTAAGAGATCCAGTAAGTACAATATTTTTTTCAGTGCTGTAGAGGCTGAGTTAGCAGTTTGCTATTAAAGATAACCTATTATATTCAAGGCAGGGCAAGCAAACCTAAATAAAAACTCAAATTACAAGTGCATCTCAAAATATTAGAATATCATCAAAAAAATAATTAAATAATATACAGATTCATTACACACAGAGTGATATAGTTTAAGCATTTTTTTTTACTTTAATTTTGAAGATTATGGCTTACAGTTGGTGAAAACCACAAATTCAGTATCTCCAATAAAAAAAAAAAAAAAAAAAAACGAATACAGAAATGTTGTCTTACTGAAATGTCCATGCACAGTATAGTATGCACTCAATACTTGGTCGGGGCTCCTTTTGGATGAATTACTGCATCAATGCGGCGTGACATGGAGGTGATCAGTCTGTGGCACTACTGAAGTGTTATGGAAGTCCATGTTGCTTTGATAGTGGCCTTCAGCTTGTCTGCATTGTTGGGTCTAGTGTCTCTCATCTTCCTCTTGACAATATCCTTCAGATTCTCTATGGTGTTCAACCACTTCCCACCTGCCATATAGCAATATGACGTGTGCAAATGTGTTGTGTTATCCTGACCAGATGTCATATGACGTAATCGGGATAACAAACTGCCGAGAGCTTGCGGGGGCACATAGCGTGAAGATTGGTGGTGCTGTGCAGGGCAGCCATCAGAACTGTTTGGGCCCCTTACACAGCTTTAGACCTAGGCCGAGTCTGACCACCAACATTCCCCAGGGCTTGTCTATGGGCCATCATACCAAATCAGCACACAGGCCACCTCACTGTACGCACTCATCCACCTCAATCCTGTATATATGTCAGCCCCCTCCCACCTGTATATTTGTCAGCCCCCCAAACCTGTATATTTGTCAGCCCCCTCACACTTGTATATAGGTCAGCCCCCTCACACCTGTATATATGTCAGCCCCCACACACGCACCTGTATATATGACAGCCCCCCTCACACACCTGTACATGTCAGCCCCCCACACACCTTTATATTTGTCTGCCCCCAAACCTGTATATATGTCAGGCCCCCTCACACCTGTATATATGTCAGCCCCCCACACATACACCTGTATATATGGCAGACCCCTCACACACACACCTGTATATATGTCCAGCCCCCTGTACACACACACATGTATATATGTCAGCGCCCCCCCACACACTCCTGTATATATGTCATCCCCCACTCCACACACCTGTATATATGTCAGCCACCCCCCCCCACACACACCTGTATATATGTCAGCGCCCCCCACATACTGGTATATATACCAGTGCCCCCTCCCACAACCTGTATATGTGTCAGCACCCCCCACATACCTGTATATATATATATATATATATATATGTCAGTGCCCCCCACACACCTGTATATATGTAAGTACCCCCTACACACCTGTATATATATCAGCACCCCCCCACACACCTGTATATATGTCAACGCCCCCCCCCCACACACACATGTCAGTCACCCCCCCCACACACACACAAACACCTGTATATATGGCAGTCCCACATACACAAATCTGTACACACACAAGCCTCTGGCCCCTCCCTGTACACAAACAGCCCCCCTCCCTTTCCTTCACAGCCTGCCAGTGCCTCCATATCAATGATGCCCATCAGTGCCATCTATCAGTGCCCTCATCAGTGTCCATCAGTGCCACCTATCAGTGTCCATCCATGCCCATCAGTTCCACCTATCAGTGCTGCCTATCAGTGCCCATCAGCGCCACCCATAAGTACCCATCAGAGCAGCCTTTCAGTGCCCATCAGTGCTATCTATGAGTGCCCATCTGTGCTGCCTATGAGTGCCTATCAGTGCTGCCTATCAGTGGCCATTATCAGGGCCCATCAGGGCGACCTCATCAGTGCCACCTCATTGGTGTCATCTTATCAGTGCCGCCTTATCAGTGCCTGTCAGTGCAGCCTCACCAGTGCCCATCAGTGAAGGAGAAAACATACTTATTTACAAAATTTACAACAGAAATTAAGAAAAACGTATTTTTTCACAATTTTTGGTCTGTTTTTATTTGTTTAGCAAATAATAAAAACCCCAGAGCTGATCAAATACCACTAAAAGAAAACTCTATTTGTGGGAACAAAATTATAAAAATGTTGTTTGGATACAGTGTAACATGACCGTGCAATTGTCATTTAAAAAGCGACAGCGATGAAAGATGAAAATTGCCTTGGGCAGGAAGGAGGGAAAGTGCCTGGTATTGAAATGGTTAAGTTAGGTGAGTTTGCTGGCCAGTCTAGAACAGGGATACCACGATTATTAAACCAGGTATCAGGGGCGGACTGACAACTCATGGAGCCCCCGGGCAATAGAAGATCATGGGGCCCCCCTTGGTCTCCACACTCAAGCCAAACCTGCACAGGGAGACATTGGAGAGAGAACATACACACATTGGGACACTAGAGGGAGAACACACACCCACACACACACACACACACGGACACTGGAGGGAGAACGCACACAAACATACAGGAACACTGGAGGGAGAAGGCACAAACAGGGGGGGGACACTGGAGGGAGAACGCACACACACACACACACAGGGGGGCACTGGAGGGAGAACGCGCACACACACACAGGGGCGACACAGGAGGGAGAAAGCGCACACACACACACACTCACACACACAGGGGCGACACAGGAGGGAGAAAGCGCACACACACACACGGGGGACACTGGAGGGAGAACGCACACACACACACACACACACACAGGGGGGACACTGGAGGGAGAACGCACACACACACACACAGGGGGGACACTGGAGGGAGAACGCACACACACACACACAGGGGGGGCCACTGGAGGGAGAACACACCCAGGCGGGGACACTGGAGGGAGAACGCATGCACACACACGGGGGGAACACTGGAGGGAGAACGCACACACACACACGGGGACACTGGAGGGAGAACCCACATGCACACACACACACAGGGACACTGGAGGGAGAACACACACACACGGGGACACTGGAGGGAGAACACACACACACACAGGGGGACACTGGAGGGAGAACGCACACACAGGGGGACACTGGAGGGAGAATGCACACACACACACAGAGGGGGACACTGGAGGGAGAACGCACACACACACACACACACACAAGGGGACACTGGAGGGAGAACGCACACACACAGGGGGACACTGGAGGGAAAATGAACACACAGGGGGACACTGGAGGGAGAGCATACACACAGGGGGACACTGGAGGGAGAGCACACACACAGGGGGACACTGGAGGGAGAACACACACACAGGGGGACACTGGAGGGAGAACGCACACATGGGGGGACACTGGATGGAGAACGCACGCACACACACAGGGGGACACTCTAGGGATAACGCGCACACACACAGGGGGACACTGGAGGAAAAATGCACACACAGGAGGACACTGGAGGGAGAGCACACACACACACAGGGGGACACTGGAGGGAGAGCACACGCATACACAGGGGGACACTGGAGGGAGAACGCACACATGGGGGGGCACTGGAGGGAGAACGCGCACACACACAGGGGGACACTGGAGGGAGAGCACACACAGGGGGACACTGGAGGGAGAGCACACACACAGGGGGACACTGGAGGGAAAATGCACACACAGGGGGACACTGGAGGGAGAGCACACACACAGGGGACACTGGAGGGAGAGCACACATAGGGGGACACTGGAGGGAGAGCACACACACACAGGGACACTGAAGGGAGAGCACACACACACACACACGGGGACACTGAAGGGAGAGCACACACACACATGGGGACACTGAAGGGAGAGCACACACACACACACACACACACACACAGGGGGACACTGGAGGGAGAACGCACACATGGGGGGACACTGGAGGGAGAATGCACACACACACACAGGGGGACACTGGAGGGAGAATGCACACACACAGTGGGACACTGGAGGGATGCGCACACAGGAGGACAAGCACACAGGAGGACACGCACACAGGGGGACACATGCACACAGGGGGACACGCACACAGGGGGACACATGCACACAGGGGGACACGCACACAGCACAGGGGGACATGCACACAGGGAGACACGCGCACACAGGGGGACACATGCACACAGGGGGACACACGCACACAGGGGGACATACACACACACAGGTGTACACTGGAGGGAGAGCACACACACACGGGGACACTGAAGGCAGAGCACACACACAAGGGAACACTGGAGGGAGAGCACACACACACGGGGACACTGGAGGGAGAGCACACACACACGGGGACACTGAAGGGAGAGCACACACACGGGGGCACTGGAGGGAGAGCACACACACACTGGGACACTGGAGGGAGAGCACACACACACACGTGGACACTGGAGGGAGAGCACACACACAGGGGGACACTGGAGGGAGAACGCACACACACACACACACAGTTTGACACTGGAGGGAGAATGCACACACCCAGTGTGACCCTGGAGGGAGAATGCGCACATAGGAGGACAAGCACACAGGAGGACATGCACACAGGGGGACACATGCACATAGCACAGGAAATTATGATAGAGGCTATAATGGGCTTGTGGCTATAATCGGCTCCGTAATACAGAGAACATTCAATGAGGTTTCCGTTACATCAGAGGGGGAGGGGTCACCCATACGTCATTGGGGAACCCCTGGCTTCCCTCACGAGCATCAGAGGGGGCGGGGTCAGGTGATGGATGGCCCGCCCTCCTAATATAAGAAACGTCAGGCACCGGGATCCCCGCAGTGTCTCCTCAGTGGAGACAGAAGATGGATGCATGGATGGACTGCGCTGGACTGAAAATCACCCGTCGCTGGATCAGATCAGCCATCGCTGGACCCCGGAGAGATGATCATCCGTCGCTGGATAGCAAGAGTGGATTACCCCCGCTGGAATCTTTTTTATTTTTTTTATTTTTAATAAAGGAATCTTTCAAAAGTGTGTTTGTCTTATATAACCTTTTTTTACACTTTCTTTGTGAAATGGTAGGGGTACTTTTGTACCCCTTTACCATTTCAAACAGGGGGGCCGGGATCTGGGGGTCCCCTTGTTAAAGTGGGCTTTCGGATTCTGATAAGCCCCCCGCCCGCAGACCCCCACGACCACCGGCCAGGGTTGTGGGGATGAGGCCTTTGTCCCCATCAACATGGGGACATGGTGCTTTGAGGGGTCACAGACCCCCAAAGCATCCTCCCAATGTTGAGGGCATGTGGCCTGGTACGGTTCAGGAGGGGGGGTGCTCTCTCGTCCCTCCTCTTTTCCTGTGGCCTGCCAGGTTGCATGCTCGGATAAAGGGTCTGGTATTGATTTTTATGGGGACCCCACGTCAATTTTTTTTTAAATTTGACACGGGGTTCCCCTTAATATCCATACCAGACCTGAAGGGTCTGGTAATTGAATTTGGGGGAACCCCACACTTTTTAAAAAAAATTGTTATCAATGAATGAATTGTTGGCTCCCGTAATACAGAGAACAGTCATTGAGTGTTCTCTGTATTACGGAGCCGACAATTCATTATAGCCGCGAGTGATTTTAAATTATTTTTTTTTTTGCAGAATTGACACTTTGTGCAGGGACAGTTCTAAGCACGGGAAACATGCGCCCCTTCACAAGCATACTATAGACAACTCCCAGGTATGAAATTTAAAGGAATATTACACTTTTATTGTTTCACTTTAATCATTATTAAAAGCACTGCTCCTGAAAAAACGTCAGTTTTTAAAACTTTTTTTTGCATTTTTTACAGCCCAAATCGTTCACTGTTTGCTTAACAGGCGAACAGGTAATGTTCAAGTCGAACATGAGTTCAACTCGAATTTGGAGCTCATCCCTAATTGTCAATGACTGTCTTCTGGACAACTGTCAAGTCAGCAATCTTCCCCATGATTCTATAATCTACAGAACCAGACCGAGAGACCATTTGAAAGGCTCAGGAAACCTTTACAGGTGCTTTGAGTTAATTAGCTGATTACAGTGTGACACCTTGGGGGGTTATTTACAAAATGCAAATCCACTTTGTACTGCAAGTGCACTTGGAATTGCAGTCGCTGTAGATCAGAGGGGGACATGCAAGGAAAATAAAAAAACAGCATTTTAGCTTGCACATGATTAGGTGATAAAATCAGCAGAGCTTCCCCTCATTTCAGATCTACCCCTTAGATTTAGAGCAACTGCATTTCCAAGTGCACTTGTAGCGCAAAGTGGATTTGCCTTTTGTAAATAACCCCCCCATGATTTTACAATATTGAACTTTTTCACATTCACATTCTCTGTGATACTGTATTTTGAGTTTTCACTAGCTGTAAGCCATAATCATCAAAAATAAAAGATAGAAATGCTTGAAATATATCACTCTATGTAATGAATCTATATAATACATGTATTTCACATTTATTTGAATTACTGAAATAAATGATCTTTTTGATGATGTTCACACTTTTTTGAGATGCACCCATAGGAATGATTTTGTATGAAAAAGCATAAAGAGTGATGATTCGTGGACAAGCAGCTGTCCTACACCCAGCTAATTTCCACTTCATTAATCATGTAGCGGCCATAACCCTTTGCAGGGCAGCCTTGACTTATTGGGCTTACCGGTTACCTCCACTTGGCTTGTTCTTCCACGTCTAGGGGTTCCCAGGGTTGATACCCAGCAACTTGGACGCTGACACCAATAAAGTCCTTTTGAAAGGTTTTATTTTGCAGGGGTAACATCCAACAATACAGTCTTGTATAGGAACAGAGGGCAAGGGTGAAGAACTCAGGCACCTTGAACTGCAGACATAACAAAGTCTCTAGTATCACCCAGAGAGTAGCCACTCACAGCTGGGCACTTCAAGGCTGAACAGATCTCTAGCCAGAGATCGTGGCAATCAGCAGGTTGATTCAGAACTTGGAAAACTCTCTGAACGTGGACAAGTTGTAACTGAAAGTGAACAGGAACCTTTTTCCTCCGTACCTGGAACGTTCTCTGTTTCCTTGGTAGTACTGGAAAAACGTGGATTCGTCAATGTCCTTCCCAACTCAGTAACCAGGCACTTCTCAGGATGCCACTTGTCGGCCCTCCTTTGAAGAGTCCTCCCCCGGTCACTTTCATGAGCTGTGGTGCCCCTCCAAGCTGAGGGCACACTGGACACCTTGAATCCTCCCTCAGTTACTGTGCTTCGGACCAGCCGGTTCCGAGACTCTGGAACAGACGGATCCCTACCCCAGACCAGGCGGGTCTATTGGGGGTAACCCATAGAAGCATGTTGCGGGATGTCGAACCGTACACATGACCAGGCAGAACTTCTAACACAGCCCAGCCAAAGTGATATCAAAGTTAGCCTACATACAGTGCCTTGCGAAAGTATTCGGCCCCCTTGAACTTTTCAACCTTTTGCCACATTTCAGGCTTCAAACATAAAGATATAAAATTTTTATTTTTTGTGAAGAATCACCAACAAGTGGGACACAATTGTGAAGTGGGACGAAATCTAATGGATTTTTGAAACTTTTTTAACTAATAAAAAAATGAAAAGTGGGGCGTGCAAAATTATTCGGCCCCCTTGCGTTAATACTTTGTAGAGCCACCTTTTGCTGCGATTACAGCTGCAAGTCGCTTGGGGTATGTCTCTATCAGTTTTGCACATCGAGAGACTGAAATTCTTGCCCATTCTTCCTTGCAAAACAGCTCGAGCTCAGTGAGGTTGGATGGAGAGCGTTTGTGAACAGCAGTTTTCAGCTCTTTCCACAAATTCTCGATTGGAATCAGGTCTTGACTTTGACTTGGCCATTCTAACACCTGGATATGTTTATTTGTGAGCCATTCCTTTGTAGATTTTGCTGTATGTTTGGGATCATTGTCTTGTTGGAAGATAAATCTCCATCCCAGTTTCAGGTCTTTTGCAGACTCCAACAGGTTTTCATCCAGAATGGTCGTGTATTTGGCTGCATCCATCTTCCCTGCATCCATCTTCTGGCATGTTCCCTGCTTCTGCAGCTGTATCCTCCTCTGGGTCTGCCTCTGCTACTTTTTCTGCTCATGTTGTTACTGCTCCTGTGTCATCCAGCCAGCTAAGCAGCACATTACAGAATATAGATCCTCTAGATTTTATTTTTGCTCCAGACTTCCACTTATTCACTGATGCAGCGGGTTCCAAAGGCTATCTGGGAGTCGTATTGCAGTTGTGGTGCCTGGCCGGAAGCCTGGATCCAGAAAAAGGCTACTTGGAATATTGCGCT
This sequence comes from Lithobates pipiens, assembly GCF_037356315.1. Lineage (NCBI taxonomy): Eukaryota > Metazoa > Chordata > Amphibia > Anura > Ranidae > Lithobates > Lithobates pipiens. The sequence goes on from NW_027507748.1 coordinate 577,439,683, forward strand.
CCTCAAGCTTTTCCCGATCTTGGTAGCTGTGTCGCTTTGGGGGCATCCTTCGCCAACAAGCACATTTTGGTGGAGGCTGACAAAAAAAGGGGTCCTTTTTTGCTGTAAATTGCCTCTCTTCTGTTTTTTTATTTGTCATTAAAATCTTGTGGCATTTGTTTTTTTATGTTCGAAATTTAATATATGGATTAGGGCTAAGTACACGCCTGGCATTTTAAATATAGTAGCTGACTCTCTTTCCTGTTTCCAGATGCAGCTCTTTCGGCAACTGTTTTCTGGCGCGGATGCGGAAGGTACCCCGTGCGCAGACTACCTTTGGGAGCTGTTTTGAAACAGATTTTTGATGCTATTAGCCAATCATTCACTCCTCATACATGAATGGATTACTCTGCCACTTGGAGGCATGCTATCCTGGCTTTTCTGATCTCCTTGATGAATAGATATCTTTCTTATAGTTATATTATGAAGACCTTAGCCGGGGTATCCCTTTTCTTCCACCGGCAGTGGCTCCCGCCTTGAGAGCTCATTTTTTTTCCCTGTTAAACAGACATTGAAGGGATACAGGAAAATAAATTGTGTCCTAGAGAAGGCCCATTTTTTTTTATATTCTGAAACAGCTTTGTGAGACTACTTCCTTGGTTTGCTTTATGAGTTATGAGGCTTTGCTCTTTAACACGGCTTTTGTGTTGGCTTATTTTGGAGCTTTTTCCTGTTTCAGAATTGCTTCCAGCATCCATAAGGAATCCTCTTGGGTTGTTATCTGAACATATTTTGGTGGAACAAGAGCAAGATTGCTTGTTTTTGCTGCAATCGTGCCCAGTCGTGGTAGTTAGTAGTTTCTTGGCTGCACCTTTATGTGGGGTTGGCTATTTTCTCGTCCATTTAGATTTGTCCCCCCCCTTGCAAAGTATCAGATTTCCTATGTCCTGAAGCGCTGTCTGGAAAAATTGGGTTTGCATAGTTTTCATCCAATTCCTTTAGGATAGGGGCAGCTTCTGACACTGCTGAAAAGGGTCTGCCCACCTCAGCCATAAAGTTTGGGTAGATGGAAGTCCAATTGTTTTAGAATGTATATCATCCCTAACCTTTCACTTTGAATTCCTTAGGTTTCCAACATTACATATGGATTCTGGACCATTCCTCTATATATTGGGTACGGAAGTGTGCGGCTCAACGCAGATACTCTGTTAATTTGTCTTTAAAGCCAGAATCCTTTACTTTGTACTGGAGGGGTGTGAAAGGTCTGAAGTGGCACCAGCTCTATTTTCAGATTGTATCATATTTGGCCTCCACCCTCCATACTGATAGTCCATCTGGGAGGTAATGACTTGGATAACACTCAAACTTTGGATCGTTTGTTTATGATCAAGAGGGATCTTTATAGTTTCCATTTAACTTCTCCTGGTAAAACCATTGTGTTTTCAGAGATAGTTCCTCGATTGGTTTGGCTGTCTTCCCCCTTGCATAGAGTAATTTAGAAAAAGAGGACGTGAGTCAATCGGACAATGGCTAAGTATCTGCCATTGCTAGGAGGCTTATCATATCGGCACGTGGATCTTGAGGGTGGGATCCCAGGCATGATGGATCCAACTTTAGAATGTAGGTGCTGAAATCTTCAATCTGGGGCTACAATACAGCATTTAAATGGCCACGTCTTTGGGATAGGCTGGGCTTGTTTCACAAGTCTGGCTAGTGGGGACATATTTGTTAGATAAAGTTTAAGCTGCTTGAGTTCTGACAACTGGGCAAAGCCTGTTTGATGTTTATGTTATTCAAGAATTTGAGTCTATATAATGGTTGTTATGTGAATTGTAAACCAATAAAGTGCCATGGCCATTTCTGCCAAAACGTGGTGAGTGTTTTTGTTACATGCTTATATCTGTTGAATCACTATTCTACACTCACACACCAGGACCCACCAAACTCACAGAATAAATTAAGAAGCATAACTTCTGACTAATGTCCCTCCACCACCTATAGGTATATGTCCAAAGAAATGCAGTATTTATGTGTATTTATGTGTAGGAGGGGTCCACCACCATTGCAAATCATGCCATATGTTTACCATGGGCAAGGACAATAATCAGCCTTAAGAATTCCCCACCAGAACTAATTGCAGCCTCTTACCAAGCAAAAATCAACACAATTAGAGATGCTTGTTTAGCAGCATGCTGACAGTACTCAGCCATACCCAGCCTTCAAAATGGATGGCATAGGCCAGAAACAGGTTGTTCAATTGCTCTCCGGCCTTCCAAAGTACATCTGCATTGATTAACTTATTGCACCCTTGGGACTTGGGACTATTTGACACCATAGAGCTGCAGCCTCTATCCATATGCCAGCACAGTGGCTAATGGGTTAGCACTTCTTCTTAGCAGTGCTGGGGCTGTTGGTTCAAATCCCAAACATGGCACTTCATTAAGAGGCATGGTCTGTTCTCCCTAAGTTGTTAAACTCTTGACTCATGTCCTTTCACAAGTTATGCATAAATGTAGTATTTAGGCTGTCTCTGCTTCCTCCCTCAGATGCTTCTCACGTTCATGCAAGCTCCCTCGCATGGTGAGAAGCATCTGCAGGCACGCTCCCGTGATACAGCTGGTGGCTATAGCCGCTCGCTGTATCACACGGCCCCGCCCCCCGGCGCTCCGCGTCAGTGGATGTGATTGACAGCAGCGCGAGCCAATGGCTGCGCTGCTTTCCATCCATCCACTCCAGCCAATCAGCGGCCAGGCTGAACGGTGGAAAGGACGTTGGGGGACGAGCGCGGGACTTTTGAGGGGTGAGGTAAGTAAAACGGGGGGGCTGGGGGCGCCAGGACCGTCAGATGTTTTTTCACCTTAATGCATAGAATGCATTAAGGTGAAAAAACATTTACCTTTACAACCCCTTTAATCTAGGGATTCCCATCTTTAGGCTACATCCTTTATATTTATTGGTGCTTCAGCTGGAATATTATACTTGACACATTGATACTGACGGTGTCTGTGTCAGTGATTCTTACTACCTTTTTTCGGCACACTCAAGCTACCATCCTTTGACTCACCTCTTCAGCGTCCCTGATCTATATTTGGTTTTATCAATTGACTAGCTGTATTACCCGCTGTTGCCCCCTGCCGCCACGCTATGATGGTGGTGGTGGGGCATTACCCTCTTGGGTGAATATTGTGCTTGTCACGCCGCAGGGTTTATTTGGGAGCTGTTTTTCAACTTGTCGGTCTGTCTTATTCCACTGAGGAAGCCAATGGTTTGGCAAAACATGTAAGGAAGATCTGATCTGTATACCATACTATAGGCCGTGTACCAACTAGGCCTTTTATTGTTTGTATGTCGCTCCCTGAAACGTTATGGTTTTTAGTATTTGTATTTTGTAATTATTTTTGATGTAATAAAAATAAATTATAGATTTTTTAAATTTGTTGTATATGAAATTTTCTTGGCACCATAATAATTCCTTCCTCCTTTCCCTCTTTTTGATATGTTCTTCCTCTGTTGTGGTGTTAAAGTTTTTTTTCACCAGTGATTACTTTTTTGACGGGTTTCACATAATGGAAACCCAAGAAATTACATTATAAATCAAGCGAGCATGGCTTTGCACCAAATCTATAACTGTGTGTTTTGGGCCAGATATGGATGTATAAGTCCGGAGTGATCTTGCACACATATTTTAATGTTGTATACTGATGATGAATGACGACTGCTCCTTTTCAACAATGTGTGTGAAGCAGCCCTCACAAAGTTGTAATTTCCTGTTTTGTACCCTCCACATGCCCAACAACGTACACGTTTAATCTTTAGATTTTTGGTATCACTAATCATGGCCAGAGTCTTGAATATTTGTTATTTTTAGGTTCAGCCTGCACGGATATATATGCTGATGCATTCTTTAATTTGTAAAGACTTGTGAGCACTTGAGGCATACATGAAGAGACAGAATCAAATAGACTGGTGGGTATGTCCTTTATTGTGTGGGTGTAGGTGTGCTAGCAATCCTAGATAGGTTGTATAAAGGCCTGCAGTTGTGGAGGTTGTTTGGCCTGAGAAGAGGCCAGAATATTTTGTTTGCAGTGCCTATATTTTTTTTGGAGGGGGGTGTGCATAATGCCTGACCCACACCCCACAAAGGCTGTGGTTTGATTATTGCTTTATGTGCTTGCTGGTATAGTTCTGCATTAACCAGTTGCTGACTTGGCCATAGCCGAATCTCGGATAACCCTGGGGGGGCTTACTATGATATCCTCCAAGAATCACGCCCACCCAGGAATGACAGCACCCTGTACCACGCGATTGCCTGTCCAATGACGGAACGATCAGTTGTAAACCAACCGGAGCATGTTCAGTTCAGCTCCTCCCCTCTCTGTGCACCGATTGGTACAGTGTGTGAGGAAAGGAAAGAGCTGGATACAGCAGCGCTGTGGGCTGGATCTGAAGTGCCCACAGCGTTGATCTCTGCCCATCCATGCTCCAGCCACGATCATCCATGCTCCAGCCATGCCCAGCCATGATTATCCATGTTCCAGCTATGATCATTCATGCTCCAGCCATGTCCAGCCATGACCATCAATGCCCGGCCATGATCATCCATGCCCAGCCATGCTCAGCCAAGCTCATCCATGCTTCATCCATGCCCAGTCATGATCATCCATGCTCAGCCATGCTCATCCATGCCCAGTCAGGCCCATCAATGCCCAGCCATGCTCATTCATGCTTCATCCATGCCCAGCAATGCTCATCCATGCCCAGCCATGCTCATTCATGCTCGTCCATGCCCAGCCATGCTCATCCATGCCCTGGCATGCCCAGCCATGCTCATCCATGGCTCATCCATCCCCATCCATGTTCTTCAATGCCCATCCATGGCTCATCCGTGCCCATCACTACGCATCCATGGCTCATCCGTGCACTTCCATGGCTCATCCATGGCTCATCCGTGCCCTTACATGGCTCATCCATGCTCATTTATGCCACATTCATGCCACATCTGTACTCATCCTTGCCACATTCATGCTACATCAGTACTCATCTGTGCCACATCCATACCACATCAGTTCTCATCTGTGCCACATATATGCCACTACAATGCCCATCAGTATCTTACAAAAGTGTAATAGGTAGTCAGATTAGATTGTGTAATTTATGCTTCTAGGACACCTGATTGTGTCCCCTGCATGTGGTATTGCCATACTCAGGAGGATTGGCAGAATATATTTTGGGGTGTAATTTGTGCTATTTACATGCTATGTGTTAGAAATATCTTATAAATGGACAACTTTGTGAGAAAAAAATAAAAATGTATTTTCTTTACATATTTTCCAAAAAATAATGACATTTTGAAAAGACTTATGCCTCATGGATTCTATTTTGGGGTGTTTGCTTTACAAAATGGGGTCATTTTTTGGGTGTTTCTATTGTCCTTCTATTGTCCTGGTGCTCCAGGGCCTTCAAAAGTGTAAGAGGTAGTCAAGAAATTTATATCCCTAGAACGCCTGATGGTGCTCCCTGCATGTTGGGCCTCTCTACGTGAGCAGGCTGTGTAAAAGTTTCACAAATGTGGTATCGCCATACTCAAGAGGAGTAGTAGAATATATTTTAGGGTGTAATTTGTGGTATGCATATGCTGTGTGTGAGAAATTATGACAATTTTGTGGAAAAAAAAGATAAAAAATCTTTATTTTGCAAAGAATTGTGAGAAAAAATTTCAACTTAAAAAACTCACCATGCCTCATACTAAATGCGGATTAGATTGTGTAATTTATGCTCCTAGAACACCTGATTGTGCCCCCTGCATGTGGTATTGCCATACTCAGGAGGATTAGCAGAATATATTTTTGGGTGTAATTTGTGCTATTTACATGCTATGTGTTAGAAATATCTTATAAATGGACAACTTTGTGGAAAAAAAATACATTTTTATTTTCTTTACACATTTTCCAAAAACTTGTGGAAAATAATGACATTTTGAAAAGACTCATGCTTTGTGGATTCTATGTTGGGGTGTTTGCTTTACAAAATTGGGTAATTTTTTGGGTGTTTCCATTGTCCTGGTGCTCCAGGACCTTCAAAAAAGTCGTCAAGAAATTAAATGTGTAATTTATGTCCCTAAAACGCCTGATGGTGCTTCCTCTATGTTGGGCCTCTCTATGTGACCAGGCTGTGTAAAAGTTTCACACATGTAGTATCACCATACTCAAGAGGAGTAGTAGAATATATTTTAGGGTGTAATTTGTTGTATGCATATGTGGTGTGTGAGAAATTATGACAATTTTGTGGGGAAAAAAAAGATAATAAATCTTCATTTTGCAAAGAATTGTGAGAAAAAAATTACAACTTAAAAAACTCACCATGCCTCATACTAAATACCTTGGAATGTCTAATTTTCAAAAAGGGGTCATTTGGGGAGAATTTGTACTTTCCAGGCTTGTTAGTGTCTCAAGAAATTAGATCGGCCCTCAGTACATCAGGTGTGATCAATTTCCAGAGATTGGCACCATAGCTTGTAGGCTCTATAACTTTCACAAAGACCAAATAATATACACTTCTTGTGGTTATTTTTTATTAAAGATATATAGCAGTATACATTTTGGCCAAAATGTATAAAGAAAAATTACTAATTTGCAAAATGTTGTAACCAAAACATAGAAAAATGCACTTTTTAACAAAAAAATGGTATTTTTTCATTTATAGCACAAAAAACCCCCAGTAGTGATGAAATACCACCAAAAGGAAGCTCTGTGTGAAAAAAAGGACACGCATTGCATATGGGTACTATGGTGCATGACTGAGTAATTGTCATTTGAAGTGTGAGAGCACTGAAAGCTGAAAATTGGTCTATTTAGGAAGGTGGTTTAAGTGCCCAGTGGGCAAGTGGTTAAGGGTCTCAAAAGTGTGTTTTTTGGACATGGTTTCCAAATTGTGTCTTTGTCCAGTCTGACCATGTGTTCATTGTTTGTGAGCCTCAGCAGACCTTTATCTTATTGTAGTTACTTCTAAATCTTACATGTTAAACTTACAACTGCTAATGTTAATCTAGTTTATGTAATGGTTTAGAAGAAAAGGATGCTTCAGCTTCCTGATAATTCCAATAATTATAAGTGTGTATGTGTGTCGATTTGGTTTGTGCGCTGCCTTTTTGTATTTTGTCTGTTCTTGCTTATGATAAACCTGCAATTTAACATTTTAGGTGTTTGGGGAGAGAAGTTCTGATCGCCAAAAAGGTTTTTCATGGTTGTTATTAGCTTGATTTGTATCCCTGCTTTTCTAATGTAATTTTTAATGTGTGTAATTTTTAGTGTTCTACCTTTGTAGATTGTAAACTGTTTTGAGCAGGGCCCTTCTAACTATATCGTCAAATACTGGAGCATCATTTCAATGTCTTTTATTTTGTTTTGCCCAAGTACATTAATGTTACCAAAACATTACAAAAAACATTGCCAATGAAAAAGTCTTACTGTGCATTACCCCATAAATATAAATAGGCCCTGAAACCTCTGATATCAAGCATTTATTTTGTTATCCTGCAGAAGAAGAAGCAGTATACTTAGGCAAGCCGTAGGTGAATCAATTTTATTTTCCTCCACCACGGATGGAAGATAAGAAAATTGTTAGTTTCCCCCATCAACACAGTAGCATTGATAATGAAATGGCTCTCACAGTGCTATTGTATTTTGCTGACAGGGGGGCACAGAAAGCCTTCCCAGGCCGGCAAAATACAATTATTACTGCTAGCAGCTATAACTTCTGGCAGAAATTGCATGTAGAAAAATCTGATAGGCTGATTTTACTCAAGTCAACTGATGGATTGACTTGGGAACAATCAGCCTGCCCATACATGGATTGAAATTTGGTCAATCTCTGATGAATTTCCATGTGTGGGCGGCTTTGGTTGTTTAATAGGAATCTTAAACATATAATTATGGGAGCTCCAGGCCTATTGTCCTCATCGTTGCTTTAATAATTGGTTAGTCACTGACCTAGAACAGACATTTGCATATCAGGTGTCAGAACACTGATAAGCACATGCTTCTCTTAAGGTGATGTAATCAGTTGCGCAGAAAGGATAAGGAAGACAGTTACGTAGTGTCAGAACTATTAGGGTTTAAAAGGATTGATTTAGAAGGCCAAAATTGTATATTTTTCATATATATTTTATGAACTACTCAGAAGCCATCTTGTTCCTATATTTTTTCAAAAGAGGTTGACTTACCGTATATACTCGAGTATAGGCCGACCCGAATATAAGCCGAGGCCCCCAATTTACCCCCAAAAAAACTGGCAAACTTATTGACTCGTGTATAAGCCGAGGGTGAGACATGCCTGTCCATCCCTGTGTGTGTGTCCGTCCATCCCTGTGTGTCCGTCCATCCCTGTGTGTCCGTCCATCCCTGTGTGTCCGTCCATCCATCCCTGTGTGTGTGTGTGTCCATCCATCCATCCATCCCTGTGTGTGTGTCTCCATCCATCCATCCATCCATCCCTGTGTGTGTGTGTCTCCATCCATCCATCCATCCATCCCTGTGTGTGTGTGTCTCCATCCATCCATCCATCCATCCCTGTGTGTGTCTCCATCCATGTGTGTGTGTGTGTGTGTGTGTGTGTGTGTGTGTGTGTGTGTGTGTGTGTGTGTGTGTGTGTGTGTGTGTGTGTGTGTCCAGCCTACCTTTGTCCCGAGCCTCCGTCCCGTGCCTTGCCTCCTTGCCTCCGTCCCGTGCCGTGCCTTGCCTCCTTGCATCCGTCCCGTGTCGTGCCTTGCCTTGCCCCCGTCCCGTCCCGTCCCGTGCCGTGCCGTGCCTTGCCTTGCCTCCGTCCCGTGCCCTCTTCGTCGGCGGCCATTGTAAAATTCAAAAGCTGCGCCGCCGCCTTCGCCTGTGATAGGCGGAACACTGAATTTCCCAGCAGCCTGTGTTCCGCCTATCACAGACGTCGTATCATCCTCGTCCGTAGTACGAGGATGATACGATGTCCGTGATAGGCGGAACACAGGCTGCTGGGAAATTCAGTGTTCCGCCTATCACAGGCGAAGGCGGAGCCGGAGGCGCGGCTTTTGAATAGAATGGCCGCTGTCTGTCTGCTCGACACGCTGATCGAGCGGGCAGACAGCGATGACTCGAGTATAAGCCGAGGGGGGCACTTTCAGCCTCAAAAAAGAGGCTGAAAATCTCGGCTTATACTCGAGTATATACGGTAATTAATTGTCTTTAAAACTAGGAAACCCTCACAGGAAGGTTTTAAGTGCCTTATTTTAAGTTCTCTCAGATTGTAAATTCTATTTCTGTTAGCCAGAAGAGATAAGAAGAAGCTTCATGGCCAGTGTTTAGACTAGAGACTCATATTTCAAATGAGTTAACAGACGAAATGAGAGAAGGAAATGGGGCTCATTCAAAAATTATTTTACAAAACAAGCTGTACCTAAAACGTAATGCAATTTTCACTGCAACAAATTATATTAGCCATACATTCCTACTATATATTATTACATTATAATAGGGCAAGTATATGCTTACTTAATTCAACAATGTCACAAATTTTGGATTGTGTATATATATCTATATATATATAGATATACATACAGTATCTCACAAAAGTGCGTACACCCCTCACATTTTTCTAAATATTGTATTATATCTTTTCATGTGACAACACTGAAGAAATTTCACTTTGCTACAATGTAAAGTAGTGAGTGTACAGCTTGTATAACAGTGTAAATATGCTGTCCCCTCTAAATAACTCAACACATGTCTAATGTCTAAACTGCTGGCAACAAAAGTGAGTACACCTCTAAGTGAAAATGTCAAAATTGGGCCCAAAGTGTCAATATTTTGTGCGGCCACCTGTTAGGGACTTCAGATATTGAGTCTGACTTAGTGGAAGGGGACCTCTCTTACGGCTCTGGTTCTGGTCTCACTGGAATGGGAACAGGGAGACCGGAGCGCAGCGGGGTAGGAGAGTCCAGCCAGGTGCAGCAGCAGGTGCTGGGTAGGTGAGGATCCTCTGGAGCAGGAACTCTCTGTAGCAGGGAAGCAGCTAGGAGAAGACTGCAGACCGTGGAATCAGGATGGATGGGTCTTCTGGATGCGAAGGTAGCAGGCACAGAAGTAAGCAGGAGTCAGCAGAGGTATCAGGTACAAGCAGAGGTTCGGCAACAGGAAAACAGTCAAAGAAGGGTCAAACAAGCCGGGGTCAGAGCAGGAGAGGTCAACAAGGTCAAACGGAGCCGGGTCAGGTATCAGATAGGTAGCAGGCAGATAAGCAGGTACTTCAGGCACGAGCTGCAGATGAGACAGCACAGAACCCCTGCAACTGTGCCTTTAAAAAGGGCCACTGGCGCCAATCGAGCTAACGCTCGCCCGTGCGTGCGTGTACCATGCGCACATACGATCGACGTGCACCCGCGCGCGTCAGAAGACGCTCGTGCCCACGACGACCCGCGGCACGAACGCGCGTGCGCGTACGGAGAGCCGATCGCAAGGGACGTACGGATTCCTGACATTGCCCCCCCACAAGGGGCAACCTCCGGGTGCCCCTAGAGGCTCTTTTCTATGGGTGTGCAGCAAAGAAGGCCTGGATCAGTCTATTAGCATGTACATTAGAAGCAGGTTCCCAAGAATTATTCTCCGGGCCATAGCCCTTCCATTTAATTAGAAACTGACCTTGTCCCCGTCGTCTTCTGAAATCCAGAATGGCCTCCACTTCAAATTCCTCACTGCCATCAATCAGCACAGGGTCAGGTGGCCTTGTTTCTCTACCAGGGAAGGGATCAGGTACAGCAGGCTTAAGTAGAGCTACATGAAAGACTGGATGTATTCTCATGGAATCAGGCAGGGACAGTTCATAAGACACCTCGTTAATTTTCCTCTTAACAGGAAACGGGCCCAGAAACTTGGGTGCCAATTTCCTGGAGGGACATGCTAATTTTAAATTAGAAGAAGACAGCCATACCTGGTCCCCGACTTGAAGGATCAATTCTCCCCTTCTTCCTCGATCAAAGCTCCTCTTGCTGTCAGCCTGAGCCTTGGTTATGACTTCCTGCAGGGTCCGATTATTCTGCTGGAGAAAGGATACCGTATCCTGTACTGCTGGAACATGAGATTCTGTAAGGATATCGGGAAGAAAAGACAGGTTAAAACCGTAATTGGCAAAAAACGGGGACTGGCCAGTGGTAGCATGGCTGGCATTGTTGTAGGTGAATTCCGCCAGCGGTAACAGGGAGACCCAATCGTCTTGGACAAAAGAAGAAAAGCATCTAATATATTGCTCGAGGGTTTGGTTGGTGCGTTCCGTTTGCCCATTGGTCTGTGGGTGGTAGGCCGAGGACAGGGCCAACTCTATTTTTAAAGATTCACATAGGGCTCGCCAGAAACGGGAGGTGAACTGAACCCCTCTGTCAGATACAATATTGGTGGGTACCCCGTGGAGCCTGATTATTTCTTTGATAAAAATATGGGCAGTCTCGGTCGCGGAAGGGGTTCCCCTTAAGGGTAGGAAGTGAGCCATCTTGGTCAGACGGTCACAAACTACAAAGATAGCAGTGCAGTTCTCAGAAGGGGGAAGTTCCACAATGAAATCCATAGTGATCATCCGCCAAGGTCGGGTGCGGGAAGAGGTTTAAGCAGCCCCCAAGCACGATTTCTGGGGACCTTATTCCGGCTACACACGGGGCAAGAATTCACATACTGCTTGCAGAACTCCCTCATGCCTGGCCACCAGAAGGAGCGCTGTACCAGTTCCAAAGTCTTGCGGACACCAAAGTGCCCAGCGAGCGGGTGGTCATGAAGGAGACCCAAGACCTTAATTCTCACATCTTCAGGGACGAAGATCAGGTTGTCCTTCCAAAGCAGGCCTTCCCTGGATGCTACTGAGATTCCCGGGGGACAGGAAGATGTGGAGGAAGCACTCTTAAGCAGAGACACTAGGTCTGGCTGGATGAGTAGAAAGGTGTTAGCAGGGAGGATGGTATCCGGGGGTGCGGAGTCCTTGGCGCTGTCAAACATACGGGAGAGAGCATCTGGCTTAACGTTTCTTGATCCAGGGCGATAGGTTATGTGAAAACAGAACCGTGAGAAAAAGAGGGCCCAGCGAGCCTGCCGAGGTTTTAAGCGTTTTGCGGTACGGAGGTACTCGAGGTTTTTGTGATCCGTGTAGATGAGCACGGGGTGTACCGCCCCCTCGAGTAAGTATCTCCACTCCTCCAAAGCAGACTTAATGGCAAGTAATTCCCGGTCGCCCACATCATAATTCCTCTGCGCCGGAGAGAGTTTTCGGGAAAAGAACCCCACGGGGTGCATCAGGTCGTCTTTACCTAAGCGCTGGGAGACCACCGCCCCTACTGCTATCTCAGAGGCATCTACCTCCAGAATATAAGGTCTAGATGGATCCGGGTGACTGAGGATAGGAGCAGAGGTAAACAAGTCCTTGAGCCTCTTGAAGGCGGCCTGGGCTTCAGGACCCCAAAGGAAGCGCGTATTTTGCTTGGTGAGCTGAGTGATGGGAGAGATAATGGCTGAGAATCCTTTAATGAATTTTCTATAAAAGTTGGCGAAGCCCACAAAGCATTGGATGCCTTTCTTGTCAGTGGGGGCTGGCCATTCAAGGACAGCAGCGACCTTTTGCGGGTCCATCCTGATGCCTGCTGGAGAGATTTCAAGGCCGAGGAATTGGATCTCTTGTTGCTCAAATTTACACTTCTCGGCTTTAGCGTAGAGTCCATGTTGCCGGAGCCGAAGCAGTACTCTGCCGACGTGTCCCCGGTGCTGCTCCAGGGACCTGGAGAAGATCAGGATGTCATCAAGATATACGATGACGAAGATGTCCAAGAAGTCCCGGAAGACGTCATTAATTAAGTGCTGGAAGGTGGCTGGGGTGTTACACAACCCGAAAGGCATCACCAGGTACTCGTAGTGCCCAAAACGAGTTCGGAACGCAGTTTTCCACTCGTCACCTGCTCGTATGCGGACCAAGTTATAGGCTCCCCTCAAGTCTAACTTAGTGAAAATAGTAGCCGACATTAGTTTTTGGAAGAGTTCTGGAATCAGGGGTAGGGGATAGCGGTTTTTAATCGTGACTCTGTTCAGCTCCCGATAGTCCACACAGGGTCGAAGGGTCAGGTCTTTTTTAGTAACAAAAAATATTCCAGCCCCGGCAGGAGATGTGGAGTGACGGATGAACCCCTTCTTGAGATTCTCGGAGATGTATGCCTTCAGAGCCTCTTGTTCCTTCTCGGATAAAGGGTAGACACGTCCAAACGGGATCTCAGCCCCCGGAAGGAGCTCAATGGGACAGTCGTAGGGGCGATGCGGGGGTAAGGAATCAGCCCCCCGTTTACTGAAAACATCCAGAAACTCATGGTAAGGCTCGGGGACAGATTGACATAAGTCCAGGTCTGGGTCTAGGCAGAGAAGTGTTCCGGTTTGTACAGAAGCCCCAGGAAGGCAGTGGTCCTGGCAGTAAGGGGAGAGGAACCTCACTTCCCCTGAGGTCCAGTCAATGGAGGGATTGTGGGCCTGCAGCCATGGGATGCCCAGAATCACAGGAAAGAGTGGGGAAGAAATGACATCAAGAATTAACAGTTTCATATGTTGGCAGGAGGTGGAGGTGGGTAGTGGAAGGGTCTCCTGGGTGACTCGGCCGGACTTAATCTGGGAACCATCGGCCAAAAAGATAGCGAGTCCATGAGTCTTTTTCTGGAGTGGAATGGAATGCAGGTCGGTGAAGGCGGAGTCAATGAAGCAACCGCAGGCTCCGGAGTCAAGGATTGCGTTGACGTGGATCGTTCTTCCCGAAAGCTGAAACGAGAGCAGAAGGGCAACATGGAGAGAGTTGGAAGGCGGGTTAAAGGAACTGTGAGACACTGAAGAGAGGCACTTACGTGACTTCACAGGACAGTTGGCCACATAATGTCCGGAGCCGCCACAGTATAGGCACAAGTTCATTTGACGGCGGCGGGCTCGCTCTTCAGGAGACAGGGAAGGTCGGAGTAGTCCAAGCTGCATAGGTTCCTCAGGAGCAGGAGACACACTGGCAGGTCCTCTTTGAGGAGGAGGAGAGAAGAAAGGTGTGGAAGACGGGGTCCTGGCCATCATCCAGGCAGGTCTCAGTGGTTGGGAAGAGCGTTCGGCCCTACGCTCGCGAAGTCTGCGGTCTATCTGAATGGCCAGAGCAATTAAGTCCTCTAGGGCGTCAGGAGTGCCAACACGAGCCAACTCGTCCTTGAGGCCTTCAGACAGGCCCATGCGGAATTGGTGTCTAAGGGCTGACTCATTCCACTGGGTATCTGCGCTCCAGCGTCTAAAGTCCGAGACATAGTCCTCGGCCATCCTACGGCCTTGCTGGAGCGCAGTTAATGCGGATTCCGCGGTGGCAGCCCGTTGGGGATCGTCATAAAGTTGTGCCATCCCCTCGAAGAAGGTGGCGAGAGTCTGTGTAAGGGGGCTGTTGTTCTCCAGGAGGTGGTGGGCCCAGGACTGAGGTTCTTCTTGCAGGAGAGAGATGACAAACCCCACCTTGGTTGCCTCCAAGGAGAAAGTCCTGGGCTGGAGGGCAAAGTAAAGCTGGCAGGCGTTGCGAAAAGCCCAGAACTTGGAGCGGTCCCCTGAAAATCTTTCCGGAATGGGAACCCTAGGCTCAGGTGGGAGCATCATGATCGCCGAATGAGCAGCTGGCTGAGCAGGAGGAGGCTGAGGTGTGGTGTCTGGTGACCCCGGGGTAGAGAGATGCTGGACACGCTCCTCCAACCTGGTGTAGCCATCCTGAAGAGACTTCACGGCCTGGGTGAGAGCCGCAAGGTGGGAGCAAATCTCCTTCATGGCGGAGGCCCCTTCCGCAGACTCAGACATGGCTGTCTCGTACTGTTAGGGACTTCAGATATTGAGTCTGACTTAGTGGAAGGGGACCTCTCTTACGGCTCTGGTTCTGGTCTCACTGGAATGGGAACAGGGAGACCGGAGCGCAGCGGGGTAGGAGAATCCAGCCAGGTGCAGCAGCAGGTGCTGGGTAGGTGAGGATCCTCTGGAGCAGGAACTCTCTGTAGCAGGGAAGCAGCTAGGAGAAGACTGCAGACCGTGGAATCAGGATGGATGGGTCTTCTGGATGCGAAGGTAGCAGGCACAGAAGTAAGCAGGAGTCAGCAGAGGTATCAGGTACAAGCAGAGGTTCGGCAACAGGAAAACAGTCCAAGAAGGGTCAAACAAGCCGGGGTCGGAGCAGGAGAGGTCAACAAGGTCAAACGGAGCCGGGTCAGGTATCAGATAGGTAGCAGGCAGATAAGCAGGTACTTCAGGCACAAGCTGCAGACGAGACAGCACAGAACCCCTGCAACTGTGCCTTTAAAAAGGGCCACTGGCGCCAATCGAGCTAACGCTCGCCCGCGCGTGCGTGTACCGCGCGCACATACGATCGATGTGCACCCGCGCGCGTCGGAAGACGCTCGTGCCCACGACGACCCGCACAGGTTGCTAATGGAATCCTCTTTCACTCCTCCATGATGACATCATGGAGCTGGTGGATTTTAGAAACTGTGAGCTCCACCACCTTCTTTTTGATCCCCATCCACTAGGACTGTCTGTTCATCGTGTGTGGTCAAGTCCGTTCATTCAAAAGTTGAACGGACTGTCTGTCGGATTGTCTGACGAACTTAGTTGGGCAGACAATCCGCCCGTGTGTACGCGGCCTTATACTTGATATTATTTTACACAGAATTTTTTGTATTTACATATATATATATATATATATATATATATATATATATATATATATATATATATATATATATATATATGTATATAAAAGCACATCGATGTATTCATTCTTGTCTTCAAACTAGCATGGATAAATACATTTGAATTCATTTGTTTGATTTGTGGAAATATGTGAAAATCTCCTAAACCATAGATATTTGCATAATTCCATAAATATAATACTGTTAATATTTCCGTATAAACATTAGTATAGACCTTACAAGTAGTATAGTATAGACCTTACAAGAAAAAATCTTTTTTATTGCTGTTCTGAGAGGTTCCTTTAAACAGGGTATATAAGGTTCCGGTGATGGCTCTACCCCACCCTATTAAAACTCTCTTCAGAGACTCCAGTGCTTTGGGATGTAATGCCAGCATGTAATCGGTTTATAATGAAACCACTTGTAGAAGCTGTATATGCTTCAATTTGTAACAGATCAGCAAGAAATAAAAATTGATAAAATTAGCTTTTACATTTATAGTCTATGCTTTGAATAGTTGGTCAACCCAACTAATAGGTTAATCCAGTGTTTCTCAACTCCAGTCCTCAAGGCGCCCCAACAGGTCATCTTTTCAGGCTTTCCATTATTTTGCACAGGTTGTTTGATCAGTTTCACTGCCTTAGTAATTACCACAGCTGTTTCATCTGAGGGAAATCCTGAAACATGACCTGTTGGGGTGTCTTGAGGACTGGAGTTGAGAAACACTGGGTTAATCATTCATAGGATTTTCAATAGAAATGCAATATTTAAAAACATGGGGAATACTCTGATGCCAAGAATTTTGTGACTGTAAAGTTTTACAGTCTTAAGGGGCAGCACAATAACAGTGGCCTTGGGAGGCACATAATTGAAAACTGGCCCTGATGACACCAACATATTCAGAAGAGCACTGCAATTAAAGATTTTATGTATGTACCTAAATCACTGTCCCAGTAAAGATTATAGTTTAATTTTCCTGCAACTGCTACACAGATGAGTAAAGCAGGGCCAACTAGGTCAGCCAATAATTAAACAACCAGGTTTTGTACTGTGAGATGAAAGAAAATACACATGTTGGGAAAAGAGAGCAATATTCAAAGTGGCATTTCCTATAGATGACATTCAGAATTCATCTTTCAATTATCTAAGTGATTTCTGTTTTTTATGGGCTACCAGGTTACTGCACTTTAACCACTTGCCGACTGGCTCACACTGATATACGCCGGCAAAGTGGCACGGGTGCTCAAAACAACGTACCCATAAGTCACTGTGTCCACCGGTGGCCCGCAATCGTGGCACGGAGAGGCAGAGCAGGGAGATGACTATGTGAATAAGGCATTTCCTTGTTCTAGCCAGCAACATGATAGGAATCTACTGTTCCCAGTGATCAGGAGTAGGGATGAGCCGAACACCCCCCTGTTCGGTTCGCACCAGAACTATTAAAGTCTATGGGACTCGAACGTTCACAATCTAAAGTGCTCATTTTAAAGGGTAATATGCAAGTTACTGTCCTAAAAAGTGTTTGGGGACCTGGGTCCTGCTCCAGGGGACATGGATCAATGCAAAAAAAGTTTTAAAAACGGACGTTTTTTCAGGGGCAGTGATTTTAATAATGATTAAAGTGAAACAATAAAAGTGTAATATTTACATCAGAGGGGGCGGGGTCACCCACACGTCACTGGGGAACCCCTGGCTTCCCTTTCTAGCGTCAGAGGGGCGGGGTCAGGTGACGGGTGGTCCCACCCTCCTAATATAAGAAACGTCAGCGCTGGGATCTCCGCAGTCTCCGCAGTGGAGACAGAAGAAGGATGTATGGACAGCGCTGGACTGAGGGATCCCCCGTCGCTGGATATGAACATCCATCGCTGGACCCCGGAGATTCGTCGCTGGATAGCAAGAGTGGATTAGCACCGCTGGAATCTTTTTTTTATTTTTAATAAAGGAATTTTTCAAAAGTGTGGTTGTCTTATTTAACCATTTTGACACTTTCTTTGTGAAATGGTAGGGGTACCCCCTTACCATTTCAAACAGGGGGGGCCGGGATCTGGGGGTCCCCTTGTTAAAGGGGGCTTCCAGATTCTGATAAGCCCCCCGCCCGCAGACCCTCACAACCACCGGCCAGGGTTGTTAGGATGAGGCCCTTGTCCTCATCAACATGGGGACAAGGTGCTTTGAGGGGTCACAGACCCCCAAAGCATCCTCCCAATGTTGAGGGTATGTGGCCTGGTACGGTTCAGGAGGGAGGGGGGGCGCTCTCTCGTCCCCCCCTCTTTTCCTGCGGCCTGCCAGGTTGCGTGCTTGGATAAAGGGTCTGGTGTGGATTTTTAGGGGGACCCCCACGTCAATTTTTTTTAAAATTTGATGCGGGGTTCCCCTTAATATCCATATCAGACCTGAAGGGTCTGGTATGGATATTTAGGGGGACCCCCACGTCAATTTTTTTTTTTTATTTGGCACGGGGTTCCCCTTAATATCCATGTCAGACCTGAAGGGCCTGGTAATTGAATTTAGGGGAACCCCCACGCTTTTTTTTTTTTTTTTTTTTATCAATGAATGAATGAATTGTCGGCTAATACAGAGAACCCTCATTGAGTGTTCTCTGTATTACGGGGAGCCGACAATATAGCCGCAAGTGATTTTAAAAGACTTTTTTTCCTGCACAAATGACACAAATGCAGGGACAGTTCTAAGCACCAGAAACATGCGCCCCTTCACAGGCATACTATAGATACCCCCCAGCTACGAAATTTAAAGGAATATTACACTTTTATTGTTTCACTTTAATCATTATTAAAATCACTGCTCCTGAAAAAACGGCCGTTTTTAAAACTTTTTTTTGCATTGATCCATGTCCCCTGGGGCAGGACCCGGGTCCCCAAACACTTTTTAGGACAGTAACCTGCATATTACCCTTTAAAATGAGCACTTTAGATTTCTCCCATAGACTTGTATAGGGTGTTCCGGCTTTTCGAATTTGCTGCGAACAGCCCAAATTGTTCACTGTTCGCTGAACAGACGAACAGGCAATGTTCGAGTCGAACATGAGTTCGACTCGAACTCGAAGCTCATCCCTAATCAGGAGCAGTGATCGCTATCATCTTCTAGTGAGCCCATCACCCTATAGGTAGAACATGCTGAGGGAACACAGTTAACCCCTTGATCCCCTAGTGTTTAACCCCTTCTTTACCAGTGACATTTACACAGTAATCAGTGCATTTTTATAGCACTGATCGCTGTATAAAGGCCAATGATCCCAAAATAGTGTCAAAAGTGTCCGATCTGTCCACTGCAATGTCGCAGTCATGATATAAATTGCAGATTACCATTGTACCATTGTACCATTACAAATAAAAAAATATAATTAATTAATAATATTAATAAAAATGCCATAAAGCTATCCCCTCTTTTGTAGATGCAATTTTTTTTAACTGAAAACATGTAGAATACATATTGGCCTAAACTGTGGAAGAAATTTTTTTATATATATTTTTAGGGATATTTAATATAGCAAAAAGTTAAAAAATATAGCTTTTTTTTTTTTTTTTCAAAATTCTAAATTATAGCCCCTAAAAAAAGACGCAGAGGTGATCAAATACTACCAAAAGAAAGCTCTATTTGTGGGAAAAAAGGACATCAATTTTGTTTGGTTACAACGTCGCACGACGAACTTCTCTTATTTTTCTCCCCTTTGGTCTGTTATAAATTACCAATGAAAGGCAATGAAAGCCATTTGTGATATCAATTTGCAGTGCAAAAATATTGATTGATCCTTTATGTAAACTTGCCAGCTTATAACTTCCTGTGCTCTCTCATCGTGCTGTATTCTTATCAGTTACAATGTTCCCAGCTACCTCTAAAGAGGTCTTCAAAACCTCACCAAGAGGAAGAGATGGGAGGTTATTGAAGTCCTATTCCAGAGTGGTAATGCTCCTTATCCTAGATAAAGTACTGTGAGTCCCAGCATCCTCTGGGACTGTGACATCATACTGGGCAGGGACATCATCCGGTGATGTCCCTATATAAGTCGCTGCGCACCTTGTCCCCATCATTGTGAGCAGAGAGAGCGACGAGGCAACATCTGAAGAGAAGAACAGAAGGCGGCGACAGCGGCGACAGAAGACCGGCATGAAGACTTGAAGAGGGGGACAAGACCCCCGAAGTCTGAAGAAGAGGACGGCGGCGAAGAAGAAAGCCGGGCTCCTCCACTAGCAAAAGAGCTAGCAGAAGATAGCGGAGGAGTCCGGCGAGAAGACCCCCGAAGACGGAAGACCCCCGGAGCTGTGCAATAAACTGTTTTAACCCTTGTGTGTTGTGTTTTATTTTTACCTTTTTCCACAGGTGAATGGGTAGGGGTACATTGTACCCCATACTCATTCACATAGGGTGGGGGGCCGGTATCCGGGGGCCCCCTTATTAAAGGGGGCTCCCGGATTCCGATAAGCCCCCCGCCCGCAGACCCTAACAACCAACGGCCAGGGTTGCCGGGAAGAGGCCCTTGTCCTCATCAACATGGGGACAAGGTGCTTTGGGGTGGGGGGCGCGCGGCCCCCCCTTCCCCAAGGCACCCCCCATGTTGAGGGAACGTGGCCTGGTACGGCTCAGGAGGGGGGGCGCTCGCTCGTCCCCCCCTTTCCTGGCCGGCCGGGTAGCGTGCTCAGACAAGGGTTTGACGTGGACCTGGGGGGGACCCCCACGCCGATTTTTTCGGCATTGGGGTTCCCCTTTAAGTCCATACCAGATGGCGGGGCCAGCGATGCCTACTTTGCGGGCCCCGCCTACCTGGAGACACGCTCAAAATTAGCAGACTTTTCTCTGGGCGGGAAAAGTCCGTTCATTTCAAAAGTACGGCGGACTGGCATACGCACGGCCGGATTGTCCGCCGAAATGCGAGTCCGGCGGTAAGATTGGAGTGCAAAACTACTTTCTAAGTCTGTCGTACTTTTGGGTAAAAAAAAGTCCGCCAGAGGCTACACACGGGGGGATTGTCCGGCGGACTTGAGTTTGCCGGACTTTTCCACCGGATTGTTTGATCGTGTGTACGCGGCATTAGGAAGAAAGTTTGTTAGTGGCAGGATCACCACAAAAATTTATATGGTAATCTACATCCTCTCTTTGAGCAGCAAACAACAAACAGGGAGTAATATTGCTCCAGGTGATGGTAATACCTTCCTTAATGATCAGGTGCAGGTCCAGTCCGTGATTTGGGTAACTGATACAGGAGACAAAACGATTGACCGCACTCCAAGGATAAGGAAAATTGCTTTATTGGTATAAAAAACATCCAACATGAAAAACCATTGAGGTTACAGCATCATGACAGCACAGAGGGGACCATGGTTGACGCGTTTCACAAATTTCTTTGCTTAGTCATAACCCATAAGCACTAGCAGTCAATGCTTTAAATAGTAATGACACAGCTGAATGACATGAAAGTCCTTAATTGGCTCTGCTCCAAACAAACATCACAGAAAAAACACAACACAAGTAAAATCAAAAAGTGAACAAACGTATATATATATATATATATATATATATATATATATATATATATATATATATATATATATATATATATATATATACATACACAGTGCCTTGCAAAAGTATTCACCCCCCTTGGCATTTTGCCTCACAACCTGGAATTAACATGGATTTGAGTTTTAGGATTTGCATTGTTTCATTTACAGAACATTCCCACAACTTTGAAGATTTTATTTTTATTGTGAAGCAAACAACAAATAGGACAAAATAACAGAAAAAGTCAATGTGCATAACTCTTCCCCCCCAAAGTCAATACTTTGTAGAGCCACCTTTTGCAGCTATCACAGCTCCAAGTTTACTTTGAATAAGTCTCTACGAGCTTGCCACATCTTACCACTGTGATTTTTGCATTCCTCCTTGCAAAACTGTGAGTTTGCGCTTGTGAACAGCAATCTTTAAGTCTGACCACAGATTTTCTATTGGATTGAGGTCTGGGCATTGACTAGGCCATTCCAACACATTTACATGTTTCCCCTTAAACCACTCTAGTGTTGCTTTAGCAGTGTGTTTGGGGTCATTGTCCTGCTGGAAAGTGAACCTCCGTCCTAGCCTCAAATCACACACAGAGCAGTACAGGTTTTGCTCAAGAATATCCCTGTATTTAGCACCATCCATCTTTCCCTCAACTCTGACCAGTTTCCCAGTCCAGACTGCTGAAAAATTGAGTTCTTTGGGTGATGTGATGGGTTGGTTTTGCGCCAGACATAGCATTTTCTTTGATGGCCAAAAAGTTCAATTTTAGTCTCATCAGACCAGAGCACCTTCCTCCATACATTTTGGGAGTTTCCTTTTTGCAAACTCAAAATGTGCCATTTTGTTTTTTGCTGAAAGTAATGGCTTTCTGGCCACTCTGCCATAAAGCCCAATTTTATGGAGCGTACAGCTTATTGTTGTCCTATGTACAGATACTTCAGTCTCTGCTGTGCAATTCTGCAGCTCCTCCAGGGTTACCTTAGGTCTCTGTGCTGCCTCTCTGATTAATGCCCTCCTTGGCCGGTCTGTGAGTTTTAATGTGTGGCCGTCTCTTGGCAGGTTTGCTGTTGTGCCATGTTCTTTCCATTTGGTTATGATAGATTTGATGGTGCTCCTAGGGATCATCAGAGATTTGGATATTTTTTTATAACCTAACCCTGACTTGTACTTCTCAACAACATTGTCCCTTACTTGTTTGCAGAGTTCCTTGGTTTTCATGGCAGTGTTTGGTTAGTGGTGCTTAGGTGTTGCAGCCTCTGGGGGCTTTCAAAAAGGTTTGTATATGTAATGACAGATCATGTAACACTTAGATTGCACAAAGGTGGACATCATTTCACTAATTATGTGACTTCTGAAGGTAATTGGTTGCACCGGAGCTTTTTATGGGCTTCATAACAAAGCTGGTGAATACATACGCACATGCCAATTATCAGTTTTTTATTTCTGAAAAATAGTTGTATGCATATATTTTTCTAATTTTACTTCACCAACTTAGACTATTGTGTTCTGAACCATCACATATAATCCATATTAAAAACAATTTAACTAAAGGCTGTAATGTAACAAAATAGGTAAAAAGACAAGGGGTGAATACTTTTGCAAGGCACTAGATATATATATATAAAAGAGAATATAATGAGAATATAATGATAATGAATGCATATCTCGTGTTTTATCATAAACTTGCATTGTATCCGTTCCGGTGTGTTCAGAGGGTGTAGTATGTATAATAAATAGACTAAACCCATCTACCTTAAATAGAAAAATGTAAACAAAGTCGCATGAAAGGTACATAATAGATATTTATCAAAAAACAGGAGAAGAAAGATGAGGGAATGATATCTATTACAGAGGTATATATAGCATACAATAATCTCTGTATAGACAAAGCATTGATAAAAAAAAATTGCATTTATATATTATTCACAAAAAAACAAATTCCATCTCATCGAATATGAATATAAATGTAAATATGAATATATGTGAGAAAAAAAAAAAAAAAATATATATATATATATATATATATATATATATATATATATATATATATATATATACGGACATGACTAGAGTAATCAAAATGAAGGAAATAATTCATCTAAAATAATGTAAACTAATTATAATAGTCAGTCACATCCCATTCATAATGTATTCTATTAGATATTCTACTTTGTAATTTAAATATCCAGAATACTTCTCTTTTAGATAAGAGGTGGAAAATATCTTAATGGTATTGTTACTTTCTCTATAATCTGGACTTTAACTAGGGACAAATCTCCATTATGTAGACCAGTGTTTCTCAACCTTTTTTCAGTCAAGGCACCCTTTAAAAATGTTGGACAGTCTCAAGGCACCCCATTCTAAAATGTAAAAAATATTCTAAAAGTGTTACAATATTCACAAGTCCAAGTAGGACACCCAATGTTAGAGGTGATTTATTTTTCCAAAGCAAATACACTTTTGCAAACAGGTACTGACTAGTATTCCAATGTGTCTTTTCTCCCTTTGTTTTTCTCCATTAGTCAGCTAATGTGACCCCAGTGTTGATGGAGAGGGTCAAACAAGAATGCTATGCAAGCAACTGACATCCTCCTTATCAAATGATGATGTCATTGGTCATTAGGACACCGGCAGCTAGAAGGGTGAAATGGTGCACAATGAAAACTTGTGGCTTAGTCTAACTAAAAGGCAGCCATCATCGACACGCCAGCTTGTATGCAACTTTTAGGCATTTTGCCAAGGCACCCCCAAAGAAACATCAAGGCGCCCCAGGGCCCTGGGTTGAAAAAGGCTGATGTAGACTAATAAAGTGTCTTGCATCATTTGTAGATTTATTCAACCTAATGTTCTCTAAATCTATCCCGCAGTCTTCTAATCGTTCTTCCCACATAGTGTTTACAGCAAGCAGCATATGTAATGACATAGACTACATATGAAGTGTTACAATTAAAAAATGTATTCATTTTAAAAATGCTGCCATTGCTTGAAACAACATATTGGCCTGTTTGCATGTGAGAACAACAGAGACATTCTGAAGAACCACATTTGAAGTTCCCTTTGAAGTGCAACCAGGTAAATGATTGGATGTGTGCACTGCTGGATCGAAATAGACTAGGGACCATATAACTGCCCAGGGATTTTGCCTTTCTGGCTACAAAGTCAATGCCCTGATCTAGTATTCGGGCACATACCGGATCATTGGATAGCAGCGGTGAATATTTCTGTATTATGTGCTTGATTTGTTTCAGCTCCAGGTTGAATGAAAGTACCAATGAAGGTCTTTTAGGGGTCACTCTGCTCTTTTTATACATTTTCTTATTGTGTATTAACTCATGCCGGTTTATGTTGAGAGCAATAGAATAAGCCCTATCTAGGGACCACTCAGGGTATTCACTTACCAAAAACCTATCATACATTAAAGAGGACTCCTTTTCAAAATCTGATTGGGTGCTACAAATTCTCTGTAGTCTAAGAAATTGGCCCACTGGAATGCCCTTTATGGTGTGATGGGGATGACTAGATCCTGCCAATAAGAGACTAATGCTAATAGTTTCCTATACAGTTAAATGGTGACTTTGTGCATGTCACCACTCAAAAGCACATCCAAAAAGGGCACAGTTATGGGATAACTGATACCTGTAAACTGTAAATTGTACTGATTATCATTCAAATATAGCAAGAAGGAACCCACATCCCTCTTGCAAACAAAGATGAGATTGTCTATGTAACGAAAGTACAAAACAATAGAACTCCTGAAGGAGTTACCATCTCCAAAGATGTGGGTCTGCTCCCACCAACTCATGAATAGATTGGCAAGAGAGGGTAAAAATTTCATGCCCATCGCGAACCCACACCGCTGGAGATAGTGAACACCATCAAAAACAAAATAGTTGTGAGTCAATAAAAAATCTAGAGCCTCTAAAATGAAGGCACAAAGTTCTAATGACAAATCAGTGCATTGTTCCTGGAAAAACCAAACGGCGATGTGTGCCAATCTATGTGGTATGGAAGAATAAAGAGTGGACACATCACACATAATCCAAATATAGTCCTCACACCAAGCAAATGCATCCATAACTGAAAGTAAATGATTGGTGTCCCTCGGATAGCTAGGTAAACCATGGACCAATGGCTGGAGTTATCCATCCATCCATTGTCCCAACCGCTCGCTGAGGGACCCAATGCCAGAAATTATTTATTTATTTATATATAAATGTTGTCATACGTCTGTATTTTGAACAGGGATATTTTTGTTATGGCAGCAGCTAGCTACCATAACCCCGGTATCCTCTTTTTCAAAGGCAGGTCCGCTTTCAGATAAAAGTGACCTATGCGGAGGATTCGCCTCAAGATCACTTTTATCAGCGGCGGGAGAGGGCGCTCCTCCCGCCGTGCTCGGGTGCCCTCCGACGCTTACCGGAGCCACTGGCAGCGGCGGAGGTGATTGGGTCCTGTGACCTGTTAGCTATGGAGACGAATGGGGGGAAGATGGCCCCCACCCGTCTCCATAGCATTGCAGGGCTGAAGCAATGTCAAAACGTCACTTCCGCCTATAGCTCTTAAATAGACGTATAGATGTATATATATATATATATATATATATATATATATATATATATATATATATATATATATATATATATATATATATATGTTTTTAACCACTTCAGATCCGCGCTATTGCCAAATGACGGCATTAGCGCGGACCTACATTTCCGGGACTACGTCTATTGACGTAGTCCTGGTTATGAGCGGCCTGCGCGCCCCCTGAGGGGCGCGCGCGGCGCGCTCTGTGATCGGCGAGTCCGTGAGACTCGCCTGATCACCGATCCGTGTAAGGGGTCGATCCCGACCCCTTATCACGTGATCAGCTGTCAGCCAATGACAGCTGATCATGTGATAGAACGGAGCCGGTAATCGGCTATTATTCCTCCTCGCGCTGACAGCGCGAGGAGAGAAAAAAAAAGCCGATTACCGGCGGCCGTGATCGGGACATCAGTCCCGATCACGGCCATCAATACAAGGGACCGCCTGCCACCTGCCTGTGCCCACCTGCCTCCCGCAGTGCCATCCTGAAGTAAAATAAAAGAAAAAGTAAGTGCCCCCCGTCAGTGCCCCCTGTCAGTGCCCATAGTGCCCACAGTGCCACCCACAGTGCCACCCCACAGTGCCACCCACAGTGCCACCCAATCTGCCTCAAAGGTGCTGCACCCCAGTGCCGCCCATCAGTGCCCAGCAGTGCCGCCCATCAGTGCCCAGCAGTGCCGCCCATCAGTGCCCAGCAGTGCCACCTATCAGAGCCACCTATCAGTGCCACCTATCAGTGCCCATCAGTCCCATCTATCTGTGGTACCTATCAGTGCCCATCCGTGCCACCCATCCGTGCCACTTATCCGTGCCACCCATCCGTGCCATCTTATCTGTGCCCATCTTTGCCCATCAGTGCCGCCTTATCTGTGCCCATCGGTGCCGCCTTATCTGTGCCTATTAGTGCCGCCTTAACTATGCCTATCAGTGCCCACCAGTGCAGCCTATCAGTGCCCACCAATGCAGCCCATCAGTGCCCACCAATGCAGCCCATCAGTGCCCACCAATGCAGCCCATCAGTGCCGCCTAATCAGCGCACTTCAATGAAGGAGAAAAATGACCCGTTTGCAAAATTTTATAACAAACTATTAAAACATGATTTTTTTTTTTTTTTTTTTGCATCTTTTTTTGTTTGTTTAGCAAAAAATAAAACTCCCAGCTGTAACTAAATACCACCAAAAGAAAGCTCTATTTGTGGGAAAAAAATGATAAAAATTTCATTTGGGTACAGTGTTGTATGCCCGCGCAATTGTCACTCAAAGTGCATCAGCGCTGAAAGCTGAAAATTGGTCTGGGACTGAGGGGGGTTTAAGTGCCCAGTAAGCAAGTGGTTAAATAACATTTTTTTTATTATTGCATTTTATTGTAAATATGAGATCTGAGGTATTTTTGACCCCAGATCTCATATTCCAGAGGTCATGTCATGCTTTTTCTATTACAAGGGATGTTTACATTCCTTGTAATAAGATTAAAGTGACACATTTTTTTTTTAAAGAACAATGTAAAAATAAAAAATAAAGGGTAAAATAAATAAGGACAATTTTTTTTTTAAACACACCCCATCCCACGTGCAGAAGCAACCACATACGTGAGCAGCATCCGCATATGAAACGGTGTTCATCGACACATGTGAGGTATCACTGTTAGATTGTTAGAGTGATAGCAATAATTCTAGCCCTAGACCTTCTATGCAACTCAAAACATACAACCTGTATAATTTTTTAAACATCGCCTATGGAGATTTTTAAGGGTAAAAGTTTATCGCCATTCCACGAGCGGGTGCAATTTTTAAGTGTGACATGTTGGGTATCAATTTACTTGGCAAAACATTATCTTTCACAATACATAAAAAATTGGACTAACTTTACTGTTGTCTTATTTTTTAATTCAAAAAAGTGTTTTTTTTTTCAAAAAAAGTGCGCTTGTAAGAACGCTGCTCAAAAACGGTGTGACAGAAAGTATTGCAACAACCGTCATTTTATTCTCTAGGGTGTTAGAAAAAATATAAATAATGTTTGGGGTTCTAAGTAATTTTTGAGCAAAAAAAAACTGTTTTTAACTTGTAAACACCATATCTCAGAAAGAGGCTCGGTCCTTAAGTGGTTAAAGCATGTGACTGCTAGTGCTTATGGGCTATGACTAAGTGAGGAAATGTGATACCAACTCATCATACCAATAAAGAAATTTTCTTTATCCTTGGAGTGCGGTCAATCATTTTATCTCCTACATCCTCCCTTTGACTGACAGCAGCCAACACTGTGTTTGGCTGCAACCTGTCAGACCAATCCATCACTCAGTGTGGAATAAGATCATGTAACCGCTATGTCAGGTATGATATAGTGATCGCATGAAGGCTGGAGGTTCATTTACAAAATACACCTTCAGCCTGCAGATACAACTGCAATCTAAGGGTGACAGTGTGCCTCCGTTTAATACTGTAATTGTCAGGTACAATTACAGTATTAAAAAAATCACAATAATAAATGTTTATGCATTTGACAATTACAGTATTGAAAAAATTCCCAATTATACATTTTTGTACATTTGTCAACCTATAATAAAAGCATAGCAAGGTTTGCAATAAAGCTGTTTAGCAAACAAAAGCATTATACATTTTTTAATTTCTTATATTTTCTTAAAATAAAAATTATTTAGGTAGACAAATTTGTCATAGAGTTACAGTCTTTTTCGATTGAAAAAGCCCATAGCGTGCAAAACACACCCAAAAAAACTTCCACCCGGTGCATAAAAAAAGTGCACACACATAAAGAGTGACACACTAAAAAGTGCAGACGGGTGTCTGATGTCCTCCAGTAGAAAGGAGCATACCCTGATCCCCCGGGGCATTAGGCTCCAGACAGGGACTGAGGTACCAGACTCATCAGTAGTCATCCAGCTGAAGCCGGACAACCTCCTTTCCCCGGGAGGTCTGCTGAAACAGAGCCTCCTAGGTACTAGGTACTATGGGGCTTCCCCGAAGGTAGGCCCCCCAATAAAGGGTGGACCAAGCCAGAAGGCCTATGTCCACCCTCCCACAAGACTTTCAGGATAGGTCCGAGGACCGACACACTACTCATCAAAACGTGAAAGTGACAAACGTGACACACACACACAAATAAAATAAATAAAAAGTGAGGAAAGGGATAGTGGAGAGGAGATTGAAAGTGTGACCATTGTGTAATACAATGGCCAGGCCCTCTGGCCAGGAATCAAAAATTCCTCTGGTCCTAGCCAAAAGGCCGGGCCCTAGAGGCAGGTGTAAAAAAGGGTGTATCTGGTGACGTGACCAAGGTGCCAAATATCAAAGTGTGAAGCACAGTGAACATAAGGCACCCCTGGACTGCCACTCCAGGGGCACATCACCATGGGCTTTTCAACAGAAGCATCCCTGACCCCCCAGCCCAGACCACGACAGCCCCCACCCCAGCCAGAAAGGCATGGAGATCTAGGAGCTTAGTGAGACCCTTTACCATCAGGTCACACCCTTGCTCCCATCACTCCTACCTAATTACATTCTGGAAGTACAGGCCGTTCCCCCAGTGGGAGAAAGGGGAACAAACGTTCCCTCCCGAAAAACTGACCGGAGCTAAAGCTGCCACAATCCAAGCCAGAAGGCTAGGGTCCCCTCCCCTGGCGCCGACCAGTGGTTCTCCATCCTCATCAGAAGGCTTCCCTTTCAGCTACGAACCGCTCCAAGTCACCTTCACACTAGCAGGCTTGGCATAGCAACCGCCACCCCTGCTCCACCTCGCCGTAGAACAGGGACGGAAGCAAGCGCCACCTACTGGTAACTGATAAGAACAGATACTACACTTGATCTACAGTCAAGTTAACCAATGAATGTTGATGCTGCTAAATTTGGCCTGGGTATCTAGGTTTCTGTAGCCAGGGTGCCCAGCAGGGTGTGCTGGCGGCTGTGTGTGAGGAGTGTCAGACTTCCCTTCCTGCTGTATTTCTGTGACTGCTCTTCTCCCATTCCTGCCGCTGCCCAAGGACACTGTGGCTGTGGCCAAGTAGCAGAGAAGGCTGTGTAAAATCTCTCCCACCTACTTGAAACTGTTGGCAATGATATTTACAGGGGAAAGAGACCTGATGATGCTACTGTGCAAAGGATCATGGGACATTTAGTTCCCTTAGAAGCACTGTACAATAAAGGCTATGGGATTTGAAATTTAATACCCAGGATTTCCTGCACACAGTGGCGGGGTAAGCACTACACTCCAATGAACTTTGGTCAACTATCCCAAACCTATTTTACTGTAATTTGGGACACTTGGGAATACAGAATTTTACAGAAATAACTGAAGACTGCAACAAGTCTCACTGCCTACCCAACAAACATCTGTTCTAGTGTTGAACAATTTGCCAATTAATGCTTGGTGTATTTGCTAATTCTAACTGTGAATGTTTCCCTATTCAGCAATTATTTGTTAGGTAATTATAAACTGGTAATGCATTTCTCCACATTGGTGCTAGGAAAAGCTGAATCGTATTGAGTTTCTAGTGTTGTATTTTTTATTTTTTTTTACCATTTATTATGTATTCATGTATACAGTGATATTGGGGAGTTACAATTCTTCTGATTATGTCACCAGACAGAAGATGCATTCAGTACAAAAGCATTTGTACTGAAATATTAAAAATATTGTTCTGCTAAACAGGTAATTGTGAGAGTGTGAAGGGTAGGTTCTTTTAAAGTGACCCTGTCATGACAGAACTATAGGAACTACTATTTTTGGCCTCCATTTAAAAAATGCTTGATGCCCAGTAGTGTCTGGAGTCACTGATGAAGTATGCAAATAAGGAGTTCCGACTGCATTTACTGCATTTTTGTTCCACAATCAGGACCTAATGTATTAAAGCAAAAAACTGATTAGCATTTTGGATAGGAGGTTCACAATGACTACCCAAGTAAACAGTATGTCTCAGTACAAGACAACTTTAAAGTATTTCAAACTGGCCTAGTGCTACTAGTATCTCTAGCTCTGCTGCCATTGTAAATAATGATCTGATGTTTTTCCTGCGTAATGGGCATCACCCTGGTAAGATCACAAGACTCTTTTAAGCCCTCCTAAATTGATCCAGAACCTAAACAGCGTTATTCCCAAGAATATTATACATTCTTTGTGCCTTTACTCACATTTTTAGAGGCCCCCAAAATTGGCCTTACTCTTTTCAAGTTACAGAACTTCAAGGCATTTTCACTGAAGGGTATTTTCATTAAAATTCGGTTTATTATGCTAGAATATCTGACTTTACTATGCTCAAGAGGGTAATACATGTAAATCGGTCTCGCCTAGCTACTAGAGTTATCATCCCAGCTAAGGAATGCTTTTATTCTTTCAGTATGAAAGGCGCCCAAGATACATAATTTGTTGATGCAGAGTAATGTCCAATATTTATTTACCTCCATATCTTTGCTTTTTTCAAATAAACTGCTCAAACAGAATGCAAGTATTGACAATGGAGCATTCGGAACCTCAGTGACCTGGGGCGCTACTAGACAGGTTTATAATAACATACTATTGCCTCAAGTAATGAAAAGCAACACATGAGTGACTTGGCTGATAGTATGATCATATCCAAACCTCTAACGTACTGTATTCTACCAAGGAAAGCTATTCGTGCTTAAAAACAATTGCAATTGTTGCCTCCAGTTTGTCAAAATCTTGGTTACTTGTCTAGGCAATTTGGTAATCATAGTCATGGCTACATAAGACATGTGTAAATATTTATAATGGTTGGTTCTATGTTTTTTCCCTCCTGCTTTTCCCATTTCCCTGTAACATTCAGCAAATACAGTTTATTAGCTACCTTGGAACACAATGATCAATTGCTTCAATGTCCTACTGTATTTACTGTATGTATTGTCAATCTTCATTAGATCTAGCTTAATGTTATTTTTGTTGGACACATTTTCAGTCCAGCATGTATCTGCTACAGGAAACATGATCCTATGGGACTTAGCTCTAGCTGTGAATGAAGAATGCTTGTGGTATTTCCTCTCATGGCACCAGTAGAAGCATCATTGTAATGTATTTATTATCTAGAATAGACATGTTCATTATTTTTTTTTCCCATGGTTAGTGTTTGGCTGAAGCCATTTATTATCAATCAACTGTGTTTATAACATGCACACAAGTTGACACAAAGGAGTTTGCATGGCTATTAAAGGTAACCATCCTTGTCTGTGATCTGTTTGTTTGTAATTAGTGTGTGTATATAAAAGGTCAATGGGTTTATGGACTCCTGACAGACCCTTGCATCTTGCGTCCAGTGCTGCACCGATGTTTCCGGATCCTGAGTCATGAGAAAAGCAAAAGAATTGTCAAAGGATCTCCGGGAAAAGGTAAATGAACTGTATAAAACAGGAAGGGATACAAAAGATATCCAAGGAATTGAAAATGCCAATCAGCAGTGCTCAAACTCTAATCAAGAAGTGGAAGATGAGGGGTTCTGTTGAAACCAAACCACGGTCAGGTAGACCAACTAAAATTTCAGCCACAACTGCTAGGAAAATAGTTTAGGATGCAAAGAAAAACCCCCAAAAAAACAACAAATAAATTAAGGTGAAATACAGAACTCTCTGAAAATGTGGTGTGGCTGTTTCAAGATGCACAATAAGGAGGCACCTGAAGAAAGATGGGCTGCAGGGTCGAGTCATCAGAAGAAAGCCATTACTATGCAAATTCCACAATATATCCTGCTTACAATACGCCAAACAGCACAGAGACAAGCCTCAAACCTTCTGGCACAAAGTCATTTGGAGTGATGAGAACAAAATTGGGATTTTTGGCCACAACGATAAGCGCTTCATTTGGAGAGGAGTCAACAAGGCCAATGATGAAAGGTAGAAAAAATTGTTGGGCCAGTGATGTTTAGCAAGGGGTAGTGCCACATCCAGTATTAAGAGAGAAAAGAGAAGAATCCCCTGTGTGGTGGACTTTAAAGACACAATAATGTTTCAAAGGATTTTAGTAAGGTATATTAATAGTTTCAAAATGTTTTATTTATGAAATGTATAGAAAAAATATATTAAAACATTTAATGTTTAAACGTGTTTAGGAGAATGAGAACTTGAAGGCATTTGTACCCTCACATGTTTTTAAAGACATAACTACTGGAATGTTGACTACACCATTATAACATTTAAATATAGTTTCTCACATAGGACCTGCCTGGTCTTATGTGAAAAAGTATTTTCCCCCTCCCCCCTGGTTCTCAAATTTTCCAACAAGAAAATCTGTTGTCGGAAATTCCGAGCGTGTGTACACAATTCCGACGCACAAAATTCGCACATTGAGTGTTCTCTGTATTACGGGAGCCGACAATTCAAAGTGATTTTAACCACACTCAGACCGGACCATTTTGCTGGTAAATGACCAGAGGTCTTTTTACACTTTGGCACTGCGCTGCTTTAACTGGTAATTGCGCGGTCATGCAATGTTGTACCCAAACAAAATTTGCGTCCTTTTCTTCCCACAAATAGAGCTTTCTTTTGATGGTATTTGATTGCCTCTGCGATTTTTATTTTTTGCGATATAAACGTAAAAAGACCGCAAATTTTGAAAAAAAATGATATTTTCTACTTTTTGTTATTAGAAAAATCCAATAAACTCAATTTTAGTCATACATTTAGGCCAAAATGTATTCAGCCACATGTCTTTGGTAAAAAAAAAGTCAATAATTGTATATTTATTGGTTTGCGCAAAAGTTGTCACATCTACAAACTAAGGTACGTTTTCTGGAATTTACGCAGCTTTTAGTTTACGACTGCCTATCTCATTTCTTGAGGTGCTAAAATGGCAGGGCAGTACAAAACCCCCCCAAATGACCCCATTTTGGAAAGTAGACCCCCTAAGGAAATTGATAAGAGGCATGTTGAGCCCATTGAATATTTAATTTTTTTGCCTCAAGCGATTGAATAATGACAAAAAAAAAAATTTTTTTTTTTTTTTTACACAAAGTTGTCACTAAATGATATATTGCTCACACATGCTATGGGCGTATGTGAAATGACACCCCAAAATAAATTCTGCTGCTTCTCCTGAGTATGGGGATACCACATGTGGGACTTTTTGGGAGCCTAGCCGCGTACGGGGCCCCGAAAACCAAGCACCGCCTTCAGGCTTTCTAAGGGCGTAAATTTTTAAGTTCACTTCTCACTACCTATTACAGTTTTGAAGGCCATAAAATGCCAAGATGGCACAAAACCCCCACAAATGACCCCATTTTAGAAAGTAGACACCCCAAGCTATTTGCTGAGAGGCATGTTGAGTTCATGGAATATTTTATATT
Organism: Lithobates pipiens; assembly: GCF_037356315.1. NCBI lineage: Eukaryota > Metazoa > Chordata > Amphibia > Anura > Ranidae > Lithobates > Lithobates pipiens. Next base: position 577,473,788 of record NW_027507748.1, read on the forward strand.
TTGCCACAAGTTGCGGGAATATTACAAACTTTTTTTTTTTTTTTTTTTTTAACAAAGTTGTCACTAAATGATATATTGCTCATGCATGCCATGGGCATATGTGAAATGACACCCCAAAATAAATTCTGCTGCTTCTCCTGAGTACGGGGATACCACATATGTGGGACTTTTTGGGAGCCTAGCCGCGTACGGGGCCCCGAAAACCAAGCACCGCCTTCAGGCTTTCTAAGGGCGTACATTTTTGAGTTCACTTCTCACTACCTATTACAGTTTTGAAGGCCATAAAATGCCAAGATGGCACAAAACCCCCACAAATGACCCCATTTTAGAAAGTAGACACCCCAAGCTATTTGCTGAGAGGCATGTTGAGTCCATGGAATATTTTATATTTTGCCACAAGTTGCGGGAAAATTACAAACTTTTTTTTTTTTTTTTTTTTTTTCACAAAGTTGTCACTAAATGATATATTGCTCACGCATGCCATGGGCATATGTGAAATGACACCCCAAAATAAATTCTGCTGCTTCTCCTGAGTACGGGGATACCACATATGTGGGACTTTTTGGGAGCCTAGCCGCGTACGGGGCCCCGAAAACCAAGCACCGCCTTCAGGCTTTCTAAGGGCGTTACAGTTTTGAAGGCCATAAAATGCCAAGATGGCACAAACCCCCCCCCCAAATGACCCCATTTTGGAAAGTAGACACCCCTAAATTTAGGGGTACACTAGTGAGACTAGGTAATAAATGGCGGGTGCCCTGAAACTATAAAAAAATAACTAACCAACCAGCGTCACCTGTAACAGTTATATGGTGATCACTGGTGAAAGGGTTAACTAGGGGGCAATTAGGGGGCTTTATGCGGTAGTATATGGGGGTCCCTGGCGCTATAAAAAGCTGCAGCGAACCTAAATACCTACCTGCCTAACTAGCGTCACCTGTGACACTAATACAGCGATCAGAAAAACGATCGCTTATTAGGCTGGGTTCACACTGGAGCGATGCGTGAACGCCACGAATGCGCGGCGGGTTCCCGCATCGCATGCCTCCCGGCGGCAGTTCACACTGCCCTATGCGAACTGCTGGGAGTGTCAGTGAAATGTTACTGACACCCCCAGATCAGTTCGCATATCGCAGTGCGATCTGCAAACTCGGATCGCATGGTGTGAACACCCATGCGATCCGATTCTGCTGCGGGCCAAAAAAAGGGTCCCGTGCGAATTTGCGGCGGGTGCGGCGAATGGCTGAACTCGAATCGCACAGAGATCGGATGTGATTTGCACTGCAGTGCGGTGCGAATCACATCCGTTCTCATAAACCGCTGCAATGTGAACCCAGCCTTAGTGACACTGGCGACGGGGGGTGATCACGGGGTTAAACCTTTATTGGGGGGGTTAGGGGGGTACCTTAGAACTAAAGGGGGCTAACCCTAACTGCCCTAACAGTTATTAGTCACAAATGACACCCGCCGGGTGATCAGGGGGTTAAACCTTTATTAGGTAATAAATGGCGGGTGCCCTGAAACTATAAAAAAATAACTAACCAACCAGCGTCACCTGTAACAGTTATATGGTGATCACTGGTGAAAGGGTTAACTAGGGGGCAATCAGGGGGCTTTATGCGGTAGTATATGGGGGTCCCTGGCGCTATAAAAAGCTGCGGCGAACCTAAATACCTACCTGCCTAACTAGCGTCACCTGTGACACTAATACGGCGATCAGAAAAATGATCGCTTATTAGGCTGGGTTCACACTGGAGCGATGCGGAAACGCCGCAAATCCGCGGCGGGTTCCCGCATCGCATGCCTCCCGGCGGCAGTTCACACTGCCCTATGCGAACTGCTGGGAGTGTCAGTGAAATGTTACTGACACCCCCAGATCAGTTCGCATATCGCAGTGCGATCTGCAAACTCGGATCGCATGGTGTGAACACCCATGCGATCCGATTCTGCTGCGGGCCAAAAAAAGGGTCCCGTGCGAATTTGCGGCGGGTGCGGCGGGTGTGGCGGGTGCGGCGGGTGCGGCGAATGGCTGAACTCGAATCGCACAGAGATCGGATGTGATTTGCACTGCAGTGCGGTGCGAATCACATTCGTTCTCATAAACCGCTGCAATGTGAACCCAGCCTTAGTGACACTGGCGACGGGGGGTGATCACGGGGTTAAACCTTTATTGGGGGGGTTAGGGGGGTACATTAGAACTAAAGGGGGCTAACTCTAACTGCCCTAACAGTTATTACAGTCACAAATGACACCAATGCAAAAAAAAAAAAAAAAAAAATGACATTGGTGTCACTGTGACTGGGGGGCAGGGGTAATTGGGGGGGTGATCGGGGGGTAAAGGGGGGGTGTGAGTGTGCCTGGCATGTTCTACTGTGTGTGTAGAGTGTTGGTGCAACTCACCGATCCGCTCTCCTCCGTGTCGGAACGAAAAATACCGACACGGAGGAGAGAATACATCACTTCCTCTCCTGTGTTTACATTACAGGAGAGGAAGTGATGTCACCGGGGATTTCTATTCGTCGGGAGCGATCGCGAGGGGGTGGCCATGAATGAATGGCCGCCCCCTCGTCCCGGATCGCTCCCGGACGAAAACCGACCGCCGCAGGCACCGGGCGGGGGCCCGATCGGGTCCCCGACCCGCGGGAGGCAAGGGACGTACATGTATGTCCTTATGCCTGCCCGTGCCATTCTACCGACGTACATCGGCGTGCGGCGGTCGGCAACTGGTTAAAAGACTTTTTTTCCTTGCGAAATGACACTTTGTGCAGGGACAGTTCAAAGCACGGGAAACATGTGCCCCTTCACAGGCATACTATAGACACCCCCCAGGTATGAAATTTGAAGGAATATTACACTTTTATTGTTTCACTTTAATCATTATTAAAATCACTGCTCCTGAAAAAAATGGGTGTTTTTAAAACTATTTTTTGCATTGATCCATGTCCCCTGGGGCAGGACCCAGGTCCCCAAACACTTTTTAGGACAGTAACTTGCGTATTAGCCTTTAAAATTAGCACTTTAGATTTTGAACGTTCGAGTCCCATAGACTTTAATAGGGTTCTAAAGTTCACACGAAGTTTACGTCTGTTTGCAGGTTCTAGTGCGAACCGAACAGGGGGTGTTCGGCTCATCCTTACTGCTGATATTCACATAGAGTTCTCACAAACTGATTTCTTAATTATTTCTTGTGATCTCATAAATAATATATTTTTTTTTCATCAGATCTCCATAATAATGTTTTGAATTCCTTTTAGTCACTCTATAGTGATCTTTTTATTTATTTTTTATTGATGAAGATCTCCTTTTTTTTTAACAAGATCTCCTTTTTTTCTAGTTTTTTTTCTACTGATCTCCATAATATTTTTTTTTTTGTTTTGTGTGTCAAGTTACCACAACACCATTATTATCTTGTATTTTTTAACCTCAAGGAGTTTGTTTAGTGTTGGTGTCCCTTGTTAATTTGACATTGTCTTTTTGAAATGTACCTGTCTACTCACAAACAAACTGTCCTTTTTTCAAGTAAAACACATAGCCAAGTATTTGTGAACAAAAAATAGCCAATTTATTATGGGTCATAACCAAATAAAGAGGAAGGCAATGCTGCATAAACTTGTGAAATTGGCGAAGTCTTTGTACCCCAGGGATCAACTATTTTACAGCCAAAATTGGTAGCATGAGGAGTCCATATAATAGTGAGCACAATCCAGTCCAGGACTCCAAGAGATAAGGAACAGCAGCAGATTACATATCTGTCCCCAGGCTGTGGTCATACAACAGCCTGCGTCTTTTGTCAGACCAGACTGAACCCAGGCCATCACTCTCTTGTCTTCCTTATATGCTTGCCTCCAGGCTGTGGCTCTGGTGTTGTAGTTGTGGCAGGAGGTGGAGGAGGACAATGGTCAAACTCACAAACCTGGCTTTGGCTTGTGAGTTCACCCCTCGACCCTTTATTTAGGGCTTCTAAGATAATTTCTTTACAGAAGAGGCATTGGCCCTACTTCATTTCCTGCATTTTGCAGGCTGCCATGCAGGCATAGTCCTCTTGAATATGGGGGGGGGGGGGGGGGTCTGAGGGCCGCAGTAGCCTTCCGTAATAGCCCAAGTGCAGCCTCCTCTGGGTTATTTCTCTTCCTGGGCCTTTTTTTTTGGGAGGCGGAGGGGCCTGGGATTTGGGCAGGCTACTGGGCCTGGCCACCTCCTGACTGCCACTTACCCCCGCCAAACCTCCTGGCTGCCACTTTCCATGGCCTCCTCCTGGCTGAGACTTTTTTGTGTATGAAAAAGGGACATAGTTTTAGTTTTTGGTTCATCAATCACACACAATTTTCAGCTCATGACTGTTGCAAATCGAATGATAACAAATAGAAAAGACTATCATTCTGACCTCATCATTTTTCATTCTTGTCCCAATCATTTGTGGCCACTACTGCCTATTGATATTTAAAACACTTTGTTAAATCAGAAATTAGTGATCAATAATAACATTTAGTTAACATCATACATTTTTTGCCAAGAAATATGTTGAAAAATGCTATACCTGGCTCAAGATGGGCTCCTCCACATCATCCTGGCTGGAAGGCCCAGGTTGGACGTCAGAAGCCTCAGCTGGGGTGGAAGGAAGCGTTAAAGGAAGACTGGAGAGTGTTAGCCTGGGTTCCCTCTGGTCTGCCAGAAAATGCAGTCTGTCATAGTGCGACAGCCTGGGGACATAAATGTCATCTGCTGCAGCTCCTGACCGCTGGGAATCCTGGACCTTTTTGCGCTTCCTATTATAAGTGCTCCTCATGCCACCAATTTTGGCCTTCAAATAGTTAATGTTTGCCGTGGCTTCACCAATTCCAACAATTAATCCCGCGCTGCCTGCCTCTTTCTTTTATTGTTATAATAGGGGTGGTTTACCTGCCACAGACAGAGCAGCCTCATTAAATAGATCCATTTTCTCTGCAAGACATGACACAAGACAAACCCTAATGTCAGGCTAAACTCTCATAATCTTGTCCCAATATAGGCCTCAATCTATAAGCAGTATAGGCCCAAGTTAAAATCGTACCTTCGTTATCACAATCGGCGCTTCCGATACTCCTTCCTCTGCCTACAGATTGTACGTATGACACATGCGTGTTAGGCTTTATATACACTGCGCATGCGTGAAACTCAGCCCACCCATGACCTTCTATCTAGTATATTGCCAACCCCTTTTATTTTGCGTGGTGGGAGAGCACATGGCGGAGAAAGAACAAATGCATGAAGACAGCAGCAGCAATGACAAAACCCCCGGAACCACGAACGTCCTGATCCTGGAGGATATTTAAGGCCTCAAATATCTCCTTTGTAGAGATGGTGGAGACGGTGGACATCTTCAAGAGGACCGACTATGATGGGAAGCATGGATCGTACCCAAACTGAAATGTGAGAAAGGCCAAGATGACTAAAGTTGTTAAAAGTCTGTCGAAGAATTTTGGGGTATGGCGATCCAAGGATCAACTGAGGAAACAATGGTCAGACCTCAAATAGAGGGAGTAAGATCAGTACAGAAGAATCAAGAGAGTGCTGCAAAAAAGTATTGTGTCGTGTGTTCCTATTATTATGATTAAGTTCCTGCTACTCCATGTGCTTTTCTTTACTGTTGTACAGTTTAAAATGGCAAGTTTCAGGTTCGTGGGCACAGTAATCGTTCGTAGTAAACATTGTTCGTTCGTGCCCACTAATACAATGTTTTTTGCAGATGCAGGTTAACTACATTTGGTCATGCCTATTTGGCTTAAAGGAAGTTTAGTACATTGTTGTCTAGATGGGTTTGTAACTAGAATGAAATGCAAACTTTATACAGTGTAAGGAGAGGATACTCAGCAGCTGTTTACACATCTGGACGCAGGAGCACTAGTGTAGGACACCAGAACAAACTTTTTAGGGTGTCCCACACAGGTGCTCCAGTGGATACTAGGGGTCTCTACATGTGTGATACTTTAACAAAAAAGGTAATTATTCCAGCTTTGTAAAGGGAAAAAATCATGTGTTCAGCTTTGAACTCTGCCAAAACAGACAATTGTACGACACTTCCAAGCAATGTTTCATATTACTATTTCTTGCCTCAAATATCTGTGTGCTAAGTATAGCTTTATTTTATACACATAGGGGAGAAAAGACTCGGGACGTCTGAGGTCACCAGAGACCCCCAACCTTCTAAAGAACGGGAAATCCAAAAACAACAACCAGAGGATGTGGAGGAAGGAGAGGTTTATGAACTGGGTGAAATAGTGACCACAACAGGTGAGTGTCTGAGACCACAGCTTCAGGTAATACATGAATGCCTGCATATTTCTAATACATGGTGTGTTTTTTTTTAGGTGATGGGGATGTTGTTGAAGAAGAAAACACATTTCACAAGTGCAAGTGCACACATACTCATTGGGGAGATCATGGTGTGCAATTGGAATTCACAGAAGATCAAGGAAGACATCAATGAAATTGAAAAAAGACTAAAAAACATCTTTGATGTTTTAGGCAGAATAGAAAACACACCAACATTTATGAAATTATTTATATTTTTCTAACTTTTTTCAAAAATTTTGAAAGCCAAATTTTGAAGATGCACACAGTGTGTCAACATATGTTATCTGCCATCACAGGATATCAATTTACGCTTTTTGGGGGTGCAACCCCTCCCTCATAACTCAAGTAGATGAGGGGAAGGGGTTGCACCCCTGAAACACGTCCATTGATCCCCCATGATGGGAGCTAGCACATGTTGACATTAGGCATGGGATCAGGAGGGAAATCCCCATATTGAATCTCAATTTGTGTGCATTTTCAAAATTTGGCTTTCACAGGGATGACTTCACCTCATCTGATGAAGGCAATATCAACACAGTTTGGACATACTAATGTTTGATATAGCCTTCGGTTTATCAAAGTTGAACTTTGTTACTTCCTGAGTTGTGCATTGTTGTATGGTTTAAAAAACATGCCTGTTTACCACAAAAAGGATATTTCTACTGTCACCAAAAAAAATTGTATTTCAAAAATATGTTGGTTTGTGAAAAAAACCTTTTCTAAACGCACATGTGAATGTGCACAGAATAAAAAATGTTCTACTCAACAATGTATGGGTTCTTCTTTCAATGCTCAATAGCAATTTTTTGCTTAACCACTTCCCGACCGGCGCACGCTGATCTACGTTGGCAGAATGGCACGGGCAGGCATATTGGCGTACAGATACGTCCATTTCTATGTGCCCCCCTGCCATCGCGTGCGCACAACCGGCGGCGTGCTCGCATGCCAGTCGGGACCCCGTGAGTACAGTTGAGGGTCCCGCGGACTCGATCGCCGCGGGGATACCCGGGATTGTCTCACGGGGAGGCTGAACTGGGAAATGCCACTGTAAACAGCATCTCCCCATTCTGCCTAGCACCAAGTGACGCTGATCTCTGCTCCATGTGATTGGAGCAGAGATCAGTGTTCACTAACACAAAGCCCAACCCCTCACAGTTAGTAACACACCCCTAGGAACACTTAACCCCTACATTGCCACCCACTGGTTAACCCCTTCGCTGCCAGTGTCATTTACACAGGAATCAGTTCATTTGTATAGCATTAATTGCTGTATAAATGACAATGGTCCCACAAATGTGTCAAAAATGTCCAATGTGTCCGCCATAATGTTGCAGTCACAATAAAAATTGCTGATCGCCGCCATTACTAGTAAAAAAAAAAAAAATATTAATAAAAATGCCATAAAACTATCCCCTATTTTGTAAACGCTATAACTTTTGCACAAACCAATAAATAATCGCTTATTGCGATTTTTTTGCCAAAAATATGTGGAAGAATGCGTATCGGCCTAAACTGAGGGAAAAAATAAGTTTTTTTTATATATTTTTGGGGGATATTTTATAACAAAAAGTAAAAAATAATGCGTTTTTTTCAAAATTGTCGCTCGATTTTGTTTATAGCGCAAAAAATAAAAACCGCAGGGGTGATCAAATACCGCCAAAAGAAAGCTCTACTTGTAGGAAAAAAAGGACGTCAATTTTGTTTGGGAGCCACGTTGCTCGACTGCGCAATTGTCAGTTAAAAATGACGCAGTGCCGAATCGCAAAAGTGGTCTGGTCTTAAGCCAGCAAAATGGTCCGGTCTGAAAGTGGTTAAGTTGTTGTTTACAGTGACAATGGGGGTTATTTACTAAAGGCAAATCCATTTTGCCCTACAAGTGCACTTTCAGCGCAGTTTCAGTGCACTTGTAGTGCAAAGTGGATTTTCCTTTAGTAAATAACACTCACAGTGCTTTATAATTTGCATCAATCGGGCCATTTTTGTAACTCCAAAAAATAAATTCATGGTGAGGAAAATGATTAATATTTTAAGCATTAATGCATTACATACATTCACAACAAAAACAAGGTGTGTGTAGCAGACCCACAACATAATAGCTGAAGAAGAGATTGTCACCTTATGTATCAAAGCAATTACGTTTGCACTATTGTAGAAAATGGGCAAAAAAAAAGCACATTGGATAACCTAGGAGACAGCTAAAAGAAACACAAGCAGTAGATCAAAGGAAAATATTATTTAATTTTAAAATACAAATTTATTTAAAAAAGGTTTGTTAAACATTTTCTGGCATATCAATGGCCCCTCTACCCGCAAAGTACTCCATATATTTTTGACGGACCTCATGGGTGTTTTGGGGGGGCAAGCCAGGACGGCCAGCTTCAAGCACCATCAGGGTTTGGTCTTGAGGCCACGTAGTTCATAGAAGAATTTCTCCTTAAAAAGTTGTGGAGAATGCAGTACAAAAGGATTATATGGTTAAGTTTATATTCCGCCATGTTGATTGGCCTAAGGAATAGGAGGAACCGGCTGGCCATTATCACAAAAGCATTCTCTACCACTCTTCTGGCTCTGGCCAGCCAGTAAACCCTGTAGTCCGGGGTGAGGGTCCTCATCGGGAACGGCCGCATCAGGTAATCACCCAGCCTAAACACTTCCTCAGTGACAAAGATGAATGGCAGACCGGCCACGCTGTTTTCCGGGGGTGGCAATCCCAAGCCACCACTCTGGAGCCATCCGTAGAACTGGGTCTGGATGATGGCTCGACCTTCCAACATCTGGCCATTCTTCCCCATGTCCACATAAAGAAAATCATATGTCTCCGACACCACCACCAACATCACAATACTATTAAACCCCTTGTAGTTATAATAGTATGACACCGAGTTGGGGGGTGGGACTATGTGGACGCATTCCCATCTATTGCCCCTCTGCAGTTGGAAAAGTCCCACCGCTGGGCAAATTGGGAAGCCACAGTCTGCTATTCCTGTAGCATTGAAGGAAACTGTGGAATGAAACAAGAAAAAAATGAATTATGACTTTTGTACATAACATTGCAAGCAGATTAGACACAAACATTATTGGCCAACATAAGTATAACATTTATTTGAAGGAGTATTTAAAGAGAAAAATCGAAGGTCCGCTTATCAGATTCCTCACCCCCTCTAATGGCCCTTTGTAAAAAAATTTAGGGGGGGGAGGTGTTTTGGACAGGTAATCCTCTCCACTTTATTAAGAGCTGAATGCATAAATAATGTGTGTTTCTTTGGCCAGCTCTTCCTTTACTTACACTATTGGCAGCCCACTGGACAGGTAAGAAGTGTCATAATCCACAAATCTGAATACACATTGTACAAATTGAAACACATTTTTACATTCTGCAATTACCTATCAACATAATAGGAGAACAAAACTTTTAACAGTACCATTTGAAAGTATTCAGGCAAGCCCTTTCACTACATGCTTTGGTGAATTCATCCATAAATATCACCACAAAAGTGTATATGGGTTTGACAAAGTCAGCAGACAGAGGATTGGTATCGGTTGACTTAGCAGTTGCGGGAGGGTTCCAAATCATTTTGTGACCCCAAGAAAAAGCCTCTGGCACTCTGCCTGAATTTAAGGACACAAATAACATTTAAACACATTGTAGGGGTGTTTAGGGTAAAGCACTACTATAGAGATGCCAAAATATATTGTTAAGTGACTAGGCTAGGTGTTTATGGGCCCAGGATAGCATGCTGGGCATTTTAGTGAAGGTAAATATGCATGAAGAACAAAAAAGGAGCATTAAAAACTTCCAGCAAGCATGAGGACAAAGAGGACATTCACACCATATTACAATCATGGTAATTAGGGAATGATTAAATAAATACAATATATTAGCAAACATTAAATACATAGAATGTGATGTTAAAGGATAACATTTACCTTAATATAGTTCTTCTGCAGGACCTTAATTATGGCAGAACAGATCTCTGGAATAATGATCCCCAGAGCCTGAGAGGAGATGCTTGTCGAGAACTTGATGTCCTGCAGAGTTCTCCCCATTGCCAAGTACCGCAAGGTGGCGATGAGCCTCTGCTCCGCAGTGATGGCTTGTTGCATGCAGGTGTCCTGCTTGGTAATATAAGGGGACATCAAAGCCAACAGTGAAAAACAGAGTCCGTGATCCGGAGATAATTCCTGAAACCATCAGGATTATTCTCCCAGATCTCTCACAGCAAAGGTATATGAGAGAATCGGTCACGCTGGAGCAACCAATTCTTCATCCATGAACTCCTCCTCGCCCTGTTCATGGACTGAGCTTGGGTTAAAGTACAAACACACAAGCACAAACAGAAGAGCAGTAACGATCTGAAAAGCATGAGGCTGAAAAACACGAATCGTCTGGCACCAAACTTCTACTAACACAAGATTAGCAGAAGGAGCTCAAACGGTGGCGCACTGGCTATTGAACTTGTCATCATACGTGTTGTACGTGTTGTACGTCAGCGCGTTCTTGACGATCGGACTTTCTGACAACATTTGTGCTACTGTGTGTATGCAAGACAAGCTTGAGCATACATCCATCGGAAATAAATCCCAGGATTTAGTTGTCGGAATGTCCGATCGTGTGTAAGCAAACATGAGGCTTTGAGACGCCAGCGAACCATGGTGAGAGCAATAATCCACAAATGAAGAAAACTTGGAACAGTGGTAAACCTTACCAGGAGTGGCCAGCCAACCAAAATGACTCTAAGAGCACAATGACGACTCATCCAGGAGGTCATAAAAGAACCCAGAACAACATCTAAAGAACTGCAGGCCTCACTTGCCTCAGGTAAGATTAGTGTTCGTGATTCAACAATAAGAAAGAGACTGGGCAAAAATGGCATCCATGGGAGAGTTCCAAGGCCAAAAGGCACTGCTGACCAGAAAGAACACAAAGGCTCCGCTCATATTTACCCAAAAAAATCTTGATTATCCCCAAGACTTTTAGGCAAATATTCTGTGGACTGATGAGACAAAAATTTTACTTTTGGAAGGTGTGTGTCCCGTCACATCTGGCATAAAACGAATACAGCATTTCATAACAAGAACATCATACCAACAGTCAAACGCGGTGGTAGCATAATGGTCTGGGGCTGCTTTGCAGCTTCAGGATCTGGCCGACTTACCATAATTGATGGAACCATGAATTCTGAGCGCTGCCAGAAAATCCTAAAGGAGAATGTCCAGCCATCAGTTTGTGACCTCAAGCTCAAGTGCACTTGGGTTATGCAGCAGGACAATGATCCGAAACACAACAGCAAGTTCACCTCCAAATGGTTCAAACAAAGCAAAATGTAGGTTTTGGAGTGGCCTAGTCAAAGCCTGGACTTAAGTCCAATTGAGATGCTGTATCATGACCTTACACAGGCTGTTCATGCTGGAAAACCCTCCAATGTGGCTGAATTAAAACAATTTTACAAAGAAGAGTGGGCCAAAATTGCTCCACAGCAATGTGAAAGACTCATTGCCAGTTATCGTCAACGCTTGATTGCAGTTGTTGCCGGCAAGGGCGGCACAACCAGTTATTAGGTTTAGGGGGCAATTACTTTTTCACATAAAGCCAGGCTGGTTTGGACAGCTTTTTTACCTTTATACATGAAACCATCATTTATAAACTGCATTTTGTATTTACTCTGGTTATCTTTGTGTAATTATACAATTTGTTTGATGATCTGAGTCATTTAAGTGTGAAAAATATGCAAAAAAAAGGGGGGAAAATACTTTTTCACAGCATTGTATAATGATATGCAATATCTCACAAAAGTGAGTACTCCCCTCTCATATTTGTAAATATTTTATTATATCTTTTCACGTGACAACACTGAAGAAATTACACTTTGCTACAATGTAAATTAGCGAGTGTACAGCTTGTATAACATTGTACATTTGCTATCCCCTCAAAATAACTCAACATACAGCCAGTATTGTCTAAACCACTGGCAACAAAAGTGAATAAAACCCTAAGTGAAAATATCCAAATTTGGCCCAATTAGCCATTTTCCCTCCCAGTGTCATGTGACTGGTTAGTGTTACAAGGTCTCAGGTGTGAATGGGGAGTAGTTGTGTTAAATTTGGTGTTATCACTCTCACTTTCTCATACTGGTCACTGGAAGTTCAAAATGGCACCTCATGGCAAAGAACTCTCTGAAGATCTGAAAAAAATGATTGTTGCTCTACATAAAGATGACCTAGGCTATAAGAAGATTGGCAAGACCCTGAAAATGAACTGCAGCATGGTGGGCAAGACCATACAGCAGTTTAACAGGACAGGTTCCACTCAGAACAGGACTCGCTATGGTGGACCACAAAAGTTGAGTGCACATGCTCAGCGTCATATCCAGAGGTTGCAGAGGTTGTCTTTGGAAAATGGACGTATGGATGCTGCTATCATTGCTGCAGAGGTTGAAGAGGAGGGGGGTCAGCATGTCAATGCTTAGACCATACGCCGCACACTGCATCAAATTGGTCTGTATGGCTGTCATCCCAGAAGGAAGCCTCTTCTAAAGATGATGCACAAGAAAGTCTGCAATCAGTTTTCTGAAGACAAGCAGACTAAGGAGATGGATTACAGGAACAATGTCCAGTGGTCTGATGAGACAAAGACAAACTTATTTGGTTCAGATGGTGTTAAGCGTGTGTGGCAGCAACCAGGTCAGCAGTACAAAGACAGGTGTGTCTTGCCTACAGTTGAGCATGGTGGTGGGAGTGTCATGGTCTGAGGCTGCATGAGTGCTGCTGGCACTGGGGAGCTACAGTTTATTGAGAGAACCATGAATGCCAACATGTACTGTGGCATACTAAAGCAGAGCATGATCACCTCTCTTCGGAGACTGGGCCGCGGGGCAGTATTCCAATATGATAATGACCCCAAACACAGCTCCAAGATGACCACTGCCTTGCTAAAGAAGCTGAGGGTAAAGGTGATGGACTGGCCAAGCATGTTTCCAGTCCTAAACCCTATTGAGCATCTGTGGGGCATCCTCAAAGGGAAGGTGTAGGAGCGCAAGGTCTCTAACATCCACCAGCTCCGTGATGTTGTCATGAAGGAGTGGAAGAGGATTTGAGTGGCAAACTGTGAAGCTCTGGTGAATTCCATGCCCAAGAGGGTTAAGGCGGTTCTGGAAAACAATGGTGGCCACACAAAATATTGACACTTTGGCCCCAATTTGAACATTTTCACTTTAGGATGTAATCCCTTTTGTCGCCAGCGGTTTAGACATTAATGGCTGTGTGTTGAGTTATTTTGAGGATACAGCAACTTTACACTGTTATACAAGTTGTACACTCACTATTTTACATTGTAGCAAAGTGTCATTTCTTCAGTGTTGGCACATGAAAAGATATAATAAAATATTTACAAAAATGTGAGGTGTGTACTTGCATTTGTGAGATACTGTAACTAATCAAATGCAACTGCACTGATTACAGTCATACAAATTATATAATTTTATTGTACAATTTTCCCTTAGATTTACCAAAACCATATAATATGAAGTAAATCCTAAAAACATTTAATTTGTATTCAATCAGGCATGTTCTTGCACTACAAAGTGTAAGGTAAATCTAAAGAAAATTGAATAAGAACATTGGGGGTTATTTACGAAAGGCAACTCCACGTTGCACTGCAAGTGCACTTGGAAGTGCAGTCACTCTAAATCTAAGTGGTAGATCTGAAATGAGTGGAAGCTTCCCTCATTTTATCATCCAATCATGTGCAAGCTAAAATGCAGTTTTTTATTTTCCTTGCATGCCCCCCTCGGATCTACAGTGACTGCACTTCCAAGTGCACTTTCAGTGCACTTTCAAGTGCACTTGCAGTGCAAAGTGTTTTTTCCTTTAGTACATAACCTCCATTGCATAATGTATGGTCAGCCTAAGTTCAACTAATGCCGCGTACACACGGTCAAACTGTTTGACGTACTTAGTCCGTTGAAACACATTTCAGCGGACAATCCGCTCGTGTGTGGGCTTCAGCGGACTTTTTCAGCGTGCAGTCAGGAGTACTAAGAATTTTGTTTTTTCCAAAAATCTTTCCGTCGTACTTGGGTTTCAGCGGACAATACGGTCGTCAGTATGCTAGTTCGACGGACTAAGAATGGCGCATGCCCAGAAAGGATTTACACGGCGGAAGGGTGCTTTGCTGTGTCTTGGACTTCCTATTTCTAGTCCCGTCGTACGTGCTGTACACGTCATCGCGCAAGCTTTCGACGGACTGTTTGTGTATCCGTGTGTGGTCAAGTCCGTTCAGTGGAAACTACTAGTGATGGACGAACGTTTCGCCCGGCGGTCGTTTCGCGGCGAATTTCCGACATTCGCGGTCCGCACGTTCGAACGCCTTTTTCCGTCGTTCGCCGCGGCGGACTTACGTGTTTAATGTATACAAGAACTTTAACCTTTGGTGACACGTTTATCATGTGATACAGGACAGCCAATTGAGACATGACAGCACATGGACACTTGGACATTCCCCCTAACCTATAAATACACCCGATCCGGTGGCCATTTTACATTCTTTCTTCTGTTACGATAGGGACAGGTTCCTGTGTGGAGTAGGGAGAGATAAACCACTAGCTATTTGGTACACAAAAGTTCTTTTCAGGACTGGTATAGGTGTTAGGTGTTGATAGGTTTGCTGTGCTGCTGATTCTTGCAGCAGCCTGAGTGTCTTTTGTTAGTTTAGAGAAAGGGAAAGGACGGTGTATGCTACAGGGACAGCCAGATTAGTCTTTCATCATCATCATCATCATCATTAGCTGTTACTATCAAGGTCCACAAAAGAGCTGTTCCAGTAACCACTAATCGTTCTCTTTTTTTGCCAATTTGTATAGGGACAGGAAGGAAGCAGTGTTGTCAGGCAGTGAGGGTAATTTTAAAGACTTGCTGTTATTATTAGTTCCACAAAGGTTCTTTTCAGGACTGGTATCAGTGGTACAGTAATAGGCTTGTACATGTATAATATTCTTTCTTCCAAATATAGAAAGGATATTATACTTGACTGCTGCCCTTCTGCTGCAGTCTGCTAAACATTCACAACTCACTTGTTCCACAAAAGTTCTTATAAGGACTGGTAACTTGGTATAGGGTGCTACGGTACATAGGCTTGAGTGCGGTACAGTCTGCTGTTCTGTAAGGACCGCTATCGGTCCACAATAGATAGGGTTGACGTGCACCACTGCTGACCGCTGCCCTATACTGCAGCAGTCCTTCAGCGGTATAGGGACTGACGTACAGTCTGCTAATCACTAACACACAACCTGCTTGTTCCACAAAAGTTCTTATAAGGACTGGTAACTTGGTATAGGGTGCTACGGTACATAGGCTTGAGTGCGGTACAGTCTGCTGTTCTGTAAGGACCGCTATCGGTCCACAATAGATAGGGTTGACGTGCACCACTGCTGACCGCTGCCCTATACTGCAGCAGTCCTTCAGCGGTATAGGGACTGACGTACAGTCTGCTAAACACTAATACACAACCTGCTTGGTCCACAAAAGTTCTTATAAGGACTGGTAACTTGGTATAGGGTGCTACGGTACATAGGCTTGAGTGCGGTACAGTCTGCTGTTCTGTAAGGACCGCTATCGGTCCACAATAGATAGGGTTGACGTGCACCACTGCTGACTGCTGCCCTATACTGCAGCAGTCCTTCATCGGTATAGGGACTAAGAGTTTTGTCACAGGGTCATTTAAAAAATGACAGGCAGAGGAAGAGGCAGGCCCTTCCGCAGGGGTGGTAGGGGTAGGGCAGGAGCAACAGGCTTGAGCCAAAGTGGGAAGTTGCAGAAGGTGCGTTCAATTACTTTAAAGGATGCACCAGACTTGGTTGAGTGGCTCGCTCAGCCTTACTCTTCTGCACCCTCCTCATCCTCTCGATCTGCACCCTCTTCTTCACTCTCTGCTATGTGCACCCCCAAAGACACTACCACCAACAACACGACCACCACCACCACCACCACATACCTTCCGCTTGAGTCACTGGAATTATTTTCCGATCCATATCAAGAGGACATTTCTGATGCGCAGCCACTCTTGGTATTGGATCAGGAAGAGGAGGTAGCAACAAGCGCTACTCAGCAGTCTGACGACAGTACCCAGATCAGCCCAAGGAGGAGGTTGGTCCCCGGTGTTGCTGCCTACTCCGAGATCTCTACTTATAGCGGTGGGGAAGGTGACGTTGATGATGACGTGTCTAGTGATGTCACGTGGGTGCCCACAAGAGAGGAAGAGGAGGGGAGTTCAGAGGGAGATATGGACCAGCAGATAGGGAGGAGAAGCAGGAATAACTTACATTGCACAGGAGGGACAAAGCAGACTGCAAATGTATCAGGAGCGAGTCATCGACCATGTACGGTCACATCTGGCGCTCCCAGGACACCGGCACATGGCTCCGCAGTGTGGGCTTTTTTTAACGTGTCCGCTGCTGACAATAGCGTTGCCATCTGCAATCTTTGCAGTCAACGCGTTAGTCGCGGTAAGCCCAATACTCACCTAGGGACGACCGCCTTAAGAAGGCACATGAGCAGCCATCACCGAGCCCAGTGGGAGCAACGGAACACACAAAGCCACACTGCAGGCTCTCACCGTCCAGCCTCGTCTTCTACTTCTCCTTCTCCTCTCTCCTCACAATTGTCCTCCACTCCACCTTCCATCACGCCAAGCTCACATTTTTCTGCAAAAAGGCAGGCTTCCGTGGGCCTAATGTTTGAGCGTAAAAAAATGATGACGCCGGATAACCCTCTTGCCCAACGGTTGGCGGCTGGCTTGTCAGAACTCATAGCCCGCCAACTACTGCCATATAAACTGGTGGACTCGGAGGCCTTTCGCAAATTTGTGGCCATTGGAACACCACAATGGAAGGTCCCAGGAAGGAAGTATTTCTCAGAGAAGGGCATCCCAGAGCTATATGGCCATGTTCAGCGGCAAGTGAATGTATCTCTGGCACACAGTGTCGGTGCCAAGATACATCTGACCACAGACACGTGGTCTAGCAAACACGGGCAGGGAAGGTATATCACTTTTACTGCCCACTGGGTGAACCTTCTGACGGCCGTCAAGCATGTAACCCGTGGCACCCGTGTAGATTTGGTTTTACCGCCACGGATTGCATGCAGGCCTGACTCTTCTTCTCCTCCTCCTACTCCATCCTCCTCCCTCTCCTCCTCAGCTGCCTCCTCCTTTTCCGCTGCTAGCGTCTCTTCCGCTGCACCGCCCAAGCTCCCCAGAACCTATTCCACATGCCAGGTGAGACGTTGCCATGCCGTGCTGCGTCTGTTGTGCCTGGAAGCAAAGAGCCACACTGGCCCGGCACTCCTTTCAGCTTTGCGTTCACAGGCAGATGAGTGGCTAACACCGCTCAATTTGACAGTTGGTAAAGTGGTGTGTGACAACGGTGCCAATCTGCTTAGCGCATTGAAACAGGGCAAAATCACGCACGTGCCGTGCATGGCACACGTCTTAAACTTGGTCGTGCAGCGATTCCTTGTCAAATACCCTGGGGTCCAGGACATCTTGCGGCAGGCAAGGAAAATCTCGGCCCATTTCAGAAGATCTTACACGGCCATGGCTCGCCTTGCTGACATTCAGCGGCGACACCATCTGCCGGTCAGACGTCTTATTTGCGATTGCCCGACGCGATGGAACTCAACCTTCTATATGCTTGATAGGCTGCTCCAGCAGAAACGTGCAGTTAACGTCTACCTGTATGAACTCTGCGAAAGAAACGGTTCTGGGGAGCTGGGTTTTTTTTCACCGCGCCAGTGGCTGCTCATGCGCGACACATGCAGACTTCTGCGGCCATTTGAGGAGATCACCAAACTGGTCAGTCGCAGCCATGGCGCCATCAGTGACATGGTACCTTATGCCTTCTTTCTGGAGCGTGCATTGCGTCGTGTCATTGATCAGGCTGTGGAGGAGCAGGAGCGGGAAGATGAGGAAGTCGCAATGCTGGATGAATTCCCAGGGGGGGCTACTCTATCTGAGACAAGTCAACAACAGGAGTCTGATGAGGAGTTAGAGGAGGATGGTGCCGGGGCGGATGAGCAGGAGCAAGAAGAGCATGCTTTAAACCTTTCTGGGATCCCTGTTGTGCGAGGATGGGGAGAGGAGAATGAAGAGGACGACATTATCCTGGATGATGAGCAGGAGCCAGGCCACCACACCGCTTCCACTTTAGTGCAAATGGGGGCCTTCATGCTCCAGTGTTTTAATAGGGACCCCCGTATAAAAAGCATGAGGGTCAAGGACCAGTACTGGGTGGCAACGTACTTAGACCCCCGGTACAAACACAAAATGGCGGAAATGTTACCGCCGTCGCAGAGGGCTGTCAGAATGCAGCACTTCCAGGCCTTGCTTCGAGAAATGCTGCATTCTGCTTTTGCGTGCGCTGGCAGAGGAGCAATTCCCACTCCCAGAGAAGGATTTGCGGGTACCAATCCAACAGCGCCTGCAAGAAGAGGCCGGTTTGAAGATGTGTTGGTGACTTCGGATATGAGGTCATTCTTTCAGCCGACCCATCGACAGGTGTCATCCGGATCCAGCATCAGGGAACGCCTAGACCGTCAGGTGTCCGACTACATTGGGTTAACGGCCGATGTGGACGCTCTGAGGAGTGATGAACCCCTAGACTACTGGGTGGGCAGGCTTGACCTCTGGCCAGAGCTTACCCAATTTGCAATCGAACTGTTGGCTTGCCCCTCATCCAGTGTCCTGTCCGAAAGGACGTTCAGCGCAGCAGGGGGGATTGTGACCGATAAGCGTACTCGCCTAGCTCACGACAGTGTTAACTACCTCACATTTCTAAAAATGAATGAGGCATGGATCTCGGAGGAATTCAACACATGTGACCAGTAGACCATGTATATGTCTATAAACTATTTTTTTAATCAAGCACACAGACCTTCTTAATTCATTTGGCTCACTTCCTTGACCCAAAAAAGCACACCGTACTATATGCCCCTACCCTCCTCTTTGAAGAGGTTGAGCGGTGTCATATTTCTACTGGGGCTGCTTATGATATCCCTGTGCTGTGCTGACTTCCTCCTGGGGGTTCTTATTATGAAGGGATCACACTATCCCTGTGCTGTGCTGACTTCCTCCTGGGGGTTCTTATTATGAGGGGATCACACCATCCCTGTGCTGTGCTGACTTCCTCCTGGGGCTGCTTACGGTGCTGCTGTCAGTGCTGTATGTCACGGTGCTGCTGTCAGCGCTGTATGTCACGGTGCTGCTGTCAGCGCTGTATGTCACGGTGCTGCTGTCAGCGCTGTATGTCACGGTGCTGCTGTCAGCGCTGTATGTCACGGTGCTGCTGTCAGCGCTGTATGTCACGGTGCTGCTGTCAGCGCTGTATGTCACGGTGCTGCTGTCAGCGCTGTATGTCACGGTGCTGCTGTCAGTGCTCTGTATTACGGTGCTGCTGTCAGATGCCTCTATCACGGTGCATGTGTCATTCCGGTATGTCACGCTGCTGGTGATCATCTCCTGCACCCTCTTCTTTGCCTACCCTGGTCCCTGACCTTCCCTCTCCTCCATTGCCTTCATTAGCTCCATAGTCCTGAATTGTTAGAACAATTTCCCAAATAAAATAAAAATGCTTGTAGTTATCGATCCCAAATTCACCTCATACATGTATTATGTCATTGTCCAGATGGTGGGACTACGTTTTACCCCCTAATAATTACCACGTGGCCGCAAATTCGACATGAAGGTTTGCAAAGTTCGCCTCCCATTGAAGTCAATGGGGCCCGCGGCGAACGTTCGGTTTCGCGAACGTTTGGGTCCGTTCGCATTTCGCTTTCGCGAAACGTCCCGTCGGAAGTTCGTCCATCACTAGAAACTACGACAGATTGTCCGTCGGATTGTATGACGGACTAAGTACGCCATACAATCCGCTCGTGTGTACGCGGCATCTATTTACCTAACACAGCAATTGCAGCCACACTGATTACAGTGAGACAAGCTAAATTTACCTAGCAACAAAAATACAGCTCCACTAAACACAATGAGCCAGAACTAAATCTACTTACTTCTAGCGCCTATCTAGGATAGTGCTTCAAAAATCAATTTACAGCCAGGAACTAGAAGCCAGTAGGAGCACATGCTTCCACAAAACATAATGAGGGGCATTTATCAATTCTGTTGCACAGGAAGGCAGTGCTCAATGGAAGACAGAAGAGACAGAAAAACTGCCGCAATTACTTTGCTGATCAAGAGAAGTTCTTACAGGAAGAGAGGACCCTGGTTTAGATCAGACGAAAGAGCTCCCAAGAAGTCCACGATAGGTCAAAGAGTTGTAATAAGGCTATTGACCTATTTCTATAAATACATAGGAAGAAATACCCTGAAAAAGAAAGCCTGAGTTAAAGGATTGATGGTCGCTGGTAAAGGAATTTTCTCACCTGAGTATTTGGTTATGCACCTTGCTGGCTGCAGCCAATACATGGTTCATTAATCAGAAGGCAGCAAACATAATCTTTACTGCTAAAGAGTAAAGCTTCATGCTATTCCAACATAACGACCCTAAACACACCTCCAAGATGATCACTGCCCTGCTAAAGAAGCTGTGGGTAAAGGTGATGGACTGGCCAAGCATGTCTCCAGTCCTAAACCCTATTGAGCACCAATCCAACAGAAGGTGGAGGAGTGCAAGGTCTCTAACATCCACCAGCTCTGTGATGCCATCATGGAGGAGTGGAAGAGGACTCCAGAGGCAACCTGTGAAGCTCTGGTGAACTCCATGCCCAAGAGGGTTAAGGCATTGCTGGAAAATAATAGTGGTCACACAAAATATTGACACTTTGGGCTCAATTTGGACATTTTCACTTAGGGGGTACTCACTTTTGTGTTAGAGTTGTGTTTGAGTTATTTTGAGGGGACAGCAAATGTACACTGTTATACAAGCTGTACACTCACTACTTTACATAGCAAAGTGTAATTTCTTCAGTGTTGTCACATGAAAAGATAGAATAAAATATTTACAAAAATTTGAGGGATGTACTCACTTTTGTGAGATACTGTATATATAGATATGTATTGTGTGTACTTGTGTATTGTGAATACATGGGTAGTGCGAGTGCACGTGGGCCTGCTAGTGCACGCGGTGTGCAAGGACCTGTGTAGTGTCTTGTTGAGTACCTGTGTAGTGTACTGCAGTGGCGGCTGGTGCTGAAAATTTTGGGGGGGGGTCGCAAACAAACTGAAAAATTAAACTGTTAGTAATGCAGGGCTGGAAATAGCCGTTTATCAGGTGATACTGATTATGTATCATTACTGCTAGATAAAACTATACCCATCATATGCAGCATCACTGTGCCCATCAATTGCAGCCTCACTGTGCCCATTATGAGGGGTTCCCACCATCCCTGTGCAGAGTTCCCATGTCTCTACACCCGCTGTGTCCATTATGAGGGGTTCCCACCATCCCAATGCTGAGTTCCCTGGGTCTGTACACCTGATGTGCCCATTATAAGGGGTTCCCAAGATCCCTGTGCTGAGTTCCCGGGTCTGTACACCTGATGTACCCATTATGAAGGGTTCCCACCATCCCTGTGCTTAGTTTCCAGGTCTGTACACCAGCTGTGCCCATTATGAGGGTCCCCACTCACCAGTGATGCAGTGCATCAGTAAAGCCAATGGTAGCCCACTGCACTAGCCTTGCTGACATATCCACTTTTTATTTGCTGGCACCATGCTCTGAGTCCTAGGATAACATCTCTGGAAGTTTTGAAGTCCAGCACCAGCTAAACACATCAGAACGAACTAAGCCCATCCACTCTTCCCTAGCAGCAGTAATATGTCCTGGCCTTAGGGCTGCTGTTAGAAATCATGGGGCCCTGTACAGCGCACCTGATGGGGCCCCCAACCCCACCCCCTGATCCTGCTCATCTGCCTACCTGGGAGGGGATATGTCCTCCTACGTTTAGGTGGATCGGAGGGTAGTTGGGTGTAAACAGACAGCGTAGTCCATTTACACCCGACTGCCCATAGATCAGAGTTGGCTCAATCTATGGCCGCTGAGTGGACACGGACCTGTCATCTGTCCGCTCTGCTCTGATCAGTGGGGAATCAGTTTACAGATCCCCCGTTGAGCAAAATGGAGTCCCTCTTGTGTGATAGGAGCCTAAGGATGCATTTCGCTGTCCTTCAATGATCATCATCATCATAATCATACTGCATCACTTGTCTCAATCTCAGGAGGACTAATTTGGCATCTACTGTACGTCAGCGGGATGAAGGAGGGGAACTTGGCTCTGTTGAAATGCATGAAACAAAAGGGATTTAGGGGAACTCAAAGGGAAAAGAAGGGCTAAAAGGTCTTTAAGGGTGATTTGGATGGGTGGCTATTATGGTGTTTGACAAGCAGTGAGGGGGCAATATATAATTTTCTCACTGCCTGCTTTAACTCTGAAAATGCAGACCCACAATGCCCCAGCCATGTTTATTGCATGCACTTGAAGGGTAGTTATGGTGCACCCCATTGATGATGACATGTCATTTAATTTTTGCCATTGAACAGCACTGAGTGGCTGCATCTCCTTTTTCAGGTGGGGTGGTAAAACTTCAACTGCCTGGGGGGGGGGAGCACTGGGGGGAGTGGAGAGCACGGGGGGGGGGGAATAGGGGGGAGAGCACTGGGGGGGTGGAGAGCACTGGGAGGAGTGGGGAGCACTGGGGGGATAGCACTGGGGGGAGTGGAGAGCACGGGGGGGGGAGAACAGGGGGGAGAGCACTGGGGGGATAGGAAAGCACTGGGGGGGAAAGAACAGGGGAGAGCACTGGGAGGGGGGGGAAACACTGGGGGGAATGGAGAGCACTGGGGGGGAAAGAATAGGGGGGAAGCACTGGGGGGAGTGGAGAGCACTGGGGGGGGGGAGAACAAGTGGGGAGAGCTCTGGGGGGAGTGGAAAGCACTGGGATGGTGGCTAGAGAAGGATGGGGAGAGCTGAAGAGCGGGGGGGGCAGAAAGAACAAGGGTGGAGAGAACTGTGGGGGGCAGGAGAGTGTGGCAGGGGGAGGAGAGCACGGGGAGGGCAGGGAGCACAAGGTGAACTGGGGGGGGGGGGGCAGTAAAATAAGCTGAATAGGAGAATCTGCAGGGGGGCTGCATATAGAGGAGATGACCTTTATATAGTCCTCCATGCAGCCGCTGAATGCTCAATTCTCTTCCTCTCCCTCCTGCAAGCATTCGGCGGCTTCATGGAGGAATATAGAAGACTCATTTCCTCTATATGCTGACCCCCCTATCCAGGCACACAGGGCAGGCTGTACAGGGCGGCATCTCCTCCTATGGATCACACAGAGCTGACTGGCTATGTGTTCGGCGGCCACGCTGTAACACAGTCCCGCCCCCCCAGTCCAGCTCATGTGATAGGCGGAACGTTGATTTTTTCTACTATCACGTAAGCCGGTTTGAGGGGGGGGCGGGACTGTGTTACAGCATGGCCGCCGAACACAGAGCCAGCCACAGTCAGCTCTGTGATCCGCAGGAGGGAGCGGAGCACTGCAGCTGCAACTAAAAGCGGACAGCCTACCAGGATATCTCAGACAGTCAGAGATTGGATCCTTAGAGAGGAATGCCCAGATCTGAGACCATACCTGTAAAGAAGACCTTAGGGGCTCATTTACACAGCTGGGTTGGGCAATACAAGCAGCCAGTTGAAGTTTTACCACCCCACCTGAAAAAGGAGATGCAGCCACTCAGTGCTGTTCAATGGCAAAAATTAAATGACATGTCACGATGAATGGGGTGCACCACAGCTACCCTTCAAGTGCATGCAATAAACATGGCTGGGGCATTGTGGGTCTGCATTTTCAGAGTTAAAGCAGACAGTGAGAAAATTATATATTGCCCCCTCACTGCTTGTCAAACACCACAATAGCCACCCATCCAAATCACCCTTAAAGTCCTTTTAGCCCTACTTTTCCCTTTGAGTTCCCCTTAATCCCTTTTGTTTCATGCATTTCAACAGAGCCAAGTTCCCCTCCTTCATCCCGCTGACATACAGTAAATGCCAAATTAGTCCTTCTGAGATTGAGACAAGTGATGCAGTATGATTATGATGATGATGATCATTGAAGGACAGCGAAATGCATCCTTAGGCCCCTATCACACAAGTGGGTAGTGGGGGGGGGGGGGGGGGTCCCACAGGGTTCTGTGCTGGGACCAATCCTACTTAATTTATTCATAAACGCCTTGGAGGATGGGGTAAACAGTTCAATCTTCTGTATCAGAAGATCTGAACAAATGAATGGGGTGGACAGCTACAAGGCAAATGAGGTTTAATGTTAAAAAATGTAAAATAATGCATTTGGGTGGGAAAAAAATGCAGGCAACCTATACATTCTATACACTAGGGGATGAACCTCTGGGGGAATCTAGGATGGAAAAGGACCTGGGGTCCTAGTAGATGATAGGCTCAGCAATGGCATGCAATGACAGTTTTTTCAGACCCTCCCCCTGCCTTCTCCTCTCCAATAAACTTAGCATGCAAGGAGGTCAGGGAGCGCTGGCCTATCAGTGATTGGCTAAGATGTGGAGAGGGGACATGGCTAGCTTTGGAGAGGTGATGATGAATGTGGCAGGGTGACCAGAACTGAGCTGCAGAACGTGTGTGCATCCAAGCAGAGGTATGGTTCTACCCTGCAGTCTGGGCTCTCTCTGCAGCTCTCAGTTTTTTTGTTTTGTGAGGAAGGGAGAGAGGGGGGAGCAGTCTCTTGTGTCATGTGAGCAGTCTCTTGTGTCATGGGAGCAGTCTTTTGTATCATTGGAACGGTTTCTTGTGTCATTGGAGCAGTCTTTTGTGTCATGGGAGCAGTCTCTTGTATCATGAAAGCAGCCTCTTGTGTCATATGAGCTGTCTCTTGTATCATGGGAGAAGTCTCTTGTGTCATGTGATCAGTCTCTTGTGTCATGTGATCAGTCTCTTGTGTCATGTGATCAGTCTCTTGTGTCATGGGAACAGTCTCTTGTGTCATGTGATCAGTATCTTGTGTCATGGGAACAGTCTCTTGTGTCATGTGAGCAGTCTCTTGTGTTTTGTGAGCAGTCTCTTGTGTTATGTGAGCTGTCTCTTGTGTCATGGGAGCAGTCTCTTGTGTTATGTGAGCAGTCTCTTGTGTTATGTGAGCAGTCTCTTGTGTTATGTGAACAGTCTCTTGTGTCATGTGATCAGTCTCTTGTGTCATGGGAACAGTCTCTTGTGTCATGTGATCAGTATCTTGTGTCATGGGAACAGTCTCTTGTGTCATGTGAGCAGTCTCTTGTGTTATGTGAGCAGTCTCTTGTGTTATGTGAACAGTCTCTTGTGTCATGTGAGCACACTTTCTGACCATCTCCTGTATCTTTTTGAAGGGATCTGTCTGATGGGATGGCGTTTGAAGTATCTTTATCTGCAGATTGTTAAATGTTCTGAAACACACATATTGCTGTTGTGGTGTTCTGGGCCTGCTGCACCCCCATCCCTCTTTCTTTCCTTTTTTTTTACTTACTTCTCTCTCCTTCCTTCCCTATCTTTTTTTTTTTTGTTTTTCTTTCTCTCCCTCCATCCCTCTATCTCCTTTTCTTTCGTTATCTCTCCCTCTATCTTTCTTTCCTTTCTTTCTTTACTCCTTTCTTTCCTTCTTCCCTTTCTTTCTTTTTCCTCCTTTCTTTCCTTTGTTTCCTCCTTTCTTTCCCTCTTCCTTGTTTTTCTTTCCTCCACAGACTCTATATAACCACACCCCTGTAAGCAATGCCCAATATTTAGCATAGTTTAAACCACACCCATTTTTTCACTACCGACTGTAGCTGTTGACTTTTTTTTTTTTACCTAGGCTGAACTTCCACCTTAAGGAAATTCAATTTGTTTATTTTTGCTTGCACATAATTGGATGATGTAATTCAACAGAGCTTCACCTTGTTCACTAGTTAATAAATTGAACATCCTATTCAGCAGTGGCCTGTCCAACAGGGGTGCACGGGCGCTGCCACTCCCCATCCATACGTCCACCCCCCTGATCTACATGCAGGGTTTGGACCATGGATTCCAATGGGGGGAGATGGGATTTTTAAGCATGTGATTAGAGCCAGAGGCTCTAATAGGCTTAAAAAAAGGGTGGGCTCGGGGTGCACTGCGCTCCGAGCCCACCCAGTTTGACAATAGCGAATTAATATTTGCTATTTTCACACCAATCCTCCTCCCAGCCAATCAGGAATCGGGTCCTGAGGCCCATCACCTTATTGGCTGAAAGGACAGGTAATCCTATTGTACGTCTATGAGGGAGGGAGGAGACGCATGGCGGAAGCCGCCATGATGCAGAGTAGAGGAGACTGTTGCCTGTAGGATAGTTGCAAGGGGGTGAGGGGGTTTGTGGGTGACCCGACCAACTGACTGACAGCGGGGGGGGGGGGTTTGCTGCCGGCCGACCAACGGAAACCACCAGCCACCACTGACCCTGTATTTTAGTAAATCAACCCCTACGTTTACAAGCCCTACATGCCACAGCCTATTTAGAAAGCTACATATTTTTTAACCCACGAAGGGGTCAAAAGGAGCTTAAAACTGGATACCAGAATGGCAGTGACTTATCTTCTTAAACAACCCTTTTACAGTAAATTATACCATACTGTACTGCCAGCTACAGTGTGAATAATACAATATTAATGTTCTTCCTTCTTTAATTTCCCTGTCATACTGCCAGGTCTCTATGGTAATAATTGCTGCTTCCGTTCATTCATTCCCTCGTGAAATGAGTTTAAGTATTCCTGATTTTCAGTATGTGACACTAGAGTTACATTCTCTTAAAGGAAAATATAAGAATTAAAAAAAAAAAAAAATAACTATATACCTTAATTTCAAAATAGGACTGGGTTGTGGGGGGTTGGTGCATTTACCCCCAGGCCAGTACTAACAAGCTTTTTTTTTTTTTTTTTTTACTTTAAACTTTAAATTCTCTTTATTTGTTTTTATTCTATCATACAAATTTTCATACTACAAAACCACAATATAGACATAAAACAGTGGAATTAAATTAAACAGTTATCTTCCATACTTTCTACCTTGTTTTATCTCATAATTTCTTATATATTTGCATATTACACCCTTTTAACTCCCATCCCCCTTCCCTCCCCTAACCCCTCCCCCCACCCACCTCAACATTTCTTTCATACCATGTTAATCACTATCTCCTTTGTTCTACCTCCAGGTGTTTCACTCTACAGTGTTTAACTGAACTTATCGTTTATCCTATTCCTCTTCTACTGTTATTGGTCAAGCGGATACCCTATTTCATTCAGCCAAGGTCTCCATATTTTCTCGAATCCTCTGAGATTTCCCCTGCGTGTATATACGGTCTTCTCCCTCCACACTAGATCGTTAATGACCTGGGTCCATTCACCCAGAAGAGGTGCCCTCTCGGACTGCCATTTCTGTGCTATCAATTTACGTGCTTGAAATAAGCAGTGTATAGCTGCGAGTGTAGTATTCTTCTGTCCCCCCCCCCCCCCCCCAAGCTTTCCCTATGTCCTTATATACAAGTTTTAGGGTCCGGATCCAACTTAGTCCCGAATATCCTATTTATAGTTTCAACTATTCCTTCCCAATACCGAAACAGCTTTGGGCACCTCCACATCATGTGTATGAGATCTCCAAAGCCTTGACATCTAGGGCAATTAGCGTCTATCCTCTTTCCAAACGAGTACAACCTCTTGGGGGTGAAATAAGCCCTATATACCAACATCAAATGTGATACTTTTTGTGATGGAGAAACCGATATCAATGGTCCCAATTCTAATATTCTCCTCCACTGTTCCTCTCTGATTCCTCCTATGTCCTCTTCCCATTTCTTCTTTAATCTTACTAATCCGAGCTCCATGTCGGGGCCTTTACATAATAATTCATATATAGTAGATATAAATCCCTTAAGCCGCGTACACACGGGCGGACTGTCTGGCCAACTTAGTCCGTCGAAACACATTTCAGCGGACAGTCCGCTCGTGTGTGGGCTTCAGCGGACTTTTTCAGCGTGCAGTCTGGCGGACTAAGTATTTCGGAATTTCCGTAATATTATCCGTCGTACTTTGGTTTCAGCGGACAATCCGCTCGTAAGTAGGCTAGTTCGACGGACTAAGTATGGCGCATGCTCAGAAAGGATTTACACGGCGAAAGGTTGCATTGCTGTGTATTGGACTTCCTATTTCTAGTCCCGTCGTACGTGCTGTACACGTCATCGCGCAAACTTTCGACGGACTGTTTGTGCATCCGTGTGTGCTCAAGTCCGTTCATTCGAAAGTAGGACGGACTGTCCGTCGGATTGTCTGACGGACTAAGTTGGCCATACAGTCCGCCCGTGTGTACGCGGCTTAAGACTTATCTATTTTAAGTATCTTCTGGGGTAAGGATATCCTGTCCCACTCAGGTATCTGTGGGCCAAACTGCGCTGTCAGAGCATGCCGAATCTGTAAATATCGATAAAATGTCTGCTGTGGTATATTATATTCCTTTTTTAGGTCCATGAATGTCTTCAAAGTTCTACCATCGTATAATTGGCACAGCCTAGTTATACCCTTCTTCTCCCATATGCTAATTTTCCCGATTGACAATACTTCCTGCAGGTTATTGTTATCCCACAAGGGTGTATGTTCTGACCATCCTGTACAACCCATCAGCTTTTTTAAAAACAGAAAAAGAACCGCGCTCTTATACTACTCAAACTTCCCACGTGATCCCAATGTTCAAACCAATGAACCGTATTGGATAAAAGTAAACAATATATGAAAATGAAGTGCACAAAGTGTAATTAAATAATCGTAGTGAGCAAAATCATCATTCACCAAACCATGCTAATGTGAATTACATTTTAAGTTTGCATATTAATAGTCCCAAAAATAAAGATGCATAAAAAAGTGAAAAGGAAAGTCCTCCTTAATTACTAAATATGTCCTTATGTGATGGTCCTCAAAAAAACTTGTGAAATCAATTATAAGCAGAAAAAACACCACGTGTCAATAATAGTGTCCAAAATATTGCTATAAGTTCTTGCTTCGTAGATCGTGGAACAAAGCGTAGTGCACCACCACCAAACATCAAAATTGGCTCCTTACCAGATGTCAAACAAATATTCGCACATCAAAAGGATTAGATCCTGCTATACATGCTCCTCAGTCCTGCAGAACTCCACCCTCTTCCAAGATCATGGTATAGAGAGGCTCCCCATATGAACAGATTACCAAATTCACCATAAAGGGGAGAAAAAAGCGCTCCAATAGTGTAAAATTGCTTTTTTTATTATAAAACTCAAACTAAAAAGGCACACTTACAATACAGTAGTGAGATTTAGGCATGAACGAGTGGAAAGCGTCGGCCGTACGCTGATATCCACGGGTCTCTCCTTCTCCAACTGGTACAGTTTCTCTAGGCAGTAAACAGCGTGTCACACCGTAATCAGCTTTTTTGCCATTTTCCATACTTTGCTCATCATATTAATTATGGGATCATTGCGCTGGAAAGAACTTGCCTCCAGTGCGTCCAACAAGCTTTAATAGATTGGTAGCTCTGAGTGGAGGTACTTCATCAAGCAGACATCAATTAGAGTGAAACTCACAGTCAGATCTGACTGCTCCCCATTTAGACCTGCAGTCACAGCATCTGTCAGAGAAAAGTCTTCCAGGACTAAGACTTCTTTTGAGTATACGAGATGTCATGTGATCAAATACAGAGAGCTGCTAAGTATCAGGGAAATAGGCTGCACTCGTTGCGCATCCCTGCGCACATGTGCACGGGAACGGCGCTCTGGGGCACACTTGGGCGCAAGAGAACTGCTCTTCAGCGCACGCGCATTCACTGCGCCACTGAGTGGCGCGCATGCATGCGCACAAGTGCACGCATAAAGTGACTCTTTGCCAGCCTATAAAAGGAGTTCCAGCACCCAGACAAATTGCTGGTTCGTCTATAGCTATCCTGAGATTCCTGCTCCTTGTTCCTGTGATTTGCTTACCCGTTGTTACCCGGATTGCCTCTAGACTACTCTGACTCTCTCTTGGACCCGACCCCTGGCTTGTTTCTTGGACTTCTGCTCTCTCTGATCTTTGACCCTCGGCCTGCACTTGGACTTTGCCTCTTACATCCTGTGATTGACCCTCAGCCTGCCCTTGAATTGCCTTTTGTCTCAGTGTTTCAGATTATTACTTGTTCCTGGACTTGTTAACTGTGTTTGACCCCCGGCCTGCCTTTGGACTTTGCTTATCTCCTGATGGACTTGTCGCTGTTAATTCCTGGACCCCTCCTGGGTTACGACCTACCTGCACCGCACAAGCTACTCCTTGACCTTCAAGCAAGTCAACTGTCCTGCTGGCAGCTTGCGACTCTTGGTGTCAACCACTCTGTGTGCCATCTTCAGGGCTGGTGTGCGCCGAGTTGCAACAGCGACCACTCTCTTCATCTTGGCCTCGGTGAGTACTCCTTTTCTGATACTAAGGAAGGTGATGATGGAAGATGTAAAAACGTGTGTCCCAATAAACCATGTCCTTTAGGAACACCTACTTTTTACCATTGCCTTTAATTAATGTACCAACTTGGCATACTTTGTTAGCTATACTTTCTTGAGTCCACAGAAATCTGTTCCTACCATTAAAAGGGCTAGTTAGTTGTGTTTGCCCCTAGGCCAAATGTTCTTAGGCTGGCTAAAGATTATGCAATTTTCTTTTCTTCAGGCATACCCTGTTTCCCCTAAAATAAGACCTAGCGTGATTGTCTGTGTTGGCTGCAATATAAGCCCTACCACCCAAATAAGCCCTACTCTGTTTCTTCAAAAATAAGCCCTACCCTGAAAAGAAGACCTACAAGGACTTTAACTAGGGCTTATTTGGGGGGTAGGGCTTTTATTGCAGCCAGCACCGACAATCACACTAGGTCTTATTTTAGGGGAAACAGGGTATGTCAAAGGAAAGAAAATTATTTCCTGTCTGGGTGTTTTTTCTTACTGTGTGGGCGGGTGTTTTTTCTTACTGTGTGGGCTGATGGACTGACTTGAGGGAGAGACACATCTGTGTTCCTGATTAGCAGAAATCACACATCTCTCTCTCCCTCGCTGACAGAGCAGAGGCCGGACCCGCTGAGTGGCTCCCGTTTTGTCCAATCACAGTGGTAGCATGGCTCCGGCAGCACACGCGTACCCCCCCAGAGCCGATGGAAAACATCACATACAGGTACGTGATTTTGCGCTAAAGGGCACTGCCCCCTTCAGAAGTCACATGACATCATTTGAGTGGGTGATGTAACCTTTCTTTTGGATTCGGTTTCCTGCATTTTTGGTTTTGGGTTTCAGCACCAATATTTCCATTCAGTGCACCCCTAAATTAGTCAAATTGGAAAGATGGTGGGTGATGTGCAACAGATATGCTGCTGATGGGCATTGATGGGTGATGTGCGACAGGTACACTGCTGATGATGGCACTGATGGGTGATATGCAACAGGTACACTGCTGATGGGCTATGTACGAAAGGTACACAGCTGATGGCGGTACGGAGCGATGTGCGACATGTACACTGCTGAAGGGCATTGACGGGCAATCTGCGACAGGTATACTGCTGATGGACACTGAAGGGTGATGTGAAACAGGTACAATACTGATGGTGACACTGATAGGCGATGTGCAACAGGTACACTGTTGCACATGATTGGCAACAGGTACACTGCTGATAGGAGACAGGTGCAATAATGGGCACTGATGGGTGATAAGTACACTGCTGATGGATAGATGGGCAATGTGACAGGTACTCTATATTGAGTGTATTGTGCACAGAACAGTCTTCATTCTACAATAGGTTGGGCAGGAATCGGTTAAAGGTACACCAGAAAGTGAGAGGGAAACTCTCCGAATTGGGGGAAATTACCTCTTGAACAGCTGTCACCAGAAGACATACCCCCATTGTAAGATGTCCCCTCTGTTTCTGTTCTGGTGATATCTCATGATATCTCAACATTTTAGGTTTTTGCTAACCTCCAGTCCCTGTGGTAAACAGGGACACAGATAGCTATTAAAAAAACTGACTATCCTGTCACTAAAAACTAAAGCCTTAGATCAGGCTTTCTCAACCTTTTAACCCTAAAGGAACCCCTAAAATAATTTTTAGGTCTTGAGGAACCCTTACTAAACCCAATTCATCAGGGCTCAATAGAACAATGCTACTAATACTGGTGGTCAATAGGAAGAATGTTCTCCTTAAAATGGTGCTCAGAATGCCACCCTTAAAGACAGCTAAACATATATATTGTGTCATGCTGATGGCTTTGTTAAGTGATGCTGAACCTTGAACTCTGTAGGCACCATTAAAAAGGTGGTTCATCAGCCACAGCTCAAGGAACCCCTAGCAACCTCTGGAGGAACCCCAGGGTTCCACGGAACCATGGTTGAGAATAACTGCCTTAGATGCACTTTAATTATTTTCCTGTGCCCTTCTTTTATTTTTCTAGGCAAGATGGAAATTATAGGTGCTACATTAATGGAATTATTTGTCACACTGCTAATAAGTGGTATATACAGTATGTCATGCAAACTTCCCATGTAAAATTGGTAACAAAAAAAAATGTTTTCCTGTTCTCCACTGGTAAGTCTCGTCCTTTTCTATATGCATTAACAATGACATTGTTCTTATGCTTACATATTTGTACAGGGAATGATGATGTAGAAAATCAGAATCCATAGATCTGTAAACAGCACCCTTTGCTATACATCATGATAGATGGATCTGCCAGCTGGGGCTAATGTCTTGAAATATCACAGTGACAGCATGAGAGCAGGTTTGAATACTGGCAAGCTATGCTAGGCCTGTGTTTCTTCCAAGAAGTGTCTTCTATTAAGACCGACTGCCATTGACTTAGGGTAGGTGTAATGATCTGT
Organism: Lithobates pipiens; assembly: GCF_037356315.1. Lineage (NCBI taxonomy): Eukaryota > Metazoa > Chordata > Amphibia > Anura > Ranidae > Lithobates > Lithobates pipiens. The sequence continues at coordinate 577,507,021 of NW_027507748.1, forward strand.
TTCATGTCATTGTAATTGTTACATATTGCTCTTAAGCTTTATACTGTCTCAGGATTATATGGTGAATGAGGATGACGTTTCACCATGATCCCTAGAGAGAAAACAATCCATTTAATCCTTGCATTACTGTTTTTCTATGTTTTCTTTTTTCTTTATACGTTTTGTTAATAAAAAATTGGTGTATATTGCACTAACATGCTAAAGTATATCAAATAGCAGCCAGCACAACAGTAAGGCCCCTTTCACATTGAGGTGCTTTGCAGGCACTAAAAAGAGCCATTCAGTGCACTGAGGGCTTTCACACTGGAGCGGTGCACTTGCAGGACGGTCAAAAAAGTCCCGCAAGCTGCATCTTTGGAGCGCTGTAGAAGCGGTGTATTTACCGCCCCTAAAGCGCCCCTTCCCATTGGAAACAATGGGGCAGCGCTCCAAATCCACCTGCAAGGCGCCGCTGCAGTGGCCCTTTGCGGGCGGTTTTAACCCTTTTTCGGCTGCTAGTGGGGGTTAAAACTGCCCCGCTAGCGGCCGATCAGCGCCGCTAAAATGAAGGTAAAGCACCGCTAAATATAGCGCCGCTTTACCGCCACCATGCTGAGCGCCCCAGTGTGAAAGTAGCCTAAATCAAGGGATATGTGAAAGGTAACATTTTTTGCAGCGCTCAAAAATTCATGATTATAAAAATTCATATATATATATATAAACTAATATACACTTTGCAATGACCACAAAAAAACAGTGAAAAGTGATGTTAAATTCACACCCAAACTAAAGTCCATATGCCATCATATAAAGATTTTTAAACCATAAATGTAAGTCCTTGGATAAACGGTGAAAACAGATTATGTAACCAGAAGTGACATCGGAATTCAAGTGAAGGCACAGACAATAGAACCACCACCGTTTAGTGAGGAGGCTTACCGGAGCAAGAGGACTCAAATGGGCATATGCTCAGTGAGTCAACAAGGCATATGGTGGAAACACTAAAGTATTCAACCTCCACGTCTGGGCTCCAGTCCAATTGGTCAAGAGATGTCACAGAGAAGCAGTCCTCAGAAGCAGCCAGCTTGTTAGGGACTTGTCGGGGACGAGCCCTGCTGATGTCATTGCGTTACCCACAAACATTATTTTCAAGCTCTTGATCCACTCTCTAAATGTGCGTGTTTCCAATTTTTTAAAATAAATTTCTATGTTTATACGGAATCACACTATGTGGAGTATTTTCGTTTTTGGTCATGCTATTTTGAACATTTCAGAAGATTTGGTCTAACAAGTTGGCTGCTTCTGAGACCGGCTTCTCTGTGACATCTCTTGACCAATTGGACTGTCTTCCATCCTGATCTAGAGCCCAGACGTGGAGACCCCATACTTTGGTGTTTACTGAGCACATGCTCATTTGAGTCCTCCTACTCTGGTAAGCCTCCTCACTAACTGGTGGTGGTTTTATTGTCTGTGTCTGCACTTCAATATCGATGTCACATGGAATTCCACTTCTGGTTACATAATCTGTTTTCATCCTTTATCCAAGGACTGTTATATTTATGGTTTAAAAATCTTCATATGATGGCACATGGACTTTAGTTTGGGTGTGAATTTCACATCACTTTCCACTGTTTTTTTGTGTTCATTGCACAGTGTATATTTGTTTGTATATACAAGATCTCACAAAAGTGAGTACACCCCTTACAGTTTTGTAAATATTTTATTATATCTTTTCATGTGACAACACTGAAGAAATTACACTTTGCTACAATGTAAAGTAGTGAGTGTACAGCTTGTTTAACAGTGTAAATTTGCTGTCCCCTCAAAATAACTCAACACACAGCCATTAATGTCTAAACCACTGGCAACAAAAGTGAGTACACCCCTAAGTAAATATGTCCAAATTGGGCCCAAAGTGTCAATATTTTGTGTGGCCACCATTATTTTCCAGCACTGTTGTAATCCTCTTGGGCATAGAGCTCACCAGAGCTTCACAGGTTGCCACTGGAATCCTCCTAGACTCCTCCATGACAACACCACAGAGCTGGTGGATGTTAGAGACCTTGCACTCCTCCATCTTCCATTTGAGGATGCCCCACAGATGTTTAAAAAGGTTTAGGTTTAGGAGACATGCTTGGCCAGTCCATCACCTTTACCCTCAGCTTCTTTAGTAAGGCAGTGGTCATCTTGGAGGTGTGTTTGGGGTCATTATGTTGGAATACTGCCCTGTGACCCAGTCTCCGAAGGGAGGTGATCATGCTCTACTTCAGTATGTCACAGTACATGTTGGCATTCGTGGTTCCCGCAATGAACTGTAGCTCCCCAGTGCTGGTAGCACTCATGCAGTCATGCAGTCCCAGACCATGATACTCCCACCACTATGCTTGACTGTAAGCAAGACACACTTGCCACCACACATGCTTGACACCATCTGAACCAAATCATTTTTACATGATCTCATCAGACCACAGGACATGGTTCCAGTAATGCATGTCCTTAGTCTGCTTGTCTTCAGCAAACTGTTTGTGGGCTTTCTTGTGCATCATCTTTAGAAGAGGCTTGCTTCTGAGATGACAGCCATGCAGACCAGTTTGATGCAGAGTGTAGTGTATGGTCTGAGCACTGACAGGCTGACCCCCCCTTCAACCTCTGCAGCAATGCTCGCAGCACTCATACGTCTATTTCCCAAATACAACCTCTGGATATGGCGCTGAGCGCGTGCACTAAACTTCTTTGGTCAACCATGGCCAGGGTTGGACTGGGACAAAAATTTGGACCTGGACTTCATCCAGACCGGCCCACATTAATTTTAGTGTCCCCATCAGCACCCCCTTCCGTCAAAGTGCCCCCATCAGCACCCCCTTAACATCAGTGTTCCCATTAGCACCCCCTTACATCAGAGTATCCCCCATCAGTAGCCCCCTTCACCAGCGTGTCCCCATCAGCAGCCCCCTTACATCAGAGTGTTCCTATCAGCAGTCCCCTTACATCAGAGTGTCCTCATCAGCAGCCCCCTTACATAAGAGAGGTCCCATCAGCACCCCCTTACATCAAAGTGGTTCCTCTCTTCTCCCCCTCCCACTGTACTCACAGTTCTGAAAGCAGCTTCTCGAAAGTCTGTTGGCTGTCTATCTCCCCCTGCAGGCTGGAGGGAGCAGAAAGCCTAATCTTCCCTCCAGCAAGTGTCAGCAGCTGCTCCTTGGTGAGAGGAGTGAAATCCCAATCACTCACTGTCAGTGAGGAGCGGCTCCAAGACTGCCCCTGACCGGCCCACTGAGCCATCAGGCCACTGGGAAATTCCCAGTAGTCCCTATGGCCAGTACTTGTCTGATCATGGCGGGGCCTGTTTTGAGTAGAACCTGTCCTATTAAACCACTGCATGGTCTTGGCCACCAAGCTGCAGCTCAGTTTCAGGGTCTTGGCAATCTTCTTATAGCCTAGGCCATCTTTATGCAGAGAAACAATTATTTTTCTTTGCCATGAGGTGCCATGTTGAAAATCCAGTGACCAGTATGAGAGAGTGATAACAAATTTAAAACACCTGCTCCCCATCCACACCTGAGACCTTATAACACCAAAAAGTCACATGATACTGGGGTGGGAGAGTGGCTAATTGGGCCCAATTTGGACACTTTCACTTAGAGGTGTACTCACTTTTGTTGCCAGCGGTTTAGACATTAATGGCTGTGTGTTGAGTCATTTTAAGGGGACAGCAAATTTACACTGTTATATAACCACTTCAGCCCCGGACCATTTTGCTGGTCAAAGACCAGACCACTTTTTGCGATTCGCCACTGCGTCGCTTTAACTGACAATTGCGCGGTCATGTGACGTGGCTCCCAAACAAAATTGGCGTCCTTTTTTTCCCACAAATAGAGCTTTCTTTTGGTGGTATTTTATCACCTCTGCGGTTTTTATTTTTTGCGCTATAAACAAAAATAGAGCGCCAATTTTGAAAAAAATGCATTATTCTTTTACTTTTTGTTATAATAAATATCCCCCAAAAATATATATAAAAAAAAAATTTTTCCCTCAGTTTAGGCTGATACTTATTCTTCTACATATTTTTGGTAAAAAAAATCGCAATAAGCGATTATTGATTGGTTTGCGCAAAAGTTATAGCATTTACAAAATAGAGGATAGTTTTATGCCATTTTTATTAATCTTTTTTTTTTTACTAGTAATGGCAGCGATCAGCGATTTTTATTGTGACTGTGACATTATGGCGGACACATTGGACATTTTTGACACATTTTTGGGACCATTGTCATTTATACAGCAATCACTGCTATATAAATGCAGTGATTCCTGTGTAAATGACACTGGCAGTGAAGGGGTTAACCAGTGAGTGGCAGTGTAGGGGTTAAGTGTTCCTAGGGGTGTGTTACTAACTGTGGGGGGCTGGCCTTTCATTTAGTGAACACTGATCTCTGCTCCAATCACATGGAGCAGAGATCAGCGTCACTAGTTGCTAGGCAGAATGGGGAAATGCTGTTTACAACAGCATTTCTCCATTCAGCCGCCCCGTGAGACAATCGTGGGTATGCCCCGGACCCGCTACCGGACTCACAGGGGTCCCGACTGGCACGCGAGCGCACCGGCGGCGGCGCGCTCGCGATGGCAGGGCGGCATTAAACATTGGACATACCTGTATGCCAATATGCCTGCCCGTGCCATTCTGCCGACGTACATCGGCGTGCGCCGGTCGGGAACCGGATAAGCTGTACAATCACTACTTTGTAGCAAAGTGTCATTTCTTCAGTGTTGTCACATGGAAATATATAATAAAATGTTTACAAAAATGTGAGAGGTGTACTCACTTTTGTGAGATACTGTATATGAATTTTTATCATCATGAGCACTGCACAAAATTGAACGTTTTGTTAAGTGCAGTAGTACGTGACTGTTATTAAGTCAGAATGGGATTGATCATGTTGGCTTAGAACATTACATTTGTTCTGAATGCAAGCCAACAATTTAATCTGCCAGATAAAGAGAAACCGGAGAGTTATTTAGATTAGAAAGGGATTCAAATTAAATGTCAGATTAGAATATCAATTCAGCCGGGGGCAATTTATCTATGAAAAACACTGAGCTGTGGAATTTCTGTTATTCTACTATAAGCACATTCAACATTATTGTGGTTGGTGGAAATATAAAACAATGTGTTTTGCTTGTTGTTTTGTCTAGGCATTATAAGCGTAGACCTATAAGGAATTGTATGATCATTTAATTAATTTATTTTAAGCTGCACACATGAATAATGTGTATTGCACAATTTGATAGTACATGTTTCCATAAGCTCAAAATTAGAAGCAAGCAAACAAAAGCAGTTCGAAACATTTTCAAAAATATACAAATTATAAATTAAAAATATACAAATGATCTTTCCACAAATATATTTGAATGTGGCTCAAAAACTGACATTTGGGGAATGTGTAGTGTTATACAAACACTATTTTTATATTATTATTATTATTATACAGGGTTTATATAGTGCCAACAATTTGTACAACGCTTTACAACATGGGGGCAGACAGTACAGTTACAATACAATTCAATAGGAGCCTTCAAAATATAAAAGGGAGGGGCAAATGATACAAAAGGTAAAATCTGTGTAGGATGGGCTGATGGAGAATGTAGAAATACAGTTGTTAGGTTGAGACAGGATAGGCTTCTCTAAAGAGAAGAATTTTGAGGTATCGCCTAAAAGCGGACAGAGAAGGAGACAGACAAATTGGGGTAGGGCATTCTATAGGATGGGAGAGGCTCGAGAAAAGTCCCGGAGGCGAGCATGGGAGGAGGTGACAAGGGCTAGAGAGCAGGAGGTATTGGGAGGAATGAAGAGAATAATTTGGTTGGTATTTTGAGACAAAGTTAGTGATGTAGCTGGGGCCAAGTTGTTGATGGCTTTGTAAGTAATTGTTACTTAATGTGATTGTAGCCATATTAGTGCAATTGTGACAGAGAAAATTGAGTACTGTCCGTGATACTTTTTTTATTTGCACTAACATACAATTTTCCAGGACAAGCTTTCGGGGTATGTCCCCTTCTTCGAGGTCCAAGCAGTACTGATTTACAAATTTTTAAGCAGAATGTAAAAACAAAACAAAAACAACAACAAAAAAAAAACACATACTAAATTCAGGCCATTATTTTTTGTGTCAAAAATAATTATCATTCTTAGGCCGCGTACACACGGGCGGATTGTCTGCCCAACTAAGTTCGTCAGACAATCCGACAGACAGTCCGTCCAAATTTTGAATGAACGGGCTTGACTACACACGATGAACAGACAGTCTGCTGAAAACTTGCGCGATGACGTGTACAGCACGTACGACGGGACTAGAAAAACGACGTCCAATACACTGCAATGCAACCTTCGGCCGTGTCAATCCTTTCTGAGCATGCGCCATACTTAGTCCGTCCAACTTGCCTACACACGAGCGGACTGTCCGCTGAAACCAAGTTTGGACGGACAAAACCAAGTTTGGACGGACAAAATTACGGAAATTCCGAAAGACAAAGTCCGTCAGACTGTCCGCTGAAAAAGTCCGCTGAAGCCCACACACGAGCGGATTGTCCGCTGAAACACGGTTCAGCGGACTAAGTTGGACAGACAATCGGCCCGTGTGTATGCGGCCTTAGTTCAAAGGTTTTCCTTTCCTGGATAGTTCTGAAATTCCCTTCAAGAACTAAAACATTGAGGTCTTCTATAGTGTGGTCCAGTTGTGAGAAGTGATGTCCCACAGGTGTGCATGAACTGTCTTCTTTATGTTCCTTGATGGTATGTCTGTGTAAATTCATCCTCGTTTGCAACTTCTGTCCTGTTTCACCAACATAAGATTCTTTGCTGCACCTCTTGCATTGGATGAGGTACACAACATTACTGGAGATACAGTTGTAAGATACCATGATATTGAAGGTCCCGTTTGTGTGTGTGACACTTTTGGATAGATTGATCTGGTTGCATAGGTTGCAGCGCTTTTTATTGCAGGGTTTGCTTCCATTATTTGTGACTTCATAATCAGAGTGAAGTTTCCTGCTGATTAGTTTGTGTCTGAGGTTGGGTGGTTGTCTGAAAGCCAGTAATGGGGGTTGTTGGAATATTCATTTCAGAGTTTCATCCTCTGTTATAATGGTTTGTAAATCTTTGATTATCTTTTTGATCCCTTCTAGTGCTGGGTTGTATGTGGTGACTAGAGGTACTCGGTTATTTGTTTTTTTCTCTGTGTATTGGAGGAGATTTTCTCTTTGGGTTTTCAAGGCTGTGTTTATGCTGTTGTTGATGGTTTTCTCTTTGTAACCTTTCTTGTGGAAGGAGTCTGCCAGTGTTCTGAGATGTTTATCTCTGTCTTCTGGGTCTGAACAAATTCGGTGGTATCTGATGGCCTGGCTGTGTATGATGGCCCGTTTAGTGTGTTGCGGGGGAAAACTGGAACTGTGAAGATAGCTGCATCGGTCAGTCGGTTTTCTGTATATCGACGTGTGAAGCTTGTGATCCCTGATGTATACTGTAGTGTCTAGGAAGTTGACATGTTGTTTGATTAATCCATTTTTAGTTTAACAGATGGGTGAAAAGTGTTGATCAATGAGAAGAATTGGTTTAGATTTTCTTCACTTTCAGTCCATATCATGAAGATATCATCAATATAGCGATAATATCTGTATGGCTCTTGTTGTATGCTGTTCAAAAATTTGTCCTCCAGGTCAGCCATAAATAAGTTTGCATATTGGGGTGCCATTTTGCTACCCATAGCAGTACCCATACACTGGAGATAGATGTCATTATTGAAAGTGAAGTAGTTGTGTGTAAGAATGAATTTGATGAGCTGTGTCACATCCTCAGCAGTGTATTTCTGGTTTGGTGAGGATGATAAGAATCTGTGACATGCCGTCAACCCATCCTTGTGAGGGATGTTACTGTACAGAGATTCTACATCCATGGTGACTAGAAGTGTATTTGGTGGTAATTGTTGTATATTGTTAAGCTTGTTCAGAAAATCAGTGGTGTCTTGTAGGAAACTCGCAGTGTTCATGACTAAAGGTTTTAACATGTTTTCTACAAGGCCTGAGATATGTTCGGTAAGTGTATTCATACCTTGGGTCTGGCTGGATTTCCTGGCTTGTGAATCTTGGGCAGCATGTAGAAGTCTCCAATTTCTGGATTACCCGGAATTGCATTGATGAGTTCTGAATGTAGGTGGCTTGGTATTGTCGCAATGAGATCTTTTAATTGCTTAGTAAAACCCTGGGTCGGATCATAATCCAGTTTTTTGTAGTAAGTAGTATTTGCCAGCTACCTCTGGCCCTCTTGTATATATTTGTCTGTATCCATCACAACGACTGCTCCCCTTTATCTGCTGGTTTGATGGTTATGGCCTGATTATTGCGCAGATCATGTACAGCTCTTCGCTCCAGTGGTGAAAGGTTGTATAATATTTTCTTTTGCTGGGTGGATAGCAGGGATGTAACTCGCAGCCTGAAACTGTCAATATAGGTATTCGGTTTGGGGTTGCGTCCTTGTGGAGGTGTGAAGTTGCTGTTCTTTTTCTTTTTGTCACTTCCTATTGTCTTAGGATTCCTTTCATTACTGTGAAAATATTCTTTGAGCCTTAGTCACCTAAAGAATTCCTCCATATCTGACCATACCTGTAAATTATCCAATTTGGTGGTTGGGCAGAATGTGAGGCCTTTGGAAAGGACTGTTGTTTCTGGTGTAGAAAGTTTATGATTTGACAAATTTATGATTCCGAGTTCCTCTGTTATATCCATATTTTCTGTCAAGTTAGCATTTATACAAGGGATACCATGGGATTCTGGATCGGGTTTCAAGTTTCTGATAGCAGGAGTTGTAGAAGTTGTGTTTGTTTTTTGTTGTTTAGGTTGTATCCAAAAGGTCTGCTCTTGGTGTAGCTTTTGGAGTTTTTTTGCCTTCCTGTTCATGGTAGACATGTGCGATTCGTTTCGTACGAATCTCAAATTCGTACAAATTTCCCAAAATTCATGCGTTCGGGAGGATCAGAAATATGAATTGCCGTGCGTCCGAATTCTGTACGCAATATGAACTTTTGTTTACGAATTTCGGATTTTGGATCAGTTGTCGTCATTATGCTTATGTCAGCACAGGGATGGTGGGAGCCCCTCATAATATGCACAGAAGAGGTACAGCACCTGGAAGAAATCAGCATAGCACAGGGATGGTGGGAGCCCCTCATAATAAGCAGCCCCAGGAGGAAGTCAGCATAGCACAGGGATGGTGGGAGCCCCTCATAATAAGCAGCCCCAGAAGGAGCAGGCGCAAACTGGACCAGCGGTGCATGGCAGACAATCTGCTTCTCTCTTTCTCATCTAATGAAACTTCTTATTTCGGATCGGAAATTCTTCAATGGAATTTCGTATTTCGGATAAAAACCAAACTTCCATCAGCATCGACTGTCATATTGAGATATATTTTTGCCTTTAAATTCATCGTAAAGAACGTTCGTACACGTTAATGAACCTAACGACAATTCGTATTTCGTACGAAACGAAACTGAATTTCGGACACGAAATATGAAGTATGAATTAATTTTAATACGAATTGAAACGGAACAGAACAAAACTAATTTATTGACGGTGCCCAGATCTAGCTCATGGCAAGTTTTTGCAGTTGTCTTTGTAAGGTTTCAATTTGGTTGATGCTTGTAGGGTCCAATGGTGCTGAGGTTTCAAACATCAACTGCTTTTGTTTCCAGATTTTTTCCCTTTTACCATACAGTTTATGAATGAGGTTGTTCCTCAACCTTTTCGCTGGTATGTCTGTAGAGTCCTTCCGCATAAGGAGAGTTCAGTGTATTTGCACAAGGATTTTTAATCCGGAGACCCTGTGGTATGAGATTCCTCTTTTTGCATCTTGAGAGAAAGAAGATGTCACTGTTGACCTGTGTTTCCTTTGTGATCAGGTTGGTTAACTGCTTCTTTAAGCGGCTATATGCAGTATCTTCCATCATACTTAATGTGATTGTAGCCGTATTAGTGCAATTGTGACAGAGAAAATTGAGTACTGTCCGTGATACTTTTTTTATTTGCACTAACATACAATTTTTCAGGACAAGCTTCTTCAAGGTCGAAGCAGTACTGATTTACACATTTTTAAGCAAAATGTAAAAACAAAACAAAAAAAAACAAAAAAAAAAACCTCTGAGGGAAAGAAGAGAAACAGATACTAAGAGAACAGATACTAAGTAATTGTTAGTATTTTGAATTTAACCACTTAAGGACCGCCGCATGCCAATGTACGTCATCAGAATGGCATGTACAGGCACAAGCACGTACATGTACGTGCTTGCCTTCCAACGGGTGGGGGGTCCGATCGGACCCCCTCCCGCTGGATACGGCGGTCCGTTTCGCTTCAGGAGCGATCCGGGATGAGGGGATGGACGTTGGTTTCTGGCCACCCCCTCTCGATCGCTCCTGGCGAATGAGAAGCTTCCTCCCACTGTGTATAGTAAACAGAAATGTCATTCTCCTCGGGGCGGTCTTTTTGACCGGACTACGAGGAGAACAGTGAAAGTAAGTGCACCAAACACTACACTAACATGTAGGCACACATAGGTACACAAACCCCCCCCCCCGATCAGGTTTTTATATAGCGCCAGGGACCCCCATATACTACCTAATAAAAATGTGAACCCCCTGATTGCCCCTAGTTAACCCTTTCACCAGTGATCACCGTATAAGTGTTACGGGTGACTCTGGTTAGTTTGCTTTTTATAGCATCAGGGCACCCACCATTTATTACCCAATAAAGGTTTAACCCCCTGATCACCCAGGGGGTGATATCAATTAGGTTTTAGGGTCAGGGTCTGCGTCGCCCCAGGCAGCGCTAGGTTAGTGCCAGTACCACTAACACCCACGCGCAAAGCATAAACCTCCCATAGTGGTATAGAATCTGAACAGATCAATATCTAATCTGATCAGATCTATACTATCGTCCCCAGCAGTTTAGAGTTCCAAAAAAGTGCATTGTTAGCAGGATCAGCCCAGATACCTGCTAGCACCTGCGTTTTGCTCCTCCGCCCAGCCCACCCAAGTGCAGTATCGATCGATCACTGTCACTTACAAAACACTAAACACATAACTGCAGCGATCGCAGAGTCAGGCCTGATCCCTGCGATCGCTAACAGTTTTTTTGGTAGCGTTTTTTATATTAAAATCCTGAAGGCGGTGCTTGGTTTTCGGGGTCCAGTACGTGGCTAGGCTCCCAAAAAGTCCCCCACATGTGGTATCCCCGTACTCGGGAAAAGCAGCAGAATTTATTTTGGGGTGTAATTTGACTTATGCCCATAGCATGTGTGAGCAATATATCATTAAGTGACAACTTTGTGCAAAAAAAAAAAAAATTTTAATATTCCTACAACTTGTGGCAAAATATAAAATATTTCATGGACTCAACATGCCTCTCAGTAAATAGCTTGGGGTGTCTACTTTCCAAAATGGGGTCATTTGGGGATGTTTTGTGCTATTTTGGCATTTTATGGCCTTCGAAACTGTGATAGGTAGTGTGGAGTGAAATCAAAAATTTGCACCCTTAGAAACCCTAAAGGCAGTGATTGGTTTTCGGGGTGCCATACGCAGCTAGACTCCCAAAAAGTCCCACATATGTGGTATCCTCGTACTCAGGAGAAGCAGCAGAATATATTTTGGGGTGCAATTCCACATATAACTATGACATGTGTGAGCAATATATCATTTAGTGACAACTTTTTGTAAACTTTTTTTTTTTTTGTGTCATTATTCAATCATTTGGGACAAAAAAAAATATTCAATAGGCTCAACATGCCCCTCAGCAATTTCCTTGGGGTGTCTACTTTCCAAAATGGGGTCATTTGGGGGGGTTTGTACTGCCCTGCCATTTTAGCACCTCAAAAAAAAGAGATTGGCAGTCATAAATTAAAAGCTGTGTAAATTCCAGAAAATGTACTCTAGTTTGTAGACGCTATAACTTTTGCGCAAATCAATAAATATACGCTTTTTGACATTTTTTTTTACTAAAGAAATGTGGCTGAATACATTTTGCCCTAAATGTATGACTAAAATTGAGTTTATTCGATTTTTCTTATAACAAAAAGTAGAAAATATATTTTTTTCTCAAAATTTTCGGTCTTTTTACATTTATATCGCAAAAAATAAAAATCGCAGAGGCAATCAAATACCATCAAAAGAAAGCTCTATTTGTGGGAAGAAAAGGACGCAAATTTCGTTTGGGTACAACATTGCATGACCGCGCAATTACCAGTTAAAGCAGTGCAGTGCGAAATTGTAACAAGACCTCTGGTCCTTAGGCTGAAAATTGGTCCGGGGCTGAAGTGGTTAATTAGTTGGGTGAGTGGCAGCCAATGGAAGGATTGGTAGAGAGGGGTAGCAGACACTGAACGGTTAGTAAGGTACATGAGCCTGGCAGCGTCATTCGTGATGGACTGAAGGGAGATAGCCTATGTAAGGGTAAGCCAATAAGAAGGGAGTTGCTGCAGTCAAACCAAGAGATGACAAGATGAGTGAATTCGAAGCTTTGTGGAGTTATTGGTTAGGAAGGAGTGTATTTTGAAGATGTTGTGGGGGTTGAGAAAGTAAGCTTTGGACAGTGATTGGATGTTGGGAAGAAGGGAGACATAGTTACATAGTTAATCTGGTTGAAAAAAGACACAAGTCCATCTAGTTCAACCAACAAAAGGAAAAAAAATTATACAATCTTAAATACACAATCCTAAGCCCACAGTTGATCCAGAGAAAGATAAAACAAAAACCAGCAAAGCATGATCCAATTTTCTCCATCAGGGGAAAAAATCCTTCCTGATCCCTTAAGAGGCAATTGGATATTCCCTGGTTCGACTTTACCTGTAAATGAGAGTCCAGAGTCCAGGATTGCACATAGCACCTTGTTATGGGTGGACAGGTTGATGATTGTTCCATTGATCTTGGCAGAGAAGTCAGTGGAAGGGGCACGTGGGGGAGAAAATATTATGAGCTTGGTTTTGGATAGAATGAGTTTGAGGAATTAGTGTGATATCCAGACTGATATGTCGGTCAGTAAATTAGTGATGGAGTGAGTTGAGAAGTAGAGAGATATATTTGGGTGTCATCAATGTAGAAATAATATTAAAAGCCATGGGAGACTATCAGCTGACCCAGGGAGGAGGTGTAGATTGAGAATAGGAGAGGTCCAAGAATAGAAACGTGGCCCTGGTAAACTATACATCTATGCTGCTGTTGCTTCACATCCACCTAAAATTGAATACTGACTGATTGCTTTCAATGTCTTTATTGTAAACTATGCATCTATGCTGCTGCGGTTTCACATCCATCTAAAGATGAATACTGACTTCTTTCAATGTTGTTCTGGTAAACTATGCATCTAGGCTTCTGCTGCTTCATGTCCACCTAGAACTGAATACTGACAAAGAAACGTGGCACTATAAGTTAATTTGGGCATTCTTTGTAAACATGCCATCGCAGGAGATGTCAGAAACTAACCCACCAGTCCTAGGGCCAGAGAACAAAATACAACCACACACAGAGGTCATATAGGGCTGGTGCCATTGACTTTAAAGTTGATTTTGGCAACAAGGACTAGTGTACATGAGTGTTTAAGTATCAGTTGACTGATTTCACAATCTAAAGATGTGAAGTCACCAACACTCCAAATAGATGTGTACAGATCTGTTGCCCCCTACTGTTAGCTGCTAATATCACAATATTACTTTATGTAGTATTATCTGTTAATACATCCTGCCTTAGAGAGGGGCTTTGAAAACCCCAGAAGGTGGGAAGAGAGAGAGAACTGAGCCATGTGGCCTTTTACAATCAGGGACTGCTACTGCTGCTTTGTTTTCTCCCATATCGGAAGCAGAGACTGTTATTGCCACACCACAGTTCTTGCTTGTGGGAATCACTGTTCCAGGCTGATTGGACAACTGTTGCAAGATTCCCCCTGTGACTGCTGATCTTGTCTTCAGGTCACTGACACAAAAAAGACCCTGCAACTAGACTTTGATGTAACATTCATCTGTAGGTATCTCTATTAATAATTAGATATACCTGGAGTGACAGTACAGTTCCCTGTCCTAGTAATTGTCGCCCAGGTTTCTCAAATAGGCAGGTTGAGGGGTATTTAATGTGGAGGAATCTGTTTTATCAGTTTCCTCCAAATTTTGTAAAATCCATTTGGGGACCTGGAGCCCGGAGATTCCATAGTGTTATGGGTAGGACAGAATCTCCAATCCTAAGACCGGGTTTTGGGAACAGCCAGGAGTCTGGCTGGTTAATTGAGCAGGAGGGGCTTATATCAGAGTCAGGATTAGGGTTCTGGGCTCCACCCAGAGAGACAGGAGGTCTCCAGGAGTCCAGAGAGTGCAGGTGTGCACTAGTGAACTAGTGAAAGCCAGAGACCCAAGTCTGAGGATCAGAACAGTGAGGGGCTGCTTTCTAGATAGATGCTGTGTGCGTTGAAGCTGTGTACATCTAAGGAGACAGATGAGAGTCTGAAGTGGAAGGCAAGGACACTGAAAAGAGGTACAGTAGTTGTACGGGAACCCTGTGATATGGCCAAGAGGGCTGAAGCGTAAAGCCTAAGTGGCAGTACTGCTGAAGAGAGCCAGGTGGCTCGGCATTTTTCATTTATTGTTTTTTGGGAGAAGAACCCCTGTGTGGGCAACCAAGTGCATGTATGAACTTTATTTTGTTCCTCTTAATAAAAGCGGGCTACCATGCCCTAAAATTAAAGTTCCTGTTCACTGTGAACTTACTGAAAAGTCATTTACCACTGAGTTAAACATCCCCCCAATGTCACACTGGGTATATGTGAACAATTCCAATTCCTGTCAGGCCCTTTTGCTGATAATACCTGTTTATACATTGGATTAATTGTTTATTACATAAAACATAAAACTTGTATTTTTTATATAATGGTGTGCATCTATATACTTATGGTCAATATCATATGCTGCTTGCAGTAGTTCATCAGCAGTAACATCTGCTCCCAAAGATTACTGATTAAAGTATATGTGAACCCTTACCTTGTAAAACAACAAATTCAGTTTAACATTTAACATACAAATACAATATATATATATATATATATATATATATATATATATACACACACACACACACACACACAGTATCTTACAAAAGTGAGTACACCCCTCACATTTTTGTAAATATATTATTCAATCTTTTCATGTGACAAAACTGAAGAAACATCACTTTGCTACAATGTAAGGTAGTGAGTGTGCAGCTTGTATAACAGTGTAAATTTGCTGTTCCCTCAAAATGACTCAACACACAGCCATTAACGTCTAAACCACTGGCAACAGAAGTGAGTACACCCCTAAATGAAAATGTACAAATTTGGCCCAAAGTGTCAATATTTTGTGTGGCCACCATTATTTTCCAACACTGCCTTAACCCTCTTGGGCATGGAGTTCACCAGAGCTTCACAGGTTGTCACTAGACTCCTCTTATACTCCTCCATGATGACATCACAGAGCTGGTAGATGTTACAGACCTTGTGCTCCTCCACCTTCCGTTTGAGGATGCCCTGCAGATGCTCAATAGAATTTAGGTCTGGAGACATGCTTGGCCAGTCCATCACCTTTAGCCTCGGCTTCTTTGATGTTGCACCTTGGTAGTAGGCAGGGTTTATAACAAATTTAGCTGGCTAGGTGGTAACTAGCCTGGCTGATTGATAAGAGATTTGTTGGCTTTTCCCTAACTCTGGATTTGATGCACCTCTCTCTTCTGTCACTAGGTGGTATTGTTGCCTGTGGCATTAGAATGACCAGGGCATAATGAATTCAGACTAGGAGTGGATGCGTAGTCTCAGCCAATTGGCAGGGGTTTCGGTAGTCCCTTGGCCTGCCGGAAGAGCTTATTTATTTGGGAGGAGTCAGGTGATCGGGGTTCTGTAGCACCTGGATGGCTGTCTGGATGAACGTGTGTTACAAAGCTCCAGATTGCAAGGCCAGAAACCTGAGGCCTATCCCAGGAGCACCTGGCTGCTAGGCTGTCTGATGCCTATCCATGTTTGAGAGAAGCAGCGTGGGGTTGGGGCTTTCAGCCGGAAGCCCAACCAAGTCGCAAAAGTTCCACTGGACGGGGAACTCCAACCAAGTTGCAGAAGTTCAACAGGACAGGAACCGCATCGTTGACAGTGGTGAGCGAGAAGCAGTTGTCACATGGGATGACCACTCCTGTTACCAGAGGCAAGTGAGGATCAAGGTCAGAGATAAAGGAGACACAGTTGCCATTAGGGACAACCACTCCTATCATCAGAGGCCAGTTATGGAAGTCTGAAGAAGTACCAAAGCAACCTTATTCACTAGCCGGGGAAGGTGAACCTTAACATTATTCACTAGCCGGGGAAGTGGGAAAGCTTCAGCAGAGTGCCAAGCCAGGGACCCAGTCAGTTAGTAGGGATGAAGCTTGAAGAGAATACAGCGGGTTAGCTGTGGAAGAGCTCAAGGGATCCAGTGATGTCTGGGATCTTGAAGTCTAGTGAGAGAATGGGAGTTCAGTGAGTGAAGATCTCCAAAAAAGATAGATATAAGAGAAGATCTAACGGGTTATTGTGAGTTACGTGTATGGATCTCTATTGGCTGTTCAAAGTTCAGTTGCCATAGGAGACAGCAGTTCTACAAATACAGTTGCTGCATCAAGCTTAAAGGTCCTCTACCTGTATTGATGTCTGCCTATTATTTTTGTCTCGAAGTCTGCCAGTTAATATTGTATCTGCCTTAGCCCTTGTACACGCGGTCTGAGATTCCGACGGAATGTGTCCGATCGGAGCGTTTTGTCGGATATTCCGACTGTGTGTGGTATGCATCGGACTGTTTCCGTCGGAATATCCGTCGGACCAAATTTTCCAACTTGCCGGAATTGTTTTGCAACAAACTGCTCCGGATGGACATATTCCGATCATGTGTAGCCTACTCCGACGAACAAGGTGCCACGCATGCTCACATTCAAATTCCGTCACGGAAGCGCTCGTTCAGGTAAAACTACTGTTCATAATCGATATAGCACATTCGTCACGCTGCAATGTTAAAAATTCTTTCATGAAGCACATTCTCTTGTTCTTTACAATGCTGCAAGAAGGAACTTCTTTTGATGCTCATAGTCACACACACTTCTCCCGAACGTATTTCCTGACTCTTTTTTAACCATTTCGGCAATACAATTTTGGATTTCGTCACATCTACACAATTTTAGATTTTGTTTATTCTTTTTTGGATGCATTTATTTTTAATTTTTTCCTAAACATCTCCTTTTTTGACAGTTTGCTAATTTCTCCATTTTTTAGGGTGTTTTTTTGTGGGTAAACTTACCACAACAACATTATTGTATTTTTGATATTTTGTATTTCTTTTTTAATCTACAGGAGGTTGTTTATTGTTGGTAACCCTTGTTATTCATGTCACATTTTTGTGAAATGTACCTGCCTGCTCACAAATAAACTGGCCTTTTGGAAGGAAAACACATACGCAAGTATTTCATCAAACAAAAAAAAACCTTTATTTTGGTCGCAATAAAATAAAAAGAGGAAGGCAGCGCTGGAGAAACATGTTACTTTGGTGCAGCCTTTGGCCCCCAGGGCAGACATGAACAAATTAGGATAAGAAACATTGGTGGCCTGAAGAGTACATATCTCAGGGAGAGAAGTCTGGTCCAGAAGTTCTAGAGATCAGGAAAATCAGATGCCATCTATGTCCCCAGGATGTGGTTCTTCAAGAGGCTGCATCTTCTGGCAGACCAGACTGAACCCAGGCCATCACTCTCTCGTCTTCCTTAGGCACTTCCCTCCAGGCATCCTTCGAGGCTGTGGCTGGGCTCCTGTAGTTGGGGCAGGAGGAGAAGGAGGGCGTTGATCGACCTCCTGGTTGCCACTTGCCACAACCTCCCCCCCACTGAGGTCTTCCTGTGTATGAAAATGGGACATAGTTTTAGTTTTTTGATCATCAATCACACCACTTTGAGCTCCTGACTTTTGCAAATTGAATGTTACCAAATAGAACAGACTATCTTTCTGAGCCCAGCATTTTTCATTCTCGTCCAAATCATTTTTGGTCACTACTGTCTATTGAGATGTAAACCACTTTGTTAAATCACAACTTACTGATCAATAAGAACATCTAGTTAACATCATTAAATGTACCACAAGAAATATGTTCAACAATGCAATACCTGTCTCAAGCTGGGCCCCACCACATGTTGCTGCCTGGAAGGCCCAGGTTGGACGTTGGAAGCCTCAGCTCTGGGGGTGAAGGATGCCTTGAAGAAAGACGGTCGAGTGGTGGCCTGGGTACCCCCTGGTCTACCAGAAAATGCAGCCTGTTGTTGCCTTATGAGTTTATGTGAAATCTTCATTAATATCTGTAAAATATTGTAATTAGAAATAGATCTCATTTGGCTTGCATCTATGAAAGCCAGGTATAATGCCTTCCCCCAGGTGTTTGTTAAGAGCAGACAATGCGGGGCCGAGACTTGTATATATCAACAATGGAGAGCCACTCCCATTGTTCTACACCTACTCACTTCAAAGGACCCCATGCCAGGGTAGACAATGAAGAGAGCCCAACCATAATAAGTTCCAGGGGAAATCCAATTAAATCTTCTGTTTAAGAATAGTCACAAGGATTTGCATGAAAAGGGGCCGACTTTTGTAGTAAGCCCTCCAATCATGATCAAGTTAAGCCAGCCTACGGGGCATCAGCATGAAGGCATATACTCAGAGCAAAGGGGAGGTAACAGGTCTTTTTTTGGGAAACCAGCTCTCAGAGTGGAACGTATGTAAGGATGGGTAATTATGGTTAAAGGTGTTGCTTGTAACTAAATATGCTTATAGATCACTGTCTTAGAGAATATACTTTGTATTCCTGCATGTAAATATTATATTTCAGCCTAGTATTTTCTTCCTTGATGTGAGACCATAGATAGAGATTTGTGTGTTAGCTAGACTTTCAACTACTTTTAATAAATGTTATTATATTTAAAGCTTTTCCTCCTCGTCTTTAGAATTCTCATTTAACCCATATCATATCTTGTGATTAATAAATCAGAAGTATAGATTTTAAAGGTTAACAATGTGGAAGTAAACCATCCTGAGGTAATAAACGGCATCTAGATCTCCTGATCTCAAGGACTCCAGGTGCTTCTTTCTCTCCCTGAGATATGTAATCTTCATGGCCCCAATTTTCCTATTCATATAGGCCATGTCTGCCGTGGGGACCATGATCCGCACCAAAGAAAGAAGTTTCTCCAGCGCTGCCTTCCTCTTTCTTCTGTCATGATAAAACTGGTTGTTGATCTGCCACAGGCAGGGCATCTCCTTGTACAGTTGGAGGAATAGCCCCATAAAATTTGGGTTTCCGAATGGATCCATTTTGTCTGCAAGACACAACACAAGACAAACCCTAAAATACAAATAATGCCATGAAAAACCCTCCTAACCTTGTCCCAACATCGACCTAGATAGAAGCAGTCTAGTCTAGTGATGCACCAAGTTCAAAATTTTACCTTCGTTTGCACGATCGTCGCGTCCGTGCCTCACTCTGTTCCCAGATCGTACGTACGACACACGCGTGTTGCGTTTTATATACAGTGCTTTCTAGACTATTCCCCGCCCCTTCGCTTTTGGCGCAGTGGGGAGAGCACATGGCGGAGAGAACACAGGTGCGCAATCACAGTTCCACTAACGAGCAGGAGGGTGAGGAAAGCCCGGAGCCTGAAACGTCCCGATCCAGGAAGAGAAGATTTAAGGCCTCAAATATTTCTTTTGGAGAGATGTTGGAGATGGTGGACCGACTATGACGGGAAGTATGGACCTTACCCAAACCCAAATATCAGAAAGGCCAAGATCATGACTAAAGTTGTGAAGAGTCTTCATAAGAATTTTGGGGTACGCCGATCCAAGGATCAACTGAGAAAATGCTGGTCAGACCTGAAACTGAGGGAGCACAAGCAGTACATAAGGATCAAGCGTGTTCTTAAAAAAAGTAAGTAGTTGTTGTGTGTTCATATGATTATTCTTGCTTGCATACTGCTCCATGTGCTTTGATTTCATGTTGTCCATTTTAAAATGGCCACTTTCAAGTTCATGGTTTCATTTGTTCGTAAGAAACATCGTTCTGCAGGTAAGTATTCCAGCTTAACAAAGTGTCCACAATAATGTTCTCACCTTGGAACTCAGCCAAAAAACACAATTGTACAACACTTCCAAGCAATGTTTCATATTCCTATTTCTGCCCTCTGTGTGCTAATTATTCTTTTTTTACATTCTCATAGGGCAGAGAAGACTCGGCAAGTATGAGGACACCAGGGACCACACCCCTCCCAAAGAAGGCCAAATACCAAAACCAGAAACAGAGGAGCAGGAGGAGGAGGAGGAGGAGGAAGGAGAGATCGTTGAGGTCGGGCAAATTGTCACCACAACAGGTGAGTGTCGGAGAACACAGCTTCCGGTAAGCTCATCAATGTATCTCACCATATTTTTATTACATGGTGTGTTTTTTTACTTTGTTTTGTAGGTGATGTGGAAGAAGATTCCCGTTTTACCAGTGAAAGTGCCCAGATCCTGATTGGGGAGATAATGGGGTGCAATCGGGATTTGGAAAATATACAGCAAAACATCAATGATGTTAAAAATAACATGAAGAACATCATTGATGTTTTGGGGAGAGTGTGAAACACCAAAAACTAGCTAGGGTTTTAGTTTTGCTATTTTAAAACACAAGTTTTGTATTTTTAGAAAATCCAAATTTGGAAGATGCACAGAGTGTGTAAACATGCGCTATCTCCCATCACGGGGGATCAATGTATGCGTTTTGTGTAAAGTGGCTGAGGTGAAGGGGTTGCAGCCCCAAAGCATGTACATTGATCCCCCATGATGGGAGATAGCACATGTTGACACACTGTGTGCATCTTCCAAATTTGGATTTTCCAGGGGTGACACCCCATGTGATGAAGGCAATATCAGCCCAGTTTGTACATACTCATGTCTGATATTGTCTTCACTTTTCAAAGTTGAACTTTGTAAGTTCCTGTGTTCTGTATTTTACGCTTTGATACATGCCTGTTTACACCAAAACACCAAGTAAACAAAAATTAGCTGAAAGTCTGTTTTTGATGCACACAATTTCTTGGTTTGTTGTAAAAACCATTTCTAAACGCACATGTGAATGTGCTTGTATTAAAAAGTTAAATTATCAACAATGTATGGCTTCTTTTTTCATTGCGCCAAACATGTATTTGGAGTAAAATTTTAGTTTGCGGTGAGAATGGGTGTTATTTACTAAAGGAAACTCCACTTTGCACTCCAAGTGTAGTTTCAGGTGTACTTTTGCAGTGCACTTGTAGTGCATAGTGGATGTGCCTTTAGTAAAAAACACCCACAGTGATGTGTAAATTTGGACAATCATGCCATTTTCCTGCCATGGTGCTGAAAATGAGCCACGATTTTGGTCAGTAATGCACTACATACATTAGTTCCCAAAAACAAGGTGTGTGTGTAGCAGACCCACAACATAATAAGCTTATCTGAAGAAGAGACTGTCCCCTCATCTCGCTCTGAACTTGGGTTTGCACTGTTAGTGAAAAAGGCACAACAAGAAAAAACTTAAATTTACCTAGGAGACACCTAAAAGCAAGCCAGGCAGTAAATGAAGGAGTTTCAAAGAAAAATGTATTTAGAAAATGCCTCTCAGACATTGTCTGGCATATCAATGGCCCCCCTACCCACAAAGTAGTCCATGTAATGGGTTCTAACCTCACGGGCGCTTTGGGGGGGCAAGCCAGGATGAGCAGGTTCAAGGCCGTGAGGTTATCATGATTTTCCAGAAAGTCTGCTTCTTGTTGGCCAACTGAGACCGCATAGTTCGCAGAAACTTTTTTAAGAAAATTATGCAGAACACAGCACGCCAGCACTATGTGATTCAGTTTGTATTCCGCCATGTGAATAGGCGTTAGAAAAAGGCGGAACCGGCTGGCCAGTATACCAAAAGTGTTCTCCACCACTCTTCAGGCTCTGGACAGGCGGAAATTAAAAATCCTCTGGTCTGGGGTGAAGGTCCTCATCGGGAAACGCTGCATCAGATGGTTCGCCAGGGCAAACGCCTCATCCGCGACGAAGACGAACGGGAGTCCTTCCTGATTCTCCTCTGGGGATGGCAAGCCCAGAGTTCCACTCTGGAGACGCCAGTAGAACTCCGTCCGTGCGAAGACTCCACCATCCGACATCTGTCCATTTTGCCCCACGTCCACATACAAAAAGTCATATGTCGCAGAAACCACTGCCAACATCATGATACTATGAAACCCCTTATAATTATAATAGTACGACCCCGAGCTGGGTGGTGGGACGATGCGGATGGGCTTCCCATCTATTGCTCCTCCACAATTGGGAAAGTCCCAATGACTGGCAAAGTGGGAGGCCACAGTCTGCCATTCCTGTGGCGTTGAAGGACACTGTGGAGTGAAACAAGAACAAAAATTAGTAATTTGACAAATCAACATTGCAAGCAGATTAGACACCAAAATTTTTGGTCTAAATTAGTATAACATTTTGGGAACTGAGTATTTAAAGCCTAAAGTATAAGGTCCCCTTATGAGAGTCATCACGCCCCCCCCCCCATCCCCCATCTGATGGGCCCTTGCAAAAAATGAGGGGGGGGGGTGTTTTGGACAGGTAACCCTCTCCACTTGATTGAGAGCTGAATGCCTAAATAATGTGTGATACTTTGGAAAGCCCCTCCTTAGTTACACTATTGGCAGCCCACCGGACAGGTAATAAGTGTCATAATACCAAAAAGAAACCAAAATGGAAGCACATTTTGACATTCTGCTATTACATATAAAGATAATTAATAGGTGAAAAAACAAAATAAAAATAGCATTTGAAAGTATTGAGGCAGGCCCTTGCACTACATGCTTTGGTGAATTCATCCATAAATGTGAGCATCAAAAAGGTAGGTATAGTGCGTATTGGGTTTGGTAAAGTCATCATATAGAGGATTGCTATCAGCTGAGCTAGCAGTTGGGGGGAGGGGAGTTCCTAATGAGTTTGGCACAACCAAAAAAATTTAAAAAATGTCACTCTGCATGAATTGAAGCACACACATAACATTTGTAGACATTTAATGGGGTGTTTAGGGGAAAGCAATACTATGGAGCTGACAAAAGACATTGCTAAATGACTAGACTATAGTTTTATGGGCCAAGAAGAGCATGGTGGGTAAGTTAGTGAGGCAAATAAGCCTGAGGACAAAGGGGCAGAGTATATGAATTAGAGCATATTGCAATGATGGTAATTAGGGAATGAGGAAAGAAATGCAAGACATTAGCAATCATGAAATACATAGAATGTGATGTTAAAGGATAAAACTTACCTTCATATAGTCCTTCTGCAGGACCTGAATGATAGCAGAACAGGTCTCTGGAAAAATGATCCCCAGAGCCTGGGGGGATATGCCTGTAGAGAACTTGAGGTCCTGAAGGCTTCTCCCAGTTGCCAAGTAGTGCAACGTGGCGATGAGCCTCTGCTCCGGAGTGATGGCTTGCCGCATGCAGGTATCCTGCCTGCTGATATAAGGGGTCAGCAAAGCCAGCAGATGGTGAAAAACGGGGTCCGTCATCCGGAGATAATTCCTGAAATTATCAGGATTATTCTCCCGGATCTCACGGAGCAAAGGCATGTGCGAGAACTGGTCACGCTGGCGCAACCAATTCTTGGTCCACAAACGCCTCCCCTGCCTGTTCATGGACCGGGCTTATGTCAAAGTAACAACCCCAACACGAAGCCCCTGCACAGCACAAACTCTACGACGAGTACGTAGACGAAACATGGTTTCAAAACGGTCGGCTCGTCAGAACAGACAACAGAAAGCACCGATAAACAGCAAGGCCTGAAAGAACGACCTGAATAGCAGAAGCAAGCAGACAATAAGAAATGCCTTTCAAAGCATACTATACCAAGATATAGTCCACAATGAGAAACAAATACTTACTGACTGCACGCACTGATTATCATATACGCAAAGACAAGCACAAACTGAAGAGCAGTAGCAATCTGAATCACAAATCTGAAAAGCGCGAATCGTCTCTCACCAAACTTCTACTAACACGCGATAGACACGAGATCAGCAGAAGGAGCCCAAAGGGTGCCGGACGTGGTGCTGAACTTACCTTTTGTAGGCCCGGCGTACACGGCTTACGTCACTGCGTTCTTGGCAACCGGAAATTCAGACAACTTGGTCCGACCGTGTGTATGCAACATCACTTCCGGACCTGGTCCGGAATGAATCCGTCAGAATAACTCAGATGGATTTGGTCGTCGGGATCTTCGACCATGTGTACAAGGGCTAAGTGTGTCCTGGTCCTAACCCTCTCTCCCTCAGTTCTGTTAAGAGACAATAAATCTCTTTTTCTTGCATTCCAAAAAGTGACTGGCTCCCATGTTTTTAACTTGCAATATACCCACCATGCCTAATAACCCACACTACAAGGAAGGATGTCAGCTCTCCCAGACCCTGGAGGTCACCATCAAGCCTTTGGAGGTCAGGGATGCCACTGCATTTTGTGCCCAATGTTTGGCAAAGGTGTTGTTTCTGCAGTGGTCATCCCTGCAGCTACACCATGATTTTGTCTGGCTCCGTGGGAAGGTGGCAAGTAACATCTTTATTCCTCATAGACTGTGTTATTATCCATCTGAACTATGTGGGGAAGAACCAAAGTGTCTCATTGCTCATGTGAGAGTGTAAGCCTGGCAGCACTGATATGTCTATTTCCCAAAGACAACCTCTGGATATGACCCTGAGCACATGCACTCAACTTCTTTGGCCGACCATGGCAAGGCCTGTTCTGAGTGGAACCTATCATGTTAAACTGCTGTATGGTCTTGACCACCATGCTGCAGCTCAGTTTCAGAGTCTTGGCAATCTTCTTATAGCCTAGGCCATCTTTGTGTAGAGTAACAATTCTTTTTTCAGATCTTCAGAGAGTTATTTGCCATGAGGTGCCATGTTGAACTTCCAGTGACCAGTATGAAAGAGTAAGAGCGATAACACCAAATTTAACATACCTGCTCCCCATTCACACCTGAGACCTTGCAACACTAATGAGCCACGTGACACCAGGGAGGGAAAAGGCTAATTAGGCCTAATTTGGACATTTTCATTTGGACATTTTCATTTAGGGGTGTACTCACTTTTGTTGCCAGGAGTTTAGACATTAATGGCTGTGTGAGTTATTTTGAGGGGACAGCAAATTGACACTGTTATACAAGCTGTACACTCACTACTTTACATTACAGCAAAGTGTCATTTCTTCAGTGTTGTCACATTAAAAGATTTAATAAAAAAATTTACAAAAATGTGAGGTGTGTACTCACTTTTGTGAGATACTGTATATATAACATTATAAATACCTTTATTTAGTTTAATTGATCATACAACCTCTGTTGCCAGCTGCAATAGGGGCTTAAATAAGGAGAGGTGGACAAGCAGCAGTATACAAATCTTCCCACTTTATTAAAAAAGAAAAAAAAGTGTCCGCGATGTAAATCCACCATCAATCACGCTGCCTGACGGACCTGAAAAATAGAAAAAAATGCAAAATGCTCCACCTCCATGTGAAGCTTCCTGCCGACAGCTGTCTCTTTGCTTTGACAGCTCTTATATAGCCCCCCCTCCCCGGCCTGTCAGGCTGCATGCTCGGATGAGGGTCTGGTATGCATTTTGGGGGGGGGGGGGGGGACACGCCATATTTTTTTTTATTTTGCCATGAAGTTTCCTTTAAAATCTATACCAGACCCAAAGGACCTGGTATGGATTTTGGGGGGACTCCACGCCATTTTGTTTTTCTTAATTCTGTTATAGGGTTCCCCTTAACAACTTCAATACACTGTATTGTATACTCTGAACTGCACTATATACTCTGCACTGCGTTATATACACTACATGGACTACACTATATACTCTGCACTGTATAATATATGCTACACTGACTGCACTATATACTCTGCACTGTATTATATATTCTGCACTGACTGTACTATATACTCTGCACTGTATTATATATACTACACTGACTGCACTATATATTCCGCACTGTATTTTATATATATTACACTAACTGCACTATATACTCTGCACTGTATTATTTATATTACACTGTACCGATCGGCACACTCAATATTGCATTTAAATATATAGAGGAGAAAAATTTACTTTTCATTGTACAATTTATACTGAGAAAGCTGTCCAAAATAGACTAGCAAAACATCGAATTATTCATATCTTTATTACTAAATCAGAAATAGCTAAATAAGCCAACGTTCATTAACCAGTTAACAACCAGCCCATAGCCAAATGACGCCTACAGGGTGGTTGTTTAACTCTGGGAGGCCATCATATGACAGCCTCCCAGAATTCCGCTCTTGCGCGCCCCCTGGGGCGCACACCCGAGAGCATGACGGAGCGATCACTTGTAAACAAACCGGCATCATAACGTTCCTCCCTCCCCTCTCTGTACCGATCGGTCCAGCGGAGGGGGACAGATTGGTGTCAGCAGCGCTGTGGGCTGGATCTGCAGTGCCCACAGTGCTGCTCACCAATAATTAACCCCTCAATTCCCTGACAATACTCTGCAATGCCCTGACAATACTCTGCAATGCCCCTCAACTTTGTGTTTAAAAAAAAATGCATTTTAACCACTTCCCACCCGCCGGCACTCATATGATGTCCCTGACTTTGTGCGGGGATATCTCTGAATGATGGGTGCAGCTACAGGCATCATTCAGATATCTGATTTTTCAACCGGCGATTCCCTACACCGTAAGAACGATCATTGCGGCTATTCTACTGCTTGATCATTCTTACAGGAGGCGAGAGAGGATGTCCCCCTCCCCCTCCCACCGCCCTCTGGGGCTTCTACCGACTCGCCAATATGATCAAAGCCAGAATCCTTTTTATTTGTATTATTTCAGGCTTCCCAGCCTAAAGGTGAGATGTGGGGTCTTATTGACCCCACATCTCACTGTAAAGAGGACCTGTCATGCCATATTCCTATTACAAGGGATGTTTACATTCCTTGTAATAGGAATAAAAGTGATCAAAAAAATAATTTTTGGGGAAAAAAGTGTCAAACTAAAATAAATAAAGTAAAATGAACAATAAAAAAAAATAAAAAGGGAAAGGGAGAAAAAAACACCAGAAACAATATCGCCGTTCCAACTGGAATACAAAATATTGATTTATACAGCCTATACGAAGTCTCTTATTGACAAACAAACTTACACATTTTTAAATGTTCCATTTCCAAGAGAACCAATTTTCTACACTATTCCCAAGATACACAAGAACTGTAAAACGCCCCCAGGAAGGCCCATAGTTTCGGGCATTGGCTCATTGACCAAGAATGCAAGTTAATTCATTGATTTCTTTCTGATGCCACATGTAATCAATCGTATGTCAAAGATACTTCTGATCTTTTAAAACGTTTGGACTGCTTATCCGTTCCTCCCCATGCTTACTTAGTAACAATTGATGTTGAAGCTCTATATTCAAGTATTCTGCATGATTTAGGATTAAAGATTGTGAGTAAATTCTTGAAGGAGCAGAACCACCGTTAGTGGGAGTTCTGCTCTTCTTGGAACTTGCAGAACAGCAGAACCTGCGAACTGACCGAAAATTTGAACAAACTTTTTTAAAAGTTTTAAAAACAGACGTTTTTTCGGGAACACTAATTTTAATGACGCTTAAAGTGAAAAAAAAAAGTGAAATATTCCTTTAAATATCGTGCCTGGGGGGTGTCTATAGTATGCCTGTGAAGTGGCACATGTTTACAGTGTTTAGAACAGTCCCTGCATTGACATTTCTAATGGAAAAAGTCATTTAAAACTGCTTGCGGTTTTAATGTAATGTCTGGTTCCGGCAATATGGATGAAAATCATTGAGAAAAAAGGCATGGGTAGCCCCCTGCTCATTACCAGCCCCTGGTCTCGTATATATTAAGGGGAACCCCGTACCCAAATTAAAAAAAGGAAAGGTATGGGGCCCCCAGGCCCTATATACTCAGAACAGCAGTATACAGGCGGTGCGAACAAGACAGGGACTGTGTAGGTTTGTTGTAAGTAGAATCTGTTTGTAATTTTGAACTGGTACATTTTTAAAGTGTAGCTCCAGTCAAAAAATCTATTTTTAAGCTTTTTGGAAAACATAGGGAAAGGTTATCACCCCTGTAACATTTTTTTTCCTGCCTGTGCACCTCTTCAGAAGATTTCGCCTCACTTTCCCAATGACTAATGTTTTTTTTAAAATGTGGGGTTTTTAGTAAAACAAGGATTGGGAAAAAGCATCAGTGGAGAGGAGACACGTTTTTCCCATATTTTTTTCCCATATCAACTCTTACAGGAGAGAAATTCCCTTCCTAGGTGTAGATTTCATCTCACTTCCTGTTGTCTCCTTCCGTTTGCAAGTAGGAGACATTTGTAAGTTGGATGTTTGAAAGCAGGGGCCTGCCCTATATGCTCTGCAGAAATGTGGGCCTAAGGTTTTGATGTTGCCCCAACACTGTAAGCCCTCAAAGTGACTCTTGGTGGGCACTGGAACGCCCTGCTGTGAACTATTATATCAAGAATTGTAATTGCATGACAGTGGTAGAAAAATTGGGCCTTTGGTGGTGGTGGTGGTGGTGGTGGTGGTGCTGGTGCCATAACACTGTAAGTCCTCACAGTTACTCTTGGTGGGTGCTGGAACAGTCCCTGCTGTGAAATATTGTATCAAGAATTGTAATTACATGCACCTGTTGAATAGGGGCAGAAAAATTGGGCCTTAGGCACTGGTGCCACAACACTGCAACACCTCACACAAACTCTAGTTGGAGAACAGGAATGAGCCCTGCTGCAAAGCATTGCATCAAAAATTGTAATTACACGCCCCTGTTAAACAGGGGCGGAAAAATTGGGCCTTAGCCATAGGCGCTGGTGACACAACACTGCAACCACTCACAAATATAGTAGTTGAGCGCAGCAACGAACCCTCCTGCAAAATATTGCATCAAAAATTGTAATTACACGTCCCTGTTAACTAGGAGCTGAAAAAAAAATTGGGCCTTAGGCACTGGTGCCATGACACTGCAACCCCTCACAGATACTCTAGTTTGAGTGCAGGAATGAGCCATGCTGCAAAGTATTGCATCAAAAATTTTAATTACATGCCCCTGTTAAACAGGGGCTGAAAAATTGGGCCTTAAGCACTGGAGGCAGTGTCCAGAACCAAAAATGTTCTTCCAAGCTATCAGCAGGGTCATTGAGGAGGAAGAGGATAGTCAGTCAGCATAACAGGATAGTCACTCAGCATCAGCATAGGCAGTCTTGAAGGGATCTGACATTTAAAAAAAAATTATTCAGTTACATCAGCTTCAGGTGCTTGGTAGCTGGTGGTGATCCAAGACTGATTCATCTTTATGAAGGTCGGTCGATCAACCGAGTCAGTGGACAGGCGCACCCTGTGATCGGTTACAAAGCCTCCAGCAGCACTGAATGTACGTTCCGAAAGAACACTGGATGCAGGACAGGCCAGTAGCTCAATTGCATACTGTGCAAGCTCTGGCCAGTGATCCATCCTCAAGACCCAGAAACCCAGAGGATTTTTGGTGGGAAAGGTGTCTTGCCCCTAGGTATTCCTGCACCATGTAAATCAGACGCTGGCAATGGTTGCTGGAACCGATCATACCTTGGGGCTGCAAACTATAAAATTGTCTGAACGCAACGGTCAGATGGCCACCTTCTCCACCGCTCCTTCTGTGACTGACCGAAGCCTCAGCAACACGTTGTCCAGGACTATCACTGCTCACCATCCCCGTGGCCTCCTCAAATAGAGACAGTACAGTGCATGCATCCCTGATCATGGCCCACTGGCATGGGGAAAAAAATGAGCTCCCCTGACCCTGTCCTGGTGCTGTAGTTGCACAGGTACTCATTGATGGCCCTCTGCTGCGTGTGCAGCCGCTGCAGCATGGCCAACATTGAGTTCCATCTGGTGGGCATGTCACAGATAAGGTGGTTCTTGGGCAGGTTCAATTCTTTTTGGAGCTCAGCCAGCTGAGCACTGGCATTATATGACCGGCGGAAATGCCCACAGACTTTCCTGGCCTGCCTCAGGACATCCTGTAAGCCTGGGTACCTGCCCAAGAACCGCTGCACTGCCAAGTTAAGGATGTGAGCCACACAGGGCACATGGGTCAGTTGTCCCTGTTGGAGGGCAGAGAGGAGGTTGATGCCATTGTCACAAACCACCATTCCTGGCTTAAGCTGGTGTGGTGTCAACCACCTCTCAGCCTGCCCCTGCAGAGCTGACAGAATATCTGCCCCAGTGTGGCTCCTGTCCCCCAAGCACACCAACGCTAGCATGGCATGGCATCTTTTTGCCTGTGTACTTGTGTAGCCCCTTAAACGCCTATGGAGCACTGCTGGTTCCGAGGACAAAGCACAGGAAGAGGCCATGGAGGATGAAGAAGAGGAGGAGATGGAGGAGGGAGGTGTGTCACAACCAGTAGTAGCATTTTGGAGGCGTGGTGGCAGAACAACCTCCAACACTACTGCACCTTGTCCTGCATCCTTCCCAGCTGCCAGAAGAGTCACCCAATGCACCATGAAAGATAAGTAACGTCCCTGTCCATGCCTGCTGGACCATGAGTCAGCAGTAATATGCACCTTACCGCTGACCGCCCTGTCCAGCGAGGCATGGACATTGCCTTCCACATGCCCGTAGAGAGCTGGAATCGCCTTCCGTGAGAAAAAGTGGCGTTTGGGAACCTGCCACTGAGGAACCGCACATTGCACAAACTCACGGAAGGGGGCCGAGTCTACCAACTGAAAAGGCAGCAGTTGAAGTGCTAGCAATTTAGCCAAGCTAGCATTCAACCGCTGGGCATGTGGATGGCTGGGAGTGAACTTCTTTTGACGGTCCAGCAGCTGGGGCAGGGAAATTTGCCTGCTACAATCGGACGTCGGTGTACCGCTGGCAGATTGCCCACAAGTACCTGGCTTTGACACTTCTAATTGTACACCTTCATTCCTCTCAGTGCAGGTTTCAGAGAGGACTGAAGGTATAGTGTGGTTGGATATCCCAGCTGATGACGAGCAAGGAGAGGTCCGCCTTGTTCTTTGGTGTGGGTCTTTAAGGTAGGCTTGCCAACGAACTGCATGGCAGGTTGACATATGTCTGGTCAATCATGTGGTGCCCAAGCGGCTGATGTTTTGGCCACGTGAGATACGCTTGAGACATATGTTGCAAATAGCAGCCGTGCGATCTGATTCACTAGTCTCAAAAAAGGCCCACACCAAAGAACTTTTGGAATAACGCCCAGAGGCAGCGCCCTGCACAGGCGGAGCTCTGCGGTGTGATTCAGTCGGTGTGCTGCCCATAAGGTGGCCCCTGAAGGGCATCCTGCTTCGTTGGAGATGTGCCTCCTCCTCCTCCTCCTTTGCCAGTACCCAGAGCCTGGGTGAGAGAGGATGAGGAGGATGAGGAGGGCTTGGTCATCCACTCTACCAAGTCTTCGGCATGTTGAGGCTCAACACGTCCAGCTGCCGAAAATAAGGACAAGCGTGTCCCATGGCCACATGCTGATGATGATGCACTGTGTCCACGACCAGCACTGTTGCCTCTAGACACAGAGCCTGCTTGCCCTCTTTTATTGCCTCGTGACTGTCTGCCTCTCCTTGTTGGCCTTTCAGACATACTAATGGCCTGCAGGGAGATGAGAACACCAGTAATTGGGGTAGCTTTAGGTGCACACTGAGCAGATGACACAGTACACCGACTGTAATTATTGCAGCTGCCTGCCTCTGGTATAGGATCTGAACAACATGAGCATTTGGGGTAGCTTCATGTGTACACTGCGCAGGAGGCACAATACACCAACTGTAACTGTTGCAGCTGCCTGTGGTATAGGACCAGAACAACACCAGTAATTGGGTTAGCTTCAGGTGTACAATGTGCAGGTGGCACAATACACCGACTGTAACTGCTGCCTGTGGTATAGGACCAGAAGAACACCAGCAATTTGGGTAGCTTCAGGTGTACACTGTGCAGGGGGCACAATAAACTGACTGTAACTGCTACAGCTGCCTGTGGTATAGGAGCAGAAGAACACAAGCAATTGGGGTAGCTTCAGGTGTACACTGTGAAGATGGCACAATACACCGACTGTAATTACTGCAGCTTCCTGTGTTATAGGACCAGAACAACACCAGCAATTGGGGTAGCTTCAGGTGTACACTTTGCAGGTGGCACAATACACCGACTGTAACTGCAACAGCTGCCTGTGGTATAGGACCAGAAGAATACCAGTAATTGGGGTAGCTTCAGGTGTACACTGTGCAGGGGGCACAATACACCGACTGTAACTGCTGCAGCTGCCTGTGGTATAGGACCAGAAGAACACTAGCAATTGGGGTAGTTTCAAGTGTACACTGTGCAGGGGGCACAATACACCGACTGTAATTGCAATAGGTTCAAAGGAAATGAAGACACTGTCTCTGCGTCTGTCTCTATGATCCACCCGCCACACACTACGCAAGGCCACCGCGCAGGCGGCCTTATATAGTGTGGGGTGTGTACTAAACCCCCTGAGCCATAATTGGCCACAGCTCTCTTCGCTGATGGCGCTGTAATTGGCCAAGCATGCAGGCCATAGTGTATGATTGGCCAATCATCAGCCAGCAATGCACTGCGATGCCACGGTGCATTATGGGCCGTGAGCGCCACTCCAATTTGGCGTGAACGGCCCATAAAGTTCTGGTTTCGCCAAACGGGCAAACAGCTGGTGTTCAACTCAAACATGCGTTCGACTCAAACACCCAGCTCATCCCTACTTATGAGTCAGATTTCACTAGGCTGGCAGCGAATTACGTAAACGTCTACATGACCGAGGCTATAGTAAAAGCTTATTAAGAAAAGCCTACAATAAAGCTTTAAAACAAGAGAGATCAGCCCTTCTATATTCAAAAACTAAACCGACGGTGGAACAGCAGACAACCAAGTTTATAACTAGGTTTTCTAGTTAACATCATCAACTTCGTGCATGTATGGCCAAACATTGCCATTTTTTGAGTGAGGATCCAGTACTAAGCCGATATGTACGTGACACCCCTGAAATTGTATTTCGTAAAAGTTCCTCTATAGGCGATAGAGTGACGACCAGCCACTATAGACCTAATTGTCAAGGGAATAACTTGCCCAATGGAATATCTACATGTGGGCAGTGTACTTATTGCCCATGGGTAAGAGTAGGTACAATCTTTCAATTACCAAATGGAGAGAAGTTCCGCCCCCGTTTCCATGCAAACTGTGAAACACCGGGGGTAATATACTTAATGACATGTAAATGTGGAGCCTACTATGTGGAGAAAATGATCCGCCCCTTCAAGAAACAAATTTATGACCATGTGTATTATTCCCAATGGGCCAAAATGCTCACACCAGTTAGTCACCCTCAAGGACTATATCATAAAGTCGATACTAGTATGGTTCAATTCCTAGTTCTGGAGGTAATACCACAAGATCCACGTGGGGGAAATTGGGATAAAACAATTTTACAGAAAAAGACTTTCTGGATAGAGAGATTGGAACCCATCAGTCCCCCTGGAATTTACAAGGTGCTGTCTTACAGGCCCTTCCTATGAACAATTAGGGAATATATTGACTTAAAAATTTTCCCTTTCCTTGTAAAAGTCTTTCTTTAGCTCTGTCACTCTGCTTCTTTCTTTATTTTTATTTTATACCTTCCTAATCCTTCTTTTCCCTTTCTATTATACTTCTTTCTTGTTCTCTATTTTACTTTTTTTGTTTCCCTCCCCCCTTTTCCCTTTCCCCCCTTTTTCTCTCCCCCCTCCCCCCCCCCCCACTTCCCCTCCCTTCTTTCTTTTCCTCCATATCCCTTTCCTCTTCCTATTTCAACTTTCTCCTTTCCCCCCTTTTTTTTCTCCCTTTCCCCGTTTTCTCCTTTCTTCCTGATATTTTTTGCTTTATGAATCATCTTGACAAAACACTGCTTTCTTTGTAATGTTCCATTTTGCCAATATTCTGTGACTGTGCTAGATTTTATCTGACTTTCAATAATATCTTTAATGTGTGATGGGGTTGTAAAAGATTTTGTGTTTTTAGTCTAAAAGTCCATGTGGGTTCATTTTCAGCCCGCCTTGTTAAATATTGTTTATACATATATATTGTTTATACATATATATATATATATATATATATATATATATATATATATATATATATATATATATATATATATACACACACATATATATATATAAGGCTTGTAAGAACTAGGGATGAGCTTTGAGTTCGAGTCGAACTCATGTTAGACTCGAACATTGCCTGTTCGCCTGTTCAGCGAACAGTGAACAATTTGGGCTGTTCGCGGCAAATTCGAAAAGCCTGAACACCCTGTACAAGTCTATGGCAGAAATCTAAAGTGCTAATTTTAAAGGCTAATATGCAAGTTACTGTCCTAAAAAGTGTTTGGGGACCTGGGTCCTGCCCCAGGGGACATGGATCAATGCAAAAAAAAGTTTTAAAAACTGGCGTTTTTTCAGGAGCAGTGATTTTAATAATGATTAAAGTGAAACAATAAAAGTGTAATATTCCTTTAAATTTCATACCTGGGGGGTGTCTATAGTATGCCTGTGAAGGGGCGCATGTTTCCCGTGCTTAGAACTGTCCCTGCACAAAGTGTCATTTCCGCAGCAAAAAAAGTCTTTTAAAATCACTTGCGGCATAATACAGAGAACACTCAATGAGTGTTCTCTGTGTTACGGGAGCCAACAATTCATTCATTGATAAAAAAAAAAAGTGTGGGGTACCCCTAAATTCAATTACCAGGCCCTTCAGGTCTGGTATGGATATTAAGGGGAACCCCGCGTCAAATTTAAATATTTTTTTTTACGTAGGGGTCCCCCTAAAAGTCCATACCAGACCCTTTTTTTCGAGCATGCAACCTGGCAGGCCGAAGGAAAAGAGAGGGGGGCGAGAGAGCGCCCCC
Source organism: Lithobates pipiens (assembly GCF_037356315.1). Classification (NCBI taxonomy): domain Eukaryota; kingdom Metazoa; phylum Chordata; class Amphibia; order Anura; family Ranidae; genus Lithobates; species Lithobates pipiens. The sequence continues at coordinate 577,542,088 of NW_027507748.1, forward strand.
CCTCCTGAACCGTACCAGGCCACATTCCCTCAACATTGGGAGGATGCTTTGGGAGTCTGTGACCCCTCAAGGCACCATGTCCCCATGTTGATGGGGACAAGGGCCTCATCCCCACAACCGCCGTGTTGTGGGGGTCTGCGGGCGGGGGGCTTATCAGAATCTGGAAGCCCCCTTTAACAAGGGGACAAATTACCCCTACCATTTCACAAAGAAAGTGTAAAAAAATGGTTAAATAAGACAAACACACTTTTGAAAAATTCCTTTATTAAAAATAAAAAAAAGATTCCAGCGGTGGTAATCCACTCTTGCTATCCAGCGACGGATGATCATCTCTCCGGGGTCCAGCGATGGCTGATCTGATCCAGCGACGGGTGATTTTCAGTCCAGCGCAGTCCATCCATGCATCCATCTTCTGTCTCCACTAAGGAGACACTGCGGAGATCCCAGCGCCTGATGTTTCTTATATTAGGAGAGCGGGGCCACCTGTCACCTGACCCCGCCCTATCTGATGCTAGTGACGGAAGCCAGGGGTTCCCCAATGACGTATGGGTGACCCAGCCCCCCTCTGATATAATGCAGGTTTCTGTTACATCAGAGGGGGCGGGGTCACCCATACGTCATTGGGGAACCCCTGGCTTCCTTGCTAGCATCAGATGGGGCGGGGTCAGATGATGGGTGGCCCCGCCCTCCTAATATAAGGAACGTCAGGCGCTGGACTTCCCGCAGTGTCTCCTCAGTGGAGACAGAAGATGGATGCATGGATGGACTGCGCTGGACTGAAAATCACCCGTTGCTGGATCAGATCAGCCATCGCTGGACCCCGTGTTTGTCTTATTTAACCATTTTTACACTTTCTTTGTGAAATGGTAGGGGTACTTTTGTACCCCCTTACCTTTTCAAACGGGGGGGCAGGATCTGGGGGGCCCTTTGTTAAAGGGGGCTTCCAGATTCTGATAAGCCCCCCATCCGCACACCCCCACAACCACCGGCCACGGTTGTGGGGATGAGGCCCTTGTCCCCATCAACATGGGGACATGGTGCTTTGAGGGGTCACAGACCCCCAAAGCATCCTCCCAATGTTGAGGGCATGTGGCCTGGTACGGTTCAGGAGGGGGGGCGCTCTCTCATCCCCCCTCTTTTCCTGCGGCCTGCCAGGTTGCGTGCTCGGATAAAGGGTCTGGTATGGATATTTAGGGGGACCCCCATGTAATTTTTTTTTTAATTTGACGCGGGGTTCCCCTTAATATCCATACCAGACCTGAAGTAATACAGTAATACAGAGAACACTCATTGAGTGTTCTCTGAATTAGGCCGCAAGTGATTTTAAAAGACTTTTTTTCCTGCGGAAATTACACTTTGTGCAGGGACAGTTCTAAGCATGGGAAAAATGCGCCCCTTCACAGGCATACTATAGACACCCCCCAGGTACGAAATTTGAAGGAATATTACACTTTTATTGTTTCACTTTAATCATTATTAAAATCACTGCTCCTGAAAAAAACTGCGTTTTTAAAACTTTTTTTTGCATGGATCCATGTCCCCTGGGGCAGGACCCAGGTCCGTAAACACTTTTTAGGACAGTAACTTGCATATTAGCCTTTAAAAAAATTAGATTTTGAACGTTCGAGTCCCATAGACTTTAATAGGGTTCTAAAGTTCACACGAAGTTTAGGTCTGTTCGCAGGTTCTGGTGCGAACCGAACAGGGGGGTGTTCGGCTCATCCTTAGTAAGGACATACCGAGCAGCCTTGAGTTTGATGTATATAACAATGTATGTAATTATGTCCTAAGTCTTGTTCTAGGTGATCGCTGTCATGTTGCTACACTCATCTTTCCCCCCTTGTTTTTTTTGTTGTTGTTCCGATTGAGGCCAGTGCAGACACACTTGTTCGGCCACCCAGTCCGCGCGCTATCTGTCGTCCTTTACCCTCCCCCCTGCGTGTGTTCACATGCAGGGGATGTGGGGAGAGCTCGCCAGCTGCTCGCGGTCATTAAGGATGCTCCGGCAGCAGCGTCCTTTACTATGCATGCACGGGAGAACAGTGGAATTGTGGCGGACTCTTACTAAATCACGGCGCGACCCCGTCTCCTGGAGCATGAGCAGTTCAACTAGTACAGCCGGTAGAGCTGACGTCGGACGCGCTGACGTCAGCTGGACGGGATGTATAACAATACCACGCCAGGAGCCACAACACGCAAGCTTCCAGCACGTGCGGTGACTCTTGGCGTACCTCTCCTTGGGATCATACCCACAGGATTGTATCCACTGATTTAGAGGGATTCTCAGTGCGGCTTATATAGGAATCTTAGAGGAACAAGGTACGTTTTGGAGATCCGTTAATTAGGACCCTCCAAATTTAACTTATGAGAATAGCATTCAGTGTGTAGTAATATGGGCTAGAGAAAAGCCCCCTTTGTTTAAGGCCTCTGTTTATTAATGGACGTTGGCTTATTTAGCTATCTCTGATTTAGAAATAAAGATATACTAATTAGATGTTTTGCTAGTCTATTTTGAACAGCTTTCTCAGGATAATTTGTACAATGGGGCAATTTGATGGGTTTTTAAATGTATATAGGTCATTCCGTTTCTTCTGCTAGCGCTCTTTCTGATAAATATCTTCTTTACATGCCTTTTAGTTACCGGATGCATCCCCGCTAGTGTAATCCGCACATTGTTGGCTCCCTTGGAACCTCTTTTGGGGGTTCAGTAAGAGTGCCTTTTCTCTGTGAATCCATCAGGAAGGCTGATGATGTAGCAGCGACATGGCAGTGCATGCTGGACAAGCTTGAATGTTTATTAGTACTTAGCGTGGTGAGTCAGTGATAGAGACACATGGTTCAGTTCTGATTATGTACACTGTTTATGTGACAATTATATGGTAATTTATAGATTTTGTTGTGTAAAAAATCTTCTTTCTAATTAAACAGACGCTCCTGAGGAAGCAGTAGCATCGCAAAACATGTTGAGCATTCACCTGTACTTTTAATGCAATCACCAGGACCCATGAATACATCTCAGTAATTGATGTCACATCCCAGTGGGAGTTTGTATTTACATCACTAATAATACCCCACAGGAAGAAATGGTGATTTAACATTGTCTGTTAGGGCTAATTCATGGGCCTGTTGAACACATATATATTTTTTAATCTGTCTGTGTCTTTGGAACTAGTGTGTCTTTGATATGTACAAATAAAGGGATTGTTATTTTTTATATACGTGCCTGAAAAGTATTTTTTTCTCCTCTATATATTTAAATGCAGGCTCAATCCACTAACTAACCTGTCTAATCTCTCTCTTAATTCACACTATACATGGCAGGCATGTAAGCAGCCTTATATGGTGGAATCAGCCCCTGAGCCATGATTGGCCAAAGGCACCCTGCCTTTGGCCAATCATGGCTCTCACAGCACATCACACTGTGATTTCCCAAAGCATACAGGTCAGGTGCATACTTTGGCAAGTAAGCAGCCTACATTGCACTGCAATCTCGCAGTGCATTATGGAACGCTCCACGGCTGGCAAACTTCCTGAAAACGCCCCATATGTTTGTTTGTTCTACAAATAAATAAACAGCTGATGTTTAAGTATATATATATATATATATATATATATATATATATATATATATATACACACACACTATCTCACAAAAGTGAGTACACCCCTCACATTTTTGTAAATATTTTATTATATCCTTTCATGTGACAACACTGAAGAAATGACACTTTGCTAAAGTAAAGTATTGAGTGTACAGCTTGTATAACAGTGTAAATTTGCTGTCCCCTCAAAATAACTCAACATACAGCCATTAATGTCTAAACTGCTGGCAACAAAAGTGAGTAAATCCCTAAATGAAACTGTCCAAATTGGGCCCAATTAGCCATTTTCCCTCCTCAATGTCATGTGACTCATTAGTGTCACAAGGTCTCAGTGTGAATGGGGAGCATGTGTGTTAAATTTGTTGTTATCACTCTCACTCTCTGATACTGGTCACTGGAAGTTCAACATGGCACCTCATGGCAAAGAACTCTCTGAGGATCTGAAAAAAAGAATTGTTGCTCTTCATAAAGATGGCCTAGGCTTTATGAAGATTGCCAAGACCCTTAAACTGAGCTGCAGCATGGTGGCCAAGACCATACAGTGGTTTAACAGGACAGGTTCTACTCAGAACCGGCCTCGCCATGGTGGACCAAAGAAGTTGAGTGCACGTGCTCAGCATCATACCCAGAGGTTGTCTCTGGGAAATAGACATATGGGTGCTGCCAGCATTGCTGCAGAGGTTGAAGGGCTGAGGGGTCAGCCTGTCAGTGCTCATACCATACGTTGCACACTGCATCAAATTGGTCTGCATGGCTGCTGTCCCACAAGGAAGCCTCTTCTGAAGATGATGCATAAGAAAGCCTACAAGCAGTTTGCTGAAGACAAGCAGATTAAGGACATGGATTAATGGAATCATGTCCTGTGGTCTGATGAGACCAAGATAAACTTATTTGGTTCAGATGGTGTCAAGCTTGTGTGGTGGCAACCAGGTGAGGAGTACAAAGACAAGTGTGCCTTGCTTACAGTCAAGCATGGTGGTGGGAGTGTCATGGTCTGGGGCTGCATGAGTGCTGCCAGAACCACAGAGCTACAGTTCATTGAGGGAATCATGAATGCCAACATGTACTGTGACATACTGAAGCAGAGCATGATCCCCTCCCTTCGGAGACTGGGCCGCAGGGCAATATTCCAACATGATAACAACCCCAAACACAGCTGCAAGATGACCACTGCCTTGCTAAAGAAGCTGAGGGTAAAGGTGATGGACTGACCAAGCATGACTCCAGACCTAAACCCTATTGGGCATCTGTGGTACATCCTCAAGCAGAAAGTGAAGGAGCGCAAGGTCTCTAAAATCCACCAGCTCTGTGATGTTGTCATGGAGGAGTGGTAGAGGACTACAGTGGCAACCTGTGAAGCTTTGGAGAACTCCATACCCAAGAGGGTTAAGGCAGTGCTAGAAAATAATGGTGGTCATACAAAATATTGACACTTCGGGCCCAAATTGGAAATCTTCACTCAGGGGTGTAGTCACTTTTGTTGCCAGTGGTTTAGACTGGCTGTATGTTGAGTTATTTTGAGGGGACAGCAAATTTACACTGTTATACAAGCTGTACAATCACTTCTTTACATTGTAGCAGAGTGTCATTTGTTCAATGTTCTCACATGAAAAGATATAATAAAATATTTACAAAAATGTGAGGGGTGCACTCACTTTGTTTGGAATTGCCAGTTTAACGCCATATAGTTTTGTGCATTACTGCCAGTTTAACGCCATTTACTTCTGTGTGCGTTACTGCCAGTTTAAACCCATATAGTTTTGCGTGCATTACTGCCAGTTTAATTCCATATAGTTCTGTGTACGTTACTGCCAGTTTAACACCATATCGTTTTGTGTGCGTTACTGCCAGTTTAACGTCATTTACTTTTGTGTGCGTTACTGCCAGTTTAACTCCATATAGTTCTGTGTGCGATACTGCCAGTTTAGCGCCATATCGTTTTGCGTGTGTTACTGCCAGTTTTATGCCATATTGTTTTGTGTGCCTTACTGCCAGTTTAATGCCATACAGTTCTGTGTGCGTTACTGCAAGTTTCACACCATATAGTTTTGCCTGCGTTACTGCCAGTTTAACGCCATATAGCTCTGTGTGCACTACTGCCAGTTTAATGCCATATCGTTTTGTGTGCATTACTGCCAGTTTAACGCCATATCGTTTTGGGTGCGTTACTGTCAGTTTTATGCCATATCGTTTTGCCTGCATTACTGCCAGTTTAACGCCATATAGTTCTGTGTGCATTACTGCAAGTTTCATGCCATATAGTTTTGCCTGCGTTACTGCCAGTTTAACACCATATACTTCTGTGTGTGTGTTACTGCCAGTTTAACGCCATTTACATCTGTGTGCGTTACTGCCAGTTTAATGCCATATTGTTTTGTGTGTGTTACTGCCAGTTTAACACTATATAGTTCTGTGCATCACTGTATGTTTGGCACATTAAATTGCAGTATATTATAATGTATCCATGGAGTGTGTCTGTGTAGTGTGAGCTCTCAAATTAAAGTGCACCTAACACCTATTTACATTGATTAAAATGCATCTACGTACAGATTTCAACTTCTTAATTACATTTACTTATAACCACCCCCTCGCTCCCCAATAATGTCTGGTAGGACAGCAAGGAGAGGCAGATGTTTCCTTGGCACTGTAAGGGGGCCAGCAACAAATGTGTCCACAGGCATAGGTGGACGTGGTGGTCAGTGCTCAGGCAGGGCATCATTTCTTTGTTTAGTGAGTTTGCCTGTGCTATCCAGCCAAAGCAATGCAGAGGAGATGGTGGACTGGCTTACTAAACCTTCCTCATCCTCCACATCCTCTGTCATGCAAGCAGAGACAAGTGTGCAGTCCCCTGCAGTTGCCAGTGGATAAACCTGCCTCCTTGTCCACATCTATTCCTGCCTTACTCCAACATCAGCCATTGAGGAGTCAGAGTTATTTGGCCACAACATCAGCCACTTGCTCCTTCATTATGTCCAGCCAGTACTGGATTCAGATGTTAGTTCTGAGGTTGAGGATGACAGGAACATGAGCCTAGAGAGAGGGAGTTACACTGGTGGAAAAATTGGCATTCATGTTCTCCAAGCCGCAGTGTATTGCTAAGTTGTAACCAGTGGTAATGACGATAATGGAGGAGATGGAGATGATCATGATGAGGTCACTGATGCGGCTTGAGTGCCAGATAGAGCAGAGGAGGAAACCGAAGGTGAGGCGGCAAAACCCCAAGGAGGCCAACATCAAGAAAGCAGAGGGCAGCCACCCAATTCCATTACATTCTGCAGCTGTTATCTCCCGGCCCACTCCCCAAAGCTCAGCTGTCTGGGACTTTTTCAGCACATCTTAAGCAGATTACACTGTTGGTATCTGCAAACTGTGTCTCAGGCACATCAAACGTGACAAAAACACCAACCATTTGGGTACCACATTAACAAGGCATTTAACGTCCAACCACTCAGCCCGTTGGCAAGAGCACCTAAAAGCCACACAAAAGGGGCACAAAAAAAGTGTCCCAATTTTTTTTTTTTACAATGTTGGCAACTATGTAAGAGAAACACATTTCACAGACAGAACATTCCAGGGTGGCAAGGATGTGTGTTAGGTTGGCATGTAGGCCACAGTAAGGCCTCATGCACAGCTCAAACAGCTGCTTTTCCAGGTGTTTTAGCTCTGAAAGCAAGCAAGCAACAGTTAGAGAAGAGCACTCACCGGCGCCATAAGGGGACATGGTGTAAGGAGGACGCTCGCCATGTGGGGCAGCTATGTAGCAGACACAGTAGCAGCAGCAAAAGACATGTCATGAGGCAAACAGCACTCACCGCCGCGTGGAGAGGCCACTACCTTGTCTGGTTCCCGAGCTCTGCCCAAGCTGACGTCAATTCCGGTATCGGTTTCTGATATCAGTGCATTTTCGCGAGTACTGATACCCCCGAAAATGACAAGTATCGTCACCGATACCAATACCGGTATTGGTATTGGTGCATCCCTAGTTTTCGTATGTTCGCACAAATTTGTTTGTTTGCAAGTTCTGGTGCGAACTGAACCAGTGGGGGGACGGGGTTTGTTTGGCTTATCCCTACCAAATGGAGATGTTATATGTGCTTTAACTACCGAGGAGACTCTGATTGGACCCATCAGGGAGTCAAGCACACAAACATGGTCCCACACTAACTGATGTAAAAGGGGGAGGTTCAGGTGTTGGAAAAGACCCAATTGGTAGATTGTTTGGCCTTTATTTCAGCAGTCAGTCATGGCACTTGCTAGTGAAGTAACAGCACGGATGGCCGTTTCTTCACAGCGCATGCGTTATGACATCGGTGCAAGCGTATATGGGATGTAGCACCCTCTACCTTTATGTAGGTACTAGAATTTTCTGGGTCTAAGATATTAGAGTAGGCAAATTTAGACAGACCTGTGCTTTAGGTTGGGCCTGTTTATTTTGATTTGCGATTGGGAGTGTTTAGTGTAGTAGTGGGTGTGATCACCTGTGCTCTGACTCAGAGGTGCCTCCCTTGCTTTCAGGAAGATTGTTCTGGAACAGAAAATGGACCTGAAGTTTGAGTGGCAGGCAGCTCATGTGAGGAGGTCTGACCAATTACCATTCGGTATTGGCAGGGGGCAGGCCTCCCATATAAGCTGAGGTCACTAAGTGCTAAGGGGGATTCTGTCCGTGCAGGAGAAAAGGAGAATGGAGTTTTAGGTAGCTGCCGTAGGGCGTCGCCAAGTGGGGGGGGGGGCATGCCCAGCCCAGAGGAGGTCTGGAGGAGCTGCTAGGATGTATTCCTGGATAAAGATCTTCACCATGACTGGGGAACACAGGACCTGCACTTTGGAGAAGGTCAGTGAAGAAGAATCAACAGTAGGACTGATGAGAGTAGAACAAAGTTCTGTGACCGGGGAACACAGAACTTGCCCTTTGGAGACGGTCAGTGTGAAAGAAGGAAAAGAAGAATTGTTGAGAGTAGTGAAGAATGCTGTGGCCGGGGAACGCAGTGTTTGCAGTTATGGACTGGCTGGGAACAGTAGCCAGCTTATTGCCATGTGCTAGGCCATCGGGGAGAGGTACCAAGTATCTCTTGCCTGGTAAAGCACTCTGGTAATACCTTCCATGAGACTGTGTAGCTAACAAATTCACTGAGCCACCAGGGAGTGGTGTTGTATGCCTCGGGCTTATTGATTTGTTGAAGCAAAGCCATTCAAGAGACTTTATTACAGTAACAAAGTACAACCAGCAAACTGGGGTTATTCAGAGTGATCCTTTTTGTTTTACTGGAAGAGATGAGACAGGAATCTAATGCTGCGTATACACGACTGGACTTTTCGATGGACAAGGTCCGCCGGTCTTCCCGATGGATTTTTGGCGGAGTTCCGACAGACTTTCTGAACGAATGGATTTGGCCACACACAAGCACACCGAAGTCCGATGGATTCAAACGTGATGATGTACGACCGGACTAGAATAAGAAAGTTCATAGCCAGTAGCCAATAGCTGCCCTAGCATTGGTTTTCATCTGTCGGACTAGCATACAGACGAGCGGATTTCTTGATAGGAACTTGGTCCAGTGGAAAAATTTGAAACATGTTCTATTTATAATGTCCGTCTGATATTTGGACAGCAAAGATCCGATGAAGCCCACACACGATCGAATTGTCTGGCGGATTCGTTCCGTCGGACCTTTGCTGTCGAAAAGTCATGTGTACACAGCAAAACAGTTTTGCAGCAAAGGATTTGTAAAAGAGGAGATCAAGGTAGTGATAGTCTGCAGGAGTCAGTGCAGAGGAGGAAGAGGAACAATAGTCTGCAGTGGAGATATGCAGGAGAACAGACTGTGAATGTTATAAGTGCATCAAAAAGCTGCTAATTAATGTTCTAAAAATGTGATGACAATTCAATAAGTGCTATGGGCATCCCATATCTTCCTTTACCCCAACCAAGTTGTATCCCGCAATAAACGCAACAAAACTACGCAAATGAATGCTCATTGTCTCAAAGGTGATATATGGGGACCTGGCAGCAGGGTAATTTGGTGGATCGTTTGTCAGGCATGCTCACACCATGGCTACATTTGGAGGTCCCACCAAGGTCCACCTTCACTGTTAACCTGCTGGCTGTTGCCCCTAGCAACAGTTAGAGGATATTACAAAGAAAAGACTGTGTGGGCCTTTAAAACTGACGTTGTTACATGCCATTGCTCATAGCAACCAAAATCAAACTTGCCGCCGAGTGTTGTTCCCCTTAGCAACCGTCCAGCGCTGCCATCACGCTCCCTGCACTCAGTTGTACTAATGGACACTCACAACCACGATAAGCTATGCAACTCATTGACTGTAACCATGTGCTATCAACCGTGGTAACCATGGCGAGCAATCGCGCTCATTGGATTACAAATATCTCTGGTGCTTTGCACAGCACAGGTATTACCCAATGTTTCCAAAATGTGAATGACTTTATTAATCCTGCCGAACATAGTTGAGAGTGGAGAGTGAGTTTGTGAATGTCTACTGTTGCCCCTAGGAACCGAGCCACAAGGGGGTGTCACTGACGGGGTCTGCACGGTCAGTCCCTTACGGTAGAACATTGCAAAGGAGAGACTTTCCTGTGTTAACGGTGACTGCTGTAAGGTTTGCCTGCCATCAGTTTCAGTGTTGCGATGCAGTTTTTTTAAACTAAACTTGGACAGTGCCTGCAATTCAACAGCGCCTGCCACTAGGTGTCACTCTGGAGCACACTGAAAATGTATGCTTACAGTTCCTTGCACGCTGAATCAACAAGTGAGTGGGCGGAGTTGCAGGCCAGCGGAGAGCTAAAAAGTATTCAGCGTGCTATGCGCCAGACCCAAAGCGGAGAAAGATTGCAGAAGGTGGTCGGAGGACGCCCGCTATGCACTGGTTGCCTGATTTGCAGGTCGACACCAGCATCTGGCTGGAGCTTACTGGAGGACTTGCCCTGGGGGTGGTCGGAGGAGTGGAGAGGTTGTGCATGTTATGTCCCAGGTGCCACATACCTACGGCTATAAAGCACTCTGGTAATACCTTCCAAGAGACTGTGTAGCTACCAAATTCACTGAGCCACCAGGGAGAGGTGTTGTATGCCTCTGGCTTATTAATTTGTTGAAGAAACACCATTCAAGAGACTTTATTACAGTAACAAAGTACAGCCAGCAAACTGAGGTTATTCAGAGTGATCCCTTTTTGTCTTACTGGAAGTAATGAGACAGGAATCGAAGCCCTTGTACACATGGTCGGACATTCCGACGGAAAATGTCCGATCGGACTGTGTTGCGAGATAATCCAAATGTGTGTGGGCTCCATCGGACTGTTTCCGTTGGAATATCCGACGGACAAAGTTTTAGAGCTGGGCTATAAAACTTTCCGACAACATCATCCGATCGGACTTTGTCCGATTGTGTGTAGAGAATTCCAATCGGACAAAGTGCCACGCATGCTCAGATCAAATTCCTAGACCAAAGCTATTGGCTACTAGCCTGAACGTAGTCCCGTCGTAACAAAATAACGTCATCACGTTACGTACGATCGGATTTTCCGACAACTTTGTCCGACCGTGTGTATGCACCACAAGTTTCGGACAAAATTCGTCGGACAAAATCCGACGGATTTTGTTGTCGGAATGTCCGACCGTGTGTACAAGGGCTAACAGTTTTGCAGCAAATTGCATCATATTTAGAGCTAAAGCTGCTAATCAATGTTCTACAAATGTGATGACAATTCAATAAGTGCTATGGGCATTCCATATCTTCCTTTACCCCAACCAAGTTGTATCCCGCAATAAACGAAACAAAACTACGCAAATGACTGCTCATTGTCTCCAAAGGTGATATATGGGGGTCTGGCAGCAGGGTGATTTGGTGGATCATTTGTCAGGAGTGCTCACACCATGGCTACAGGTAAAGAGCTCCTAAACTGTGCAGGTTTAGGAGATATTTACAGTACCTACAGATAAGCCTTATTATAGGCTTACCTGTAGATACAAGTGGTGTAACTATGATTACAGCCACTTTAAGTGGTTAAATATTTTAAGAAGAAATATTAAAGTTTCTTTTAAATTAAAATTTTGAGGATCTCTTTACTTCCTCTAACATTACTATAAGAATTAAAATGTAAATTGAAGGAAAGAAAACCCCCATTTGTTGTCTGCTCACCCTCTCATTTTTGCGATAATGTGTTACCTGCTGTGATGCAAATGATATTGTGTGGCTGTAGGTGAAATGGAAAAAGGAAAAATCCTATGTGTTTATCAAAGTTTTCCAGCTGCCAGGGCCTGCACTGCTTCAAAGGACTCAGCATTATGCAATCTGAACAAGCTGCCTTCTCTTCTCTACTCAGCCAGTTCAGTAATGTTCTGTAGTTAAAGGGCCACATAAATTAAAATTTAGCTTGTGGAAAACAGTTTTTAATGGCATTCATGTATAAATATGTGCACACTTTGTGACATTGCTGGTACTGAATTTATTTTGAATTAAAGTGGAGTTCCACCCATAACATTTACTTTACAGAAATAAACATTATAATCCTTCAACAACAATAATTGGATTTTTTTTTTTTTTTACTCACCCCTTCTTCACTGTTGCTATGGGGTCTCCTGTATTCTGCCTCTTCAGTGGTGATTTACGTCATTTCCCTCGGCGCCTGTGCTTGCTAGGGTTCCTGGGTGATGTGTGTCATTCTTTCCCAGGAGTCAGTGGGCAGTGCTCAGAGCTCTCATTAATGTGACGTATGCTTACTGGCAAGAATGAGCAGTGCATGCTGGTTATTCAGCAGCACCGTAAACCCGGAAGTTTATGCTTGTGGGCTTCGCCTGCCCACAAGCAAGATGGGAATGCTTGAGCAGGGGGAATATAAGGTAAGTTTTTTAATAAAATACTAACAAAATGGGCCCTAGTTACAGGCCTAACAAATGCAACATTAGCATAATATGATAGGGACAGATGGATTTAAAAAAAAATCATATACAGTATATGAATAACATTACGTTTCCCTCCAGTAATACCATAAAATAAATACCAATTGTTTACCTGGAACAAAGCATCTTTGTTAAAAAAAATACACTCTCCTGGTCAGTTATATACCATTACAGTGATTTTAGTTAACTTCATTTCACAATCTTACATGCTTTTGTTCCATGGGGTTGTTTGGTCCAGTCAGTGGGGATAGGTGCTGTTTGTTCCCCTATGTGGGATCTCCACTAGTATAAACCTTCTGATGGATGAACAGCCCCCTCCTCTTTAAAAAAAAGAGTGCTGCTTGCTCTATTTTCAGTAGAATACTTAAACCAAAGCCAGAAGTTGTACCCTCTTTGAGATCTACAAGGTTCTCAAACCAGACCCCCTAAATCCCAAGGCATGAGCACTGCAGTCTCCTAGTGATCCCCACTCAGTCTGGTCTCTAAGATGCGATAAGGCCTACACAGCTGACATATCTTTAAAATTTAGATGACAAGCTGTTGGAGTTTCCTTTACTGTTTCACAGAACCTGAGGAAGTGGAGTTATGAACCGCAGAAACATGACTTGACCAGCACACAAGATAATAAGTTATACATTTTATACAAAGTAAGACCATACAAATATGATGCTGAAGGGTGTGGGACATGTAGGCAAACTGTGAATTTATTATCTCTGTGATATTGTATTTGCCTTTCTTAGATGCTCATGTTTGGCTTTAGGTGGCTACTAGGGATGAGCTTCGTGTTCAAGTCGAACGTATGTTCGACTCGAACATCGGCTGTTCGCCCGTTCGGCGAATTCCCGAACGTTGTGGGCCTTTCGCGCCAAATTCGTGTGGCGCTCACAGCCCACAATGCACTGAGCCATCGCAGTGCATTGCTGGCTCATGATTGGCCAAGCATGCACTGTGACCCCGCATGCTTGGCCAATCACAGCGCTGGCAGCGAGGAGAGCCATGATTGGCCACAGGCAGGATGCCTGTGGCCAATCATAGCTCAGGCTGTGTATTACACGCCCCACACTATATAAGGCCGCCAGCGTGGCGGGCTTGTGTAGTGTGTTGGCGTCTGTAGGAGTTAGTGGGTGTTTTGTGTACCTTCAACACAGTATACACCGATCGTTATCGGCCGATTTTTCGTTCTTGCTCTTCTGTAGTGGTTGTTGTCTGCGTGCCCTGACCACAGTATACACCGCTATATCCACCTATATAGCTAGCTATATTTCTCTTTTTTAATAGAGCTTTCAGTCAGTTGTAGGAGATTGTGCGTGCTGTCTGCGTGCCCTGAACCCAGTATACACCGCTATATCCACCTATATAGCTAACTATCTTGCTCTTTTTAAATAGAGCTTGCAGTCAGTTGTAGGAGATTGTGCGTTCTGTCTGCGTGCTCTGAACCCAGTATACACTGCTATATCCACCTATATAGCTAGCTATCTTGCTCGTTTTAAATAGAGCTTGCAGTCAGTTGTAGGAGATTGTGCGTGCTGTCTGCGTGCTCTGAACCCAGTATACACCGCTATATCCATCTATATAGCTAGCTATCTTGCTCATTTTAAATAAAGCTTGCAGTCAGTTGTAGGAGATTGTGCGTGCTGTCTGCGTGCTCTGAACCCAGTATACACCGCTATATCCACCTATATAGCTAACTATTTTGCTCTTTTCAAATAGAGCTTGCAGTCAGTTGTAGGAGATTGTGCGTTCTGTCTGCTTGCTCTGAACCCAGTATACACTGCTATATCCACCTAATTAGCTAGCTATCTTGCTCGTTTTAAATAGAGCTTGCAGTCAGTTGTAGGAGATTGTGCGTGCTGTCTGCGTGCTCTGAACCCAGTATACACCGCTATATCCATCTATATAGCTAGCTATCTTGCTCATTTTAAATAAAGCTTGCAGTCAGTTGTAGGAGATTGTGCGTGCTGTCTGCGTGCTCTGAACCCAGTATACACCGCTATATCCACCTATATAGCTAACTATCTTGCTCTTTTTAAATAGAGCTTGCAGTCAGTTGTAGGAGATTGTGCGTGCTGTCTGCGTGCTCTGAACCCAGTATACACCGCTATATCCACCTATATAGCTAACTATCTTGCTCTTTTTAAATAGAGCTTGCAGTCAGTTGTAGGAGATTGTGCGTGCTGTCTGCGTGCCCTGAACCCAGTATACACCAATATATCCACCTACATAGCTCTTCTCTAATTGAGCCATCTGCCATCTGCAGGAGTTAGTGGGTGTTGTGCGTGCCTCCAGCACAATATACACTACCCAATTGCTGGTTTTCCCAACTCCCTTCAGGCCATTACCATGTCTGGAAGGCCAGCAAGGAGAGGCAGACAGGTGCGAGACAATAAAAAAGGGCAAGCAGGCTCTGTGTCTAGAGACAACAGTGCTAGTCGTGGACGCGGTGCATCGTCATCATCAGCATGTGGCCATGGGACACACTTGTCCTTCTTTTCGGCAGCTGGACATGTTGAGCCACAACATGCCAACGACTTGGTAGAGTGGATGACCAAGCCCTCTTCATCCTCCTCATCCTCTCTCACCCAGGCTCAGGGTACTAGCAAAGCAGCTGCCAACGCATCGTCTTCCCTCCTCTCAATGTCATCATCAGTGACTCCTTCCCTAGACCCACCACGTCCTCCTGAGGAGTCTCCTGAACTCTTTGAGCACAGTGTTGGGTACATGCTCCAGGAGGATGTCCAGTGTTTTGTAGGCTCTGATGATGATACTCAGCTAGAGGAAGGCAGTAGCGTGAATGCAGAGAGAGGGGATGCTCAAGAAGGGCAGCAATCTGGCAGTCATGTTCCACAAGCTGCAGCATACTGCCAGGTTTGCTCCAGCGATGAAGAGGGAGGGGATGATGAGGGCACGGACTCCACGTGGGTGCCTGGTAGGAGAGAGGAGGAGGAGGCACATGTCCAACGTGGCAGGATTAGAAATAAAAATAGAAATAAAAAATAGTGTAGCGCTTCTAAAGTGAACATATGTTGAAAGAATGATCATATAACAAAGATCATATAGATGTGTAGATTAGCAAAATAAAGTCCAAGTAATGGGTGTAAGCTTCCGTGGAAGGGCCGGCACAATGGTGATCAGACCGTATCAAAATGCGAGGCAAATCCCATTAAACGGATATGTCCATATACAACAGCTTGTCTGGAAACATTAGGAAAGAATAGATGGATACTTCTTACCAGATCTGTTGGACTCACACAGTCATATGACGGTTGAGTCAATAAGGCTTGAGGTCACAATCTGGGACCGAGGGGTGGATCGAAGGAGGTTCGTCAGCCTGGTGGGGAAACTCCAAGAGACCGTATGTCCAATGATGAATCTCACCGATGGAACTTCAGAATGGTTAGGAAATCCAACTCGGATATAGCCCACTGCACTCCGATACTCCGAATACCCCAAAATGAGGGGGAAGATGTTTAAAGGGTTTGGACCAAAAAAGGAAAAAGAAAGAAAAAGCTCCACATGGTGCGGGTCAGGCGATAAAAAATGATAATTTATTAAAAGTCAAAAGAGTAACAGATGACTTGGTGATCACAAAGCAATAAGGTAAAAGTAAAAGTAAAAGCAATGTGGGGTGCCAACAGCTAGCCCGACGCGTTTCGACACAAATGTCTTCGACAGGGGCATGTTGGGACCCACCACATTGCTGACAAATATATAGGATGTCTAAAACAGATCCGCCTACAAAAGGGCGGGGGCTCCGCCTACAAAGGGGCGGAGGCTGTTGTCTCAGACAACCCTTTAACAAATAAGATAAACAGTCTGGTCACATCAGAATAGGCATGTTCAAACATAGTGACCAAATACAAGATATCATCCAAAGTATAACCCGCCTACTAATAAAAGCAGTTACATTAGATTTAATAACGGTAAACACTTGATAAACACTCATAATCATAAATGGATCACATGTTAATCTAGACCTCCTCAGACCTCCAAGGAGGGCCAATAAGCAGATAGAGTCTATATAAGACTGCATCAAACACTAGTGTGATAAAGCCAACCATATACTAACATTACTGTATAGAATGTATAAAGTCATCACCTGGAAAGACTTGTTCCCATATGTGTTGTATCACAATAGATCCTAGCAGGTAGAGATGGTGATGTCTGATGGCGATCCGTCATTGTACTGGTTAGCTGTGTGTTACTAATTTACTGGCGGTGTGCAGCTAAAAGATGTGTCTATGTAGTCATGGTAACTGTTGCTGCATGATATCCTATAGCACGAAAGTCCGGTCACGTG